>NC_092137.1:69394278-70019278 GCF_043159975.1 Macaca nemestrina
AGAGAGGTAACAAAGAAAACTATTAGTTGGGCATAGAAGAGGTGAAAAGAGAAATAGGTGTGTATAGAAAGAACTGTGTACTTGCTTGTCAATCTGGATGGGAAGATAAGCTGAAGTTAATGCTGTCATGGGTTCTGGGCAGTGCTGGAGAAAAATCATTAATCAAGAAAACACATGCAAATTGAGTTCATCCCTCACCTACCCCTAAGTCTCCTTCCTAGAAAGGCTTTGTACACAAAATGGTTGCTATAAAGTATTGTAAAATGTGTACATTTTATTCTCCCCCATTTTTATCACCAACTAAAATTTGCCAAATTACTATGAAACTCTCAATTTGCAAAGCTGTTTGTCCCTACAGCAGTCTCCGATCACTATGTTGTTTTCTTTCTTTTTTTTTTTTTTAAGTTTATGGTTCTACTTTTTCTGGTCTCTCACTTCTCGATATCATACCTGTGTTTCCTAATCTAGATTCTCCCCTCTACACTTCTAATTTGATAGTTTAAGCTTCTGGGTACCTGAATATCAGAAAACCAAGGTTACATAAATTGCATATGAAATAAGGATTCCTAGTCTCTAAAAACTTGAGAGAAAGTATATGGCTAAGAACCCAAGCTTTAGTGAAAAACCAGTGTGTCCATTTATGCCACCTCCTGGGTTATTGAGGCTATTCCAGATAGTTAGTCGTTTGGGTTGAGCATTCTGGTTCAGTGAATCCATTTGAGAGAAGCACAATTATAGGAAGAAGTGCAAAATCGAAAGAGGATCCAAAAAGTTATTGGGAGCCTGGGCAACATGGTGAGACCCTATCTCTACAAAAATAGAAAAATTAGCTGGGCATGGTAGCATGTGTGCATGTAGTCTCAGCTACTCAGGAGGCTGAAGTGGGAGGATCACTTGAATCCAGGAATTCAAGTCTGCAGTGGGCCATGATTGTGCCACCCTATGCTGTGCAAGAGAGCAAGACCCTGTCTCAAAAACAAACAAACAAACAAAAAAAAACCCGCCAGGCGCAGTGGCTCACGCCTATAATCCCAGCACTTTGGGAGGCCGAGGCGGGTGGATCATATGAGGTCAGGAGTTCGAGACCAGCCTGGCAAACATGGTGAAACCCCGAATCTACTAAAAATACAAAAATTAGCCAGGTGTGGCAGCGGGCACCTGTAATCTCAGCTACTCAAGAGGCTGAGGCAGGAGAATTGCTAGAACCTGGGAGGTGGAGATTGCAATGAGCCAAGATCGCACCATTGCACTCCAGCCCAGGCAACAATAGCAAGACTCCATCTCAAAAAAGAAAAAAGAAAACAAAATTGGTAGAGGGGGAAGGAGTTGTCAGTGGGAAAGAGAAATGGGAGGAGGAGGAAGAGGAGAGATTTAATAGTTTGGGAAAAAGGACCAAAAAGCAGAGAAAATCTGAGAGGATCTCCTTTCTGCCAATGCTAAAATAATTGTCAACTCTTTAAATAGTCCAACATTGGCAAAATCAGTGAGCTAGGTTATCTGAGAATGGGAGGTGACCCACCAGGATCATGTTATCCTGGTTGGCAGCTTACAGTCATATTGCACTAAATTACAAGTCGCCCCAGGGTCCTTACGTGTATTTTCTAATCAGGATAGTATTTGGGACTGACAGGATTTATATCGTTTGCATTCCCAGAAAGCAGTCAAACTCCTCCCTCTGTTCCCTACAGAACGACAAGGTCCCATGAGGGTATATAAACACCTTCCCTCTTGCAAAGCAGCCGTCTTCTCACCTATTCGTTAGGGCACCAAGGAAATGCAAAAGGCAGAGAGTTAACTTATTTCTCCTCAAAAGAAGAGTCGGTGCCACAAATGATACATAACTAGCATTCCTTTGCCATTACTGTGGCTACTAGAACAGATGTTAGTTTAGTCAGGGCCCAAAGCAGTGGGCTTCATGTTTTGTTTCATTTTTTAAAAAATAAAAAGCACTTGAATAAGTGACAACTGAAATATTACTGGGTTCCTTTTCAACACAAGCCAGCATCAGGAAAACTGTTTCATTTGCAAGCTGAGGAAATATGAAAGGGCAATTTTATTTTACCTGCATCGCCCAAATTTACAGACTTAGAATACTTTATAGGTATCTATAAAGCTCAAGATTCTTGAGATCGTGTATAGAAGGTGCAAACTCAGCCAAAGTACATATCTACAAAATGTTCCTTATGATGGAGTTTGACCTGGCAGCCCCAGTTAGCCCCTGCCTACTGGCCTTAAAATTTGTGAATGTACTGATCCCTAACAGATAAAAATGTTGAATGGCAATTTTGTATTTCATACATCCTCACTCTAAATAAAATTATGTCCATTCCTACTCTGTGCCTTTGATCACATTTCATTTTCCTTCTGGAATGCCCTCTCTTCTTTCCCCTATCCAATTTCACTGTGGCCTTAAGGCCTAGCCCAGTGCTGTCTGGACCTGCCCCAGGATGACTCAGTGGCCTCTGCAAGCCTCCTAACTCCCTCTGCTCTGAGCTCAGGCACTGCAGATTGCAGCAGCTTTGAGAGTTTAACTGTATTTCACCTGTACTGCTCTCCAGGCAAGCCCTGAGAATCAGTCCTGACTTTGTAATTGGACTCTGACAACCTCTTTCAGGGTTAGAAACTGATGTCCATCTTTCTAGGCCTCCTACTGCTGAGCATGCATTAGAAACTCAATGGGAAATAATTTCTTGGTTTCTTGACACCCTATTACACAGTTTAATGACATTGCTTTAAGGAATTGATCACCATGGTTACATCTGGTTGATCATAGATGACAGATTGATGGTTGATCATAGATGACAGATGCTCTGGTAAGCATCTATCTTTTTGAGGCACCACCCAAATTCACCTTTCCAAGTTCATAATCTAAAGCAACAGCCCATGGTATATTGTAGGTGATGTTTACTTACCAATAATAGATAACGGTGATGCCAACTAATACATGAGGGATGATCAATCAGACCAATTGAGCATATACATTAAATAAATAGCTACATTAACGATAAGTAAACAAATCACTATATTTAATAAAACAAAAAATGAAAATGAGACAGCAGCCTTTCTCTTCCAGTGTCATAATATTGGAACATTCCTAAGTACCTTCTCTGTAATGCTATTTCAGCACCCCACTTCCAAGAACTAAAGTACTCCAAGTACTAACAAGCTACATCTTGTCTGGATTATTCTCTGAAAACTGGTTTTGATTAACAAGCTCCATGCATTTTATGGAGAGAAAGGAAAGTGCTGAATGAATCCAAGATTTACTTTAATCACCTTCACCATCATAAGTAACATGAAATGTCATGACTGGGTCAGGGTGACAAGAGTACTGCAAGAGTACTTGTCACCTTCTGTGATAAGGGCCTCAGAGCTTGAGTTTGTAGGAGTATGGCATCAATCTTCCCCTTAATTGCATATTAATGATGGCTTATCTCAGTCCTTCTGGTATTATTCATATAAGGCATAAAGTAATAAGATTTATAGCAAACTGGGATTTACACATCCATATGATTTCTGCTCCTTCAAAAGATTTGCTTTGGAAAACCATATGCTTTCTCCAACAACGCTGTCACTATTCCAAATATATTCTGCACTCCTGCTTTGAAATGGTCATAACTTTAAAGCCACAGTATTTGAACATTCTCAGTAGGGGATTAGGGGAATATCGTCATCATTTGATTTCTAAAACCCCAAAAGCTGTAGGAACCAGTTCTGGTGAATGATGGATTATCAAGCTCAGAGCCTCCTTCATGAAAAGCAAAGCATGACTAAGAGATTATAAGATTTTCTTCTGGGGGCCTATAAACTGACTT
The DNA here is from genome assembly GCF_043159975.1 of Macaca nemestrina. Lineage (NCBI taxonomy): Eukaryota > Metazoa > Chordata > Mammalia > Primates > Cercopithecidae > Macaca > Macaca nemestrina. The sequence goes on from NC_092137.1 coordinate 69,398,094, forward strand.
TAGAAAGAGTCCCGAGGGAGGTGTTTCAGAATTGCTTTGGTCTATGGCTGTATCACTGGAGGTAGTCTCCAACCTCCAAAGCCACTAGATTGGAGATAATTAGATTCATTTGGATGTGGGAGTTCAGTTATGTTCACTGCATGAACAGCCTCATTGCATTATAGCCATGCTTTTTAGAAAGAGTTTCACAAAGGTTTAGGTACCTAATACTTTTTCTATACTGCCCCACTTTGGGTTAAGGAATCTACTATCTTCAGTGTCTTATCAATTTAATTGCCATCTCTAGCCCAAATTACCTCTCAGGTGGCCAGAATGAATCATAATGTTTCATTATGTTACCCTCATTTATGATTGATCAACTTTGATCAAAGATATTAAATTTACCATTTGAAAATACACTTGGGTTTCCCTTTTCTTGACACACGGATGGCAATCTTAAGGGCGTGAATTTCTCAAATGTGTAATCTGGGACCACCCACTAACACCATAGCTCTAGTCACAGTTAGTACAGGGTTGTTCACAGAAATCAACTTCATTTATGTTGGCCAAGCATGAGCACATCACCAGGAATTTGGCTTGGACGTAGAAGGAAGGGGAGGATGGAAAGGGAAGTGCCATTTTTTGAAAGCTGGCCATGTGCCGAGATCTCTGCACACCTTGTCTCATGTCATCACAGAACGAATCGGGAAGCAGAAATTACCTCAATTTCACATACGTAAAGAAAAGGAAGTCTTACATTCATCCGTCCATCATTGGAAAGATTTACAGTGATTCTGAAGGACAGGCAGTGGAGTTTTAGGTTTCAGGGGCAAGAGCAGTTTTCAAAAGTCTTTGAGTCCAGTATGCGCAAGTCAACAAGCAGTACCTGGTGTGCAGGAGTACTCGTGGGTGAGTCTCTCTCAGGTCTGGACAATTAGCAATTGTGTGACAGTCATTCTGTTTTCTTCTGCCTGACCCTGGGAGACATATCAGTAATGGATGTGCAAAAGCAGGTCTGTTTTATGTCTTAATATAATTTAAGATGAATTGTATTGAAAAAAGTGTTGAAGAATGAATGTGTCAAAATGGGTTAACTGTGTATATTGACTTTCATGTCATCCATCTGTCATGAATGAATGATACTTTGCAATGGGCTGGTGTATGACAGTGAGGACCTTAGGGTGTGAAGGCTTTTTGCCTGGTCCCAGCAGCATCTGCCCCATGAAGTTTGTTTTCTCCCACTGCCTCCAGGCTCCATTGATACCCCGAAATAGATGCTGGGTTATGAGAACCAGGGAAGTCCCCTGTGTCGTCAGTCTTAAAAATAATTTTACAAGTCCACATATTTGTTCCATTCTTGGAGTAGTTTTAGTGTATGTCTTTAACTACTAACAGTATAAATAACTTGACATCATAAAAAAAAAAAAAAAAAGGAAGGCTTAAAGAGGTTGTGTAACTTACTCAAAGCCCACATATTAGTAATTAGAAGTTTAGGCTTTGGATCATCTTTTCCTGCCTCCAAGTCCCAAGCTGTTTGCAATGAGGTTGATGCCGCCATTAACAGGAATGAGACCATGGAGGGGAATTGAGCAGCCACAGGAAACAGGCTCCAGCGCCATCCCTGCTACCCGCTAACTATAGACGGCATCAGCCTGCTAAATCCTCATTCCCCTCATTCTAATAAACACTTGAATGGCACTTAGTGGCAATTTGTATTTGAAACACTGTACTATGTCTCACAGGTACAAATATGAGTAAAGCAGATATGTGTCTTCTAGGGGCTTCTAGTTCAGTGGCAGAGACAAGAACATAATAATATAATTTCTATAAAATGGAGTAGATGATAAGATAGAGCTATGATTAGGATAAAAAAAGAGCACAAACGCAGAGTTCAGTGGTGGTATTTACTGGTCTCTGTTTCCCACTCAATGACAAAGTCCATGATTGGCAAAACTGTATCCATTTTATGCTCTTGTTCTCCAGTACTTGGAGAGGGCCTAGCACATGGTAGGTGTTCAATAAATACGTTAGGTATGAATAAATCAGGTGGTGCCTGAGCCAAGACTTGAAAGATGAATAACAGATAGCCAAGCAATGATAGTTAGAAAGAGTGTCTCAGGGAGAAGACCATGACAGAAGAGCGGGGTATGTATGGGAAGCTAATGCCATTTAGTTCTGTCAAAGCGCAAAGTGTAAGGAGGGAGGAGGGAGGGGGAGGTGCTGGAAAGATAAGAGAGGGCTTGTATGGGCTAAAGACTCAAAGCCTTGTACCTAGCAGTCCGGAAATAGATTCCAGGGATTTCATGGACCCCCTAAAATAGTAATAAAAAATATGTGAGCCTGTGCATAAATGTGAATGTGTACTTTCATGAGGAAAGGGATGTATCACTTCCACAAAATTCTCAAATGTTAAGAACTCTGTGGGCAATGATGAGCTATTAAAAAGTTCATGGGCAGGCAAATCTATCAGAATATCATTTTAGGATTTAGAGCCATAAATGGTTCCAACTGCAGTGTAGAAGATGGAATTCCTGGCAGTAATAGCGGTGGTGGAGAAACCAATAAAGAGATCGCTGCAATAGTCCAGGAAAGAAAGAATGAGATCCTAAGCCTGATCAATGATATTGGAGATGAAGTAGACTGGGGAAGATTTGAGAAGTATTTAGATCAGAGGATCAGGATATACTGATGGCAGGTGTTATATTGGAGAAGGAAGAGAGGGAGGAAAAGGCACCTGAGGTTGACTTCCAAGTTTCCAACTTGGGCTGATAAATAGTGCCATCAAATAAGAGGAGGAAATCATGTAGCTTTGAAAAGGAAAACAGTGAGTTCAGTGTGCACAGTTGAGTTTGACGTATCAATAGGACCTACTGGACAATTGAATGGTCCTGAATATGACCCTGAAGCGTGAGGAGAGATCTAGGCTAGAGATGATGATTTAAGTCATCCCTATCTAGATGCGAGTTTAAACTATGGGAGGAAATGAGACAATCCATGGAGAGTTTTAGAAAGAAAACCAGCCATGGACAAGAATGGATCCATCAGTCGCACAATATCATAAATGTACTTAATGCCACTGAATTGTACATTTAAAAATAACAAAATGGTGTATATAGCTCCACAATTTATAAAGAGGAGAAAAAAGATGACTTCCTAGGGCATGCTGACATTTAAAGGGTTAAGTACAAGAAGAAGCCCATGAGGAAAGTGGAAAGGAATGGTCAGAGATAAGAGGGAGACCGGGAGAGTCACAGATGCCAGAGGAATAGAATTTCAAAAACATGCAGGGCAGAGTGGGCGGAGGAGTTAGATCATCCCTAAGGTGCCTACCAGAAATAACAGAATATATAAGCTCTGAAAGAGAGAGAATTTTGATCTCTAGGCTTGCCCATCTAGAACTGCTCAGCAGTAATAGAATGGCTTAAATTTCATCTTTCAAAATAAAACTTGCCCATGCTTTGCCAGTTTTGTCTGGGCAGGAAACAGCTCAGACCAGCTGCTTGGGATGGTTCTGAATTCCACTCAGAGCACTGGAAAGTGATGCCTCCGAGGCGCCAGTCCTGTGAACCCGTTCCTGGTGCTCACAGAGGGACAGTGGCAGGTGTGCAGAGGCCTCCAGCCGCCAGCCTCCCTCTGCCCAGTGGCTGATGCGCCTCTCACTCTGCCCTCAGGGTCTCCCCTTGGAGCAGAGTGAAGTGGACATAGTTCCTTGATCTCTGCTGTTTCCGTCTCAGCAGGATTGTCTTTGTAATTAGAACAAGCAGATTGCCATTGAAGTCACAAGGTTAGTGGAACAGAGCCGCCCCCGCTAAAGGGTCTCTTTGCCTTGAAGGCACTCTAAAGTGCTTCATAGGCACCCTCACTCTGTACAGAGAAAGGGGGAGAGGGAGTGGAGGGCGGGCCTCTGGGGAGCCTCACATCATCAGCTGCATCCCCAGGTGCCCCGTGGAGGGGAGAATCCAGAGAAAGACCTTTGCCGGCTCTCAAGAAGCTCTAATGGGTCCTCAGCTATTTTCCTGTCATATTTCTGGCAGAGATTGGCTCATATCTCTTCAGTGTGGCAGAATCAACCTACTAATTCATTCTTTCATGTTAAATGTTTACAAGATAGTCTAACTGCGTGAAAGCATCCAAGTATCTTCGGTGGCTTCAGTGATGCAGTGTTGCTACTAAGAATCTTCACAACCTAGCAAAGACTGTAGAACTACAGCAAACCCACCAGCCACCAGAGAGGCTTCTGATAACCTCTTCCTTCAGAAATTGACCATACTGTTGTTGTAGAAAGATAATTGTTTTAGTTACCGGGACCTATCCTGCGGTTAGTTAAAATAGGAGATATTGGGGTCACTGTGGTGAGGGCAATAAAGTGTGCCTCTTTCCTGCCTTGATTGTGAATAAACTGAAAAATGAGGCCAGAAAATGATACATGAAAACCTCACCACAGCATTACTGTGAGTTGGAGATTTTGGCTGAGTGTGGCAGCAAACAGGCTGGAAACTGAAGCCCAGAGTTAAATAGATTTACCAGTCTGATTGCAGGCAGGGGGCCTGTCCAGGGAAGGTGCACAGCCAGAGGCAGAGTTATGGGGGGCTGATTCGCTTAAGCTTTAGAGACCCTCACTTGTATGGGTCCCTGCTAGGCCCTTCTAAGGCCGGGGAGCGGCCCTTATAATTTTGCATTTGTATTTTTATGTTCTCTTTCTTAAAGAGCCTCCACAAAATTGCGTCAGGCCCCACAACACCTGCTTGCATGGAATAGCAGAGAATACCGCCTGCTCCCTCCGGGCAGTACACTCCCAAAAACGGGGAGAGAGGAGCCAAACATGATCCGTTTACACTTTGCTTATTTACTGAACGAGTGCAGGGCAGAGACAGGCCTGGAGTTATGCACACTGAGTGCCCCAACATGGAAAGAAACGTTAGGAGGTGCAGGAAACATTCCCTCCTTAACCAACACAGTTTTCAAGGCCTCACTGGAGGCACTTCATCAGCTCCATAGTCACCCTCCACGGTGGGGATCAGGCAGAATCCTGGCGCAGGCCCAACTTTGAGTGGAGGATTTTACTGTTTCTTTATGTTGAACTTCCCCCAGTCTCCCACTAATCCCTCTCCATTCTATCCTCCTCCCTTTGCCACAAAACAAAACAGAAAGGAGCAGCAGTGTTTGCTGCTGTATCGTCCAGAAGCCTGGTTGTCTCCCATTATACAGCAAACAAGCCCCGGCAAGATCTTTCACTCCCGCCCCACGCCAGGCATTACAAATCCAAAATTGCCTACATTCCACCTGCCAAGCAAGAGATGCTTTCATTATTGAAGTTCCAAACGTATACCTTTGAGAACAATGCCTTCTCGTCTTAAAAGAGAGGTCCTCATTTTGTGAGTTGGGAGTAGAGGGAATTAAAGAAAGCCGTGATGCAGGGATTTGGCCATTCAAGTCGGGCATCCTTCAGAGAATGTCATCCCTAATGACACATGCCCAAAGGAAGGAGCAGGGCTGAGCTTGTCCTGCCTTCATATTTAATATTGCCTGTCTGCCTTCTTAATAGCGGGCCTCTGTGTGAGCATTTGACGAGGCTTAAAAATATTCCGTTGAAGAAAATGGATGATCCTCCAATAGGAAGGTGCACCCCCATGGGCTGCCTGCTTGACCACAGAAGTGCTTCCAGCTCCAGTTGCTCATCTGAGAACTCCCCCCACCACTTGCTGTTAAAATTGTTAAAATTAAAAGCCATGTTGATTTTTTAAACTTTATTTCCATTTTTTTTTTTTATAAAATAAGAATTGGACTTGTGTTGATACTTAGGCTGTTGAGAAAATAACATTGGTAAGACTCTATGTGTGGCTGTTTGCTGTTTCTCTGGAATCTTTTTCGAAGGTTTGTGGTGAACTACATGCAGGGGCTGCCTGGTAAGGGCAGGTGGCACTGCCAAGGGCAGCAAACACTGAGAGTCTGCTGGGCTGGACAGGTCAGCTTCTGCTCTCATCTGTGTCATAAAGTCAGGTCATGCAGGTCCCCACTCCAGACTCCCCCTGCCCAGTGCGGACTCTCAGATGGATCACGGAGAATGGATCTGAACGTGTGGGTCGGGGAGCACCCGTTCTCAGAGCTGCCTTGCACCCTGCCAGCTCTCATCTGAGATGAGGCCTGGGCAGGCACAACTCCGCAAGGGGGACCTCTGGCCCAGATGGTCTCACTTAATTCCAGAGTGGTGTCTATGCGGCCCTAAGGTCTCACCTGTCCTGGCCACCCTTTCCCTGGTGAAGAGGGAGAACAGAGACCAAGCTCACACACCAGTCCTGAGTTAGGCTGTGAGCAGGGGTCCCAACCCTCCTGGGGTCCAATCCAGGAAGAAGATCTTGGGAGCAGGTGGCGGTTAGCACAGAGTATGCCAACAAACAGTTAACCAGGGGCACAGGAGGGCAGCATGGAGGCCAGAGCCGAAGGAGTCGAGGCAGTCTGCCCCAGAGTAAAACAGTGCAGAGCGGAGCCAGGCTGTGTGGGGGTCAGGCTATGCCGCGTGAGGTCTGCTGCACTCCATGTGCCTCCCAGCCACCGGCAGAGCCTGCTCCTTAGCACCCGGGTGTCTTCATCTTGGAACGTGGTAAAGGTGGAAAAGGACTGGTTTAGCATAACCGAACTGTTTTGCGAATAAAGCAAATACTATTTACTAAACAATGCAGATGTGCATCTATTTCTATTCTAATATTGATATACATTCAACAGGTAACTAGAGCCTTTCTCGCATTAGCTGTCAGTCCCTCTTCACAAGGTAATTGATTAAAACTCCAAGCCAAGAATCTGAAGGGAAGGCAGCCTCTACCGTGGTCCCCCTCCCTCTCTGACTTTCCTCTGAAGTCCACATTCACCCATGCTGTGTGTACATCCACGCTGGGTCATGTGAATGAACTGCTTCTATCAAAGCGGAAGGAGCAACTGTAAACATGGTCTCAACTTCTGTTGCATCTGCTTAAAGTTTAGTCTTTAAAGTACAGATATTTCTTAACTAAATTGTTATAAATCTGAAGTTATAGTGTAATGGTTAAGTGTGGGAGGGGGTGTCAAGATTCTAAAATTAGACCACATGGATTCAAATTCTAGTTTTGTAACATTAACATTGTGAACATATAAAAATAAGTATGTCCATAAGTGGTATGTGGAGGTCTTGAGTGAGTTACATATCTTCACTGAGTCTCAGTTTTCCTAATCTGCAAAAGGGGGTAATGGTACCTACAAGGCTGTTTTACCGAGGCTCACTGAATTAAATGAGAGAATGCATAGATAGCACTGAGCACAGTGGTTAGCTGTTGTTAAGTAAGTTAGCACTGAACACGGCCGTCAAAATGCAAGCATTTCAAGAGTGACCTCGGGAAATGACACTGCCCAGAAGAATTGGGCAGAATTGCAGCTGTCCTACACCTGGGCCTTCTATTCTGAATCTTTCCCTCCTCCAGTCCATACTCTCCAGTGTCCACAGCATTTGCTTTCCAAGAAGCAAATCTGATCACGATGCCCCAGTGTCACCGGGTTAAAGCCACTAAGGGTTCCCCTGAGCTCAGGATGGAAGCCACACTCCTCAGCCTGGCTTGTGTGTCCTCCCACAGTGGGGACCCCACCTCCTTTCCACCCGCACTCGTGCTGTGCTCCCAGCATGTGGACCTCCACTGCCCCTGCCCCACCTCAGACATTTGTGCTTGCCTTTTTGTGCAGGAATGCTGACACCTCCTTGGCCCTGCCCTGTGGAGTGTCACCTCCTCAGTGAAGTGCTAGTTCCCAGACACTCGGCTCTTCAGTACTTGGCCACTTGCTAAGAACAATAGCTGGCTAGTCTGCTGTGAGCTATGGAACTAAACTGCCCACGTTTAAATTTTGGCTTCTCCACGTGGCCATCAGCAAGTTTCTCCATCTCTCCCTGCCTTGGTATTTTTAGTGAGATGAGAAAGACATTATTATTGAATTCACAAGATTGTTAATGAGAATTAAATGAGTTAGCATAAGGAAAGCATGTTAGTACATAGAACCCTGCTTGGCACATAGTAAATGCTCAGTGAATGTTCACTGTGCTAGCAACAATGTTATTATCATCATTGTCATTATTCTTATTCAACCAAAATGTAAGCTCTTTAAAAATAAAGATTGCCTATTTTGTTCACTACCTGACACAAAAGGTGCAGATGTACAGCTCTTGAGTAACGCATAGAACGCTGCATGTGGTTAATTGTTTATATGAATGCCCTGGCCCCATTAGCCAGTGGAACACGAGCATCTTGACTAGCCAATCAATCCTGTATTTCCTGGTTCTGCTTAATGGGGAAAGAATAGACCCTCAATAAATGTTTGCTGAATGAATAAATGAATGAACCTCTGAGGTTGCATGTACATGTTATCTCCTTCTAAAACGTCAGCTTTAGCTCCAAGTTTATCAAAAAGTTATGCCTTTCCTTCTTTTGAACTGGATATCCAGTGGTTTCTGGAAGATCTCAAAAAACAGACAGTACATGGCTGGGCGCGGTGGCTCACACCTGTAATCCCAGCACTTTGGGAGGCCGAGGCGGGTGGATCACAAGGTCAGGAGATCAAGACCCTCCTGGCTAAAACTGTGAAACCTCTTCTCTACTAACAATACAAAAAAATTAGCCGGGCATGGTGGCGGTCGCCTGTAGTCCCAGCTACTTGGGAGGCTGAGGCAGGAGAATGGCATGAACCTGGGAGGCGGAGCTTGCAGTGAGCCGAGATTGCGCCACTGCACTCCAGCCTGGGCGACAGTGCCAGACTCCCTCTCAAAAAAAAAACAAAAACAAAAAAAACCAGACAGTACATTTGGGGGCTTTATCCCAGCGCTATCTCCAGAGGAGGATAAAGTTCCTCAAGGAGTATCTGCCCCATGCATTTCCACCCACCGGGAACCCCTTTCCTGCACCTCTCCCCTTCCTGAGCCCCCCGGCTGTCTTCCTCTACCACAGCCAAGGGAACTGGGCCTCATTAGGGGGACAGTTTGTTCCTCATTAGGGGCACCAAGCTTGGCTGGAGAAAAGCCAGTCATCACTTTATCCAAAGCCAGGAAATCTCCCAATGTGGAAGCCTCCTCCCTCCCATTCTGCACCAAGTCCTTCACTCTCGCTACTTCATGGAAAACCTTCTTCTAGAAGGAAGTGAAAAAATTCCCCCAAAATACATCAGCCCTTCTGCTTTAGTTCATCCACCTAAAGTGAAAAAATAAAACCAGGGAGAGGGGAAATTGTGTATAACGTGAATAAACGTAGTCTGTAGACTTTATTGAAGTACTGCTGTTTTGTAAGCCTCTCACTGACCAGAACCACTTATTATTCCAGATGCAGATAGATTTATGATCTGAAATGCTCACCATGTTTTTTACCCTGGAGAACTAAAGGGAGAGTGAGTTCCAGCTCAGTGTTTGATAAGATAGCTTACATCATTTTATCCCCATGTCAATGCAGTGAGGCAAGTGAGGTTTATTATCTTGCTGTTATGAATGTGGGCTGTAGAGACTGAGAGATTAAGAGGGTTGTCCTTGGCCAGCCCTAAGTTTGGAAAACACATGTAATTTCATTCTGTCACTACTGAGCCCATCGCTCTCTGCCATCACCCGTGTATAAATGTTGCAGCCCAGAGCGTCCCCTCTGCCATGGCTTGTCCATCGTCTGGCCCCTGCACTCTCTTCCCTCCCCCAGCTACCCCTGGGCTACCCGGCCCTGCACCTGCATTTGTGAGGCTGCAGCTCCCCTGGGGGCAGTCTGGCATTCCCAAGCCCTGGCTAGGGACCAGAGGTGTTTAGTTCCCTGGCTTTTTGGTCAAAGACATTCCAGGGAGTTTCAACAAGTAAGAGCTGCCTTTAAACAGCTTCCAGAAGCCCCTGCTGAGCACTCAGAGTGGGAGCGAGCCACGTCCCAGCTCTCCTATTCACCTGCCGCGTTACCCTGAACAGACCACCCAACCTCCCTTCCCTGTAATGGAGGAGAGGGAGCAGCTTTGAGAATCTGTTAGTGCTGTGAACGGTCTCCCCCGAAGACACTTGCACTAAACATCACAGGTATCATTTCAGGAGGGTCACAGTGTCTATCCACTGAGCCCACATGGGTACCCCATAGATCCCCTGCCCGTGGATAAGAATCCCTGGGCCCAGTGAGCTCTAACACCAAAGTGAGAAGCCCCCAAATACAGATTTTTTTAAAGAAAACTTCAGTAGTTTATTTTCTCATTATGAAAGAAAGAAACTAGATTTTAAAAGGAAAATTACCATAAACCCACTACCAGTAAAATTACTATTAATAATTTAGTAAATATAAATTTTAAAAATTAGTAAATATCAGACAGTCTTTCTGTCTCTCTCACTTTCGACATACATATACATAAATCTACTCATTATACCAGGAGTGTTTTGTCATCTTATTTAAATATCATTTAAATATTATTTGACAATCTGGCCAGGCACAATAGCTCGCACCTATAGACCCAGCACAGGGGGAAGTCAAGGCAGAAGAATCACATGAGCCCAGGAGTTCAAGAAAAGCCTGGACAACAAAGTGAGACTCCATCTCTACAAAAAACAAAAAAAATAATTTAGCCCGGCATGGTCACATGCACCTGCTGCAGTCTCAGCTACTCAGGAGGCTGAGATGGGTGGATCCCTTGAGCCCAGGAGTTCAAGGCTGCAGTGAGCTATGATCACACCACTACACTCCAACCCAAGTGACAGAGTGAGACCCTATCACAAAAAATATGAATAAATAAAATTATTTGACAATATAATGTCTACATAGTAACCGATTGCATGGTAATTCTGCAATGCATTATTTAACTTTCCCTAATTGTTAACCATTTATGTTTTCATTGTTATTATCTGTACAAACATATCTGATTATTTTCTTAGACTAAAAATGGAATAGCCACTTCTATGCAGAAGGAAGCTTTTGATACCTATCACAATTTGCCCCCTGTCTCCTGGAAAGTTTTGCTGATTTGCACTCCAGTAGCTGTAGGGAGGCAGGGTGGAGGGGACTTAGACCCGTGTTCCCAAGAGGCTTCCTTGAACCAGCAACTCAGAATGTTGATACCAAGTGGGGCCTCTGTTTGCTAAAAGCCATCTCAGTCCACAGAAACTGTGTCTAAGACTGGCCTCGCCACATTTTGAAGTGGATAAAACTGGTCTTGGATGCCTTCCTCCCTCCCTCATTCCCACATAGCCACTTGATCTGACTGTAGCCCCTCGCCTCCCAGGTTCAGCAGCAGTTGCTCTGCCCCTACCCCCTGGATTCACAGACCCTACAAGGCTTTTCCCATCCCATCAGCAGGCTATAGACTTTCCATCGACAGCTTTATGAATCTGTTACATGCACTTATGTGAATGGGTTCGGGGGAGCAGGCTGAATTCAGAGTACAACGGTCCTGAGTCAGCCCAGGCAGAGACTGGGACATCAGACCCAGTGAGGAGGCTGTCACCGGGCAGGGGATAGTGTTCCAGGGCCAGATGAGCAGTGGGAGTCCATGTTCATGCCTGCTCTGTCTCTTATAAAGTTGGTCCTTCAGAATGTTCCTCAAAGAGAAGAACAAGGCCTCTCTGAAAAGATAAATTCATTTCCCTTGAAAATTGGCTAAACAGAGTGTGTTGCAGGGCCATGAGCCCCAGAATGATGGGCAGGATTTCAGCCATTTGCTTGGCAAATTGTGCTGCTCTCTGAGCCTTAAATCTGCATATCGGTGATGGGAGTTTGGGGAGGGAAGACCACACATGGTCCCATCCCGCTGCTGACTGCCTCTCTCTTGGCCCCTGCAGTCTGACGGCTCCATCCTGGCCATCGCCCTGCTGATCCTGTTCCTGCTCCTAGCCCTGGCTCTCCTCTGGTGGTTCTGGCCCCTCTGCTGCACCGTGGTAAGTGCCCCAAACTTCAGGCCATGGAAGGCGAAGGGTGACATAAAGTTCACAGACCATGAGTAGAGAGAAAGGGATTTTTAAAAAACTAAAGATGGGAGACAAATCTTGTTTTTTTTTATACAATTTATACAAAATTGATGTGAACTGACATTGATCAATGGAACCATGAGTCATCAGCAGTCAGTATGAGTTAGGGTGTGAGATTGCCAATGGCCATACCCCTTGGGTGGGGCAACTGGGGTGACTGCTTAAGAAAGAGCCACAGGACACCACAGTTAGTTTTGGTGCTTAAGAAAGAGCCACAGGACACCACAAATAATGAGTGTTATCCTACATGTAATGAACATATATGCCTCTGTATGTACAGTACACACACATACACACACACACATTTGTTGAGTTGCCCAACCTATACTCTTCTAAGGCCTCCCTGATCTTAGTAACTAGTCTGCCTATCTGAGAAAGTGCCTCTGGCCTGACCTCTTTATTTTCGACAATAAAGAATGGCACTTACCTCTATTTCACTGATTTTAGCAACTTTCGTAGGACACACCTACTGTGTGTCCAGCACTGGGCTAAGCGCTTTGGCTACAAGATCAATAAAAAACCTGCCTCCTCCCCATCGTTGTCATATGGAGTCACCACATGACAATGTCTCCCCAAAATAACTTAGGGCCTGGAATAATCCACCCTGACGATAATCCCAAATGGTAAATGTCTGGCTGTCAATTTCTGTTCCCTGGCTCTTAGACTGGGAAAAGTCCAGACAAAGTAATAGCCTAATAAAGAAAAAAAAACATTCCCTGCGACATTTCTATTTCTAGCCTGTGCCATGCCTTTCTGCAAATCCGTGTGTGCTGTGGAGTCCGTGAGTGTGAAGTGGCCACTGCTCCACTGCCATGGCATCTTCATTTCCTGTATTTCAGTTCTTCCATGGAAGAGCCACGGGATGTAATAGACAGTGAGCCTCTCCAGGACAGGGACTCATCTTCATTTTCCCTCTGAAACTTCAGCATTTAGCACACAGTGTGAGGGAGTTCACATCTGTGTGTACAGCTGAATTGAACCAAGGCCACAGACAGAGCACTGGACTTGAAAAGCAAGGGGAAATGGCTTCGGATGACATGTTAAAGAGGTGGCAAATGCATGAGATGAGAGGCTCAACCAAGATGTGGACCATGTGGCAGGGACTTCTGGAAAGGGTTGACTTCCAGCAGACAAGTGTGGAAGGAGAGACCCAGGACAGGCACAAGTCTTGGGTTAATTAGTACCCTCCAGGCTGGGCTGGATATCACTGAGATTTTAAACAGATTCTTACCAGAGCAGCTCCAAGAGTTAAATATTGTTTTAAACACTTAAGGCTACATAACCATTTTATTCTGAGGGTAAATATTCCTAATGAGTCAGCCCGAGTCCTTTCCATGGAGATTCAAAAGCAAGCACATTTTCAAGTCCAGAAAAAGAAAAGAAAAACCTTACAGTGAGTTCTTAAAGAAGAGGTGGGCAGGCCTGGTAGCAGCAGGCAGTGAACACTATTATAGACCCTTTGATTGTTTACAAACAGTTACCTCTGGGTGAGGACAGCTAGGACCATTAGAACAGCCAAGCAGCGCTCCACCAAATACCAGCTGTGTGACCTTGAGCAAGTTTCTTCACCTCTCTCTCAGTTTCCTCATTGGTATAATGAGGACAATAAGAGCTCCCACCTCATAGTTAGATGGTGAAGACTATAAAGGAGCGTATATATATGTGCTTAGAAAGCACCTAACACACAGTAAGTGCTACAGATTATTATTATTTAAAAGTATTTTACCGTAATAGGAATCTATTATGATACTGTGTGGCATTCCGTTTATATTCTTGGGAAATGTTTTCAAAATAAATCTTTTGTTATTGGAAGCAATGTCACCCAAGGCCAAATTGAGTTTTGCAATATTCAAAATATTTTTCAATGAATTTATCTGGTTAAGTCCCTGTTGCTTTGGAAGGCAGCCAAAATGTCTTAATGTGGTCTGACTTTGTAAGTCTTAAAGGATTTCTTTATGAGGGTTCATCTTAGAGATTCATTTTTCCTGTTTAGGATGTCTATTTAAGGGGCCTCCTCTCCCTCTTTCAGAAAGCTGGCTTGGGCTCCAGTGCTTGGTCTGACCCCTAAAACTACTTGCTGATCACTCGCTTCCTTGATGAGGGGTGATGCTCCGGAGCAGGGCAGGATACGGTCATGTGTTTCCTGAACAGTATACTCAGGAGTGAAGGCAAACGTGGGCCTCCCATCAGAGTTTCATTCAGAGGACACGGGGGATTTTCTCTCCCCTAAGATACAGCACTCCTCACCACAGTCCCCAGATGAATAGAGGGCATTCTTGTAAACAATGGTCCTCAAACCTTCCTCTGTCACTCTTCCTGCGTCTACCCCAAGGGTAGGGAATGCCCCTCAACCTATTAGCAAAGCCACATCTCAGTGCTGGAGCAAAAGCCAGAAAGCAGAAAAGACCTAAAAAACGTGGGGTATACGTCTGCCGTGTGCCTTCTCCTTCCTGCTGCAATCTTTTCTTTAGGAGTGATACTCAAAATATTTAACAACCTGCAAGGCTCCCACCCCCACTGAGCCATGCTTTAACCCCCAGTGGCTGAGTATGTGAAGGGGTGGGGGATGAAGTCCTGCAGGGTGGCTGGGTAAGAGGGCAAGCCCAGTTACTAACTACAAAGAGCAGCTTTAGATGTACTGGCCAGGATGAGCAGACCAGGCACGAGGTTGCTCTCAGGCCTGCCTCTGTTCAGCATCCTCCTGCTTCCTGCTGGTCCTGTCTGGAAGAAGAAACCTGATGGGTAAGGGTGACAGATGATGCGTACCCACTGCACTTGGCCTTTCCCTAAGGACCCCACTCCCCCATTTGGGCTTCTAACGTCCAGCCAAATGGAACCTGAATTAACTTGTTGCCAGCCTGCCAGATGTCATCTACCAGTAATGACTGATGGGGAGAGAGATAACTGACCACATCTTGAATCAAAACCTTTAGCGTTTCCCAGCTTGTTCCTCAGTGTCCCCAGGCGGACCTCTGGCTTTTAAGATTCCTGTACTTACTCATTGGCACAAAACATCCACCTTGAAGGGGAGAGAGGAATTGGACTATGCACACTGGGCTTATTTACATTTTCAAATAGGTAATTCAAGGGGTTAATATTTTACCAAATAATAAAAATAATAAAGCCCTGCCTCAGTTCCACAAGGCACATTTCCAGAACCCTTCAAGTCACGCCATGTCCACTCCATCTACTCATAAGTTTGGTCCAACATTATTGAAATCTCAAAATTGAACTTTAAAAAGAGGACGATTAGGAAATCTAAAACAGAAAAGGATCTTTTTTTAAAAAATTGCAATGTATTAGAAGAGTAAATGTTATAAATGGCTTGAATGTGTAGGGGGAAAAAGCCATCAATGAATCAATGACATTATGGCACTAAAAAGTTGTAGAAAATGCAGGTATCCCTGAAAGTCTACCCTCACCCCAGCCAAGAGTCAATGCCCTGATGGGAGCCTGCAGCCCAGCTAGGGGGTAAATTTATGTACACAGAGAAAGGCCATCATATCCTGCCTAAATTTCAGCAGGTAGCAAGACACTGGAGGATTCTGATTAGTAATGGGGACTGGCTCCCCTGAATGAGAAATCTGGAGTATAGAAGAAATCCGCCGGGCGCGGTGGCTCAAGCCTGTAATCCCAGCACTTTGGGAGGCCGAGACGGGCGGATCACGAGGTCAGGAGATCGAGACCATCCTGGGTAACACAGTGAAACCCCGTCTCTACTAAAAATACAAAAACTTAGCCGGGCGAGGTGGCAGGCGCCTGTAGTCCCAGCTACTCGGGAGGCTGAGGCAGGAGAATGGCGTGAACCCGGGAGGCAGAGCTTGCAGTGAGCTGAGATCCGGCCACTGCACTCCAGCCTGGGTGACAGAGTGAGACTCCGTCTCAAAAAAAAAAAAAAAAAAAAAAAGAAGAAATCCCTGCTGGGGCTCTCAGTTTCCTGACCCCATGTTGACACTCTGATAAACAACGCAATTCCCGATCTTCTCTCTGTCCCTATACCTACACCTTCCCAGTGGTATGTGTTCTCCTTTCCGGCTCCCAAGACACCAGTCACCTCAGAAGAGAGCCGCCCTGCTTGCTGACAGGGCCAGTGCGCATTTAGGAGGGCTTCAGCACTCATACTTTAGCAAACTGCTAACTTACCTCTACAGATAAGAACTCCTCCCAAATTGCTACCGTTTCCCTAGAGTTCCCTGCACTATCTCTGACCCTCTCCTATTCAGTAGACAACCTGCTGTTCTAGCTCCATGAGAAAATGGAAGCTGCGCTGTGAGAAATCCTTGCACTCCAGCACCCTCATATGTGCATCCTCCTCCAGCATCCCTCTCCCTCCCTTTCCACTGGTGTTCTTCGTTTCTTCCTTTCTCACTCGGCAAGGGTGGGGAATGCCCCTCAACCTACTAGCCAAGCTGCATCTCAGTGCTGGAGGAAAAGCCAGCATCCTTTCCTTTCCACTGGCTTCCTCCCTCTGCCTACAAACATATGCCAGCCACCTTTATCGTTTAAAAAATGTGTCTGTGTTAGTCTGTCCTCATACTGCTACAAAGACATATATATCTGAGATTGGGTAATTTATAAAGAAAAGAGGTTCAATTGGCTCACAGTTCTGCAGGCTGTACAGGAAGCATAGTGGCTTCCGCCTCTGGGGAGACCTCAGGAAGGTTCCAGTCATGGCTGACGGCAAAGGGGAAGCGAGGCATCTCACATGGTGGGAGCAGGAGGAAGAGAAGAACGAGGTGGGAGGTGCTACACACTTTTCAACAACCAGATCTCAGGAAAACTCACACACTATCACAAGAACAGCACCAAAGGGATGGTGCTAAGTCATTCATGAGAAACCCGCCCCCATGATCCAATCACCTGATGGATCAGGTGATGACTGATGGCTGCAATCAGCCAATCACCTCCCATTAGGCCTTTCCTCCAACATTGGGGATTACAATTCAACATGAGATTTGCATAGGAACACAGATCCAACCCATGTTAATCTCATGGCTTATTTCTCCTTCATGCTAGTCTCTTCTCCCTCCCCTTCCTTTCACCCACACACTCCTTTGCAGAGCATCCACTGTCCACAATTCCTCTCATTCCCTCTTCCTCCCACTGCACCCTGAGCACCATTGCCATTATTTCTCCAATCCTTCACTTGCAAAACGGAATTTCCCAGCCACTGGTCTCCATTCATTTCTCATTCTTCTTTACCTCTTTCAGCAGTAGGCACTATCGACCTCCCTCTCCTTTAAACTGCCTCCTCCACTGGTGTCTCTTGGCTCTTCTCCTATGTCTCTGTGCAGTTTCTCCCTGTCTCCCTCATGGGTTCTCTTTCCTCTGTTTGCCAATTGTTCTCCAGGGTTGCCTTCCACCCTCTTCTCTAACACCTTGTCCCTAGTCAATGTCACCAACTCCCACAACTTCAACTACTTAATGTGTTTACCCATCACTGGCCTTGGCTCCAGAGGACCAGCCCACATTAAAGGGACCAATGGACATCTCAAATGCAGGCATCTCACCCTCAGCATACCCCCCGCTAAACTCTTCACGTTACCCCCTAAACCTGCTCTTCATCAGTGGATGTGCCATTGTCCTCTAGGCTGCCCAAACTAGGGACTGCAGAGCAACCGCTGATGTCTTCTTCGGCCTCTCCTTGTCTTATCTCACTTTGGAGCTGCCTACAGCACATCCTTTCCCACACCTCATCTTATCTCACATCTGTCCACACCCTCTACCCCAGCACAGTCACGGTACCTGTCACTCAGTAGTTGCTTAAGAAATATTTGTGGAATGAAAGAATGAATACCATTGTCTTACTCTAGAATTCCACATCTCCCACTTGAATTATTTCAGCAATTTCCTAACTGCTCTTTTAGTCTTTCTCACCTTCATTAGAGAGACTTTTCATTTTTTAAAAAGGCAGCCAGGTGATGAGCCTACTCACTACCCTGCCTAGCATCCTCTTGAGTGTTCAGCGGCTGTAAAACAGAGTTCCCGTTCCTTGATGTGGCGTGTGTAGGGCTTTTCCATCCTGGCCCCACTTCTCCAGCCTCATTTCTTACCTTCCCCTCCTGTGCAGAGTCTCCCTTGGCACCTGTGCCTGCTTCTTTCATAACGCTGATCATGCTGTGAAAATTGCCTGTTTGCTTGTCTGTCTTCCACACCTTACACACCCATTTTTTTCTCATCTCTGGTTTCCCTCATCCTTTGTGGGCTGCCTGATGTAGCTGTTGGAAGCCAAGGCTGTAGGTCCCCAGAGCATAATACAGTGCCTGGCTCAAAGCTGCTGTTCAATGTATCTCAAAGTTCATTAGCAGCCAAGTGGATGGAGGATCAGCTGTGGGCACACTCTACTCTTTGGGGCTCCTTAAACCTACCAGGTACTTCCTTATCATGATCTTTTTGCTCATATTATTTCCTCTTGCTGAAATAGTTTCACCTTCTTTATCTTCTCTATGAACAATTCTTCCTTCAAAGTCCAGCTCACTGTTCACTCCATTTCAGTAGCATCCTGTGCACCTTTTCCTCACCTGGGGAGGATCCGCCGCTATTCCACTTGGTTTCCATGGCATTTTTCTCACACCTCTATTAGAGCATTTGCTCATTCTATCACAAGTGTTTATGTATATATCTCTCACTATACAGACAGTCCCCAACTTATGGTGATTCAACTTAGAATTTTTCGACTTCGTAATGGTATGAAAGCTGTGCGCATTCAATAGAAAGCATACTTCGAGTACCAATACAACCATTCTGTTTTTCACTTTCAGTATAGTATTCAATAAATTATGAGATAGTCAATACTTTATTATAAAATAGGCTTTGTGTTATCCATTTTGCCCAAGTTTAGACTGATGTCATTGTTCTGAGCACATTTAAGTTTGACTAGGCTAAGCCATGATGTTCACTAGGTTAGCTGTATTAAATGCATGTTCAACTTATGACATGTTCAGCTTACAATGGGTTTAATCTGGACCTAGTCCCATCACACATCGAGGAGAATCTGTACCATGAACTCTTCCATGGCAAGGAGAAACTAGTCACAGAAACTAATCCCAAAATAGAGTACAGTGCCTAGTACATATTATAATTTGTGTATTTTCCAAATCAAACTAAAATGCTAAGTCTTCTTAGGGGAAGAGTGTTAGATACAGAAGGAGCCCACAGACCTATGGAACTGTAATGAGTGGTTGTTTCATGGGGGTTTGTATTATTCTATTTCATGACTTACATATACGTTAGATGCAATATTTTATATGTCTCTAATATTATATAACAAAGGACATTTAAATCAGTTTCTTAAATAAAATCCTAGAAATATGTCTATTTTATTGGGAAGTTAATGGTATATGAGAAACCCCAAGTGAAAA
Organism: Macaca nemestrina; assembly: GCF_043159975.1. Taxonomy (NCBI): domain Eukaryota; kingdom Metazoa; phylum Chordata; class Mammalia; order Primates; family Cercopithecidae; genus Macaca; species Macaca nemestrina. The sequence goes on from NC_092137.1 coordinate 69,417,411, forward strand.
GATCTTAGCATATTTTGCAAAATGAAAAAGTTCTGGGCAGGGCACAGTGACTCACACCTACAATCCCAACACTGTGGAAGTGCCGAGGCAGGAGGATCACTGGAGCCCTAGAGTTTGAGACTAGCCTAGGCAACATGGTGAGACAGCATCTCTATTTAAAGAAATAAAGTTCTGGAAATTAGTTGCATAATTATGTGAATATATGTAACACTACTAAACTGTACACTTAAAAATAATTAAGATAATAAGTTTTATATTAAGTGCTTTTAACCACAATCAAAAAGAAAAAATATCTTGCTTTTAAAGCTGCAATTTTTCTGCAATCCAGCTAGTTAAACCACCACACTATTTAGGTCAAATCAAATCACTGTATTTCTGTTCAAATAACAGCAATTTTTTTTTCAGTATATTGGGAGAGGCTCTTGTCCATGCATTCAGAATTTCTTCCTATATAAACAAAATTATGTTCTCCCTGTCTTGTTTTCAGTGACCTTGTAGGTATCTTATGAACAGCTTTTAAAGAATTATGTAACTGATCATGTTTAATTCACTTAATTAAATTTCAAGGATAGTTCAACAAATAAGCCCACTGGACATCTCCAATGTCAAATTGCAAAGGACAAAAATTAATCAAGAACTTGATATGCCTTAAATGGAAATAAAAATAAAGCATTAAAATAATGCTCTTTGCACCATTAAGAATAACATTTAATTTGTAGGGCCAGACAATCCAAGCCTAACACCACCAAAAGGATTTTGGTTTAATAAAAACACGACTGAGACAGGCAACTTCTGACGCAGGCATCTTGGGCCTTATACTGATTGTGCTTTCTTGATCCTGTTCCAGCCTCCACCCATTCCCATCTGGACACGCCTCACACTACAGCTGACAAGATTATTTCTCATTAGCACACAGAGCTCTGCCATGACCTGCCCTCACCTCCGGGGGGCAAGTACACCACACACCTTACACACCCATTTTTTTCTCATCTCTGGCTTCCCTCATCCTTTGTGGGCTGCCTGATAACCCCCAACCGCCATGTTTATGCCTGCTGGTGAAATGGAAAGAGGCGAGTTGCTGTTAAAGTCGACTGGGTTTCAATGCCCCATCTTCCTCTACCAGTTAAAGGATTAGTCCAGTCCTTTAACCTTAATTTCCTCCATGTGAAAAACTAGAAAATTGGAACCATATTGTCTCTAAGGCTGCTTCTTCATATTCATACCTTCTCTAAGTGAATCTGTTTCTCCCTTTCAAGATTCCCTGGTCTGTGGTTCTCAAACCTGGTTACATATTGAAACCACTTGAGGACTTTTTATATGATACAAGTACTCAGGGATAGCATTTCCAAACTATGTCAGGGCCATCATATCCTGCAAGTACGAATAGGTGCACTTCAGAACAAGAGGTATTTAGACAGTGAGTTTTAAAGACATCCTTAAACTAAATTGAATCACTGTCTTTACTGCGAGACTTCTCAGAGTCATTAATAGGATAATTTGCATGTGACTCTTCAAATTTATTTTGACCCTAGAACTCTTCCTTGGCCTGTCACTACCTGTACTCTGCCAAACACCTGTTAACATACTGACATCTGGAAGGACACTAGTATTCTGCCAAATACTATTTGAGAAACACAGTCCTAGAGAATGCTGAAGCAGCTAAAAGAGCAAGTTCCTGGATCCTAAGGTGCAGCCTCTTTCCTGCCCTCCCTGGAGGCTGTATCAGTATCAACAAGCTTGGACATCTTGTGAACATCATCAAGTCACCCTTGTTCCCTCTGTGCCCTGTTCAGATCCCGCTGACACTGCTAGTGTTTAAAATCAGCTTTTCCGTAACCCAGGCAGAGACCAGAGCTTCCTCCTCCAAGCCTCAGGGAATCTGAATTCATGGATTTATTTTGCTGTTTCACTTCACAGAGTTTTGCAGTGACACTGGCATATCATCTGATGGAGAATATGCACAAAGCCATTCTCTCACATTACCATGTGAGTCCCTTAGGCCCTATTGACTAATGGTAAAGTCCCTGCTGCAACTCTTACTTTAGATAGTGATGAATTAGGCCTTTTAAATAGTCTCAATCTTAAGGGAGATGAGATGAGAGACCAAAATTCATTTGAAATTTGAGTTCCAAATTGGAGGAAAAAAAAGTTGACCTTATTTCTTTGAAAATTTCTGGTACCACATTCCAAATTAACACCCTTGGTACCATCCTTTGCTAAACTTTTACAGTATAAAATTACTGAATTCAGGCATTCCTTGGCCAGCATTAACCCACCCGTCAGTCGTGAGGTCTCTATTCAATTGATGCTGTCTGTACAGTGGAAAGATTCCTTTATCCGCCATTGACTAGCATCTCATCTCTCCTGGATGTTTTTCATATCAAGATGCCTACTTTCCCTTGATTTCTTGATTTCAATTAAAAGAATACTTACAAGGTTTGGAAGCCAGAACAGAAGGCTAGAATGTAAAAAGGGTCAGAGCAAGCATCCCCTTCTAGCTGTGATGTTAAAACCCTTATTAGGTGGCTTTTCAGATCTGGATTGGCATTTCTTCTAAACATAACTCTGTTCTGATGGCTTCTCATGCAGAATTTAAAAGGCCAGGGGGGCAGCAGTTGTGTTGGCTTAAAGAGATCAACGCAGAAGTCCCCCAGGACATACAATGTTTTAAATCAAAGGCTTCAAAAAAGACCTTTGTCATCTAAATACAGGCACATTTATTTGAGCTAACCTCTGAGCATGCATGAAGTCATCATTTGTGAAAAAAAAAAAAATCCATTACTATTGACTGACTATGCAGCAGACTCCACAGCAAAACAAAAACAAAAATTCCTGGATAAAATATAATAGAAGTTGCTTTAAATGCATAGCCAGGCTCGTGAGAAAATAGGAGACATCTCCAGGGCCCAAATAAAGCAGGATCTGGAAATCAGATGGTCAGCTGACCCTAAAGCAGTGGCTTCCTGCCTGAGGTTTTTTATCTCAGTAACCTAGATGTTTGGCTTAATAGCCTTTCATGGGCCCATAAAAGTTTGGGAGTTGAAATTGAGTCTTCTGCCTAAAGCTGCCTACAGCCTTGAGTGAAAGATGGGCTATGGGTTTGATGTGGATGTGTATGTTTGTGTCCCTAAGAATTCATAACCTCTGAGAGGTCTAGAGTTCAAACTTACACTACTTGAAGTTTTGTAAATTGCAAGCTAAGAACAAGTTTGGAAATGCTTAGGGATCTGAAAGAGGAAACCCGAAACCTCTGGCAGGTTCATGCCTCAACCCAGGCCTCATAGAATTCCCATAGGTGAATGCCTACTACACATGAGCATTTTGGTAATCCCAAATTACCAAAAACCCAAGGAATATTATTTACTACTTGGGCCCTTGGGATTTTATGATACACATGGAAAGCACAAAAGACCAGAAAAAGGATGAGGAAGTCAGTCTCTGTCAGCACTATTCCCTTTGCTCTGTCCAAAGTTAACAATAATTGTTAAATAGCAGATACATTGAAAAATCTCTGTGTATCACCATTTCTGCTATAACATGAAGTGTGTTCCTGAAGATATGACTGCATTATTAAATTTTGGCCCATGAAAATAATAGGACTAATGGGGGAAATGGATTCAGAGCACAACATTCAAAACTGTGCCATCTTACAAAATAATATACTAGGTTGGCACAAAAGTAATTGCAGTTTTTGCCATTGAAAGGAATGACAAAACCACAATTACTTCTCACCAACCTAATGCTAAAAAAGAATAATCAACTCAATAAAAATGCCACTATTTTAAACACCTTGAATTCTTAATAAAAGATACTTCAGTAAATATGGCTCTTTACCTTGATTTTTAAAAATAAACAGGTGAAGTGTCTTAGTGGACGTGAGTCTGATATAGCACTGCGGCTTTGAGCTACAGAGACGAGACAGAAGGAAGGACATTCTTAGGGCGAAGTGTCACAACACAAAGGGGGATGGCTATGACTCAGTGTCGTGTTATTCCTTCTGCACTGGCTTAAAATAGAATTTCAGCTTTTGTTGTGTTGCCAGATTCCTCTTTTCATTTAAAAAAAAAAAAAGTGATTTGTGTGGTTTCAAATAAGACCGAAAACCATGAAAGTACTATTCTACCGCTCTCGGCATTACTGCCTTTTCTTCACTCCATCACACATGCCTCTAATCCCCTCTTAAGCAAATGGTGGCTCCTGTGAGTTCCGTTCTCCTTTCTCTGGTTTTTCAGCATGGTCTCTGAGGAAGCTCATTTGGGTTTCTTTATGCCCATTGCTCTCACAGTATCTCATCTTCTCTTATCTCTTTACAAACATCTCCTGCACAGGCTGATGGCTTTCCTCCCTCATTCAACCCCTGCATTTTTTGAACCAGGACACACACTTCTATTGACAATGCTATGTAACAGATTTTTATGAGGAAAAGTACCTGCATTCCAGAACACCATACATGCTGGACTTGCACAAGGACGCACCTAAGTGAGCAAGCAAATGAGGTATGCCTGGTTTCTGTATATTCCTCCCCAGGTCCCTACTGGCGGCTGGGCAGCATTTTCACATTCATCTGATGTGACTCAGTGGCGCCAAATACTGTCACCTCACACTTTTAAATGTCTAGTGGTTAACGTTATGTGAAGTTTACTATGAAGAAAAAAAGACAAAAAATAGACATTACCTTCCCCTTGACCTTGTGAGAATCAGATTTTGAGCTAGCACAGTTTTGCAGTTTAGTGATTTTATTGTGTGGTTTACCTACCACATATGAACAGTCCCATGTTACATATCTATGTTGGAACAAAACAGACTGTGCATGTAGTTTTCAAGTTTTCAGAAAGTCTTCTTAGAAATGAATTTGGGATACAAAACTGGAAAATGGAGTCTGTAATCACATGGCAAGTGAATTTACATGGAAGCCTGGGTTAGGGGATACAAAGGGGTATAGGTGGTATCTAATAAGGTGGCATAATTAACCATAAGGCCAATCCATGACTCTGATTAGATTCCCATGATGCAGTGCATCTAAGCTTCACAACCCACTCTTGGCAGTTGGGACTTTCAGCAGCTTAACTACTGAAGAAACATTTATATGGAGGGTGAAGAGACCAGAATTGAATCTCGTAACACGTATTAAGTGCTTATTTGAGAGGCAAGGAAGTTTATAATAATCAGAAATGCTTCCTGTATCCCTCCCTTTTCAGGAACACGCACTCATTTATTCCAGAAATAGTGGCCAAGTAACAAACACTGAACTGTGTGTCAGGAGATAAGTATGCCCATGTCTTCAAGAGCTTAGAGCCCAGTGCAGAAGTCAGAGGAACAAACACAGTTCAGTGAGTTTATTGCTAACAGTGCAGACAGACAGCGATAAGATCCATGTCCCTAACTCCCAGGGAGCCATCTGGCTGGGACTGTTTCAGGGCTGGATCCAGAAATCCAGGCCATGCCAGCCTTGTATGCAGATAACCACAAATTCACATCAGTGGAAGCCAAGGAGTACCTGCATGCAGAGCTGAAAATTTACTCCAGAAATAATTCTATGTCTTCCCCCACACAGGACAGGGGAGGCAATGGAGAGCCCAGAGTTCCTGACAATGGAGCAGGGACACCATAATTTTTAGAATGAAACAGCTTCAATGCTGGTATTTCTAATCAGCTATAAGCAAGTCTCAACAGAGCACTCATGGGAATGTCTGACTTGAAGCTAAACACAGCCCCTACGTATCTAATACGGGTATGGGGCTCCTAGAAATAAGCTAATTCATAGTTCTCAAAGTGCGGTCCCTGGACCAGCAGGTACCTTGTCAGAAACACAGGTGCCCCTCCCCATACCCACTAATGAGGAACTCAGGGGTGTACCCCAGAAAGCTGTGTTTTAAGAAGCCCTCCAGGTGATTCTGGTAGTCAATAAAGTTTGAAACCACTGAGCTAATTAAAATTAGAGGACAAGGGCTTCGTTTTGTTAATAAAGGAATTATCTGAAGCTGCTCTCTTGGACTTTGTCTAGACAGCAGAGATGCCTGTGTGTCAAGCAAGGGTCTCCTTTGCAGCAAGAGACCAGCCCTTCAGCATAGAGGACTTGCTGGAAGTGCCCTGCATTCAGCTCATGCAAAAAGGACACTGAGACACAAAATACAACTTAAGAAGAAAGGGGCCAAAAACCAGTCCCCTGTTCTGTTCCACTTCTCATCCATGACATGAGCATTTGTCGAAAATAAGCCTGTCTGTACAGCTTACCCTATTAACTAGTCCCTGTCACAGTGTGAGTAGACAAGAAAGATGAGGAGAGATGTGAAGTTGTGGTGGAGGATTTCTCAACAAGGTGACAGGCAAAACAGGGGGCCACGAGGAATCACTAGGCCTGGCATCCTTTTGCTGCTAGAGCAGCCTGTGGGCCTGATTTGCGGCTTCAAATGGAATGTCTAGTGAGCCAGCACGGCCATCATCTGGGAGGTAGGAAAGGTGGCCATGTTGAAAACTGGAATGATAGCATCCTGTGTTCCATTGCACAAGACTGTAACAGTAGAGTTAGCAAGTGGCAAACACAGTGGCAAGGATCAAAGCCTACACATTAGGAATCAAACTTCAATACTTCTAGAGAAAAAAGAAAAGCAAAATGAACTCATTAGGTACTTTATTTCACCTTAACAATTTATAAAATCAATTTGCAAAACCATTTATAAAAATAAAATGAATTGTTAGAGAGAACTTTATAGAGACCCAAATGGTTGAACTTAATTCATAAAACCAAAATAGTTCAACTTCCCAGGCGTCAAACAGGCCCTGGGCACACGTGATCTTTCTACTGTATTCGTACTATGCTGACTGCATCTCCACATCTTCCATCATTACCATTTCCAACAGCCAAACTCAGGGGTGCACATAAGAACTGGAATTTGTTTGACTCAATGAGAAGCTGTCAATAACATTTCAATTTGATCAGATTCTACCTGGTCTTTTCTGACTTTCCTTTATCTATGCAATGATCATCATCAAATCTGGCCTTACCTCGTATCAGCGTGAACAGAGATGGATAAAGTCAGAATTAAAGTCACTGGTAAGAGAGGAGAGGAGATACATCTCCCAACACACAACAGTTTCAAGAAATTCTCAGGTATCAGAGAAACACCAATAGAATTCAGGAGTTTCATATTCCATCTCATTTTTCCCATCCCCTTTATCTCACCAGTCCAACTCTTAGTGCAAAAGGGACTCTAGGGCAGCTATCCCAAGGAGGCAAATGGTCACTTTCTGCTTCTCTAAAATACCCAGTCTAAAGGTGGTAGTAAGTGGGGAAGCAGTGCTGGCCTGCGGAGTAGAAATATGAAAAATGTTCTCAGATTTACTCCCATACTACCATCCAGTTCTTCCATGTTATGCTTACGTTAATTGGAGAATTTTTGTTTAAAATATTTTATTAATGATCTTTCAACCTTATCCATCTTCTTTGTCCCTCTTAACGAGAAAGGTGCAAAGAGCCCACCCATAACCAAGAGGATGCTCACATAACCTGAGAAAAGGAGAGTGGGCCAAACCAAGCCTGAGCTTGGAAGCTGATTCTAGCTTGCATTCTAGTTGGAAATAGAGGCTTTCTAGTCATGCTGGTTGGAAACAATTATGCAATTTGCCTTTCAATTATGATTCAAAGTGCTACAGAAAACAAACATGGTGGGAGCCCACAAAGAGGACCTGGTCCTTTCTGTGAGATTCCCAGGGGAGGTGCATTTACTGGAGATCTGTTTGATAAGTAGGTGTTCACTGGGGAATGTGCAGGGCTGTGGATTGAGGGTGGAGGAAGTAGTGAGCATTTGGGCAGAAGATACTGCACTTGAGAAGTAGCAGAGCATGTGGAAGGAACGGAAAGGTGCCCAGGAGACTGGAGTACAGAAAGTGAAGGAGAGAGATGCAGTGGGAGGGAAGTGAGGCCACATCATGTGGGCCTTGTGGGGCATGGGAGCAGTTTGCATTTTATCCTATAAGCCATGGGAAGCCATTAGCAGGGGTGCACTGGTTTTAAGTACTGAAGCAACCATAGAGATGTCTATTTTTAAGGCTACTCTGTGTGTGGCCGTGTTGCCCTGGTGCTGCAGGCTACAGAGCAATGCAGGCTTTTGCCCAAGCTACTCCGCCAGGCAACACAGACTCTGGCCCTGAGGGGAATGCGGTGGTCTGAGAGAGTTGACATGTCCCTGTGCTCAGAGCACTCCTTTGGGTGGCCCATGTGCTGGTTTTGGCACAAAGATTTGGCCCACTCACAGACAGCCTGTCCAACTTCACTGCTTGGAATTCTCATCCCTGACTCCAAGCTTAGCCTATCTAGATCATACTTTTAAAAGCTGTCCTGCCATCCTGTGGTGAGCTGCACCCTGCTCCCCAGGGGCAAGCTGCTGGTGCATGGGCTTGAAGCAATGAGAAGACTTCCTGCCCATTCCTGCTGAACATAGCCAGATGCCCAGCCAATGAGACCAGGTTGGAGGTACTTAATTCCTGTTTACCTGAACAGAGTGACATTTTTTCCAGAAGCTCAGGTGCCCAACTTATAGTGTGTCAATGTGAAATCTGGATCATAAACCAGCCCCTCTTTATCAATATTTAATAAGTCATGTATTTTAGCATGGTGTTTTGGGTTCCTTAGGGTCTGGCACATTGCAGGATGTAGAATAGATATTCAATTAATACTTAATACATTAAATTAAACAGCAACCGTATTGATGGGTTGGTCTGAGTGTTGGGCCACCTGGAACCGCATTCCCTGGCCAGTGTCATAGCTGACACACATGTAGCCAGGCATACAGCTACCGACTCCCTCAAAACCCTTGGCCACTGTTAGAACACCAGCCTCCTATCTCACTCAGTTCATAAAGTGCTGGCCCATTGGCATGTCCGGAAGCCACCATGCAAAGGCATTTAGTATATGCATCGGGGAGGGGTAGGAAAGATGTAATCAAGGTAAGAGGCACAGACAACAAGAAAGGGAAAGGAGAGTACTAATAGCATGCAGCATCTACTGAGCAGCTACTCGCTACCAGATGCTTAACACACGTGATTGCTCAGACAGTGGAGCTCGGGCAGGTTAAGGGACTCGTCAAATTCTGACAGTCAGGAGAAGGCAGGTCTGGGATTCACAGATAACATCTATGCTGGCCGGGCGTGGTGGCTCACGCCTGTAATCCCAGCACTTTGGGAGGCCGAGACGGGCGGATCACGAGGTCAGGAGATCGAGACCATCCTGGCTAACACGGTGAAACCCCGTCTCTACTAAAAAATACAAAAAACTAGCCGGGCGAGGTGGCGGGCGCCTATAGTCCCAGCTACTCGGGAGGCTGAGGCAGGAGAATGGCGTGAACCCGGGAGGTGGAGCTTGCAGTGAGCTGAGATCCGGCCACTGCACTCCAGCCTGGGTGACAGAGCGAGACGCCGTCTCAAAAAAAAAAAAAAAAAAAAAAAAATCTATGCTGTGCTTAGCTCATAGCACCGTGTGGACAAAAGCCCTCTGCTCAGCACCAAAACTCTTAACACCCAGGGGCCTTGCCACGTATGCTGCCCTCTCAACATCTGTCTCTTCCCAAACATCCTGTTCCCCCTCTCACTCCCCTCCCTACCCCTGCCCCAGGAGAACAAATGCATTCCAGATCTTGGTCCCCAGATCCTCACCCCTCCCTCCAGTTTCCAGACATTTCCTGCTGTAAGTAATTTACTGCTTCTGGGATGATGGGAAATCAGTCCTGGGCAGTAGCGATCCTCCCCAGAGATTTCCTTAAGGAACTCTGAGCCAGGGTTGAGTGGGTGAGCACAATCATGGCTTTGCATTTTCCAGAGACCTTCACCAGGCGTCTCACAGCAGCCAGGAAGTGGAAGCAGATGAAATGAGAGTTTGAAACCCCTGGAGGCCTTCACTTCTGCCTCTTCAATTAATTGAATACCGTACTTTCAGAGGACTGGAGTCTTGGGCCACTGGCTAAGGTTAACAGAACCTGCAGTGGGAAGCCTGCCTCCTCATGCAAAGATGACGTTATAGATAATGGTAGGGTGGGTAACAGTGTGGGGATTGGAGCCCTAACAAGGTCCCAGAATAATCATCAAACCAGAGGAGACATGTGCTGAGTAGGGAGAGGTAAAGACGTGCTTGCTAACAGCTGAGCATCCTGGCCTGCAGTCAGAGGCTGGTTCCCCAACTGGAAGAAGAAAGAATGGATCCTGTGGGCACTGCCCAAACACCCGTCTACAAAGTCAGCGCCTGGTGTTAAGGCATCAAGAGATAGGGAATGAGCTTCGCATTTGCCAGAAGTCCTCTAAGTAAAAGGACTGAGTAGAGGACCCAAACTTCTGATAATAAGTTTGGGGTGAGAGTAGGAAGCCCTCCAAGGGACAAAGTGGAATTATAGTAGATAATTGCCAAATGCCATGTAAGAGACTCTCAATCCATTTAACGGTAAGGGCTTTCCTTTTATGACAGAGGGGTACAAGTTGGGGTCAAGAGGGAGGAGGGGCTGCTCACTGGCCCCAGCTGTCCCTGCCCTGTCCTTATCCCATGTATCATCATTCTCTCATGGGTTAGACGGTCTCCCAATTACTTGCCCATCCAGAGTTTCCACATGTCTCTCTTCAGCCCCAAAGATGGGACAGTCAGAATCTTATAACATTGTTAGTTAAAGCTTTGTGCCCTGTGCCCTAAGTGTCAGTGCCCTGAAAGAAATCCCTGGACACTCCTTTGCTGCCTCTGTTGGGAATCGGTCTGCCTGAGCAGCACATCCACCCCGCAGAGGCACCCGTGGTAACCAGTGACAGCTGAAGGACTGCCAGCAGCCTGAGTGGGGTCCACGCCTGATGCATCCCTAAAGCACCGTCTTAACTTCCATCATGTGACAATTCTTTGTTAAATGTGTAGATGGTTGGATAGATGGATGAATAATCTGATAGGTGAATGACTAGGTGAATAAATGAGTGAATAAGTTTGCATGATAGCTATCTGGGGTAGGAAATGAAACTGTTACCTGCGGAACATTTATTTCTCTATATAAAAACACAAAAGATGCAATTTTGACTGGAACTCTCAGCCTGAGTCATATGCTAACTAGCAGAGCTACTCTGTCCAGAAAGACACCTCATGGCACTGATTAAGTCCGACTTGCTGGGGCCATTGCCATGGTAGTTATGGCAGCACCACCACAATACCTCCTGACAGCAGGCCTCTTAGAAGGAAGGTAGCCAGAGATTTTTCACTGACCTGTTCTCTGTTTTCTTTTCAGATTATCAAGGAGGTCCCTCCACCCCCTGCTGAGGAGAGTGAGGTAAGTGACCACAGCAGGATGGTGGCAGGTGGGCGGGGTGGCAGAGTGGGGTGGAGAGCTGGCTGGGCAGCTGGACACTTAGCCCCCTACGGAGCAGAGCTAAGTCAGGCCCAAAGAATTTAATGTACCTGCCTGTGAAGCAGAAGGGAAGAAAGTCTCTGACCTTTCCTAACCAGGGATGAACAAGAAACTGAACTAAACTGCCAGAAAAGACAATGGATTTTGGAGGTTTTCCTCCCTGCAGAGATAAAATTTGAGACGTAAACAAATGTTTTTATCAATACAGTTATTTGGAGCTTTGAGATACTGACTTTTCCTCTCAAACAAACCCTAAGATTCTCTTCTCCCTGCAGAGACTTAATGCTTTATGTGTGTAGATCAGGCGCAATTTGCTGCATTCTCCAATCATTGGCTCTAGGAATAGCCTGATGCCAAATACTTCATTTTTCTTTAATTTAAAAACAATATTATCTAAAGATTTGCCAGGCAGTAATGAAAATATGCTGGAGAGGGATATGTTAATATCCTGGCCTTCCTCTCAAATACTCATCATCTAAAGAAAAAAATTCTTGGACTCTACCACTGAATTGGCCAGTAAGCAGTTCTGATGCAAGGGTGGCCTGGGGTAGATTACAGTGGAGGCATTAAAGGCTAATCATGAGAAATGCAAGAGTGTCTATCAAGTGGCTTAGCTAATCTGATCACTCTCAGTACAGCTGGAGTCTCTAGAGGTAACACCCACCAATTCAGAAGCCAGGGTTACATATCTAAACACTCAATGAGACCAAAAGATATGTTGATAAGCTTTCAAGTTATTGTCCTCAATCCCTAAGGTCTGTTGTGTGCAAATCAAGTGCCAGTTCCTCACCCTTCCCCTTCCAATGCCTCTGTCAAGTTTCCTACATACAGAAAGAGTAATGATTAAATTAAAACTTCCATGTGGCTCTTATATCCTGAACCATACGCATGTAAGCCAAGGGATTTAATAGCTGCAATCAATTAAAGCACATCTTGTTGGAATGCTAACTTTCTGCCCAGAAATCAAGGGAGGAAATTACATTGCTGTGCAAAGAAGGAGAAAAAACCTTCTTTACATACATAAAAACCTTTCCTTAATCCTTCAAGAGAAAGTCCCGTGGCTAGTTCCACGACTGCAGTTGGCTTTGTTTCTGTTGTGTGCAGCTATCTCTCAGACTTCCAGAACATAAAAAATAAAATAGAGCAAGGAGCTCCCTTATTAGGACCGCTTTGTTTGCCCGGAGACAAAGAACATTCCCTCCCTTGTTGTGTTCACTTAGAGGGGTTGTGGCTCTTTCTTTCGGCTCCTGCTCTGCGTTTGCCTTTAGAAGGTGACGTGGCAGCCATAGTGGCCAAAGTACACCTGGGGATGTAGGTGTAAGACTGGGCTCTGACTTACCCCAGATCCAACATCTAGCCTAGGGTTTCACATGCAGTACAAGCTCAGCAGGGACTTTCAGGATGAAGGACCCAGCAACACAATTTTGGAGCCAAGTGAAAAAGCCCAAACTAGAAAACCATCTAGGAAGAATAGCTAAAAGCAAGGAAGAGAAGTAGTTGAGTTTTTTCAGTTTCATAAAAGTTGTAGAGAGCTGACTTTATTTCCCAAACAGAGTGACAACCTCAGAATGCTTGAATCTAAAGGGTTGTGTTAGGCTTAAAAGAGTTTTTGGGCTGAAGCTTCCTCACCTGTCCCCTGTCACTCTATCAAAGGGATAATCACGTGAACACCTGCAGTTCATTATACTTGGCCAGACCTGGGCTGGACAGATGACTAGTACATTTCATTTGCTGATGAAAAACAAAACATCCCCTTCCTGAAGCCTAGACCCCCTCCCCTCCTTCATTTCCCTTTGAAACCCTCTGACTTAATCATTCAATATGATGTCAGAAACAAAGCAAGAAACTACCCAAACTGGAGACCTAGGCAATAAAAATTTGAACGTTGTACTTTTTAGCATCAGGCACTTTTCAGCACGTGTGTTGGCCCTGTGAGTTAGTCTGCCTAATCTTCTTCATGATGTATTTTGGAAGGAAAATAAAATAAAAGAACAAGAAGAAGAAAGAAAGAAATCCCACAGAAACAGATAACCTAACATAGCCCGTGCAAAGTATTTTATACAATGCTCTGAAAATCATAGTCTCAATCTAGACAGTCTTTTCCTCTAGTTCCCTGTATTCAAATTCCAGTGTTTAACACTCAATAGATAGCTATATGACATCAAACACTCTCTGCCATATATATGAAGACCTTCAGTATTACTTATCCAAACTTTCATCAGTTCTTTAAGTATAATATTCTGAGCATGTCTACTATTTAAATAACTAAACTTAGAGAATGAAGATAACTTTATGATAAGCTCTCAGTGACCTTTTTAATAGAAAATACAAAAATTCACATTAGAAAAAGGAACTACTTTCTGAGATTCTGTGTAATCAACAGTGACACACTTATATAAAGAGGGTACAAAGAGAAATTACTTGAAACTTGAAGAGCTCAGTAAAAGCAAGGAAGGTCCATTTTAACAACTAAGAGGGACATTTCCGGGGTTAAGGGTCTTCTCAAGTGGCACTAGTGAGGATCCCTCCCTAAGTCTCCAGTTATTCCAAATAACTGGCAGTTCATGGGAGAATGCAGTAATGGAGCACTTCATGTGATGGTTTTGTTCTGCATGTAATCACCTTCCATGGATTTTATGACTATATTTGAGTTTCTATCTGCCTCATTAGCCTGCAAAAAACAGAGACCAGTTCAAGCTAGTCCAAGATGAAAGAACTCAGGTAGACTGTGGCTGGGGAAAGAACTGAGGCAGCCCTAGACACCACCCTCATGGGCTTTCGATTTCACTGCTAGCAGCTCTGCTTCTCTCTGGGAATTTACTCCCTTCTGCCTTCTCTTACTGGCCTCCTCTCTGCCCTTGTAACTCTAGTTTGTAGAGAGCCCTCTTGCCTGACTCTATCTGATATTTTCTGTCTTCATTTCACCATCTGCCCCCAGTGCTTATAGCCTGAGTCTCTCGGTTTCCATCTTCCGGTTCCCAACAGGGGAAAATACTTGGTCCAGCTCATCTTTTCACTCCAGACCATAGATCATCAGTCACAGCTCACAGCCAACCGACAGACTGGCGCTCTTGGGTCACATCTGGCCAAAGAGAAGCTTCCTAGTAGGCCCCGTGGCCCTGGTGAGAATAGCTCCCCTTAGAAGGAGGAGTGGACCTGGTGCAGGCCCTGTGGCCTCTCTGAAATAGTATTGTTTCAGAAACGAAACTTCGGTCTCATTAAATACCATCAAAATAAAAGCTACACCCAGGAATCTATGCCATATTCTCCCAACATCTGCCACTTATACAGGCTCCCAAAGATCCTATCGTTCCCAACTTTATGCATATTTGAAAGGCAACAGAGAGCAGGAAGCCCCATGACTGAATGTAAAGTGGGTTATGGCTTAGCCCCAAGCAGCTCCATGTCTGAGACACACACAGACCTACACATGAAGTAAATGTGCTGGAAAGAGAAGATGCTTCCTTTCCCATGTGCTTTCTTACTCTATCAAAGGCACAGCTCCAGAAACACCTGCCATTTTCTTCCTTAATCACACTGCCTTGGCCAGACCTGGGCTGGACAGATGACTAGTACATTTTATTTGCGATGAAAAACAAAACATTCCTTTCTTGGAGCCTAGAGCACCTCCCCTCCTTCATTTCCCTTGGAAACCCTCTGGCTTAATCAACTAAATATTGTGTCAGAAATAAATCAAGAAACTACCCAAACTGGAGACGTAGGCAATAATAGATAAAACATTGTACTTTTTAGCATCAAGCAAATCAAGGTCTTAGAATCTGACTGGAGGGACATTAGAGAAGTCAAATAGGATAGAGGTAAAAGGTATGTAAGTAATCCTAATGTTTTTTGATATTTAAAAATCTTATTTATTCAACAACTCTAGAATGAGTACCTCCTGTGGGCTAATAGCACGTGTGAGATTCTCTGCCAGAGTTGCCTTAGGAGAGTGTGTAACTGGGCCAGGCATAGTGGCTTAGCACTTTGGAAGGCCGAGGTGGGCAGATAACTTGAGACCAGCCTGGCCAACATGGAAAACCCTGTCTCTACTAAAAATACAAAAAATTAGCTGGGCATGGTGGCACATGCCTGTAATCCCAGCTGATCAGGAGGCTGAGGCAGAAGAATTGCTTGAACCTGGGAGGCGGAAGTTGCAGTGAGCCAAGATCACACTACTGCACTCCAGCCTGGGCAACAGAGCGAGACTCTATCTCAAAAAAAAAAAAAAGAGAGAGAGAGAGAGTGTGTAACTGGACGTTTATAAAGTTGGTGGCCTAATCAGTCCTAATCAGGAAGAAAGGCAGAGATTCCTGGTGGATATTGCATATGAATGTATAAAAACTAATAGTAATAGTGGTTAATTACTAAAGATGACATTTATTGAGCATTTATGACTATCCAGGCAGTGATGTGAAGCACTTTTTGTGGTATATTTCATTTCATCATTCAGCAGCCCTGAAACAAAAGTGTGCTATTATGAACTCCTGTCTTATAGATGCAAAACTGAGGTATAATGAGATTAAAATACCAGTTGCCCCAAGATTTCAGTTATTAAGTGATGGGACTGGGATTCAAACTTGTACCTGAAAAAGAAGCATAGAGCAGTCTTTCCTCACCCGTCCCTGAAGACGATGTAGCTCCTGCAACCAAGAGCAAGGCCTCCGCTCCTTGTTGGGAGCATCAGGTGCCCCTTTCTTGAGTGGCAGTGCCACCCCTCTCTGACCCTGTCACTCAGACAGGGCACACAGCCCCTTTTAAGACTGATGTAAAGATGGCTACTTATTTTCTGTGCTCTGTCTGTGGCCCTAGTGTGTAGCTATTCTCTTTAGCTCTCATCCCCATGTTTCCCGCCTGTCTTCTCTTTCATGCTCCCACATCACCATGTCTCATCATGAAACTTTAGAATGCATCTGGGAGCTTGGTATGGTGGCTCACTCCTGTAATCCAAGCACCTTGGGAGGCTCAAGCAGGATTGCTTGGGACCAGGAGTTTGAGACCAGCCTGGGCAACATAGGGAGACCCCCATCTCTACAAAAATAAAAATTAGCTTGGCATGGTGGCTGTCACACATGTGGTCCCAGCTACTTGGGAAACCGAGGCTGGAGGGTCGCTTAAGCCCAGAAGCTGGAAACTGCAGTGAGCCATGTTCATGCCACTGCACTCTAGCCTGGGCAACAGAGCAAGACCCCAACTCTTCCAAAAAAAGAATGTGTCTTCTTGTTTTAATCATGGGTTAGTATACGTGCAGTGGGGTTGGGTGAGAGTGAGAAAGGATGTGAATATATGGACATCTATAGGTTGGTGTTTTGTATTTAAAGGGAGAGGGGTGCCTATTGAAGGCATTTGATGCCTATCCAGTGAACAATAGGCACCTGGCTTTGAAGGATGAGCTTATTTTCAGATTTATTATTATGCTCACTGATCCTAACAATTTCTCTGTGGCAAGAAATGTTTAGATAGGAAAACTGAGCTTTGGAAAATTATACAGGGCTAGATAAGTTGAACTCCTAATAGCAACAGGCCTGGCATCCTTCATGACTACACAGACACCCAGAGTAGCCTCCACCCTGGAGGGATGAAGGGCCAAGCAACTGTCAGGGCATCTTCTTGCCAGTGAGCATTAAATATACACACACACATACACACACACTCACACACACATTCACACACACATACACTCCAAACAGAAGTCCTAGAAAAGGCCCAAAATTCAGTATTCTATGTTTTAATACTTTAAATTTAAAAAAAAAAAAAAAAAAAAACAAAAAACATTGCTGCTAGGAAAATAAACACTTTATTCTTTATTGAAGAATACAGGACAATCCTTGTGTTGTCTTTAATCACTTTGTTTACGTAAACAGATATAATGGTGCCATGACATGTGAAATGCGGCTCAGAATGGTGAAATCTTAAATCCTTCGGAATTTTTTGTATTTACAAACAGAAGTATTGCTGGATCTTTCTGACTTGCCAATTCACTCCTAGGAGTTTGCCTCCAAGACTGACATTGAGGGGATCTCCCTGACTTCTCCCCAAAGACCAGATGAGACAGTCCCACCAGTTCTACTTTAAGTTCTGCCCTTCGGAGCCTCCCACACCTGGGAGTTTCTGTGGGCTTAGTCCTTTAATTCATGTCATCATTCTCACAAAACTCACTCCTCTATAAATGTAAACAATATTGTCGACAGTTGAGTTCACTTTATTTTTCTCAAAATACAACACTGTGCTGGCAGGTGATGGGGACTCAATGATAGTTGCTTGAGTTAATGAAAGAATTGACAAATAAAAGGCCCTTGTTGAGCTTATACATTTAAGATGTGCTCCAGTTCAATGACATTTAAAATTAATTTAAAGGCTGATTAAAAGCTACTGCCTTGGGCTTGATTCTCTTTCAGTTATGTGCTTCTTTTCATTGATAGTTCCTATTGAAACTTGCAGTGAATTGGGAATTGTGAGCCTTCTTGGGTCAAACTGGCCATGTGGCTCTTCTAGTAAATGGATACCAGAGAAGCAGGAATGTTAAAGAACTTATCAACTGAGTCTGAGAGGGCCACTCTATGCACAACTCCAGGGGGCACTATTCACATCAAGTCTGTGGAGTTGACCTGTGCACAGTCTACATGCAGGAGTGAGGCAGCCCCAGAATCTGGAAAATTAATTCCTTCTACCCTCTGGTTTGCTTAATAACTAACAGTTAAATGTGTTGCATGAGTGGAAGGTGGAGTTGTGGAAACATGAGGAGGGAGCATTGCATTCTCTGGGGAACCCGGGAGTTCTTCGCAGAATAGGTTACACTTAAACAACATGAAGGGATGGGTAGAAGAAATGGGAGAAGGGCTTTCCAGGCATGTGGAGCCCTGCATGTTGAAGCGCGGAGCTGCACAAAAGCCTGGCATGATTGGGAAAGATGGGAAAAGTTCAGGGTCTGAGGACAGCACAGGGCTAATCCAATTACAGGCTAACCAAGTGAGTTCAGAGACTTCATCCTCTACAGCTGTTTCTTCCTCGAGCAGGACTGTGCCTGCAGGCACACCCAGGTCTGCCTGAGGACATGCAGGTCAGAAGGGGCCTCTACCATCTGAGGAATGTGCTGCCATTTCTGTTACCCAAGCTCCAGCCAGCTGGACGTCTGGAGCCACCACATCCTTTCAGATTTAAACACAACTTCCCTTGATGGGAAACCAGCCTCCCTCCCCAATCCCTGCGGTTTCTCCCAGGCACCACTGACTCCTACTCCTTGCTTCTTCCGCGTTATCTCATCTTCTCGGTTTGCTAGACACGATCTAGCAGCACTGGCACACATCCAGCTGCGCAGCAAATTTTACTGAAGGTTTTAAAGTATAGTGCAGCCCACAAGCCCTGGTGGAATAGTAAAGGGCCACTTCTTTACCACCGGCCACTCCCACCACTCGGGGGAATTGGGGGTCTCAGCAGTTTGCTGGTAACTCGGCCCCACTCTGTTCTACTCATCTTCTCATTCCCCACAAACCCCCTGATTTCTCATCCAAAGCAACTGGGCTCATCCAGCCCCATCCTCCAATAACCATAGAGAACAGTAAGGTTTGGTTTTGTTTTGTTTTGTTTTTTGTTTTTAGTTTACTAAAGGAAAGCCAGCTCACACTGAGGATTTCTATACTGGTGTTTTCTCCCTCCCTGCTACCATCCTTGAAGGGCAGTGTAGGAGGAAGTTCTCAAGAGCCTTTATGATATAATGAGATGTAAAAATCCACCCTCCGGTGCTGCCGAGTTTCTTAGTGGCCTTGCTGAGGGGCTGGGATTCTACTCCATCCATTTTTGGCCAAATGAAAAGACACATCAAAGATTCCCTTCTCTTCCTGGGAATTGCAAAACCCTTCTGTCTCCAGAATGTGTAAACAGACCCATGCTAACTGCAGGGGAAACTCTGACTCTCCCGTCCGTCAGCCCCTGGGCCTTTGTGCTGCCTGGTGCTGTTGTCTGAGCTTGGCAGGCCAGCTCCGGTCAGGGGATTAAGCGACGGGCTCGGTGGCGCTGCAGTGTATGGAGATTGCCCAAGCCCTAGGCATTTCCTGTTGCGAGAAGGCCAGGCCCTGCCCGGGGCCTGAGCACGGGGGCGGGGCCTCCTTCCCCAAGCCAGGGACGAGAGGGAGGGGCCAGGGACTAGAGGGAGGGGCCAGGGACGAGGGAGCGGCCAGGGATTAGAGGGAGGGGCCAGAAACTAGAGGGAGGGGCCAGGAACTAGAGGAAGGGTTCCCCCGGTGTGCAAGCTAGCCTGGAAAGCAGCGGAAACCGGCTTTATGCATCTTACTATATCCTGAGCACTCAACGGGGTTGCGAATTAGAGAAAGCCAATTGTAAATCCTTCTTTAAGTTCTTTTCATAAAATATAGGGGGAGAAAAATCCCTGGACAAGGCATCAGATAACCACACCAGAATTTCACCTTCAGGAATCACTTCTTTTCTCTAGATCTGACTCCTCTTCTGTGCAGTGAAAAGGCTTAATTAGATGAGCTCCTAAATGATTAAGAGGCTCATGAACCTAGTTGAGTCCCCTATGGAATAAAGCGGCTTTACTCTTGGAGTTTCTTAACGTTCGTGGTGTTGCTGTGTTCAGCTTTAGGGTATAGAATTTCTGTTATCTCCTTTGGAAAACTGCCCCAGAGCGGGAATGCCCAGGCTTTCAGAGCCATATTTTGTTTATCTATGTTCACAGACACTTACACAGAAACATACGTCCACCGCCAATGTAAAGTTTAACCACATATAGGATATATAAGATTCCTGCTTTCACATCATAAGGTGAAAGAAACCTCTGAAATTATAAGGTAAAATCATATGAACTATAATATTTTATTGTGTTGGGGACTTTGTCATATTTTGCAGCTGTAAATTATCAAAATTAAGGTCAGGTGCAGTGGCTCACACCTGTAATCCCAGCACATTGGGAGGCTGAGGTGGGAGGATCACTTGAGCCCAGGAGTTTGTGACCGGCCTGGGCAATGTGGCAAAACCCCATCTCTACAAAAAAAAAAAAAAATAGAAAAATTAGCCGGGCACATTGATATGTGTCTGTAATCCCAGCTACTCAGGGAGGCTGAGGTGAGAGAATTGCTTGAGCTGGGTTAGTTGAGGCTGCACTCCAGCCTGGGTGACAGAGTGAGATCCTGTCTCCAAAAAGAAACAAAAAACAAGTATCGAAATTAGCAGGTACAAGGGGAAGTCAAAAATGAGCGTGTATTTGTTGCCATCAAATGATTAGAAAAGCAAACCACAGAAGAACAAAATCCAGACTGGCCAATGCTGAGAAACAAATGAGAATGAGGTTGCATGAGTTCAAATCCAGCTCTGTCACTTAGAAGCTGAGTGACCGAAGTCATTTAACCTCTCTATTCTTATTCTCTAAAATAGGAATAATAACACCATGTACCTTCTTGGATGGTTGCAAGATTAAAGGATTAATAATACATTTAAAGCACTTAGAAGAGTGACTGGCACATAACATGGGAAAGGCTGCATAAATTCAATGGCGTGTTATCATGAATGCAATATGTGTTTATTGAGTACCTACTTTGCACTTAGAATACAAAGGTCAGCAGAATCTGAGAGAGAGCAACCAAGTAAGAGAGAGAGAGAGACACCCAAGTGTCAGCTGTCAGAATGTTGTACATCCTAGTCTGCTACGACCTCTCTGTCCTTTAAGATGTATTAAATTTTTTAAAAATCATTTTAAAGAAGACTGCCCATCCCAAGCACAACATGTAACTCAGGGAGTCTTAATGTGCCAACATGTTTCTGCTTGCTCTGTCACCTTTCATCCTGACCTCTCCTGCCTTTGCTGCTCTGTACCGCCTCCTGCATGGGTACCCATCCCACGCAGTGGTACCCTGCATAGAACTTCACCCAAATGCCACCAAAACAAGGCTATGACAAGCAGGCTTCAGCATTGTGAGCAATTTCTCCCTCTTTTGTTCTTTCCTCTGCTTTATCAACCCCTTTTCCAGCTTCCTTTCTCTATCCAGAGGAGAAATCATGCCACTTGCTTATAATCCATCCATGACTGTAAACAGTGATATTTTTCTCCGCACAACAAGAATAGTTACAGTGCCAAAAGGAAGAGCAGTCGCTACATCTCCTCCCTTTTTTCCATCCATAAAGTTACAAGTTCCTCTTGTCTTCTTTCTTCATCTTAAAAAATATAAACACTAACTTCTTGTCACTGAGCTAAGTTGCAGACACTAAATTAACTTCTTTATTTGAGTCATCTCATTTAACTTATTTGTAAATTCAACAGATAATTCTTGGGCACCCGCCACATACTATGTAGTGCTATTCTTTTTTTTTTTTTTTTTTTTTTTTTTTTTTTGAGACGGAGTCTCACGCTGTTGCCCAGGCTGGAGTGCAGTGGCGCGATCTCGGCTCACTGCAAGCTCCGCCTCCCGGGTTCCCGCCATTCTCCTGCCTCAGCCTCCTGAGTAGCTGGGACTACAGGCGCCCGCCACCGCGCCCGGCTAATTTTTTGTATTTTTAGTAGAGACGGGGTTTCACTGTGGTCTCGATCTCCTGACCTTGTGATCCGCCCGCCTCGGCCTCCCAAAGTGCTGGGATTACAGGCTTGAGCCACCGCGCCCGGCCTTTTATGTAGTGCTATTCTAAAAACTGGGAATACAATTGTAAGCATGACAAAAGCCTCTGTGGAACGTATGTTCTAGTGTGGAGAGACAGATATTAAGTAAGTATCAAGCCATGATGAGATGCTTAACTAAAATAAAACAGATTGATGGGATGGAGAGTCCGGCTACTTTAGAAGAAATTTCCAGGGGAGGCTTCTCTGAGGAGTGATATGAAAATCCATCCATCAGAAGATGGGGTAGGGAAAGTGCTTTCCTGGACAAGGGGACAAGGGGACACTGTGCACAGGCCCCAAGACAGGAATTTGCCCAGAGTATTTGAGAGAGGGCAGGCAGGCAGGCTGGAGCTCAGGAAGTTGGGGGGGGGGGGGCGCATGATAAGGAAGAAGGCCAGAAAGGTGAGCAAAGGCCAGAACACACAGGGCAGAGCTGGCATTTGCACTTACCCTGCTGCTTTGTGGAGAACAGATCATAGGTGAGTCTAAGGGCAGCAGGAGGCCAGTTGGGAAGCTACCACAGTGTCCAGGAGCAAGTGCATGGGGGCGTGGGCCCAGGGTGGTGGTTGGGGTGGAGAAGTCAACAGATTTCAGATCTTTAAGTAGTAGCAACAGAACTAGCTGGCAAGTTGGGACAAGTGGGGGAAAGGCAGTAAAGAAGAGAGAGTGACTTCCAGGCAGTGGGGAAGACTACAGGAGGAGCACATTTAGGGTAGGGAAATCAGGATATCTCTGCGGTGGTTTTGTTGAGATCTTTTTTAGTCCCCAAATAATGTGAATGTCAAGTGAGTAGTTGGAGTTCAGAGGCATCAGGGCTGAAGATATAAATTCATAAGTCATCAGCATGTAGGTGGGGTTAGATGCGATTCCCACAAAGGAGTAGAGCTGTAGAAAAGAACAAGAGAACAGGACTGTACCACAAACTTACCAGGTAGCACTGCTTACATTCCCACTCTATAGATAAGGAAAACAAGCTTAAGTGGTTTCAGTGATTGGCCCAAGATCCCAGGAAACAGTAGCACTGGGATTGTACTCTAGGCAGTCTGACTCTACAAGCTCTACTCCTAATCACTTGGCCATAGTAGACAGGTCCACACAGCAGTGCTGTTTTGCTTCCTTCATGTGCCACAATTTCTCTGCAGGAAGAAGATGATGATGGTCTGCCTAAGAAAAAGTGGCCAACGGTAGATGCCTCTTATTATGGTGGGAGAGGCGTTGGAGGCATTAAAAGAATGGAGGTAAGAGGACAGTTTAATATATACTTATCTATGTGCTGACTACTCCCATCCAGGTACCAGCCAGGGCCGACCCTGCTTAGCCTCTAGATATCAGGCATGCTCAGGGCAGTATGGCCATAGACCATGCTGACCACTCTATGTCAGAAACCCGAAGCAAATTGCTGAAAACCTGCTTGAGGTCTGGTGGGGATATGGACTGTAAGGCAGACAGATGGAGAGATAGGAGGGACAGCCTTTTCACTGTGCGCTCCCATGTCTTGCCCACTGTGAGTCAGAGCAGGGAACACATCAGTTCAAACTTCCTCGTGATTCCTTTTCTCACTGAATTAAAATCCAGAGTTCGTACCTGAACCTGCAAGGTCTTTGCATGTACTGTCCCCGCTGCCTGGACAATTCCTCCCTAAATATCCACCCATGTGGTTCACGCTCTCTGCTCCTTCGGTTCTTCCCTTTTCTCTTTTTCCACAGTTTCCCTCTTCCCTGGTCCTCAAAACCCAAGGGAATCCAGGGTTGGGTAGCATTCACATTGCAACTCATGCATGTATTTGTCATTCTCATTCTCAAGGGGCAGCATATTTTGTCATTTTGTTTCATTATATTTTATTTATTTTAGGTTCGTTGGGGAGAAAAGGGCTCCACAGAAGAAGGTGCTAAGTTGGAAAAGGCAAAGAATGCAAGAGTCAAGATGCCAGAGCAAGAATATGAATTCCCTGAGCCGCGAAATCTCAACAACAATATGCGTCGGCCTTCTTCCCCACGCAAGTGGTACTCTCCGATCAAGGTGTGTCTCTCTACTCAAAAATCTATCGTCAGTCCTGATAAAACACTTACATAGTGAAGAATCAGAATCTTTCCTAGTGATAAAATCCCAACCTAAAATCCAGCTTATCACAGGGGAACAATTATCTAAAATTATGGACTTGAAGTACAAGTAATTACTATCAATTTCCACATAATCTGGGTTGAAAACTAGGCTTTTTAAAAATCACCATGGTGCTCACTTCTGCAGCACATATACTAAAATTGGAACAATATAGAGAAGATTAGCATGACCCCTGGGCAAGGATGACATGCAAATTCATGAAGTGTTCCATATAAAAAAAAAAAAAAATTCACCATGGCAAAGTAGTGGAAAAAGCATGGACTATGAGTCAAGTAACTTGGGTAGTAACCCCAGAGAGTGACTATAAATTTCCATAACATCTCATAACTTCACTTAGTAGACAAGCTACTGTCTAAGAAAAATGGCAGCATACTCCTTGATGCTAATCTCTACTCCTTTTGCCATAACATAAGCCCATTCCCTTTTATTTGAGCCTCCTACCAGTGTATCGGGGCCCACCAGCAAATCTCAATGGCCATGGATCTAGGACTCACTCTTCCTGGTTGTGAACAAATCTTTTTTCTCCACCATCCCTCTTTCCCCCACACCTCCAGAGTTTAAAATCCTCTTTGGTTTATTGGGAAGTATAAGCCATAGGAGGCAGTTAATGCTTCCTAAGGCCTCTTTTTTATTTTATTTTATTTTATTTTATTTATTTTTTTGAGACAGGTTCTCACTCTATCACCCAGGCTGTAGTGCAGTTGTGTGATCTCTGCTCACTGCAGCCTCGACCTCCCAGGCTCAAGCCATCCTCCCACCTCAGCCCCCCAGGTAGCTGGGACTACAGGCACACACCACTACACCCAGCTAATTGTTGTTTTTTTTTTTTTTTTTTGAGAGAGAGGGGGTTTCGCCATGTTGCCCAGGCCTGTCTTGCACTCCTGAGCTAAAGCAGTCTGCCTACCTCGGCCTCCTGAAATGCTAAGATTATAGGCATGGGCCACCATGCCCAGCCTGAAGGCCTCTTTTCTATTTTTCTTGGTCCAAATGGCTTTGAATTCACATGATTGAGTTAACACCTTCACTCTTTAGCCGTGCCCATACACATCTGCACTATGCCACTTATCAAAGAGCACTGGAAAATTATAGCTGAAAAGACTCTAGACATAATCTGTTCCCACCCTCTGATTTTATACTAAGATAGGCAAAGTCCTTGTTCTGCTGAGGTCTGGAACCCAAGGCCCCCAACTCAGGGCTACAGACTCCAGTTTCATGCTGCAAACAGAACTGAGCCAACTCCAAAGCCTCAAGTCAAAGACTCAATAGAGCCAGCTCCCATCACCATCCATACACATATACACGCGCGCACACACACACAGCCTTACCTCCTTCCGATAGCAACAAAGATTATTTTCATCATTCGCTGAGTTAATTTGCTAATTTTGGAGCAGGACTTCTCCAACAAAATCAAAAGAAGTACCATTGCAGGCAGTGTAACAAAACGTTATTGATGGTCACCTTTACCTCAGCTGAGCTAGCTCAAGCTCACCTGAATTGCCACGCATTTCTATTTTGTTTTGCCGTGTTTAAAGCAGTGAGATTCTTTTTTTAGGATAAGCCTGCCCCCTGGGGTAATGGATTGAACTCTGAAAAGATGTGGGCAAAATGCAGCTCGCTTGACTAACAGCTGTTTGCTTCTAATTATTTTCTAATGAAGAACATGCAGTGGCGTGCATGCATGTGCAGACAGGAAGGAGCCAAGCAGATTCTCAGCCATGAAGAAGAAAGGGGATTTTCTGTTATGCCATTCTCAGGAATCTGTACCTTGTGACTAATGCCACATCTTTGGTTACAGCCAGGTTTTTGTTTCTGTAATCTGGGACACTGAGAGAACATTAATTCTGTTTGAAAACTCCAGTTTCTACTTGAGAGCATATTATTCCTCTATTGACTGGCAGTTTAGGACTGAATTTGATGCAGTAAATAAGTATATGGGCCAATACATTTAGAAATCTAAAAACATTCCCAACACCCACTCAGAATTATTATCAATTCAGTGAGTATTCGTTGTGCAGCTACTGTGTGCCAGGCACTGTAGGATGTTGAATATACAGAGGCTTTCAAACCCAGCTGAGTGTCAGAATCACCTGAGAGTGCTTTAAAAAATACAGATTTCCAGGCCCAGTGACTCAGAATCTCACAAAAGGCCTCCAAAAGCACACTGGCTCTCAGCATTTGTTCACAATGCCTCCCTTTTCTAATTTCACTTCCAGACTCCCTGAGCGATAGGCCTCTGTTGCCCCAATTATCACTTCATCGGTCCTGACTCTTGAGCTTCCTCTTAGTCTCTGTAGTCTCTGTAGTAAAGCACTGGCTCTCAAAGGTGGTCTCTGGACCAGCAGCAACAGCATCACCCAAGAATTGTTAGAAATGGACATTCTTGGGCCCCACCTAAGATCTACTAAATCAAAACCTCTGGAAGTGGGGCCCAGCCATCTGGGTTTTAACAAGCTGAGTTAAGAAGTTGTCACCAGCTGGGCTCAGTGGCTCATGCCTGCAATCCCAGCACTTTGGAAAGCCGAAGAGGCTGGATCACAAGGTCAGGAGTTCAAGACCAGCCCTGGCCAACATGGTGAAACCCCATCTCTACTAAAAATACAAAAATTAGCTGCGTGGTGGCGGATGCCTGTAATCCCAGCTACTCCAGAGGCTGAGGCAGGAGAATCGTTTGAACCCAGGAGGCAGAGGTTGCAGTGAGCCGAGATCGCGCCATTGCACTCCAGCCTGGGCAACAGGGCAAGACTCCATCTCAAATAAAAAAAGAAAAAAAAAATGAAGAAGTTGTCACCAAAGGTTCCAGCCAGCATTCCATAGGAAGTTCTTGGAGGGCAGGAACTGTGGTGACTGGATTGTTAAAATAGGCAAAGAGGCCATGATTGCACTGCAGTGATTTTTCAGGCATTTCAGCAAGGAGAGCCCCATTAATGTTCACACTGGGTCCATTTTTACCACAAACACAACTGCCGAATTAATGTTAAGTGGTTGGGAATCTGAGTGTCTTAGGAGTCAACTAAAAGGCCAGATGGAAATGACCTAGGATGCCGGTGGACTTGAAGAGCTCCTCGGCGGGACTCCCTCGTTAGGATGTGCAGAGCATGAATCCTCCTTTTGCCTGGTGGAACAGCCAATGCCAATGCTTACTCAGCTCCTTCTACTGTAGAGGAAACGCATACACAGCCGTTGGTGTGGTTACTCATGTTTATGAGCCTTCTCTCCACCAGATTTGACCCCCTGCACACACCAGCTACGCTTTGAATCCCCAGTAAACAGTGTTGTACCTGGCTCATCCCTTATTAAAGAGCTGAAGCATGAACGGTAATTATGAAGCCATTCCCCAGAGCATCCTGCCGGTCAAACCACACAGACCGTTTGGGCACACTCTGTCCGGAAAGTGACATTCTTCATGCCATCTCTCTGAGGAGAGAAGAGAAAAAGAGGTTGTTTTAGGTGCAACAAGGAGGATAGAAGCACAGAAAGAAATTCAAAAGGAATCATGCATGCTGTCTATACAGAAGTAAGGCAGGCTTGCTTCCAGAATCTCAGGGTTCATCCTGTTTTACATGATGTGTGATCCACAGTGAGTCCCGTGCTAGCCACAATGCCTGAGGACATTTGCTCAGCCTTGGACAAAACATTTAGCCTTATGTGGTGCCATAAACTCTGTTTCCCTTTCCTGAACTCTCTCCCTGAACTCGCTGTGGTCCTGATAGGAAACAGAAAGCACACTGAAAAGAGTTGAGCTAACAGAGGTGTGGGCAGAGTGAAGGGAATCCCCAGGCTACGGTGAGGCACCCAGGGGCTGGCAACAACGAGAGCTGTTACACCTGAAGGGCACGTGGGAAAATGGTGTTACTGGGTTCCAGGAAGAGCTGCAGCCGTGCGAAGAGACTACTCAGCAGAAACTGTTTCTTTAGTTGACAATCTAAATGCACCCCACCACCTGTTTTTATATGATCTACAAACAAAGAACGATTTTTACATTTTTAAATGGTTATATAAGTACCTATATAATGTTGCCTCTTGCCCTGCAAATCTTTGGCTCTTTACAGACCAAGACCAAAGGGCAGCTAGGTGATCCAGAGGCAGGCTTCCAAGGCATGGCAAAGGCAGGCAGAGAATGGATGGGGGCCCGCAGGTCAGGGAGAGTGACCCGTCCACTCGCTGCCTGCCTTCTGCCTCCACTATAAGCAAGGAGAACAGCTCCAACTCACACAAAACTCTCAGCAGGTATTGGAAAGACTCCTGGCTCCCCAGTGAAAGGTGCCAGAATCATATACTTATTGAATTGCATTGCATTAGACTCATTGCTTTCCATGAAACGGAGTTTTTGAGAAGCAGGTGAGCACATTTGCCAAGCAAACCCAAAGAGAACACACGGAGGGAAGAAGTCCACAGTAGGCTCTTCTCCACCCACCATCTCCCCATCTAATTTAAGGCACCAACCACACCGACCACACCTCCCCTCTTCCTCATTCCAGACTCATGATCGGGAAATTTTCCCTGATATTTAGCCTGCATTTTCCTTTGCTTGGTTTTCACCCCCGGATTTACAATACCCCGTGCTTCTCATTAAACTGAGGCTGACCATTTTAGACAAGTGAAGTCATGCCCAGCTATATGGGCAAACTTTTCTTAAAAACCAAAAGAAGAAAAAAAAAGCGCAACAAAAATTACCCTGTGCATGGCGTGCACACATGCATGAGTGTGTGTGTGTCTGTGTGTAGGGAAAGTTTCCAACATTATCCATTAAATCTATTAATTTTTTCCTTTGAGGGAAAGCGCGGGTCACGCTATTTACCATGTATTTCTGTTTTTTTTTTTTTTTTTTTTTTTTTTTTGAGACGGAGTCTCACTCTGTCGCCCGGGCTGGAGTGCAGTGGCGCGATCTCAGCTCACTGCAAGCTCCGCCTCCGGGTTCACGCCATTCTCCTGCCTCAGCCTCCCAAATAGTTGGGAGTACAGGTGCCCATCACCACGCCCAGCTAATTTTTTTGTATTTTTAGTAGAGACAGGGTTTCACTGTGTTAGCCAGGATGGTCTCAATCTTCTGACCTCGTGATCTGCTTGCCTCAGCCTCCCCAAGTGCTGGGATTACAGGTGTAAGCCACCGTGCCCAGGCCTTTTTTTTTTTTTTTTTTTTTGAGACAGAGTCTAACTCTGTCGCCAGGCTGGACTGCAGTGGCATGATCTCGACTCACTACAACCCTCATCTCCCAGGTTCAAGTGATTCTCCTGCCTCAGCCTCCCAAGTAGCTGGGACTACAGGCATGTGCCACCATGCCCAACTAATTTTTGTATTTTTTTTAGTACATATGGGGTTTCACCATGTTGGTCAGGATGGTCTCAATTTCTTGACCTCTTGATCCAACCACGTTGGCTGCCCATAGTGCTAGGATTACAGGCGTAAGCCATCACACCTGGCCTCCCATGTATTTCAAAGTGTAAAAAGTCAGGTGTCAGTTTATAGTGGCCTTATAAGTTGAACTACTCTCAGAATTCTCAATCTCTGACTATCTTCTAGCTGGCTAAGGCAGACAAACCAGAAGGAAAGATACAACTGCTGCCTGGCGGAAAAAAAAAAAAAAAAAAAAAGAGGAAACCCCACCACAAAAGCTGATGACCCGGGTGCTTTGGTTTTTTTGTTTATTTTGAAAACAGGGTCTTGTTCTATCACCCAGGCTGTAGCGCAGTGGTGCAATCATACAGCCCACTCTAGCATCAAACTCCTAGGTTCAAGGGATTCTCCCACCCGAGTCTCCCAAGTAGCTGGGACTACAGATATAAGCCATCGCACCCAGCTAATTTTTTAAAAAATTTTTTTGTAAACACGGGGGTCTCACTGTGTTGTCCAAGCTGGTCTCAAGTAATCATCCCACCTCAGCCTCTCAAAAGTGTTGGGATTATAGGCATGCGCCACCATGCCCGGCCCCCTACCTCCGGAGTGCTATGAACGCTGGCTGCAGAATCATTCGCAGCACAGTCTTATTGTTTAGAAAGAAACCAAAGCTAGAGTTTACATAGAACTTCCACTTTGCCTGTGTGAATTGAAAGGTATTTTCTGTGGCTAAGATACAGTTTGGGAGCATGGAATTGGTAAATTTCTCATTTTATAGTCAAAATTTGTCAACTTCAAATGAAAGAAAGCTATTTATAAATGTCAGCTAATACAGTCTGCCAGAGGGCTTGAGGCTTGTGGAGAAACCTTTGTCTTAGCTTCGCAGAAGCAGTTGGGCATTTTGCCGGGGAGTGAGGACCAGTGTCTTAAGTGCGTGCTATGGAGAGGCTTGTGCACGACAGACATCCAAGTCTGAGACAGATAAAGCGGCAGCAACTCAGAAGGATCCTCTAAGACATTAGGTGAAGCGCAGAGGCTGTTTAGAAAACTCTTCTGTGGCACATCTAGCCCCAAAATGTTGTTATTGACGAGCCCACTACTACCGTGTTTAAATGACAGACTTCTGCCAACATTCGGAAAAATCAAGGCTCCAAGAGCCTTTGTCATGCAGTGCTCGTTGACTTTTGAGAGTTATTTTTTATTTTCATTTTGGTTGTTAACACTGTTTTTTCTAAAGCTTACTTCTTGGTTGCAAACACTGTTTTTCTAAAGCTCTTGCATAAAAACTACCTGTTGTAGGAGTAGAAAGAGGTTATAGGTTGTGTTGATTGATTGCCTGGATTGTTTTCTATGCCACAGACTGGAGATTTAGGTACATTTGTGGGACAATCAGAACTCAGAATGCCGAGGATACACCTGGAACTAGCTAATCTTGCCTTGGCCAGAAGAGCCCAATGACAACAGCTCACCCGGATCAAGCACACCCTGCAAGTCAGGCAGCACTTTCTATGCGCTAATGCCTTTATTATTTATAACAGCCCTTGAAAGTAGAAACTACTTATCCATTAGTAAATAGATACCCAGCTCAGTAGAAACTACAAATGGAAAACCAGAGCTCAGAGAGGTTAGGTAACTTGCCCAAATTCACACTGCTAGTAAAATGTTTCGTGGTTCCTTTTATTGACTGCAGTGCATCCATTTGGGCTCGCAACAAATTTCTTTATTAATCAATAGGAAAGAGGACAGGAACCCTGGAGATGAAAGGCCAATCAGGAAACTGTTCACAGAATGAGTAAGATGGTGAGGGCCTGGGCCCAGGCAGGAGCTGTGGAGATGGTGGGTCAGGGGTGGATGGGAAGAGGCAGCAACAGAGCTGCTACAGAGAAAACATTCAGGAGACACGGTTGATGTTGGACATGAGCAGGTGGCAGAGAGAAGGGAAGTTAGAATGATTCCTGGTACCCAGCATGCCCATCTGGATAGATTGGTGGTGCCATGAATCAAGGCAGGGTGTGCAAAAGGAGGAGCAGGTTTGGGGAGAAGAGTTAGTTCAGTTTGTAATGTTTGAGTTTTCGATACCTGCGATACATCCACATTACAATTAAGATTTAATAGGTAAATGGATACCCAGATCTGGAGCTCAAGAGAGGACTGGGTTGAGTATAGAATTTGTGAGTCACCAGCAGACAGGTGGAAGCTGGAGCCATGAGACTAGATGAGAGCACTCAGCTGGGAGATGAGAATAGAGGTGCCAAATGAAGGCCACCATGTCAAGTGCAGGCAGAGGGGGAGGAGCAGAAGAAGCTGAAAAGGACTCGGCAGAGAGGTCGGAGGGAGCAGGTAGAAGCTGGTGGCACAGAGGCTGAGGGAAAGTGTGCAGAGGAGAGGCCCAGCGCAGCAGATCTCCGCAAAGAACCAAGTGAAATGAGTGTCAAGGCGTTTGGCAGTCGGGATGCCATGGGTGGCCTTAGCAAGAGCAATTTGGGCGGAGTGAGTGGGGCAGAAGGAATAAAATCCGTGGCTTGGGGGTAAGAGGAAAATAGGCTTGGAGGAGCACAGAATAGAAGATGGACAGATGCCTGCTTACAAAGTTCAAATTATTGGATTCCTACACTCTGTATTACATTCTTTTCCGCCTTTCTACAGAGCCTCCAAAATGATCATTTTAATGACTTTACTATGATCATAGGTAACATTTAATGAATACCTTCTATGAGACAAGTACCTAACTTCAATATTTAATTTTAAGTCTTACAGCAAATCTGTAGAGTAGACAGTGTTATTATCTCCACTTTAAATATGAGAAAAGTAAGGCTTGGGGAGATGAAACTACTCATCTAACCTGTAGAGCTGGTGAAAAGGAAACTCACAGTACAAACTGGGGCAGCCTGGCTTCGGTCACTTTGTGCTTAAACACTACACCATAGGGTGACCTGTTGCCACAAAGAAACATCATTTTCTACTCATTCTCCTGGTATTATACATCTAGGTGGTTTCTGCTCTTTTGCTATGCATGTAACTTTAAATTTCTGCTGAGTTAATTAATGTGTTTCTTCAACAGCCCAGTGTTCTTCTTTCTGCCCCATCTCATTGCTCATTTGTCACAGAGTTGAGTGATTAGCACACACAGCTCTGTGGGTGGGCTGATTGACAAAGCCAAATGCTGGGAGCCCTCTCCTTCTGAAAAACAGGGGAAAGAAAAAAGAGGCATTCATCCAGGAAACCCACCTGGTTATATCCTGAAATATAAATGCTTATCCAAAAGAACCTTAAAGGAAAACATTTAGCTGGTGATTGAAACGGCTTAATACAGAAAATCATGCTGCACACAGCAGCATTTCTATCCAGCATTCTAAAATCATTTCAAAATATTTTTCAAGGCTTTTGTAAATTCCTTGCCAAAATAGATGAGAAACACTACACTTGGCAAGACAAAGTTTAACCCACAAGAACTCAAACAACAGTTTATAAAGATTAAAGAACACAATTTTATATGTGTATATAACCCACCAGAAAATCATTTCAGAACATGAAATCTTCGAGATGATTCTTAACACTGCCCCTATATAAATGCTTTGTGTCCAGGAACTTAAACTCTGTACACTCCTCCAGCCTTCCCAGCACTGTCATTCAAAGACCCCTGCAAGATCAGGATTTTCAAATGTTCCTAAGGCTTGGGTAGGAAATGTGTTTTACATTTTGGCCCAGTTTATGCCCACACATGTGTGCACACACAGTCATACATACACCCATACACATTTAACTGAAACAAATTTTTCACAAAACAATACTTGTCCTCACCATGTGCAATTAATATTTTCTCTTCTATTTCTTAAAAGTTCTGGTCCCATACAAAATTGATTTCATGAGGGCTTAAAGGGTTGCAACCCACAGCTGAGAAGCCCTGTGTTCTAAAGGATCTAAATTAAAGCGCTCTCACCAAAAGATCTGCATGAGGAAGAATCTGCAGTTGGT
The DNA here is from genome assembly GCF_043159975.1 of Macaca nemestrina. NCBI lineage: Eukaryota > Metazoa > Chordata > Mammalia > Primates > Cercopithecidae > Macaca > Macaca nemestrina. Next base: position 69,450,811 of record NC_092137.1, read on the forward strand.
GTAATAGAAAGCATATGTGATTTGGAATTAGAGAGACATGGGTTCCAATCTCGACTCTCCGGTTTACAAACCATCTGCCTTTGGGCAAGTTACTTGATCTCTCTTTGCCCCTCCATTTCCTCTCCACAGGCCTCTGGGACTGCTGGGACAATTCAACTAGAGGACACTCATGGAAGCACCTACCACTTAGAATCATTCATTCATCCAACAAACATATATTGAGCACCAGATGTTGTCCTAAGGGCTAGGCAGATAGAAGTGAACAAAACCATCAACACCCCTGCTTTCATGGAGCTGGCATTCCAGGGGGCACAGACAATCAGCAAATTAACATAGAATATGTCAAGGAGTGAGAAGGACTGTATTAGTTTCCTCTTGTCACTGGGATAAATTACCACAAACTTAAAGGTTTAATCAACACAAATCTATTATCTTACAGTTTCAGATGTCATAAGCCCCAAACGGGTCTCACTAGACTAAAATCAAGGTGTTGGCAGAGCTGTTTTCCTTTCGGAGACTCCAGAGGAGAATTTCCTTGTCTTTTATAGATGCTAGAGGCTGCCCACACCCACTGGTTTATGACCACCCTGCATTTCCACAGTCAGCAACATTGGGTTGAGTCCGTCTCACACCTAATCACTGTGACTCTGCTTCTATCCACACATCTCCTTCTCTGGATTTGACCCTCCTGCCAAAAACCACCGTGGGTCCTCTAGGAAGGACCCATGTAGTTAGACTGAGCCCACCGGATAGTCCAGGATACTCTCCCCATCTCCACATCCTTACCTTAATCACATCTGCAAACTCCTTTCTGCCATGTAAGGTAACATATTCATAGGTTCCAGGGAATATAAATAAGAGTCACCTGGAGGGGTGTTGTTGGTCATCAGTTGTGAAAGCCTTGGTGCTGACATACTCACTCTTCTCCGTTTCAGCCAGTTACATACAACCCCAAAGGGACTGTGGTTTTGGTCATCTGTAATGCTTGGTAATTTGTCTCTCGAGCCCAGGCTTCTGAGCAAGTTACAGCTACTGAGTGAGCCTAGCAGACAACCAGGGATGTGCATTCCAGGGGCCTTTAATTGGTCTTGCCCTGTCGACACTTAACGTTTAGTAATTTTCCAGAATATGTCATTAGTGTCTTTACTAATGAGCTCTGGGCACCAAGTGGGAAGAAAAAACTTTAGCGAAATTTGGAAAGATTGACTTGTGGTATGAGGATATGCCCAGAAATGTGATAAAGACAAAAGCCCAAAGCTTGAATGAAGTTACGTTTGCAAACTTGGGACTGCACTCAGACCTCAGGGTGCGTCCTTCACAAGCATCAGAGTCTTCTGTGTGTCTCTTCTCCTCCATTCACTAAGCTCCAGTTTTGAATCAAGGGACTGCAAAGTCACTAATCCCATCATGACCATATTGACAGTGTTGTGTTGTTCACGTGACTGAAGAAGCACGGAAAGTTCCGTGTGCCTACGGTGGCTAGCCACAGGTCTGATTTCATATGTAATCTTGGTGCATTTGTTTTATTTCAGGGAAAACTCGATGCCTTGTGGGTCCTACTGAGGAAAGGATATGATCGTGTGTCTGTGATGCGTCCACAGCCAGGAGACACGGTAGGACTCGTTAATTCATGAATGGTCTCTCTCTCTCTCTGTCTCACACACACACACACACACACATTCTTTTTCTCTCTCCATCTTTGTAGAGCTAGAATAACTTTGGATTCTAAAACAGAGCTAGAATAACTCCAGATATACAAATCCAGCTATTATTTCATGTTGCAACAAATCAGACATCACTTTTCAAAATGTTGGTTATTACAAGATCTTGAGTTTCGATTTGCTTTTCTGTAAAGGACTTGACAGTGATCTGTTGGGTGTAACTTCCTAGAATTTGAGCTTCTCAATGTATAGGCACAATGAGAGAATAAAACAGGACTGGCCCCTACTTGGGGCAGTTTCAGGAGGGAGCTCTGCTGGCCACTGGCCACACAAGCCAGTGGTGTACCACAGAGTACCAGCGCTGCAAGGATAGGGTGAGGGCAAGGAAGCGGCCACGGAAAACGCCTACCATCTTCCCAGCAGGTGTTGGGCACAGCTGGCCCAGGACCACAGAGGGACCTTTCACCCCAGGTGAGGATTTGTCTTAGCATTGTCAAGGCTAAGCTTGGAATATCTCTAGTCAAGAGCAGTCCTGAAAGGTAGAGCCAGCGGAGACCTTAGAAACCATCCAGCCCATGGCTTCATTTTGTAAATGAAGAAAGAAAAACAAACAAAAACAAAAATCACCTAATTGCATTCTCTGAAAAACAAGAGAAGGTGAATAGCTTGTTCTGTTTCAAATAGTAAGTAACAAGTAACTTACACTGGAAATAACTTCAGTTGTGCCGAAACAACGCTATCACTATTTTTTCATGTAAGAGCTAGTCTCTCTTCTGCAAGTTTTACGGATCACAACTCGGGACCAAGTTTTCCCTCAACTACCAGCAACCTGCATCTTCCATCCACTTCTTTGGGAATCAGTCACATTAATCCAAAAGCAAAATAAAAGTATCTCATTTAGAACTCCTTTCAAATCAAGCAGACTTGGGTTTGAACCCCCTTCCTTCCTGGCTAGAAAGCTCCAGGCAAATCACCTGACCTCTCTGAACTTCATCCTTATAAAGTAGATGGCATGGACTTCTTCCTACTGTGGCTGGTTGGAGAAGGTAATGTTTGTAAAGCATTTGGCTCCCTGCTGAACATATGGAAATACTCAATTGGGATGGGCGTGGTGGCTCACACCTGTAATCCCAGCACTTTGGGAGGCCAAGGCAGGTAGATCACTTGAGGCCAGGAGTTCTAGACCAGCCTGGTCAATATGGTTAAACCCCATCTCTACTAACAATACAAAAATTAGCTAGGTGTGGTGGCACATGCCTGTAATCCCAGCTACTCAGGAGACTGAAGCAGGATAATTGCTTGAACCCGGGAGGTGAAGGTTGCAGTGAGCCGAGATCACACCATTGCACTCCAGCCTGGGCAACAGAATGAGACTGTGTCTCAAAAAATAAAATTTTTTTGTTAAGAAAGAAATGCTCGGACTGTGTGTGGTGGCTCACACTGGTAATCCCAGCACTTTGGGAGGCCGAGGCAGATGGATCACAAGATCAAGAGATCAAGACCATCCTGGCCAACATGGTGAAACCCTGTCTCTACTAAAAATACAAAACTTAACTGGGCATGGTGGTGGGCACTGTAGTCCCAGCTACTCGGGAGGCTGAGGCAGGAGAATCACTTGAACCTGGGAGGCAGAGCTTGCAGTGAGCCGAGATTGCACCACTGCACTCCAGCCTGGTGACAGAGCAAGACTCCGTCTCAAAACAAAAAAAAAAAAAGAAATGCTCAATTGATGACAGATATCCTTATGGTTATTTACTTTGTGCTGTTCTGCTGTCTGGGGATGGTTGATGCAGAACTTCAAGCCATATTGCAGTTGGTGTGTTTGCTTTCCTGACTGTCCAGCATGGCACAGCTAACACTAGAGCAGAGCCCGATAGACAGGCCCTGCTACCTCCTCCCCTTGCACCTGGTGACAGTGGGTGGTTTGTAGCTGAGGAGATTTGGTCTAAAGTTTCATAGTTTATGTGAGCCACTGCCCAATTAGCTGTTCCTGTTGTGACTAGGACGGCATGCAAGTAAAAATGTGAAACCACCTCATATAAATGCTGGGCTGACTTGGCCCTCATTGCATATGGAATTTGAGCTTTTGTCTGTGACAGTCAACAAGACCAAATTTCTATACGAAATTTTAAATACAAACTCTTCAGTTAGGAGAAACAAGCACAGGCCATAAAGTTAGTACTCTGGGAGGTGTTTGGTCTTATAAAGTATACATCTGCTTTCTATGGAAAATGAAGAAATTTTTTTAGCATGCATGAGACTCCTCTAACAGATTAAGAAAAAATAATAATAAGATCCCTAAACTAAGTTTCAGTAGTACTGTTTTTTGTGACAGAAGATGCTGATACAGTGTATGACCCCATTTTTTTTTTCAGAGCAATTGAAAAACATCTCCACTAAAATATGTTAACATTCCATTTTCCACTGACCAGTTTGGCAGAAGCCAATTCATAAACTGGGTCAACCTAAGAAGTGGGAGGGTTATAGGAAAGAGGCTGGATAGAAAGAAATATTTTCATTTATAAGACAGAAGAATCAATGCTGTTTGGGAGCAAAAGGCTGGTTATGTAAATCCAAGAACAATGAAATGAAAATAAATGGAACTTTCTCTAATGAATCACACCTAAATTGAATCTCTTATTTACCAATTCTGAATGAAAGTTTGTAGTAACACCTGAAAATGTTTCATATGTTTTTGAGAGACATAGTACCACCTTGAACTTTTATTCTCCAGCCATGCAAAGTAATAGATTTAAGATATAAGAAGCTTAAGAATTTGGATACCTTTGAACATACTCTCAACACTGTCACAAATTATGATTATCCAGTTTACTTTTAAGTGCCCTTTCTTTATGGAAGTCTTGCTAAAATAAGATACACGAGAGAAATAGATACAGAAAATTGTGTCCTTGTTGCCATGGCAACAACCACAGGATGTACACATGGAGTTATGCAAGAAAGGTCACAGATGAAGTAAGAACCAGAATTCAGAGCTGCCTATGGCTACTCAAGAAAGAATTCCAGGGGAGGGGGGGCAATATTGTAGCTTTGTCTACATGCTTCTTCTGTTTTGTTTTGCATAACCTTAGGAGACTCACTAGAGAGGCCTGCGTTGCTTGCATGGGGGTGAGTCTGTAAGAATTCTTCAGCACTGATTTATGGAGCTGACCACATTTTCCATAAACTCAAAATGACTCCATCCAGGCATGTGCTCATGAACAAGAGTCACAGGTTCTGAATTTTTTCTTTAAAACAAAACAAAAACAAAAATCACCTAATTGCATTCTCGGTTACATTCTAAGTTACTTCAAACACATGTTGACCTCACAGAAACCTGGCACATTTTCCTCCTCAGTTCCTGTCTCCTTCATCCTCCCCCCAGCTACTCCACCCCAGCCCTCCAGATGCAGACACAAGCCCACCAACAGAGCCTCTGAAGCTACTGAAAGGCCTCCAGCTCAGCACAGAGCAGGAGCTCAGGGAGCCAGAGCCCAGAGCCACCGCCCTTCCCTGGGATTGGCACCCACCTCTTCAGAGCCATCCAAGCCCCAGGTCAGGGATGGCAGCAGGAAACACGAATGTTTTCCATCTGCCATCATCCGTCTCCTTCTCTTTGCCTGTGGTGGGCTCATGGTCCCATTGTTCCTTGGAGCCCACCAGGAAATGCTTGAGCCAACATAAAAAAGAAAGTGCCAAAGGAAACCACCTAAATAGCAAACCAGTAGCACATCTGATTCTAAGATTGTTAAAGTTTACTAAGCACATGGCGTCCCCAGCTCCCAGTAGGTAGCTACCACAGTGCTCCTTGTAAAACCAAACCTCAACACACCATGCCCCCACTTCAGACTTGCAAAAACTGTGGGAAAACCCAGAATCCTTGGCTTGATTTAGAAAGGCATGCCTTTCTATTTCATACACTACTTACCCCAGATTCCCTCATCACCTCCAAATAGGCTCTGAGCACATGGAATTAATTGCTGGGCACGCCCTGAACATGCCAGGACATTTTGTGTCTCCGTACCTTTGCTAGGTTTCTCTGCTTGGAATGCCTTTCCCGTCCTCTCTACCGAGTGAACCTAGCTTGGTAATATTGTCCATTGTTCCCGAGGTGTCTTGTAAATACAAAAAGTTGCTGACCACACTAATGCTTGAAAGGGGGCATCACTAAAGCAGAACACGTTCGACAGAGCCTAGGTGAGAAGGTTTGGAAGTTAGAACCTCTGTCCCAGGATGGTCCAGGATGGTCCCCAAGGCTTCCTACACAGCTTGGCCACTCTTTGAGTTCAGAAAATTTGCTCATCTTTTCAAGGGCAAATGGTTGAAAGAATTTAGAATGTTCTGGGAAAGAACGCTTCAAGGGGTCATGAGAGCTTTTTAACTTACTTGGTCCATGATGATATGGTGTGTCATCCCACTTTGTAAGCTGTTTCTTATCACGTTACCATTGTCAAGGAATAATCTTTCCATGTCACTACATATCCTTGAATAATATCATTTTAATGACCATGTCCTATTCGATTGCATATCTTCCCTTTTTGGAGGTTGATTTTCAAGTATCTATTATTATCAATGAAGCTGCAGTCAGTATCCTTATTGCCAAATCATTGTGCACATTCACAAATGTTTCCTTAGAATAAAAGGTCCAGCTTTCTACTGGATCAAATAGTGTGCACATTTTTAAAGTTTTGATAAAAATTGCCAAAGAATTGCCCTTCAAAAGATTGTACAAATTAACCCTCACATTAGCCCCTATGGAACGCCCATCTCCCCAGATGCTCCCCAATATTATTAACTTACCTATTTGATTGACAGGTGCTAATTTAACTTGTATTTTTTATTATTATTGAGGTGGAACAATTTTTTAAATGTTTATTTTCTCATTTGTCCATTGGTTTGACTTGGCTCATTTTTCCACTGGATATTTTAGTGTTGGTTTCCTGTGATAATTTTCTTAACCCATCTTCATTCATACATTAATCAAATGTTTTGAAAGCCTACTATGTATCAGGTCCTGTGCTTGCATTAAGTATGTAGAACTTATTAATCCTTATGACATTTAAAGTCTAACCATGTAATATATGTCCAAAGTTTTTTCTAGTTTGCCATTTACCTTTTAACTTTTTAAAAATATATTGAAGTTTTCTACAATTTTACAGTCAAATCTATAAATATTTATAATTCCTGCCTTTGGTTTCAAATTTAGAGCAGCCTCCCCTACTTCAAGAGAACATAAATTCTCACAAAAATTTTCTTCTACACTTCTACCCCCTCCGTCTGTTTTTGATGGTAATGTGAAATGTGAATTGTCACCTTTTCTGTTTCTTCCTGAGTATTTTAGTGTACGTTTGAGAAAGGCTCCTTTGGAAGCTATGGGCCATATGTGATATTAAATGAGAAGTCCTAGAAAATTATCTTAAATGCCTTGAAGTGGATGTATTAATAGAAAGTGACCTGGATTTACTCTGGGCCATCCCATTGAACAGAGCTAGCCCCACAGGTAGAAACAACAGTGAAACAAATTTCATCAGAAAGAATTGAAGGGTGCAAGTTTCAACAATGCAACAGGCTGCCCCAGAGACGAATGTTCCAGGTAACTAACACGGATAAGACAAATTAACCACTAGGCCAGGACATAGGGGATTCCTGTAGCAGATCAATGGTTCTCAAACTTGAGCATCAGAATCACCTAGAAGATTTGTTAAAGCACAGCTTGCTGAAACCACGCTCGGAGTTTCTGATTCAGAATTTGGGGTGCAGCCTGGGAATTAGCATTTCTAACAAACTCCCAGGTGACGCTGATGCTGCTGGTCTGGGGATTACACTTTGAGAACCAGTAAGATAAGGAACTAAAGAAACTTCAAAGTACCTCTCTCACTCTGCGAGTTTGGGGTCCTAAGCAGTATTTCTATACTGATTTGACCACCAAGTCACCCCTTTTCTGTATTTCTCCTTAGAGCACCTATTGACACAACTGGGGAATAACTAGTCTACCTTAAATCTAAATACTAAGGCTCAGTGAGTTGTAAAGAAATCCGTCCCATCTTCACACGTTCTGTTCCTAGATTACTAATTTCAAACACAGAAACGCAGGGGAATTCAGAGATCAGAGCATGGACTGCAGTGGTTTTCCATCTGTTCGCACATTGTTATCACCTGGAGAGCTTAAAGGTCCTACCCTAAAGGTGCTGTTTACTTGTTCTGGGATGAGGTCTGGGCACTCACAGAATCACCTGGGAATCATAAACGCTCCCCGGGTGATTCTAATGAGCATCCGGGGTTGAGAAGCAGTGAGCTGGTCCAGTTCCCTCTTTTTCACTCAGGGCAGCATCTTCTCTTTCCTTTTTGAAACAATTTCAAGGCAACTCTCCACATTCCTTCAGAAACCTTAAGAGTAAGATAGGCTGATCACACTCTTCACGTGCTTTTCACAGTCCCTTTCCTATCAGGAAGATGGTTAACCTAGACTGAGGCTGCCATATCATTGTTACTGCTTGAGTAAAGAAGATGGAAAAGAGAAAACAGAACTCAGCCTCATATGTCTTTCCTGGATGGAATTCAATCATCTACCGACCAGCCTGACCCATCCCCAGGCACTTTTACTCCAAATTGAACTCCACCCCACTTCACGTGCTCCCGGAGAACCCACTGGGTTTGGATGTCATCTGCTTTCAGATCTGGCATCAGGAGGCTGGTACATTCCATTACTATCTGCAAGAACAAAATACTAAAGCTCACTCAGAGCTTGTTTTGCAAGCCTGGATCTCCTTGTAACCAGAAGAGACCCAGGGAAACACACACGTAAATGTACATAAACAATGTTTGAAACTCATCTGAAGTAAAGCCTCAGAGGTTGTGAAATCCTCCCCAGCTGTTTCCAATAAGGGTATGAGGCCAGTCACATGGGCACCATGTCTCCCTACTGTCGCAGAGGCGAGAATAGCCTGGGCAGGTTATCCCCCAAGAGAGAGGTCATCCTCCGCCCAGTCCTTCTAAAGCAGGTGAGCCTCCTGTAGCATAAACAGGCCTCAGAGAAAGTGTCTGCACTTTTGCATTCTCTCTCCTGTCTTCTCTGTCCTTCATATTTCCTGCATTCCCTCTTTCTTCTAATCCCTTTCCTTTTTTTCTTTTACCTGTTCACTGCCAATTTCTAAGGCCTGCCATGGCTGCTTTCCCTCAACAAAGACACCAATTGCACTCCCACCAAGAATCCATTTCTGGGCTGGGCACTAGGGATATCCATTAGCAGAGTATTACATTCTGGCTTCCAGGAGTTCATGTATGTATGTATGTATGTGTGCAAAAGAGAGTGTCACACACTGTATGAACTGCAAATGCTTACAGAAGCATAAACCCTCTCATGATAACTTGGGGTAATGATGATCTCCACTTTAAAGAACAGAAATTGAGGCTCAGGGAAAATTAAATTTTCCAAGGACACACAGCTCGTAAGGAGGTCTGGGGCTTGAATTCAGGACTTTCCGACTTGAAAGTCAACACTAGGTATTCCTGAACTCCTTCATGCATTCAACAGATACTTGTTAGACGTCTTCTAGGAGCCAATGAGCACTGTATTGGTGCTTGGTATTCAAGATGAATGAATGAGCCCTGTCCCTGCCTTCGAGGAACAGGGACAAACAGGAAGCCCGCAAGCACTGCCTGATGTGAAAGGCTCTGTGATGGAGCTGAGTGCATGAGATGTGGGAGCTATAACCAGGAAGGGTGTCTCACCAGCCTTGGAGTCCAAATGCCTTCTTGAATGGACATTTAAGCTGAGACAAGAAGGGGGAATGGAGTTGGGGGGAGAGAATATTCTAGTGACAGGGAAGCTTGCTTACAGATCTGCAGGTGAGACTGTGGCTCCTTCAGGGAGACACAAGGAGCGGGGTACAGAGGAGGACAGAGTAGGAGGCAGTGAGAAGAGGGACTGTGGTGAAGAGGAACCTGAGTTGCCGGCCATGGGAGCCTGGTCTGCCAGCCTGAGGAGGCTGGACTCCACCCTGAGGACAGTGGAGACTTACTGCAAGAGTTTTAAGCAAAGGCGTGATCGGATGTGCGTTTTAGAAAGGTCACACTGGTTGCAATGTGGACACAGTGGCAGTGAGAGAGGCTGGCAGCCTGGAGCACAGAGTGGTGGGTGAGGAAGACAGCCTGGATTCACGAGATGTTGAGCAAATAATCACAGATTTGGTAACTGCCTGGGTATGGAGGAGGAGAGTGTGGAAGGTGTGAAGGAGGACCTCCAGGATTTGGCCCAAGCGACATTGCTGACTGTGCTGCCTGCCATTCACCAGGATGAGGACAGCTTTGGGAGGGAAGATGAGGACGTCGCTTTTTAACTTGTGGAGTTGGCGGTGCCTGTGGGACATCCAACAAAAAGGACCTGCAGCAGGTCGGGACCAGGGTGAAGCATGAAGGCATCTAGGGCAGGAACTCTATGGGTTACTCACTGTCAGGGTTGCGTGAAAGCAAGGACCTGCAAGTACATGCCTCCTTAAATTTTGTGCCCTCAACACCTCGCGTGCCTCACCCTAGTCAGGGGGAAGTCTTGCTCCAGTGAGAGTTCTGGGCTGGAGGCAAAGATTTGAGAGTCACTGGTCATGGCAGTTAAGACCAATGTGACTAGAGGGGAAACCAGAGGGAGGGGTAGAGAGAAGAGAAATAAGTGAATTACTGAACCCTGAGGGTCACGTCCTTTAAGTCAGGGTGGAGAAAAGAAATAGAGCAGGAAGACAACTAAGAAGGACCAGCCAAGGGAAAGAGAAGTTGTGAGAGGGAAGTCTGGGGTCATGGAAGCCAAGGGAAGATAATACATTATGGAAGAGGGTGGGGTGTCAAATGATGGGAAATTAAAATGCAAACTGAGAGCAGTCATCTAATAAGACTAGCAATAAGGAGGTTATGGTGCCCTTAGTGACCCAAGCTCTGTGGGATGATGGGGATGGGAGCAAAGCTTAACAGATAATGGGAGGGAGAGCCAAGGTAGTAGCTGGAGGAGATCTAGAGTTGGAAAGAGTTCTTCATCTTAGTAAGACTTGAGCATGATTAAGTGCATATGGCAGAGATCCAGTAGAGGAAGGGGTTGAAGACAAGAACTCACTGTTAGACTGCAGGAATTCTTAGTAGAAGGGGTTGGAGAGCTTAGGAGGAAGTGCCAGTCCTCCTTAGTGACATGGGTTGCAGAGCCCAGGTATGAGTGAGATGGCAGGAAGTAAGGACATCCCTGTGGGAAGTGATGGGCTCTGTTCTCCCTGTGATGCAGCTGGAGGAGTGGAGCAGCTGAAACTGGAGCTCCTGGAAACAGCTACACCTTGGGAACCCCATTGCTCCTGTACTGGCAGCACTTCTCCACATTCCAGAGTGAATGTCTCAGGATTAAATAAAATGATAGGTATATATAATTTGAAAAGATGGGAGTTTATTTTCTTCCCTTCGTTCCCCCTGAAAAAACTGCCATTGATTTCAGAGAATCTTAGTTACCTCTTAACCTGTAGGAAAAGCTTTTTCTCAGAATTATTTTATGTTCAAACCAGCAATGACCAAAAGAACCAAGTTATCTACATATTGAAGTCTTTTTTTTTTTTTTTTTTTTTTTTTTTGAGACGGAGTCTCGCTCTGTCACCCAGGCTGGAGTGCAGTGGCCAGATCTCAGCTCACTGCAAGCTCCGCCTCCCGGGTTTACGCCATTCTCCTGCCTCAGCCTCCCAAGTAGCTGGGACTACAGGCGCCCGCCACCTCGCCCGGCTAGTTTTTTTTTGTATTTTTTAGTAGAGACGGGGTTTCACCGTGTTATCCAGGACGGTCTCGATCTCCTGACCTCGTGATCCGCCCGTCTCGGCCTCCCTAAGTGCTGGGATTACAGGCTTGAGCCACCGCGCCCGGCTCCATATTGAAGTCTTATATGAAAGTCGTTTTTCTTGCACAATAAACAATTAAGTTTACATTAGCTCTTTACGTTGAGCAAATGGACATCTTCAGAATTCCTATCTGACACCAGGTATAAGGTCCCAACAGTTCTGGAGGGGAAGTCTCCTGACCTTTTATAAATTTTTGTAAGAAATGGATCATTTTAAGAAAAAGGAAGAAAAAAGAGCAAATTATAGGAAATGTTCCTAGAGGGTGTGATTTATTCTGGCACAGCATCTTCCCTGGATGTTTGAATTCTCCGTAGTATTCATTCACTTCTCACCCTTGGAAGCCTCTCCTTTGCTGTCTCATTGGAGGGGGACATGAGTACTTAGAATTCTTGGCTTAGTTTGCTGAATTTAAGGAAGAAAAAGTTCAAAACACTCTCTGTCCACAGCAAAAACCAACTGTACCCAAAACCTGCAAAGTTAACTTTTTTCAGAGATGTTAAACCCAAAGTTGATGCTGCAAAACATACCATCTTGGGATTTTTTTTGCCAACTTCCTTCTTCCATGGTAGGAAGTGTCTCTGAGTCAATACATATGAAAGCAATTGCTGTGGTTGAGCTATCTTCCTCTCCCTCTCTCTTTCCCCCTCCCTCTCTGTCTCTTCCAATCCTCACAATCTCATCCCCCTTTTTCTCCAAGCATTACACACTCACATTCACACACATTCCTCCTCCTCCTTATCATCACCGTCATCATCATCATCATCATTTTGTAGCTTCTTTCAATTTCAACTTGTAGGACTTTCAACTTCAGATTGTCTCATCTCCCAAACAGCTGCAACAACAGAAGGTCAAGTCCTGGAATCAGGTTGCAAATAGCAAACAGAGGAGAAGTAAATGCTAAGGCTGAACAAGACAGGGATGGGAATAAAGCAACCCTGTTCAAATTCTCTGACCTCATTTTCTCCCCTCCAAACAAAATCAGGATTGAGGTAGGTAGGGCTGAGCTCTAGGGTCAGAATTTTACCCAAGTGTATAATATTTTAGGAGGTTTGCTACTTTTTCTAAGCACGATGATCATGTCTAGCCACTTGGCTTCTGTGGGCCTACTCCTCCAGCTGATGGCACCGGAAAAGATCATCTCGAGGGACATTCAGCATCTCCGTGATAAGCCTCCATTAAGAATCATCAGAATCCAGGCTGGTGGGAAGTTCTGTTCTGGCCAGAAAGTACTGGGTTAGATTATACATGGCAAAATCTGACCTAGGAGATAGGCTTTTGAACAGTGTGGGGAAGAACCAGCCTGCTATAAAACATCCACACCCACCCATCTTCGTTCAGCATCTCCATGACCACCCCAACTCAACCTGACCCTCAGTCGCAGAGTTGGACTGGCAGTTCCTCATAATCCCAGACCCTTCATTTTAGAGGCACCAAAGCTGAGGTCTGGAAAGGTGGTCTGGAGAGATCCCCGAGCCCTCCCAGGTCCCTTATCTCATCTGTTCCCCATCACCTCCTTACTTTATCCTCTTTTTGATATAGGAAAGATGAGGCTCAGATAAGATCCTTGCTCTTTTCAAGGTCACAAAGAGTGTTGGTGGAAGTGGCAAGACTGGAAACCCACCAGCTTGACACTGCCTGGCTCTCCTTGAGTCCTCACGCCAGGCCAGGAGAGGAGGATAAGCGTCCAGACTGGGCCTTATCTCTTGAGGAGAAGGCAGAGTTAGTCCTTGCCACCCAACCCCTTCCCCTCCTGTCCTCCTACCTCTTCCCACCTCCCAGTACCTTTCCATTTTTATATCCTGCCCAAGATGACATACCCACTGATGTCTTCCCACACGGGCCTGCTCTCCTGCACAGGATGCTGTGCTCCCAGATCACCTCATGCTCTCCCTGATTCCACCTCATGCTCTCCCTGATTCCACCTCATGCTCTCCCTGATTCCACCTCTCGCCGCCTCCCACTTTACCACCAACACTGTGTCTGGGACAGAAACTCCTTTCATCCAGTTAATACATCTTGAGCTCCCGCTCTCCAGCAGGCACCAGGCTAGGCAGTGGGGATTTAGCATGAACAAGGCGAGATCCCTGCCCTTGTGGAGTGTACACTGGAGTGGTCAGAAAAGATCACTAAATTACAGCTCCACGTGGTAGATGGTATGAGGGGGAGTTTGGAGTTCTCTGGGAGCATAGAGCCAGAAGATTTAACCCAGGCTAGGGCATCAGGGCAGAATTCCAAAGAGAAGTAACTATTTGGCTGAGATCCAAAGGACAAACTCTTCCAGTGCAGGGAGAGAAGGGCCTTCTGGTTGGAGGAACAGCATGTGTAAAAGGCCAGAAGGGAGAGGAACTGAGAGAGTACACACAGACCCGCAACCAGGGAGGGTAGGGAGTGCAGCAGCCCTCACCTGCAGGCTCCACTTTCTCCAGTCTTTGTCCACCCAAATCCTTCAGGCACTCAGCACTCAGCCAAAGCTCGAGACCTTCTCCCAGTCAAGGCTCATTGTCTGGCCCTTCCTTCCTCCTCTGCTTACAGCCACAAAATTTAGCACCAAGTTAATTTTAACTAATACTGACTTTTCACTCCCTGAATAAGTTGTAAGCAATCTGAGGGAAGGAACCATGGCTTTTTTTTTTTTTTTTCTAGACTTTCCCTCACAGCACTGAGGACCTAGCTCAATGTGTTTCCTTGTCCCAGGGAGTATGGTTGTTTCTGCAACCTCCAGGCCACAGCTGTTTGCAAACTTTTATGATGTGTCTTCATAGGAAACTGCATTTGAGTCACAAGAAAAGAAACAGCTGAATGAATCCTCCATGTTTTAATAAGGAGAGAGAATTCACAAGGTCTTCTAGGGATATATCCAGATAAAATGAAGCTGATTAAAAATTTAAAACACTAAACTTTTATTATCATTGCTATTCATACTTTTGCCATGGCCATTAATAACTTTTGTTTCTTTAAGTTTGTTTGAAAATAGAAAATTCATTTTTAAAAAACTCTCCAAGGCTTTACCAGTCTCACTTTATGAATTTTTTCTTGTAACATTTGTTTAATATTAGTGTTTTCCCATTTTTTTTTCTTTTTGGCTAATACCAATGAGAGCAATGTCACGTTGAGAATCCACAGTGATGACAGAGCTAGCTGTGAGGGTGCTCATTCCATTCCTCTGGCATTCAGCACCTCTGTCCACTTCTGTGTTTGCCCCCAGCATCTGAATTTGGTTGCTTCACTGAATGGTGTGGCCCCACCAGCTGGCACCCAGGCATTGACTGGCCTCAATTACTGCGACCTACGTTTTAAGGACTCTGTGGCCCTGACTTAAGTACAAGCTTTAAATGGGAATAAATCTTATATAAGCCTTTCCATTTACTCTCCTGCTTATTAAAGGTGAATTGCAATGGAAAACCCTAAAAGTCACAGAGTCTGGAAACTTGGATATAATAATGGGCAGCATTATCCTTAGTGGTATAACTAGTAAAAGTGGGCCTAATGGAAAGTCCACTGTGGAATCATCTGTGTTTCTATGCAAGAAAATTATTTTCCTTCTTTCTCTAAAAAGGGAAGTAGTTCTGACCAACAAGGTTGGCTGTCTTGGGCGTGGTGGTGGAGAGCAATGGAAAGATGAGTGAATAGTGGGAGCAAGCTTAGCAGAATTCCAGAAGCCATTGCTTTAGTGTCCTACCACATCTGTAGGCCTAGGGGATGCCATGCAGTACAGAGATAGCCAAAGAAGCTGCAGAGCTGAGGCCACCTTCTGTGCTTGTAAACAATAAGCACACCCTCCAAAATCAGGAATAAGCCCATGAGAACTGCCCATATCCCATGGTCCCACAGTACCTCATCAGCTGGACTAGTGTGTTCTGCAGTAGATCCACTGCTGGTGAGCCTCAGGTTGCAAATATATTTAGTAATGGATCAAAATAGAATCTCCTAGCAAAAACGGGACCTTATAAGTAATTTGCATCAAGCCAAAAACCCATATCTATGTCCCACAGCAGGCCACTCTTAAGCAACATGAAGGCTTCCAAAAAAGTTACCCTGCCCATATGAAAATGCCAATTTTATCCAGCAACATTGCTGTGCTTTCAAATTTCTGTAGACGCCAATGCTGTAATGAATGTTCTGACCCTCAGGGTGTCATCCACAGCCAGGCTTTGTGCCTGTCTTTTGCAAAACTTACCCAATTTCTGTCCAAAAAACAGTCCAAGACTAGCTTGATAATAGATTTACGTGTCAAAGGAGAACACATAGACTTTGGATAACTTTACTCCAAAAGAATTCTCTTGCTCTCTCAAGCCCATTCTGTTAATAACATGTTTAGTTCTATTTCCAAGTTTGATTTTTTTATGGCAACAGTTTGACTATTGAAATTCTTTAGCTTTGTAAACCATGGCACAAACTGTTCCCCCATGAAGAAACACAGCTTTCCATAAGCCTTCCCCAGAAACACCAACATTAGAGTGGGGGGATGTGATTTGATTTTTTGTGAGTAATCTTCCTAGCACTTCCCAAAGAGAGAGAAAAAGAGAGAGATGCAGTTTCACATACAGTTTTACATGTCGTAAATCATCTGTGGAGATCAGAGGATAAAAGTATTTCCATGACAGGAACTTAAAATCTTAAGAAAATTTTCTTTTAAGTTCTTCATTGGCCAGTGGAAGAGTTGACCGTGGCTTTTTCCTTCATGTGTAGAAAAACACTAGGCAACTTGGTAGTGAAGCAGGATTTTTCTCAGCCAATTTGCCAACTGGGACCTCCACTGGCAACACCCCCCACACCCTGCCCTGTGTTTTAGCTTGTACCTACATTCAGCAGTTCCCAAGCTCTTGTCCCACATCCAAGAAGAATGAGGATATGCTGACAATTTGAAGGTGGAGAAGAATTTTACTGAGCAACATAACAGATCTTAGTGGAGACACAGATGGTTTCTCTCTCCCCCAGTGTGGCTGAGTCTGGGGCTTTTTATGGACTCAGAATGGGAAGTGCACGCTGATTGGTTTGTGAGTATGCAAAAATGGTTAAAGCAAAGACATTCAAAGGTAGGCACAACAGTGTAGAAAACCAATTAGGAAAGGGTAGGTATGTGTAAAATAGGTAAAGGGTGGGATCAATCAGAGGAAAATGTGCCAAACAGGAAAACGGTTTCTCAGTCCAGTCTGTGGATTTGTAGCTTGGCTTTCAGGCTTTAAATTCATTTCGGCTTGGAGGTGGGGTTTTGCCGGGGACCCACCCCTATTTGCCTAGGCATTTGTCTGCCCCCTGCTGCTGTCAGTGGGATTACAAATGGACTCACATTTTTTAAAATTGTGGCCTCCCTTCTTACAAGTAGCAAAATATGTTTTTAGATCCTGAACATCTCAAAAGTAAAATCTAGAGCGGACTATCCAAAAAGGCAGTCACTAGTCACATGTGGCTATTGAGCACCTGAATGTGGCTAGTGAGAAATGACATATGCTATAAATGCAAAATACACTCTCGATTTTCAGGGAAGTAATATGAAAAAAAGAATAGGAAATATTTATTTAATGATTTTTATATTAATTATAAGTTGAAATAGCATTCTACATATATTGGGTTAAATAAGATATATTAGTAAAATTAATTTCACTTATCTCTTTTTATGTTTTATAAATGTGGTTACTAGAAAACTTAAAAGGCCCATGTGGTTTATATTATGTGTCTGTTGGACACGCTCATCCAGAGGACTAGTCTGGAAGATTCTTGTGAGAAGGGGAAATGACATGATTTCCATACAGGCCCTGAGTTCTTCAACTATTTTGATTTTTATTCACAGTAAGAATTTCAGAAATTATGGATCTCCACCCTTTCTGGTTTTCTATTAGGTCAGCTGTGACTTTGCCTTTCTGGACCAATTCCTATCCCAAACTTCTTATTCTTGGGCAGAGGTCTTGCATGCTCTAAGCCAGCATGTTAGGGGTTTGAGGTGTTCTCTTTTGAGATGGCATCCCACTCTGTTAACCCAGGCTGGAGTGCAATGGCACTGTTACAGCTCACTGCAGCCCCGACCTCTCAGGCTCCAGTGATCCTCCTGCCTCAGCCTCCCAAGTAGCTGAGATTACAGGTGCCTGCCACCACGTTAAGTGTTTTATTAAAGCAAACAAGCATTCAAGGCCTCTCTACTGCTTCTTCCCTGCAATATCACCACAGAGAAGAAAGAACTTGCATCCTTTAAAACCTTGTTCTAAGTATCTGTACATTTATTGGATTATCTGTTCTACTTTATTTTTGAAAAATTCCTGAGAAGCAAATATTAGCCTCACCTTGCTAACAGGAACCTGAGTTGACTAGAGCAATAATGATGGTTCACGTTTGCCAAAAGCCATGTAACTTACAATTATTTTCTAATATATTTATTCTGACCCTATGACATAGGTATTCCCATTCCTGTTTTACATACAAGGAAATTATCTTTACAGAGGGTTCAAGTGCCTGGGCCCCACAGCTGATAAACGGAGGAACTAGCATTGATTCTTTCAACACATATTTATTTGTTGTCCTAAACACTGGTAAACAGGGATATGGTCCTTTCATGGAGTTTGTATCCTAAGATTCACAGCACCCAAGTGTTAAGTGCTCTACTAAGAATCAAAACAGAGCGATGAGTGGAAAGACAATGGATATCTAGCCTGCATGGTGGGAAAAGCTGTCTCTAAAGAGGTGACATTGAAGATGAGATCTGAATGACAAGAGGGAGCTGCTACGTTAAGATCAGGGGACAGCAGCAGGCACAAGGCCTGTGAGGCTGGAAAGAGCTTGGCATGTTGGAGGAACTCAGAGGCCAGCAGTGATGGGTGGGCAGTAAGGTCAGAGATGGCAGGGGACATGGCCACGCAGGCAGGCTTGTAACCTGAGGAAAGACATTTGGATTTTACTCTGGATATAACATGGAGGGGAGGGCTTAGCAGGAGGGAGACAAGTGCCCTAGCATCCTCCACACTTGGATACTGCCTGCCTCTAATTAACATTCTACAAAGATGACCAGGGATGAAGTGGGAAGAATCGGTTGTACAGAGGCCAGAGTAAAGCCTGGAGATCAGTGACAAGGTTGGAGTCCCGGGTGAGAGGCAATGGTGGTAGACAAGTGTGGACCCAATGGAAATGGTGAGAAGTGGATGGAGTCTGAAGTTTTTTGGAGATAAAGCCAGTGAGTCTGGCTGATGGATGGCTTATCCCTCTTTCCACCTGACTGTCCCTCCAGCTCTCTTCACTCCTGCAGTGTCCATCTGAAAACACTCTGCCCAGGGAAATCTAATTTCTGTTCACCCCGTAATAATGCCCAGCAGGCAGAATGAAACACTGACAAATTGTCATTATTTATTACCCCTTTGTTTTGCATTGTTAATTCATTGCCCTGCCTAGCTGTTAGCCTCTTAATTGTTCATATTGACTTTAGAAACACATTCAAGATGAGTAAGGAGGCCTTGCTATATTCTAAAATGGCGTCAGTGGGAATAACCAAAATGATTTTATTCTTTCACTCTCCTTTTGGCTGGCAGGAAGATGAGCTGTTCACATATTCATTTGACACACTACCATGTGAAAACCAAAAAACCAAAAGTATGCAGTGTCATATATGCAGTCATCGGCAAATGTACAAAGCACCCTTCAGCACAGCATGGTTACATGCTCCTTAGTAGGGAATGGGGGAGGAAAACTGTATTTAAGAACCAGATGTTGGCTGGGTGTGGTGGCTCACACCTGTAATCCCAGTACTCTGGGAGGCCGACAGGGTGGATCACTTGAGGTCAGGAGTTCGAGACCAGCCTGGACAACATGGCAATACCCCTTCTCTAACAAAAATACAAAAATTAGCCAGGTGTGGTGGCACAGGCCTATAGTCCCAGCTACTTGCAGACCGTGGCACAAGAATCACTTGAATGTGGGAGGTGGAGCTTGCAGTGAGCCAAGATTGTGCCACTGCACTCCAGCCTGGGCAACAGAGTGAGACTCCGTCTCAAAAGAAAAAAAGAAAAAGGAACCAGATGGTGTGTCATGAAGTGATAATTTGTTTGCCACTGACAGTAAGATAAAGAAGAGAGAGATCTTAGATGGGGGTGACAAGCCAGAGAGAAGGGTTGGTCTGAAAAAGACTACAGAGAGGAGGTGTTACCTAAGCTTTTCCTTAGAGGATACGCTCAGGCTCTGGCTAAACAAGGAGAAACAGGGCGGGTATGAGATCAAAACAGGTTGCCAGTCAGCAAAAGTTTACACCTGCATGCATATGTATATAGCAACTACTTCTCCAGCCAGTGAAAACATTTTCTTGGCATATACACCGAGCTTCATTAATTCCCAAGGGCAATAGATGCTCTCAGTGCTAAGGAATGCAAACCCACCCTTTTTCACTTACCAGCACTACGACTCTTTTCCTCAGAACACAGAGGGGGATCAACCGTAGCAGCAGGTGCTGGGCACATCTGTGTAGACTCTACACCCATCTCTCTCTGACATGAGGGAATTTTTACTCCTACACGGCAAAGAACTACACTGCCTTAAACACCTTCCCTGGTTCCCACTGCCTGCCCACACAAGGTGTGTTATGTGGAATAATTATTCTGCAGCTGTTCATAGGTGTCAAATACATTTGGAAATTGTTGCACTTAATGTTAAAGAGGCCGTTTTCTCTGAGGACTTCAAAGATGCTTTAATAAGCTGACATGCATTGGGAATCTCCAAAGGGGGAACATATGCAGCATTTCCCAAACTTGTAAATCACTGATCTGTTTTCATAGAGCATCGCTTGGGACTAACGTTCTGTGAAAGGCACTTTGGGAAATGCAGGACTGGCTAAGAAGGGTTTCCCCTAGTGCCCTCCCTGCACAAGGCAGACTGCCCCCAAGGCGCTGTTTCAGCCTGCTCGCTGTGTGTATTCCCACCTGTGGATCTCTGCTCACGCATCCCCGGCCCAAATTATCCTGCTCCTTCTCTCATTGTAAGTCAACCCAAGTCCTTTCTTCTCTCAAAAGCTTCGCTCCTCCCTCCTGGGACTGGAGATGCCTTGTGCCTCAGACCATGGTAATATTGCTTTATGTCACACTCATTTAGCTTTTGATAACTGGTTTCTACCTCTATCTCTCATACCTTGCATATGGTAGAATTAATAAATTCTTTATTAAAGAAGAAGAAAAACAGGAAGGAGGTAAAAGAGGAGAATCACAAAGAAAGAAGTAGGGAAGGGGAGGAGGAGGATGGGAGGAGCAGAGAAAGAGGGGAGAAAACCAGGGAGGTGACAGTGGGAAAGAGAATTTCACAGGATCTTGGACGTGGTACTTCGATTGAGTGTAGGTAAGAGGCAGAGCCCAGGGAGCGCAGCCTTGAGTACTTAGTGGAAAAGAAGATCCATGAGGTTCTGCATAGACGACCATCCAAGGCAGCTCCCAGGAGGTGTTCCTGGCTCCGTGCCACACTTAGCAGCAGGGCAGTGCCCATTCATAGGGTGTCAGCTCTAACCAGTGAGTGCAGTGCCTAAGAGTAGGCACAGACTGTGACCCCTTAATCTAACCTATGCTTTATAATAAAATAGATACATATTTATATTTGTACTATTCAGAAAACAGCATATGTATCCATTTCTTGGGGGAGGGGCGGGTTGTAAACAACATAATACAATATCCAGTTAGTACTGAGGTGTTTTTGAGACAAGGTCTTGTTCCATCCCTCAGGCTGGAGTGCAGTAGAGTGATCACAGCTCACTCTAGCCTTGATCTCTGGGACTCAAGTGATCCTCCTACCTCTGCCTCCCGAGAGCTGGGATCACAGGTGCATACTACCAAGCCTAGCTAATTTTTTTTAGACATGGAGTCTCACTATATTGCCCAGGCCAGAGTGCAGTGGTGATCATAGCTCACTGCAACCTCAAACTCCTGAGCTCAAGTGACCCTCTCACCCCAGCCTCCTAAGTAGCTAAGATTACATGTACACATCACCTTTTTTTTTTTTTTTTTTTGTAGAGACAGGGTCTCACTATGCTGTCCAGTCTGGTCTCAAACTCCTGGCCTCAAGCAACCCTACTGCCTCAGCTTCTCAGAATGCTGGTATGACAGACATGAGCCACCACCGCACCTGGCTATTACGGTTAAACAAAATCAATAACATACAAAGTGCAAATTATATAACCCTAAAGCAATCGCTGTTAAGAGGCCTACCACTAAAGCCAGTGCCTTCATTTTATAGAGGAGGGGCCTAAAAGTCACAGAGCAGCTTGAGCTGGGGCTAGAACCTCAAATCTGTGGCCTAGTACACTCACTACATAGACCATCTGAAACGCTGCTTCTCATGGCTGGGCAGCCTATAATCTCTTTGTCGGCCAGATGGCCAGTTGCCTGAGATGGAGACACAAGAAACATTCCCACATCTGCTTCCTGCTTTTAACTCACATAAAAATGGCCAGTCAGTTTAACAAACCTATTTCCCTAAAGGGACCAGAGCTTCTTTTTATTTTTTCTGTACATTTAAAACACGCCAAACAAAATGACACATGTTGTCAACAAG
This sequence comes from Macaca nemestrina, assembly GCF_043159975.1. Taxonomy (NCBI): domain Eukaryota; kingdom Metazoa; phylum Chordata; class Mammalia; order Primates; family Cercopithecidae; genus Macaca; species Macaca nemestrina. The sequence continues at coordinate 69,472,835 of NC_092137.1, forward strand.
ATGCAACAGATATCTTCCCCAAAAGCCCCTTCTTTGTAAGCTGTCAGGCCAGTTCTGTTGACTTGGTTACCTTCTGCAAAGACCAGTGGTCTTGCCAGAGCTCCACCCTGGAAAAGCTCATCCTGTGGAAGCACAGCTTGGTGGGGTCGCCAGACTCCTGTCTGACACACTGTTAAATGCCTAGATGTATTTCTTTCATGCTTGTGCAGAAATTCCATTTCAGAGTGTCGGGGCAACACCTCAGTCAGTCTCCCATATGTGGGTCATGGAAAGAGCCGGGGCCTGGACGCCAGGAGGCCTGGGTTCCAGTCAACACTCCCTGTGACTTTTACAAGTCACAAGTGGAGGACCATGCCCCCAGTGCCAGCAGCCTTGGGACGCTGGTGGGGGCACTGAGCATAATGGGCCATTGCGGGGCATGGGAGGGGGTCAGCCCAGCTGCTGCGGTCCCTCCACCAGCCCCCAGGGCAAGCCACAGCCAGGCAGTCTCAGCCAGGGCAGGACGAGGGCCAGGGCCAGAGCAGCGCCTCCACACTGAGTCACAGCCAGCCCTGTAGGAGAAAACGAGCTGAATGTGGGTGAGAACCTGAACATCCATAAGAGCCTGGTCCAGGAGAGCATTTCTGGGGCCTGTGAAGAGGGAGAAGAGAAAATGATGCTGGAATCCCCTGGTTAAGGAAAACCAAGCCATTCCCTGGCCTGCAAGCTGTATCACTTCCTCTGTGACCAGCTGCCAGGTAACTGTTTCTCCCCTTCTGAGCACCGGTACCTGGTTCGTGGGACAAGAAGACAAGTGACATGATCAAAACAAAGCTTTGGTTTGTATTTCGTTCTACTCCTTGTAAAATTTATTCATTGAGAGAGATTTTTCTCCTGCCACCAGATACAGCCATGGCAGGCCCCATAACTGTTCAGTGTATTCTCAGGCTATAAGCAGGTCCACCCTCAAAAACAAACTCCAAATTCAGTTGTAGAAAGTACAATCCGAGAGATTAATCAAAACCTCCAACTTAAGCCAGGGTAAACCTTCCTTCCTCCTCCAGCTAGCCCAAACCCCAACCCCACCCTGTGAAAAGGGAGGATGCGGTTGTCTCTCCCCCGTTTCTCCATTTTGCTCTTCTCTTCCTAGTCCCCACCCCGGTCTGTTAGCCAGTTTCTTACCCCTCCTAGGTAGGGGCAGGTGAGCAGAGGTAGGAGAAAAAGTAGGTCTTCCTTGAACTGGTCCCATGATAAGCTGTCCTGTGCTCTGTGGGCCCAGCCTGTGTTTAACACTGACTCCTTTTTTTCCCCTGGGGTGCTCCTTGGGGCTCCTTTGGGATCTTCCTTATAGCAGTTTCCTTGACGTGGGCAGATGTTTCTTTATTCCTAGTGTTTGTTTGTGGTGCTTTCACAGCCTCTGGGTCTAGCAGTCACCTCCAGCTTCTTACTGTCGAAGTCCCTCTGTCCTATTACATGGCCTCTTGTACAGCATCCAGATGACTCTGCTCTGCACTTCCTCTGTCCGACCCACATCTGGGCCACGAGAGAGACTTACAGGACGCATGGATGGGCGAACCCGATTGCAGCCCCTCCATCCCGCAGCACAGGCTGCCTCCACTTTCTCAGACATGAGAACTCTGTATTCACCATCTTCAGGGAATGCATTCCAAGTTCCCCAAGTAGCCCCAGGGGGACAGCCTCACTGCACTGGAGGCGAAGCCCAGAGAAGCCTTGATGAAGTCTCTAATGGAAGAGTCTCTGGAGACTCACAGCACAGCAACTCTTCTCTCCAAGAAATCCCTTCATACATCCTTCACCCTACCCTGGCCCCTTTTATAGCCTTCATCTGGCTGAAGAGTCCAAGCATCATGAAGTCAGTTTACAGATGTTTCCCTATTAGGCAACTTATTAGAATATCTTACAGCTCAGAGCATAGTCAAAACTTCCATTTTAACATTCATTACATGCTTATCTCAGATTTTAATTATCCACCCATTTAAATATATGCCCCATGGGGCATAGACATCATCTGGTTTATTCACTGCTACATCCCAGCTATGATAGGCGCTCAGTGAATAATTACTGAATTAACCAATTAATATTTAAGTAAAGTAGCCTCCGCTCCTCAGCCTGCAAGCCATATGAGAGTGGGAACTGAGATACTCAATATTTGCCCCCCAGTAGAGTCTAGTAGAATGCTGGCCCATAGTAGGTATTTTTAAAATGGCTTTGAAAAAAATTAATGAACCTGAGCAAAAGGCCACATTTCTCTAGGTAAGATTAATGGAGGCTCCACTGACCCAAAGCCTTTCTCCCATTCTTCTTCAAATTCTTCACTTGGCTACACTGCTTAAAACTCTACTAACCAGATATTCTATCAGTTCAAATATTTTTTAACAACAGATATCACCACTGAGAAAAGGGAAGCCAGTCATTTACACTTAAGAAGACAATTTGATACAACAAACGTACAGGAAGACTATCAGGGGCCTGAAGAGTGCTGGGAGGCACTTATGAGATAGGAGATGGCAGGCCCAGAGGTGGGAGTTCTTTTAGAGGCTTGCCAGGGAGACCGTATATGCCAGGAGGTGAAAAGGAAGTGGCAGATAGAGCCAGTATTTTTTAGAGTTCGCCTTTAGCAAGCTTCATCCTATACAATTTTTAAGAACCATTAATTTTTAGAGCTAGAAGGAACCTTTGATATCATCAGATTCCATGGTTTCCAAACATTTTTGAGCAAAAAAAACTTCTTTCAATGAAATCTTACCAGAAAGCCAATATGGAAAACAGGTAAGCAGAGATAATCTGGTTCTAGAGGGCTGTTTTAGATGGATTCTAGATGTTTGGGCTGGGGAACCAAACACACACATACACATACATATATATTAATACATACATACGTGCATATACATGCATATACACACATACATATATATGCATACATACACACATACATATATTAATACAGACATGCATGCATGCATATACATGCATATACACATACATATACATATATACATATACGTATATTAATACATGCATATACACACGTATATACATGCATACATATATACATACATATACATATATACACACATACATATATACATGCATACACATATATACACACATGTACACGCACACACACAATTTTCTCAGAGTAGTCTTCAAACCTCCCCCAGAATCCCTAAGTGCTCCTGAAACACAGTGTGTCCAGACACAATGAAAGTCCCACAGTCATCGTCACCCATCACCATGTCACAGAGACTGGGCTCCAGAGGTCAAAAGAAAATGGAAGATGCTAGACCCTGCTGCTCCCCGCCCTTGATCAAGGAAAAGACCTTGTCCCCTCCACTTCCCAAACTCTTAATCTATTCTGAAAATGTTTGCCAAATCAAAGAAAGAGCCCTTTCACGGGACCACTGAAGACTTCCCCCATGAGTTTAATACTACCAACAAATATTTACTCAGTTCTTGCTACATTCTTGACCCGTGTTTGGCACTCAGAACAAGTGACCATTGTCACTGCTAAGTTAACCAGCACTCTTTGGGTGCTGCCTGTTCAACCTTCTCTGAGCCATCTCAATTGTAGTTAAACATCTAACCCACATCTTTCCATTTTTCCCCTAAATGTGCTTTGAGACACTGTGTGAACTGATCTGCTGAAATGCAGATAAACTACATCTGTCAGCCCCCATCTATGAATCTAGTGAGACTTGCAAAAAAAATGAGGTTTGGCACAATTCACTTTCGGCGAACCTTTGCTCCCAGAGATGACCACTGTTTCCTGTCTTTGGAACTTATAAGCCATCTGTTTAATAATCTGTCCTAGCTTCCTGCCAAAGACTGACATGCGTCTCACCAGTCAGCAGTTCCCACCAAAAGTGCTTAGGGCCTCAGGGCCTCCCATCCCTGCTGCTGGCTAGTGTCCAGCTCACACAAGTAGCCCCCTCATCCCTAACGAGGCTTTACTGGAGAGGATGGGCCACTCACCTATTGCAAGAGCACAGTGTGAATCTCAGAGAGTTCAATTTTGTGTAATTATTTCTGTATCAACAACATCAACTCAGGGCTCAAGATCACCTAGGTGAGAGTGTAAGAACAGAGACTTCCCATGAGCAGAGCTAGGTTTGAACGCTAGCCCTACCACTCACTGTGTGGTTTTGACTAATGACCCACTCTGAACTTGTAAAATGAGCTCATGGGAGTTCATGGTTGTGACTACTAAAAGCAATATTGTGCATTTAGTGTATGCAATATTGTGCATGAAGTGCTCAGCACAGTGACTGGTACATATCAGCATTGTTATTATTAAAAGAAAATACCCTTATTAGTTAACTACTGCAAGTCAGGGGTGGGGATGGGACAAGGAGCAGGCCTGGGTAGAGGGCCTATGTGTGAGGGGGCTATTCATTGGCACCCAGTTCAATTCTTTCTCTAGGCACTAGGTGGTATACGGAAAAGATCCTCTTCCCTGTAGAGCTCGAATTTCATGGAGAAGAAATTATGAGAGAATGTCTGTCTCCTTTCAGTCACCTAGCTTGTGAATCTGCTACCCCCAGGTGAAACCAAGGCCCTACTGGACTGGCCCCAGACTGATTCCTGAAGAAAGCTACTTTTCAGAGGGACACACAGGTTATCTCATGGACAGGTTCTTCAGGGTGGCTTCTAACCCCCAGAGATCTCAGGACAAGGGATTCCTGTCATCTCCTTGAGCAACTGTTAGGGAGGCAGAGAGGAGCCGGGTAGAAGATCCTCAAATGAACAAGGTCAACCAAGGAGGCAAAGGTTCTAACAGTTAATTCTCCCAGCCCTTGTGTGAAACTGCAGAAAAGTCACCCCATGCCTTTGTAGATTAAAATTAAGCTGGAAAGATTCAGCTGTAGTGGGCTTTAGATGATCTGGGTCACTTTCTAAAGCCAATTTCTTTTAAAAGCCCTCGAGCTGAAGACAATAGTACTAAATGACAGCTGGGAATTTTAAGTTTTATTTTCAGTTCTGGAAAAAAAAGGTGGGGAATGGGTATCCCTTTATATTTTTATACTGAGGATAAGTCAGTAGGGAAATTTCATCATGTTGTCATTGCAAAAGTAATCAACTCAGTGTGCCATAGCCAGGAATTCAAACTGCTTGGGAAATGCAGGGGTAGTTAGCCCTTTTCACTGGAAAATACACTGGAGAGTGACGTGGGTAGGTTAAGAGCAGAGAGCTGCTGGGAAGATCCACAGAAAGGGCAAGGGATTCTGTCTGCCAGATTCCTTCTTCCTAAAGCACTTACGCCATTTAGGTCAACCTGGGCTGTTCTAGGAGGGATAGTACTTCCTGCTTTAACATTGACCAACTTGAAAATCACACTGAGAACAAAACCATGACAGCCAGGAACCCAGCCCCAGAAGGTGAAACCCAGCCTAGAGTATCTGGCCGCTGTAACTTACAGCATTAATAAAAGGCTTACAGAAAACCAAAGGCCTATTAAATATCCCTGCCCCACCTAGACTCACCACTTAATTGGGGTGGGGATCATCAAGGCAGAAGGAGTATAAATGGTTCCAAAGGCTGGAGTGACTTTGGCCTGAAAGGCCCAGGTCCAATTAAAACAAGCCAGGACCCTTAATAACTGCTCTGTTTTGACATCAGGAAACCCACTCTAAGTTCTGTCAATGGCTATGATGTAGAGATTTTATTATGATTATTATTTCATGGACTTAATGAATGCTTAGAAGAATTAAGCCACAATAAGGCCCAAGATCACAACTTCCTCATCCACCACAGAAGGGCAGCTTGCCCCAGAGCCAGCCTCTTCTTGGGAGGCAGTCCCCAGGTCCCTAATCAGGGTTCTGGTGGTCCTACTATTCGGTTTGGGGTTGATTTAGAGCATGCACAAGCAAAATGGGCTGTAGGCCCTTGCTGTGACTATAAAGGCTTCTGTGTGCATAGTTATCTCCTCAACCTGCCAGAAATTCCCCAAAGGGAGAAAGGTTAATCCCTCTAACTTAAGGAATTTGAACCTAGGTAACATCACAGTGTCCTCCAGGAGGAGGACACACACACACACACACCCCCTAGTGATGAAAATTAGGGTATCTATCTCCCTTAACCAACTGGCTATGAGTACATCTTGTTCTTTTATGCATTCACCATGTTTTTGTATTGCTAATAAGCCACAATAAGCAATATTGAGTATTTCTTATTGAGTTGTATTGAGTCCTTCACCATGAGCCAGGCACTATATTATATGCTAAACAAGCTCATTATCTTTGTGTATCACAAGGCTTTCTGATTATAAGCAGTACTTATTAAGTGTTATATTATCAATGTGTATTAAAATGACAAATTCTCTTGGTAATCATGATTCAGTAGATATAGGGTAGAACTTTGTCCTCTGCTTTTAACAAGCAACCCAAGGGATGCTTATGACCAAGTCATTGTCCTAGAAAGCTTCCCAGCTTGCCCAAAACCTCTTGACTGAAGTGCCCACAGTGCCTCGGCAGATATGATCTCATGCTAGGCAGGATGGAGCTGGCTGGTAACCTGAGGAAGGGGCGCAGACCTCGCAGCGTGGCCTGAGAACCCATTTGCTTTCCTTGGGCAGTCATGTTACGAAGCTGCCCCCTGTTGACCAGATGGTCCGAAACCCCTAGATCCTCTTCATGCAGGCTGAAACTGGGCCAGGGGGCTCCCCATGCCAGATCACCGTGCCTCTTCAGTGGATTTTCTCATGTTTTTAATCCTAACTACCATCTTGTCTAATTTAGCCTATTGTTCCAGCTTGTCCAGTTCTCGTCAGCATCCTGACTCCATCCTCCCATGCATCAGGCACCCCTCCCAGCCAAGGGTCATCAGCACACATGGTAGAAAGTGCCCATATGCCCTGTTGTCCATCTGAGACAGGAGCTTCCCCAGACCAGCAGCTTTGAACTTGACCACAGACTCCTCCACCATCAGGAGGGTCCCCTTTCTCACTATGTTAAGCCCTCCCATAAGCATCTCCATCCTTCCTGATTTTTTTTAACAGGCTTTTAGCTGCTGAAAAGCAAAATAATACCTTCAAAGGAAAGTTTTATTGGAGGGAAACCGTCTCAAACTGCAGACAGTATCTTTTTGCATTTTATTAAACCTGCAGAGTTAGAGCCATAATTTAAAGCAATGGGTGGCCAAGTAACTTGAAGTCTATTTTGGTTACCATTTTTGTTACTGATGGTTCCACCTACTCAAAAAAAAAAAAAAAAAAAAAAATAGTGAACAGAAATACTCATATAGGAAGCCAGGGCAGTCTCATGGCTGCAAAGAAACACTGGTTCTGTGCCCTGACCTTCCTCTTTGTGGCTCAGATTTTCCACCTAGGGGAGTGTGATTTTCGTTCTCTCCTCTTCATACAGAGCTGCTGAAGGGGTCCTTAAGAGAAGGCTGTTCTAGACTTTGAGTTTCCTGACCAAAATTAAACCATCGCAGTTGTAGTATCTTTCTCTTAAAGTGGGTTTCCTCATTCACCAGACGTTACCATTAGAGCCTGGAGTGATGAGAAATGTCTAAATGTAGGTATATAGACAAAGACTTCCAGAGTTTTCCCATGTATTGTCAATGGGGCAACAGATTGCCCTGAAATCTCTGGGTCTGTGACACTAGTAAGATTACAGCTTGTATATAGAACATATATTATAAGTTATGATAATCTTTCTTAAAGCAAGTATGTATATATTGTTATTTATTCTTTAAAACAACTTTTCAAAACATGTATTCTGTGGCTCAGCTTAAGTTGAATGTACTTCTTAGAATGAATTTAGGGGTAGCAAGTTGACTCCGCTCTGTGCAGACAGGGTTAGTTGTCTTTTCTCTGAGCAGATTGTTGGGGGCCAATCCTAGCTAACTATGAAACTAAAGGATGGAACAGTTGACCCCTGGAAGTCCCTATGCTCCAGTGATCTCTCTCCATGTATCAAATCACCTTGAGACTCTTAAAGAGATTATTATTACCTCAAATATAAAGTGTGATTTTATTTGATATATCCTGGGAATACTGCTCATATGCACTATCTTAATAAAATGAAAGCCTATTAAATAAAACATCATTTAAGGACTAGAGGAGATGGAGGGAATGCCACAGAAAAATGTAATGAATATTCATTTATACATTGAGAAGTGGAAACCTATGGGAAGGCATTGTTTGGGGTTTTTATTTTTTGCAACAATATGGGGCTCTTAAATGATACTACACATTTATAACAGCTGCTTGTTGACTAAGAGCTGTAAAGGGACTCTCTAATTACAGAGGAGCAGAGCCCAGTGAATGCTGTTCCTCAAAAGAGTCATCTCCCATTGAGATCTATTCAAGAATACTTTTCAAAGAGTATCTTTACAGTTTTATGCACCTAAAATACAGTAAAATCTCACATAAGGAGATATCAGAGTCAGGGGGACTTATTAGCTCATATACTGACACAAAAAGTTATTTCTTTTCAGTTCTCCAGATTAGGCCCCATCTTGTCCCTATATCGTAATTCAACTTTCATTTGAGTGAGAGTAAAAGGGGATCTAAGAATAAAGTAAAAACAAAAAAGACTCAGTAGCATCTTAGTTCTGATCATAGAACAATCAAAGAGAGACTCTCAGTGAGTCAATTAAATTTTGCCTAAACTTAGTTTTCCCCACTGCGAAAAAAAAAAAAAAAAAAGATTCCTGTTGCATCACCTCAAAATAGGAGATCCATTGAAATGTGAAAATGATGAAATGTGGAAATAAATATATACTTTCCAAATAATAACAATTGACTGTGTTGGGATAGTGAGCCCGAGATTTTCTCTTCTCTTTTGCCATAGAATTTTTAAATGCCTTTAATTGCTTTTATTTAATAAAAGAAATGGTAATTTAAGAGAAGAGAGAAGCAGATGTGAGCTTTAAGGGATAACTTTAGAACCAGATCTGTGATGTCTGAGCTAGACTCCTTGGCATGTGGAAAAATGTTCCAGCCTATTAATTCAAAGCCTGAGTGAGGAGGTGTGAGTGACTGGTCACACCAGGACACAGTGGTTCTCTGCAGTGGCTACTTCCACTGACATTACATCCAACACCACCTTCACTTCTGTGGCCCAGGTCTCCCAGGACACTCATCTGCAAGCTCACCATTGCTGAAAAATCACTCTCCTCTCTTCTTGTCATTCTCCTTGTCTAGTGATCCCCAAGGTTTCTGGACTCAGAGCTTTGGTATGAAATTCAATCTTCAGTTAGTTTACAATTTTTTTCTTCACCCAGTGACAGTGTGATGAGGTAATGTTTTCTAACAGACTGGCTCAAGATTTGAACCTTTAAAAGTGGAAAACATTGACAGCTTAAAAGGCCAGTGTTCAATATTCCTTCAGTGATTTTAAGTGGACAGTGATGTCTTCCCAGATATTAATTCCAGAGTGACAGAACTATCATTGTCTCCATCTGCCCCCACAGCAAAGTTGTAGTTAGTCATTCTCTGTAACAGTAGTAATGAACTCTCTAGTTACAAACAAGCAACTCAAGAAAAATTTTGTTTCCCCAGAGACCATTTAGGAGGCTACTGTAATATCAGGCAGAATAACAGCAGACCAGAAGAGGGCTGGGGGTGACCCTGGAGTCGCCGGATGGTGAAAAAGGGGTGGAGAGCGAAAAGATGCTGGAGGAGGAGGCATCCTTATCCAGGTTGCCTCAGACTCCTGCAGGAGGGACCCAGCCCCAACCCTTGCATATCAAGATGAGAAACTCAGAGGACTCTTCTCATTCACAAGGAAATGTTCTGAAGCTGTGAGACTGACATTTGTGGTGTATAAACCACTTTTGCATGGCCCAGAACCTTCTGTGAGGTTCCATTCTGCATAAATTACAGTTTTGTAATCACTTTTTAAAACTGATGCTTTCTGTGCTCTTTAATGTGCTTTCAGATATGAGGGGAGGTGGCATCCTTTTATTTATTTAAAGAATGCACAACTTTATGATTTGCCTTCAGAAAGAGGCTCTTTACTATCAGCATGTCCCAACTTTTGGGGACCCTGAGGTCCAGTATGGAGAAGCAAGGAGCTGGCTCTCCTTCTGCCCGGAGTATCTCTGATCAGCGTCAGGTCACCTCTACTCAGAAGGCCCCTGGAGGTCTGTGCAGGCTGGAAGATGGCCCAGGACTTGAGATCACTTCAAGGGTGCATGCATAGGGAGGAAAGCTGTACAGACTCATGTGACCTATAACTTGGACATTAACAGACCAAAGGAAATGCCATGCCTTACTCAGAGCCAATTTCTCTTCTCTAGAAGAGACATTCTAAAGAATTAGAGAATTCTAATTCTCCTGTGTCACTCTCCAAGTCCCCCGCAGTCTTCCTCCTGTTGTCTTTTCTCATTTGTTTGGTAACTTTTCTTTCCTATGAATTTACCAGCCTGAAGAGATGAAAGTCCTGAGTTTTCCTACTTCCTTTTTACACAAATGGAGGAATAAGGAAAGCTGTCATTGGAAGGATAGCACTCAGTACATGAGCAAAGCAACTCAAGATTGTCTCCTTTAGCTCCAGTAAGGCTGATCCAAACTGGGAGGTCACTGTTGAAGCTTAGATCAAACAAGGGCCAACATCACTATCATCAACACCATCATCATCATGACCAAAATGATCCATAAATGTTCTAATTTTTGAAGAGGTTTGCTTAAGGTGAAGAAGGTTTTAATATCTTCATTTTGTGCTGGATTCTTTATATCAGAATAACCAAACTGAGGTGTTAAGAGAAAGAATATCAGAAAATCAGGCAAGACCTTGTTTGCCTAAGGAAATACGAATTGCCTAAAGGAGGAAATGGCTAAAAATTACAGATGATTTGCTTAATCTCGAATGTAGATGTATACCCAATTTCAGTTAACCTTTGGGTATGTAGTGAGCAAAAACCACACCTCCACTCTTCCCTTGGAGTTTTAAACTCTGGCACATAAACTGTGTTCTCATCTCCACCTGGTCCTGCCAATGACAAGTTGAACGCTGTCTACTATAACTGCATGGTCAGGGCCCCTGAGTAGCATTTAAGGTAATAGAAAAAAACCAGCTACTGTGCCAATAGCCTTTGAGAGATGACCTGTACTGATACAGATACCAGGTTATCTTTGGCATAAGCCAGGCAAAAACACAAATAGGATCTCCTCAGAAGTACTTTCAAGGCTTCCAGACTGGGAATTTTCCTTTGATACCATCCTCATCGATCGTCAGATTGTGTATGATCATTATTTCAGAGACTCAAATCAGAAGTAATGTCCATGTAACTACCAACCTTCTGGAACAGAAGGTTGAGATCGCTGTTGGTTTTTTTGACAGAAGACTGTGGCAACACACTTTGAAAGTAGGCGAAAGGTAATCCAGATGGTAATCAGCTGTAAAATTGTTCTGTTTATGGGAAGAATGAAGTACCATGTCCTGCTGCTGCTCTTCACTTTATTTTTATTACCTTGTTTCCTCCCTATTCCCTTCCCCTGCCCTCAAACCTCTACCTCCCTGCAAGTGCCCGACTTCCAAGTTTCGGAAGGTGGGCTTGCATTCCATTCCATCCCTAGGGAAAGAGCCTGCAAGGCCCCACCGTTGCTCAGGCACTCTCTTAACCAGAGCATAAAGGATTGGCAGACACCCTGGCGTGATCCTACACAGCAGTCTTCAGATACAGCTGCTCTTCCATCCCCAAACACCTAAATCTATGGCTCCTGGCAGCTTGGAAAATGTCATTTTCCTCTGAAAATGACATAAGAGGCAGAAGAGTCTCAACGCCACTCTCCGTTACAAAAGTACTCCTCCTAAAATATTAATATTTGCGCTTAGTTCACATTATACCGTGTGACTAACATACAAAGAGAAATCTTCTTGGAGATTAAACAAGTCTCTCTTGGGCTGACTGCACAGTTTGGGGAAGTAAGCCCCAGGTCAGAAGCTGCCTGGAGACATCCTGAGTGTCACCCTCCCTCCGTTTTCTGTGGTGCTGCCAGTCTGTGTGAATGAGTTCATGTGCTCATCTCCTGGCCAGCCCCTCCCTTCTCTTCTCTGTAGTGCTCTGCACACTTTGGTCCTTTTGCCTCCCCCCACTCCCTCAAAATTTGACCTTCCTGTGTCCCTTTATTCCGATCACCACCTCTCAAATTTCACAGTCCCAAGCGCCCTATCCCTGGCCTCAAAAGAATAGATCCTTATTCTGGCTAACCCACATGTTACTAGATGCCAGTGTCCAGGGAATTTCTCTCCTGGATAACACTCTGGCATTTTAAAAGGAATCTCCATGAGATTCCCACAGGGGATCCCTAATGTTGAAAATATCAGACTGAGCCAGGCACACTGGCATATGCCTGTAGTCCCAGCTACTCGGGAGGCCAAGGTGGAAGGATCGCCTGAGCCCAGGAGGTTGAGGCTGCAGTGAGCCACGATCGTGACACCGCACTCTAGCCTGGGTGACAGAGTGAATTTAAAAATTTATTTTTTATTTTATAAAAAAAATAAATACTTTAAAAACATATATATATCAGACCAAGTGGTAGTCTGGACATGTCCGGGGTACAAAGAGTAGGAAGAAGACACCTCAAGGCAGGGAAATTTTGGTGTTCTGCTCAGCTCACTACAGAGGCACTCATTAACCTCATGGGCAGGGGAGAAGCAAGGGAGATAGGATGCCGGAGAGAGGCGAGCTGAGAAAAAGCAACAAGTTTAGAGAAACTGATGATGCAAACCCCCAGACTCTCTCTCCAGCTTCACAATGTAGTTCTTTAGCCTCTTCAGGGAGCTTATTGATTGAACAGTAGCAAATGTTGGATGTTATTCCAGAGCTTCTTTTAGACCAAACAATATGACAAAGTCCCTGCCTTCAAAGAAAGAAGGCTGAAAAGCAGGAAAGGACCAGATGGGAATTGTGATGGCCAGAAAGAGGACAAGGAGTATTGCTGTCACTATTGGGCTTTTTGCTTATTCATAATTTCAACCACTGCACAGCTAAGGCTCCCAGAAAATCGGAGTGAGCTGTTCAGAACTGCAGTGTCCCCCCACACTACCTCTCAATTGCATTCCTCTGCCTCAGTCCCAGCCACATCTCTCAGCCTCAAGAATCCTGTTCCTCAATGAGGGGGTTGGTAGCCATAGCATGAGAAGGGGGAGTGGGCCAAACCACCAGCAACCCCACTCATTGCAGGGTCTTTGGAGACTGAACAGAGATTGTTCTTACTAAGCATGAGGTCACCTTTCTTTTCCTGGACTGTCTGGATTCACAGAGTTTATTTGGGTTCTCTGGCTGAATTCACTCCAGAGCTGATCTCTGTGAGCCGGCCCTGGGATCTAGCTCAGAGACGCTCCTCCAGGTCCCAGTCCTCATCATCCCCTGTGGAGAGGGACCTGGTGAAAGACCAGTCAACTGGGGAAGGACGTGGAGCAGGTCACGAGGCCAGAGGAAGACAAAGTTCAAGCTAGTTCCAAAGGCCTCATCAATCGGTAGGAAATGGGAGAGCCTAGGAGCCAAAATGGTGATTGACGAGTAAGAAATGCTGTAAGCCAGGAGCAGCAACATAACCAGTGAGAGGAGGCTGAGAAGAATTCTGGAGTCAGAGGCCCATCCAGGCACTTGGGGTGACCTTGTTATCCTGGTAAGGGTTTGTGCAACTAGGAGAAACCATTGAAATAGCAGAAATAAAGCAGAGGTCATACCGTTTGTCATCTCTCCAAGTGGAGCTTTCTGCTGAGTCCACTTTTAATGAACAAATAAAATTCATTGGTAATTAGCAACATTATTTATAATCCAGGTGCTGAAATCCCCCAAACCTTTACCCTGCCTCTTTCCAAAAGATTTAACATGTATTTTTTTTCCTCTTAAAGATTCCTCTTACAATCTCAATATGAGTCCAACAACCATTTCTTCCCAGATCATACAGAGCACGAGCTCAGCCAGCCCAGCCTGGGGAGAAGTATCACAGACATTTAATTAGTGCAGGCTGGATACGTGAAGCATTTCGTGCACCATGAAAATGGGGCATTTTGATACTGGCTCGTGGTCTCATTTCAGATCCAACTTCTACATGGTCTTGCAATTAGGAAGAGTATTGGGGCCCACTGGAAGCCTGAAAACAGTTTTGAGGTTGGATAACTTAATGCTTTTTTTTTTACTCCTAAATGAATCCCAGATTTTGAGTGCTGTAAATTTTCTGTTTCTCTGTCTGACATTAGCCGGAATACTTCAGGGTTTTGACTACTGTCTTCCTTCAGTTTCATCTGAAAGGCACTCTGACAGGATCATGGCAGCCCTTACCTGAAAAGCAGACAAGTCCAGGAAACAGTCCAGAGGCTTCTGGGAGCCAGCTGGGCAGGTCTCGCCTCTTTAAAGGTGGGCAGCCAACTCCATGGTCAAAAATTAAGAGGTTGCCCAAAGCCCAGCCTGATCCCAGAAGATCACAAGAGCCTACCACAGCACCCCAAATGCCCAGCACTGGGGCCACTCCTTTACAATAAAATACTGTCATCAGAAGGTTCCTTTCTTGAATTATATTATTTAGGTTAGAAGTTCAGCCGACCTACCAAAAGCCCAAAATAATACAAGCTTTAACCATCGAACCTTTTTTTCCCCTCTCACATGTAACTCTCTGGGAATAAACTGTCCAGAGTCAACATGGCGGCTCCATGCTGTCAGGGGCCCAGGCTCCTTCCATCTTCTTTCTCCACCACTCCAAGAGTGTGGTTCTTGTCGGCATAGTCCAATAATGAAAAGGGCTGGGGTGTGCTCTTTAAGGCACAGCTTAGAATTTGGACATATAATTTCTGCTCACCTCCAGCTGGCCAGAGCATAGATTACATGGCCACACCCTGATGCAAAGAAGGCCACACCCACCTGCAATTCATGCACCACACTAGGTCAAGCTCAGCATCATTTACTGCCCCTTGAAGCAGCTTTTACAAAGAAGGCTGGGAAATGTAGTCGTTGCTGGCTGGTCATGTGGCCAGTGAAACTCAGGGGTTCTACTACTAAAAGAAGAAAGTGAAAATGCATATGGGAGACAGTTATCAATCTCTATGATAGTATATTTTTGTGTCTATGGAAAGATAGAGCCTATTAAGAAATAAACCACTATAGTGGACCCAGCTTGTGGATCAGATTAGAGGTTTGTCCCTTAGAAAGCACAGAGGATTATGAGGGGAGAGGCACATAGGACAAGTAAGTTGTGATTGGAAAAAGGGATAGGGATACACAAGGCGCTTCTCCAGGAAGAGTCGCTGTAGGGCACTGAAATCCTAAAGAAGGAAGAAATAGAGACATGGAAAGCTGGAACAGAACAGCTTTGGAGGCTGGGTAAGTGTTGGGACCCATGGCAACTTTTCAAATGGGTAATATTACTGGTGGCCAACTCTTTTCATTGCTATGCTTCTTGATTCATTCTGCCCTAGATTCATTCCAATCTAAAAGCACATGTTGCTCAAAAGAAAGAGCATAGAGTCTAAACAGACCTGGATTTATATCTTCACTCAGTCACTTACTTACAGAGATAGCCTGGGAAAATTACATAGCCTTTCTGAGCTGTTTCTACATTTTTGTGTCAGGATAAAGGGGATATTAACCAACAGTGCTTTTAGGAGAACAAAATGAGTTGATGAATATAAAGCAGCTAGTGCCAAGCCTGGCACAGCGTAAGCACTCAATGAATGGCAGATGGGATTAGTATGAAAGTTTTCACTCCATAACAACTGGTCCCTCAAATGAATACATATGAGTAGGGGGCTTGGCCAGTGTGACAATGTCGTGGGATAGGAAAATGGTGCGTGTGTGAAGTGCTGAGAAGACACCTACCCATTTAGGATGCTTCTCTTAGTGTGCTCAGGCTGCCATAACAAAATACTATGGACTGTGGGGCTTAAACAACAGAAATTTATTTTCTCACAGTACTGGAGACTGGAAGTCTGAGATCAGGGTGCCGGTGTGATCAGATTCCGGTGGGGCCCCTCTTCCAGGCCGTGCACTCACATGGCCACTTCTTGGTGCACGTGTGAGTAGAATGAAAGCAAGCCCTGTGGAAACTCTTCTTCTAAGGGGACCAACCCCATCATGAGGGAGGCACCCTCGTGACCTCATCCAACCCTAAGTGTCTCCCAAAGACCCCACCCCCAAATACTATCCCATTGAAGGCTGAGGCTTCAACACATGGATTTGGGGAGACACACGCATTTGGTCCATAACAGTGCCACTCACTGGCAACAATACAGGAAGCACAAAAGCAAACTTGTTCTTTTTTAAGAAAATTAATATTCCATTTTGGGGAAAAGGTGTTGACGGCTACAGGCATAGTAAAAGAACTCATCCTGAAGATGGCATTCCTTGCATTGGTGCAAAAGAAGAAAACAAATCTTCATCCATGAGCTTGTATATATGGAGCAGGATGAGGTTGGTGCTGTGCACCAGATGAATCAGTCATTTCATAATTTTACATTTTCACATCCAAGCTAAATAATGCTCTTGACCAAACAATCTTAGTCGGTTTATCTTCTGGCACCAATATTTAAAGCAAATACCTCAATATAAATAAAATAATGAAGCAAAAGACTATACTAATGGTGGTTCTAAGTAGTTAGAGTCATTAAACTGGGGACAGGAAAAATATCCTCAAGATTCTTAACAGGGGAGACAGAAAGGGCAAGAAGGAAGACTCTAAATAATATTAGTTCATCCAGGGTCAGACTTTCACTCACTCAGCATGACCATGCCATGGTGGTTTTTTTTTTTAATCTTAGAAAAGTGCATTAAATCTAAAGCATTAGTGAGACCCATCCAAAATGCTGATTAAAACCAGGCTCTTTGGAGAGGTAATTGCTACACTGCTTGGCAGGACCCAGGAGTGTACATTGGACTTGATGCCATTGATGAAGAGAAGATGGTCAGTACCAATGGCTGGTTTTAAGACGAGCAAAGCTAAGAAACAATATTTAGGATGTGCCACACTTGGTCACCACTCAGCATGATTTGCTTCCTCTTATTGTTTTCAATTTCCTCTACCACCTCTAAAGTATACACCCAGGGTATCTCTGCATAATTCTTTGTCTTGCCACTTTGAAAGGTGTGAATTCTGAGCCAGTCCCTGTTTAGTGACAGCACTTTGGCCACCTGATCACTTTTCCTAAATCTCCTTTCTCCAACCCTATTTTGTCTTTATTTCTTGAAACTTGTCAGAACTAAACAGGTGTAAACATAACATGCCATGGTTTTATAGAGTGATGAGATTTAAAGAAGGGATTTAAGCATCAGACAAGGAGGTTTTATTTCCTTATGTCATCTAGTATATTTTTGCCTTTTTTAGCTATGAAGGTTTATTGACCTTCCTCGGAGGCCATCAGAGTGAGTTCTTCACCACTTGGCCTTACAAATTCATTTGTATTGCAAGTAATTAGTTGTATCTTTATGCATAGGGTAGACATGGACAGTTAGCATTTCATATAGCCTTAGGACAGAGTTTGTTCATCCCTATTTTAATGGCAAGGCTACTTTATCTTACTGTGTTTCCTCTGTGTCTAAGTATTTATTAATGTTTTTTAAGATTTTCAAGTCAAAATGGCAATTTGAGTATATGTATTTAGCCTGACTTCAGAATCGGGAGACACTTTTCAACCTCAAGCTCCCCACTGGCAGCGTGAGAGAAGGTGATAGGATGTCATAGGCTTGGCTTACACAAGTAAGCCTGCACAAGTGTGTAGATAGGCAAAAACCCCTTTCCCGATTGCAGCATCTTTCCCAGTCCTGAGTTCAGCCCTTTCTCACCAGCATAATAACCTACATTTCTTTTAACTTTTATTTTAGGTTTGGGGGTACATGTAAAGGTTTGCTACATAGGTAAACATATGTCATGGGGGCTTGTTATACAGATTATTTCATCACCCAGGTATTAAGCCCAGTACCCAATAGTTATCTTTTTTGCTCCTCTCCCTCCTCCTACCCTCCCTACTCAAGTAGACTCCAGTGTCTGTTGTTTCTGTCTTTGTGTTCATAAGTTCTTATCATTTAGCTCCCACTTATAAGTAAGAACATGCAGTATTTGGTTTTCTGTTCCTACTTTAGTTTGCTAAGGATAATGGCCTCCAGCTCCATCCATGTTCCTGCAAAAGACATGACCTCATTCTTTTTTTATGGCTGATAGTATTCCATGGTGTATATGTACCACATTTTCTTTATCCAATCTATAACCTACATTTCAAAATGAACACTGCGGGGTAATATCCAGAAGACAGAAAAGGAAATGTGTGATGGTTGCCTTTGGAGTTACATCTTTCTGTCATCCAGTTATCCCATCTTTCTCCTGGGGACCTTGGGTTCTAGTGGCGTAAAGTCCTAGTCCATCAGGCAACAGCCAGAGCACAGATCGGGATCCTCCGCAGCACCTTAGGGAGGGGTGCCAAGTTCAGAGTCCCAAAAAAAAGGGGGAAACCTACAACTCATACTCAGCTTCCACACAGCATGAGTGACCCCACTAGGCAAAGTGATGAGTTGCTTCTTGTTTCAGTATTGTTCTGTAACAAACCATCCCAAACCTAATGACTTAAACTGCAATTTGCTATTTTTCCCTCTCATTTTTTGGGTCGATTGGGCTCAGTGGGATAGTTCTCATTTGGAGTCTCTCATGAAGTTGCAGACAGATGGCAGCTGGGGCTGGAATCACTGGAAGGTTGACTGGATATCCCAGAAGGCTTCTTCACTCCTTTGACCACCTTCATTGTACCTCAACAGGCCTCCCTGCAGTAGACTAGCCAGGATTTCTTACATGGAGGCTCACGACACCAAAAACAGGAAACAGAAACTGTCAGGCCTCAGAAGCAGCCTCAAAGCTAGCACAACATCACTTCCATTATATTCAAACGATCACAGCCAACCCAGATTCAAGGAAGTAGAGGCATAGACCCCTCCTCGCCACAGTACATGAGTACTACAGCGGGAAAAGATGGCAGCCACCTTTGCAGATAAGCCACCACCACCACAAACAGGAAGCAAGAATTATTTGGGATGGAAGATTTTCCCTCTGCCCAGAGAGCCCTGAAAGAGCACCCTCCCTGCTACTCTTGGGTGGCCCAGTGATTAAAGGAGCAAAGTTTGTGCAAATATCATTGTGTAAAACATTGGAGAAAAGTAGTTTAATAAACTCACAATCACCCTTGGATTTCAATAAAGCAAGCAGATGAAAAAGTAAATAAAAAATATAGAGGCTTTAATTAAAAATCTAATCAAAAAATAATGGATATTTATTTAACAGCACCCTTCAAATAAATAATTCATATTATTTTCTTAACTTGTAAAACTCAACTATAACTTAGGCCACAAAGAAAACCTGAAAAAAAGAGAACATATAATTTTTAGAGTCCACATATACCACCAAAAATAAAAATAAAAATCTAGAATTTAGCAATAAGGGATTAAACTCTTGCTTTAAAAAAAGCACTTAGACACCACTGCACTCCAGCCTAGGCAACAGAACAAGACCTTGTCTCAAAAAAAAGCACTTTGAAGTTTTAAAGCACTCTCATAAATTACTGTTCAGTCCAAGAGGAAATCAAAACTGCAATTAACTGGGATCCGAGAAAATAATGACAATTGGAACATCTCAATAAAAACTTGTGGGATTTGGAAACATCATAGCCTTAAATTCTTTCATTATTAAACAAGAAAAAATGAAAACAAATGAGGTAAGAATTAGTTAAAACTTAGAAAATAATATGAAACAAATCTACAGACAGCAGAAACACAGAATCTATGAATGAAGAACAAAGTGATGAAAACAAAGCAAAATCAGTAGAACTGAGAAGTCTTTAAGAATGTCTTTGGAACTACCAGTATCACTGATGAATCTTTGAAAGACAAATCTAAAAAAGAAGGTCAGAACATTAAAATATGTAATTACTAAGAAAGACAAAAGGGCTATCACAACAAATAAGGAGATTTGTTTACCTGTAAGAATGTTCTGTGTACAAAGTACAAATCTATGCAAATGCTTTTAGAATCTTGATGAATGAATGATTTTCTAAGAAAGGATAAATTACAGAAATTGACTCAAAAAAAGTACAAAACCTGAATCAGTCAATATCTGTGGCAAAAATTTTTAAAGGCATCTAAGAACTATACTTTTAAATAACAGCATGTCTAGAAAATTTTTGAGAGAATTATCTCATTCTTATGTACCTGTTATAAGAACAAGTAATTCTTGTGCTATTTCAGAAATACAGAACATATAAAAAGATGAAAATCCTCCCAGATTGTTTTGTGAAGTTAACATAAAGTAGCTCACAACAAAAGGAACATGACCAAATTCACCCGTGAATTTGGGTGCAAAAATCCTAAATCAAAGATTATTAATTTCAGAACTTTTCAAAAGTTTATTTCAGAAATGTGCAGATAATTTTTATTAGAAAAAAATTTATAAAAGATATATCAGTAGGTGAAAATATAGGAACAATATAATGATCTTGATATCAAAAAGATATTTGATAGAATTTAAAATATTACTTTTTGAAACTATCAACTGACCGTGAATAGGAAATTATTTCCTTAACATGAATAAAAATATCTATCAATAGGGTTATCTTACTTTATATCAAAAAGTTATTTGATATTTGCTTAAATTTTTTAAACACTTAAACTGGAATTAAAGTATATTTTTAACAGAAGTAAGGATAACTAAACTACTTTATTTATGAAATACTGAAGGTATTCCCGCTAAAGACAAGAATAAGATAAAGGCACCTGACATCACTGCTAATCAATGCAATAAAACAAGAAAAAGTAATAATAGGTAAATATTAGAAATGGAAAATATTAAATTATATCAACAGAAATACTGTAAGAGAATTCAGTAAAATATTTAAATACAAAATAAATATACTAAGAGTAGGATGCTAAAATAGAGAAAAGTTAAACTTTACAATAGCGACAATAAAATAAATCTAGAAGTAAATGTTTAAAAGAAGGCTGGAACTTACATTCGAAAATCACAAATTTGGAATGTGCTGTTGATGGATGAGAAAACATAAAAATATAAAAGGCCATTTTCTCCAACTTAATTTATGAATTACATTATTCTAAATCATTGTTTGGAGGAACAATCAGATGAGACTAGTGCAGATAATCTTGAAAAATAATAAAGATAGACTTATAAGATCAATATTACAATATGTTGTAAAACTGTAACAGTCAAAACTGCTGCTACAGATATAGACACATCAGAGAAGTGGAACAGAGATCTGAAAAAACAAATGAAAGACCAAGTGAGAATTTGCCTTATGATAAGGCTGGCATTAAATTAGTTGGAAAGTGGTAGATTGTTTAACAAATGGTATTTCTAAGTTAGCACAATTGGCTGATTTAGAAAAAGATGAAATAAATTTGAACTTGTACCTCACATCTCATAGCAAAATATATTCCGGATGAAAATAGTTAACATTTACTGAGTAATTTTGTATGTCAGGGACTGTTATTTATAGGCGGGGCACAGTGGCTGATGCCTGTAATCCCACCACTTTGGGAGGCCAAGGCCTCCTGAGATCAGGAGCTCGAGACCAGCCTGACCAACATGGTGAAAACCCGTCTCTACTAAAAATACAAAATTCGCCGGGTGGCGCACTCCTGTAATCCCAGCTACTTGGAAGGCTGAGGCAGGAGAATCACTTGAACCTGGGAGACAGAGGTTACCGTGAGCTGAGATTGCACCATTGCACTCCAGCCTGGGCAACAAGAGCAAAACTCCGTCTCAAAAATTTAAAAAAGTTATTTATTATTTTCATTAATCCTTACAATAATCTCATGAGCTAGGATCAATTATTTAACCCATTTTACAGAAAAGAAAACAGAAGTTAATTAATTTGTCCAAGATAACACAGTAAGTTGCAGAATCAGATCTTGAATACTAGTAGTTTGGCTCTAGAGTACACATTCTATAAACATAGAAAAATGAAACTATAACTAAAAAAAAAAAAAAAGAATGATGAAACTTTTTTTTTTTTTTTTAGGACAGAGTTTCACTCTTGTTGCCCAGGCTGGAGTACAATGGCGTGATCTCGGCTCACCGCAACCTCCACCTCCTGGGTTCAAGCGATTCTCCTGCCTCAGCCTCCCAAGTAGTTGGGATTACAGGCACGTGCCACCACGCCCAGCTAATTTTATATTTTTAGTAGAAACGGGGTTTCTCCATGTTGGTCAGGCTGGTTTCAAACTCCCAACCTCAGGTAATCTGCCCATCTCAGCCTCCCAAAGTGCTGGGATTACAGGCGTGAGCCACCGTGCCCAATGACGAAGGCCTTTCTAAGGGGTATGAAAAAATAGACTCTATGGGCCAGAGACAGTGGCTCATGCCTGTAATCCCAGCAATTTGGGAGGCTGAGAGTGGTGGACGATCTGAGCTCAGAAGTTTGAGACCAGCCTGGGCAACATGGTGAAAACCCGTCTCTACCAAATAGAAAAAACAATTAGCCAGGTGTGGTGGTGCATTCCTGTAGTCCCAGCTACATGGGAGGCTGAGGTGGGAGGATCACTTGAACCTAGGAGGCAGAGTTTGCAGTGAGCTGAGATCACGCCCCTGCACTCCAACCTGGGTGACAGAGTGAAACCCCATCTCAAAAAAAAAAAAAAAAAAAAAATAGACTCTATGGATTGATATAATTGGCTACCCACATAAACTTATTTAACTTCTGTACGTCAAAAAATACCATCAGTAAAATTTTTAAAAATCACAAACAAACAAAAAACATAGCTTACATAACCAGTATATTAGTCTGCTCTCATACTGCTATAAAAACTACCCAAGACTGGGTGATTTATAAAGAAAAGAGGCTTGACTCCCAGTTCTGTATGGCTAGGGAGGCCTAAGGAAATTTACAATCATGGCAGAAGGGGAAGCACATATGTCTTACGCGCCGGCAGGTGAGAAAGTGTGTGAGCGAGTACAGGGGAACTGCCCTCTATAAAACCATCAGATCTCATGAAACATATTCACTATCATGAGAACAGCATGGGGAAAACTGTCCCCATAATCCAATCACTTCTCTTTCTCCACATGTGGGGATTACAATTCAAGGTGAGATTTGGGTGGGGACACAAAGCCTAACCGTATCAATCAGTTTCATCATTACTCTATAAAGAGCTCTTACAAATCAATAAAAAAGATTTACAAAAAAATCAAAACCTCAGTAAAAGTGGGCAAAGTATATGAACAGACAAATCATTAAAGGTGAAATACAAAGGACTTTTATATATATATATATATATATATATGTAGTATGTGGGTGTGTGTGTATATACATGTGTGAGTGTATATATCTTTATAGCTTTACATATACATATACACACACATTTTAAAAACTTTCATCTCACAAATAATAAAACTGAACATGGAAACAATAATACAGTTCCTTCAGATAGTCAAATTGGCAAAAATGTTTAATTCTAAAACTGTAAATGAAAGTGTAGGAAAATAGAAATCTCATAAAATAGTACTGGAACTACGAATGAATATCACTTTTTATAGAAGACAGTTTGACAGTATTAAAAACTGTTAAAATGTCCATAAACTCTGACCCAGAAATTCTACCTCGAACAATTTGTTCTAAGGCCGAGGCGGGCGGATCACGAGGTCAGGAGATCGAGACCATCCTGGCTAACACGGTGAAACCCCATCTCTACTAAAAAAATACAAAAAAAACTAGCCGGGCGAGGTGGCGGGCGCCTGTAGTCCCAGCTATTCGGGAGGCTGAGGCAGGAGAATGGCGTAAACCCGGGAGGCGGAGCTTGCAGTGAGCTGAGATCCGGCCACTGCACTCCAGCCCGGGCGACGAGACTCCGTCTCAAAAAAAAAAATAATAAACAATTGACAGATGTATGAAAATACTTATGAATGGTTTTATCACAGCATTGTTTATAATAGAGAAAAATTAGATACACTCTTAATATCCAACAATAAAGAAATTCTTAACTGCATTTGGTGCTTCCATGTGATAGAGGATTCTACAACCAATGAAAATGACAGGGGAGAAGTGGTCACAGTAAACTACTTTAAAACTTTTATACAGGATGATCCCACTTTCCTAAATATATCCACCACTGGGTGTGTGTCTGTGCTCTGTGAAGATAAGCACAAAATATTAATTCCGAGTGCTCTAATTTAACATTCCCTTCTCCCTTCCTCTTCTTTCTTTTTTCATTGTGTATTTTTCAACTAAAGAGATACCATTTTTATTTCTACCCTTTCCTTCATTTTTCTAGTTTCCTTGTGTTACCAAATATTTCCTGTGTGCTTTCATCTTACCCTCAGTTCTGGCATCCAAAGACATTATTATGGAGAACGTGCCAGTTTGTGTGTCAGCAAAATGAATCAAATAACTAAAAGAGTTGACCTTGGATCCCTTTCCATGAACAGCACATAAAAGGCAGGCTATTATGAGATTTATAGGCAGGGTAAGTTTGAGGCAGAGAAAAGGGGAGCCGAGAAGGATCAGAGCATCACCACTCCCAACACACCCTTCTGTTTGCCCATGGCTCCAGCTTTGGGGAAGACGAAGGAGCAAGACAGGGTCTCGCTCTGTTGCCCAGGCTGGAATGCCCTGCAGAGGTGCCATGATAGCCCACTGCAGCCTCAAACTCTTGGGCATCCTTCTGCCTCAGCCTCCCAAGTAGCTAGGGCTAAGGGCACACACGTCAGGCTAATTTTTTTTATTTTTGTAGACACAGGGTCTCACTGTGTTGCCAGGCTGGTCTCTAACTCCTAGGCTAAAGTGATCCGCCTGCGTCAGCCTCCTAAAGTACTGAGATTATAGGCATGAGCCGCCTCACCTGGCCAGCAAGATAACTTTGAATGTGTCTGTGTGTATATACATTTTTATGTATACAGGTATACATACATTTTATACATACCTCTATCTACACATATGTAGACATACATATATATGTATGTATGTGCACATTTATATATGTGTGTGTGTGCGTGCATGCGTGTGTATGAATTTTACATGGAAAACCAAAATATCCAAGTGAAAGGGAAAGGCTGAGAGCAGGGAGACTGGTTTACTTGGTGGCCAAGTGTTAGAAGATGAGCAATAATGAGGGCAGGGCAGAATGAATGGGTATGAAGGGTCTTTATGAAACAGAATCAGAGCTTTCTCTGCTTCTCCCTGACTGTGGCAGAAGATGGCTGCTCCCTCATCCCTAGGTTCCCACTTTACATTCCCTCTATTCAAATGATCAGTCCTGACTGACTAACTACCTGTCACTCAGTGCTCATTCCAAATTCACTGGAGGGAGAATCTGATCGCTCTAGCTCAGCATAGTTGTCCACCTCTGGTCCAGTCAACTGTGGTCAAGCTCAGGGTCACAGATCACAAATGTGGTTGCTGGGGTCCATTTGACTACTGTCTGTCTTCACCTCTAGACTATATTCTTCATGAGGACAGGGACCTCAACATTTGCTCAGCACTGTCTGCAGCACTTTTGAGGACATAGCCGGCACTCAAAACCCATTTGTCAAAAGGATAAATGCAAAAATAAATTAACAAATGAAGAGAATCATAGGGTAGAAGGCTAACTATTAAGTCACCCTATCCAGCCATCCATTCATTGTTCATGTGTTTAATTCATCAGTAGAGCACCACCTTTGGCAGGATTGTGTCAATTGCCTTCAATATGTCGATGAGGTTTTGTGGTCTAGCCTGAGTTTACAAGAATGATTTAAGTTAGAAACTATGCGCATAATTCCAAACAACTGACTTTGGAAACCTAATTCATTAGTAACTTGAGAAATACCTATAGCCCTCCAAACAAGATAATCAATGGGAGAACTAGGCCAGAGAAAAAAGGTATTTGTCAGAGGAAACTTGGCGTATATGTTATACTTTGTCAATCTAATTATTTTAGAGTTCTTCCTGTGAAATCCAATCTCCTTAGATGACCTCCGTTCATAGGAAACTATTTGGTTTAATCTGTGGGAGCCATAGCATATTTTTAACCATCTCCAAAGTCCAGCTCCCTCTCCACTGAGCGTGCCTGATGCCCAAACAGATGTCTCATAACACTCAGCACACATGAGCTCACCACTGGCAACTCTTTTGCACACAATCGGCCCACACCTCTTGTCACATCTCCCTGTCATCCCACAAACTCAAATTCAGAACTTGCAGGCAAGCTCAAACTCTTACCACAATAATAGAAAAGCAGACCTCCAATTTTGAAATTTCAATTTATTAGTATTTTTTAAAATCTAATGACCAACCAGAAAATATGCAATACAAAGCATTAACCAAACTAATTAGTATAAAGAAATGTGCAAGCTGGCTGCCCCAAAAAAATTCAGATTAAATTATCCAAGGAAAAGGTTTCAAAGGAATTCAAATTTTGATGGAGGCCAGGCACGGTGGCTCACAGCTATAATCCCAGCACTTTGGGAGGCTGAGGCTGGCGGATCACCTGAGGTCAGGTGTTCGAGACTAGCCTGGCCAATATGGCGAAACCCTATCTCTACTAAAAATACAAAAAAATTAGCCAGACTTGGTGGCACACACCTGTAATTCCAGCTACTTGGGATGCTGAGACAGGAGAATCGCTTGAACCTGGGAGGCAGAGGTTGTAGTGAGCCAAGATCACTCTCACAGAGTGAGACTCCATCTCAAAAAAAACAAAAAATGTTGATGGAATTATAGAATATTAGGACTGAAAGGCCCTGAATGTCATCTAGCCGGTACAACTTTATTGGACAGATGAAGAAACTGAGGCTCATAGAGAGAAAGTGACTTGCCCCAGGTTTCACAATGATTATGTTAGTGGCAGGACTAGAGGTAGAACTCTGCCTCCTGACTGCAACCCACAAAGCAGACCACAGCCCCCACCACCAGTGTCCTGTCTCTATACTCCTCAGACCATCAATGCCTGGAGTTCAAACCCAGGGAAATCCAGAACCTGATCAACAAGATATTTCATCCTGATCATTTCATCATAACCATTTCAGAATATGTCACCTCCAATTGAAGCAAAGCTTTTTGTTGATGAACAACTTCCTTTGATAAAGCAATCAAAGGTAACCCAAAAATTATTTTTAGAGGTAACGTGAACCTTTCAAGTGTAGAAGCCAAGGGAAGTACATAGGATTCTTGCCATCCTTTCTCCAAGAACCTAGGAGATGTGCAAGGAGACCATGGGGAGGTGACTGAGAAGCCCTAAACTCATAGCTGTGTTCATGGATCCTTGACCTCTGGAGAGCCTAAACCCGCAGGGAAAAATCAGAGCTTTCTAAGACATCTTGCGGCACCTCGGAGCTCCGGTGTGTGAGCAGTATCTGTTGAGTGCCAACTTGAACTTGAACGTTGAGCTCTTTAGAGCAACTCTAGGCTCCAGAAGAGAAGCCCTTGCGGCTGCCTCGGAGGTGCTCACCAACCAGTTAAGGAGCAATGTTTCTAATGGGAAACATTTAGAGAAAAGTGCCACACGGCAAATTATATTCCTCATTGAACAAATATTTGTGGAGGGCATAGGGTGGACCAAGCTGGACATCTTGCAAGAAAAGAGTAAGACATCAATTGAAAGACATAAGCACAGACCAGATCCCAAAGGGCTGTATGCCAGTGGAGGTGTTTGGCTTTTACTTTAAAGGTGATGGGGAATCACTAAAGAATTTTGAGCTGGAGAGTGAATTGGCCAGACTTAGGTTCAGGAAGAATCGCTTAGCTGTGTCAAGAGCTGCTGGATTGTGGTCAAGTCCTACACCGTGTGTTGCTATCTACAAGTCTTTCAAGAAATCATTTGCACTTTTAGTCTATATTCAGGAATACAGTATGAAGAGGATGAGTTCCTGAGGCAGAGCTAGGTTTTAATCCCACTCTGCCGCTTACTAGCTGTGTAGTCTTGAGCAAGTTATTTAAATAGGTGTGAGACTTTAGTTTTTTTCTGTACAATGAAAATAATGATGCTTAACTGACAGAGTTTTGATGATA
Organism: Macaca nemestrina; assembly: GCF_043159975.1. Lineage (NCBI taxonomy): Eukaryota > Metazoa > Chordata > Mammalia > Primates > Cercopithecidae > Macaca > Macaca nemestrina. The sequence goes on from NC_092137.1 coordinate 69,500,755, forward strand.
AATAAAGACGCTAATGTACCTGGACATTTCACATGGTCCTCCCACCACCATGAGATACAGCCAAATCAAAATGGCACTTTCAAGCCTAGGAGGAAGGCCAGCTGGCATCGTGCTAAGCCTTCATTTAGCTGGAGATATTGTTGCATTTTCTTCTTAGAATTTAATCTGAGAAATGTTTGCTAATGTGTGAGAATAATTGGCATTCATTCCTGTAAATGAGGACACTGAGGTAAACTGAGGTCAAAGCCAAATCTTGGATCTGAATCAAACCACACAAAACCAGTACTGTAGAAAATAAAACTGGGTCACCAAGACTAGTGTTATGAAGTGAGAGTTCCAATCATCCTAGCAACCTTTTAACCAAACACTGGTGCAGATTTGCTGGCCTACATGACACTGAGAACATCTGGCCTTTCTATTATCCTCTTGCAAGCAAAAAACGATGTTGTGTAAACTGATCTTTAGGCCAATTATGTGGTCTAAATGTTACTGTGTTTGTGCTGGCACCTCTGACTCCAGGTTTTAAGAACTTATTGTAACCACACCCCTCTTGCAAAGACTGTGGGTCTTACTGTATATTACCCCAGGGATTTGTTGATGCCGAGTCTGCACCTTTTTTCAGGAAGAGAAGTACGTGTAAATTCATCATCAATCAAACGTGTGCGCAGTGCGCTGTGGGAGGTCCTATAAGAAATAAGTTACAGGGCTTAGTGGCAGCAGGAGGAGAGGACAGACATGAGAGAGCAGGCTCTAGGAGCTGCTTTGTTTTTCCCTACATTTTTGCTACATTTTTTCCTATTTACCAATTTTATTATAGAAGCCAGGTGTGGAGTATAGAAGCTGTAGTCTGCAGCTCGCTCAGAAGGCACTAAACTAGGAGTTGGAACACCTGATACCACCTCCAACTGGCCTTTCCACCACAGACAGGGTCTGATTGTGTCTGCGCATCCCCACCTGCAGAGACAGCATTAGACTCAGCTTCGTTTACTAAACACAGTGCGCCAGGCACTGTTCCAAGGCCTTCGTAACATTGATTAAGGGAGTCCTCCTAATCCTGTAGTGACAGGTGGTATGAATACCCCCACCTCACATCACACTGTGGGGTGTCCCACAGTGGGGGCAGGGCAGACGCTGGGAGCTTGCCCCCTCCCCTCTGGCTGCCTGATGAGAGCTCTGGGCTTTTGTGCTCAGCTCTAAAGGACCAGGTGATGGGGAGTTGGGGAAAGTCTATAATGAACCTCAGCACAATGCTCTGGAGTAGGTGACCCATGGGTGTACCCCTAGGGTGTTACTGACCAGAGGAAGGAGGACTCTCTGCCTCCACCATCACCATTTTACCCCACCCCATCGCCATCCCTCTGCTGCTCTGGCCAAGACACCATTGGCGGCAGCTGGAAGTGCTGACCTCAGGTCTTCCTCCCCACCTCACTCCCCGCCACTGCCCTTTTTCATCCCATCTTCAGGGGACAGATGTGAGAGACCATCTTTTAGTCTGTGGATGCTTTCAGACCTTTTTGAAAACCGCTGGGAATCCTAACGTGGATGATGAATAGAGATATTGGCAGAAGAAGGCTGGGAGCTCCTGATTTTGTCTCTGGACAAAACAGCCTCTGGTGAAAACAGTAGAGTGACTTATTTCAATTGAAGAGAATAAGTACCTGAGCTTCTGGATTAATTAATTAGCCTCCCCTCTCGCCCAGCCTGGTGGCCAGCTCTGGAGGGGATCTGAAGCCGGATGAGCACTCGACCCCAGACACCAGCAGCTCCTTCCCCAGGATGAGGGTTTCCCTTCATCTTTAAAGGACGCGAATCTCTTGAGCCTCTCAGTCTGACTTAGCATGTCTAGGAACGAAGGGCAGAACAGATAGCACAGTAAATCCCGGCTCTAAATTGTCGTCGCGGGAATTCATCACAGATGGTAATCATTAGGGCCCTCACATCTTAAAGGAAAGCTTTATCCAGAATCATAAATAAACTGTAACCGAGGCTTAGATTTATAAAGCTATAAAAGAGGGCAGCTTGAACAGCCGGGAATGTACAGTACTGGGTTACAAAATCGGCATCATGCCTGAAAGGCTGGACATAAACCGGGAGCTCTGGGCAGTGCAACGAGGAGGGGGTAACTTCTTTGTGCAGTGAGTGGAACTCGAATCAGAGCCTCCCCCGCTTAGCACCTGGTTTAATCACATGAAATGCAAGCTCAGAGAAACAAGGGTGCTGACATCTAAACATAGCATTGCAACTCCTAAACCAATTGCAGTCCCATCAAGTTTGGCCCTTCCTCACCAAGATGCCCTCTGACTAATGCTATGTTCTAGGAATTAATTTTCAGTTTATTGCTAAGGTTTCCCACCCCCAACTTTTCCTGAGTGGCTCAGACAACTCCGTTTTTACTACGAGTCCCTGTACCACGCAGAACACCCTGTGAGGCTGTGAGCTGTGGAGCAGCAAAGCACAAAACAAGGCTGCAGCCTTCCAGAACTTTCTCATCTGGCCAGGGAGGCAAGGCATTTACAGATGAAATAACTGTAGTATGCAGGCTGCAATGTGTGGTGTAGGCTGTAACTAGAGAACTCAAGGAAGCAAAGGGTAAGTGGAGGCTGGAGTCACTGTGGGGGAAACGTGTGGAGGAAAAGGGACATGATTTATGACTTGAAGGACGCACGGGGCTGTGCACAGGGAGGGAAGGTTTGCTCAGCCCCACTGCGTCCCACAAGCATGCGGCTTGTCCCTATTGTGGCCCATCCTGAGCCAAGTCTCTAATAACACACTCTCATTTTCCTCTTGTCCTAGAGCTAATTTAAGCAGCAATTGTTCCCCAAATTCCACACCTCACCCTCTTCATTCCTGTTCAGGCTTGTCCCTAAAAGGCCTGGAAAGGGAAACTCATTGCTCTCTGGACATATCTCATTCAGGCTGGACACCACAGGATAACATCCATTCTGGAGCATGTGGCCAGGAACAATTCCACACCCCAGCCCCAGGTCCAGCACAGAGGGCAGCCTCAGAGAGGAGCAACCCCACCCTGGCCTCCGTGAGGAACGATGCTGTAGGCATCCAGACATGCCAGAGAGAGAACAATAAGATGCCCCACAGGCATGGGAAGTGAGGGAGGCCAGGAGCCCTCAGGAGGGCGGGTACACACCCAGGCAAGTGGCCAAGTGAGCTCACACCAGCACAGAATGTGATGAGCAGGAGGACCCGTCTCCCCTCCATTGCAGAGCTGAGTGTTGCACGGAAGCTCCTGAGTGCCAGATGAGACTAGAGGGCATCTAGTCGGGGACAGAGAAAGCACGCCTGTGCCTCTGGAGAGCAGAGCAGACACACTATAGGGGACCCAGGGCTACTTAAGGCTGGCTTTGGACGCTGACTTTCAGGAGGCTGCTGTAAGGGGTTCCGGGGTCTTCACTGCATTGTTCAGTTGAGTACCCAAGAAGGGTAGGGGAAAAGCAGAATTCAGGGTAGATGCCTGCTTGGCAATAGAATGTCCCCAGGTTGTATTTCTTAAGGTACACAGGTTGTCGGTTCCTGTGACGACAACTAAGGGTACCTGCACAGGTGCAGCCGCATGTAGAAGAGGGATTCCCATAGCCAGAACAAGGGCAGGATAAACTGTTTATTATTTACTAGCACGTTGCAGAAGGCAAGGCATGGATGGGGAAGCTGTTTTGGTCACATCAGTAGAGATAGCTGCCTCCTTCATTCATTACCCGGAACAAGCGCTTGAGGGGCCACAGGCGAGGTAAATGCATCAGGGGCTCCACGACAACTCCAATCACAGATTCTAGCTGCATCCTTGAATTACAATATAGGAGAAGCTCGTGGTGTTAACCTTCTGCCGTTTCCAGGCATGTAATTGAAATGAATCAGAATAAATGACTTTTGTTTGTGCAATATGAGGACCCCTTCCAGAAGGCAAAGTAGCAGCAGGAAGGATAATTCTGGAGTCTATTTTGGGTTAGAATCACCAATCCCCACCTCCTCCTAGTTGTGTGGCCTTGAAAAAGTAACCTCGCTTTTCTGAACCTGTTTCCTCATCTGTGCAATGGAACAGTTAATAATACCCGGTTAGCAGGGCTGTTGAGGAGATTCAGTTTGACGACCTCTGTACACAGCACCCAATTAAGGTCAGTCTCCTTCCCTTTCTCCCACTTGAGAGAGTTAGACTCCAGGAAAAGATAAATTTTGCAACACAGTCCAGGAAAAGAAAGCGGGGAGCTCACTTGTCCTCAAGTTCTACTATGTGCCACTGGAGAGTTGTCACCAACAGGGGCCTGCTTTCCGCATATTCCTTGCAAGCCGCCCACCGCAGCACCACAGGCCCTGATGTGAGGCCATCCGCTCATGCTTCCTTCTCTCCGGTTCTCTTCTAGGGGCGCTGCATCAACTTCACCAGGGTCAAGAACAACCAGCCGGCCAAGTACCCGCTCAACAACGCCTACCACACCTCCTCGCCACCTCCTGCCCCCATCTACACCCCCCCACCTCCTGCGCCCCACTGCCCTCCCCCGCCCCCCAGTGCCCCCACCCCTCCCATCCCGTCCCCACCTTCCACCCTTCCCCCTCCTCCCCAGGCTCCACCTCCCAACAGGGCACCTCCTCCCTCCCGCCCTCCTCCAAGACCTTCTGTCTAGAGCCCAAAGTTCCTGCTCTGGGCTCTCTCAGAAACTTCAGGAGGTGTTAGAACAAGTCTTTCCAGTTAGAGAAGAGGAGTGGTGATAAAGCCCACTGATCTTCACACATTGCTAAAAATTGGTTGGCAATGCCAGTATACCAACAATCACGATCCGCGGAAAGAAACAGATATTTTAAATTGCCAGAAAAAAAATGAGGAGGCAACTACAGTCACATTTATAGCCAGCCATCTATCACCTCTAGAAGGTTCCAGAGACAGTGAAACTGCAAGATGCTCTCAACAGGATTATGTCTCATGGAGACCAGTAAGAAAATCATTTATCTGAGGGTGAAACACAGAGTTGGATAAGAAATACATTGCTGGGTTTCTAAAATGCTGCCCTCCTGCCTCCACTCCACCTCCATCCCTGGACTTTGGACCCTTGGCCTAGGAGCCTAAGGACCCTCACCCCTGTGCACCACCCAGGAAAGAGGAAATCTTTGCCTACAACTTTGGAGATACTGGGGTCCCTGGTGTGGTAAGAAACTCAACATCAGACGGGTATGCAAAAGGATGTTCTCCTGGGGTTTGCAGGTATATAAAAATATATGCCATCTTTTCCTTGCAAATTCTTCGTTTCCAAGTGAGAAAGGGAGCAGGTGTTTACTGATGGAAAAGGTATGTTGCTATGTTGATGTGTAAGTGAAATCAGTTGTGTGCAATTGACAGGGGTGTATTGGTGGGAGCATCAGTTAGTTTCTAAAACCCACAGGCCATCAGCAGCTAGAGGTGGCTGGCTTTGGCCAGACACGGTCCCTAAATCAACAGACAATGGCATTGTCGAAGAGCAACCTGTTAATGATTCATGTGAAAAATCAAGGTTTGACTTCAGTTTAAATCACTTGAGGTATGAAGTTCATCCTGTTTTCCAGAGATGAACATGAGTTGATCTTCCCAAAATACCATCATTAGGACCTATCACACAATATCACTAGTTTCTTTTTTTTTTTCTTGGTAAAGCTGTGCACCAGAGACTTCTGGGTAGAGCTGAGAGACTATGGTCCTGACATAATAAGGATCTTTGATTAACCCCCATAAGGGATGTGTGTGTATACAAATATATTTCTCTTTGGCTTTTCAACATAGAACATCAGCTGTTAACCAAGGGGAAATACATCAGATCTGCAACACAGAAATGTTCTGCCTGAAATTTCCACCATGCCTGGGACTCGCCCCATTTCTCCAGGTCTTTCTGGATCTGTTTAATCAGTAAGCCCTATAATCACTGGCTAAACACTGGGCTTCATCGCCCAGGGGTAAAAACAGAGCTTCTTGTCGTGGGCCTCCTGCATCAGCCTATTCAAAATTATCTCCCTCCACAAGTCCTAAACTTCCTGTCCCAAGCCCCCCAAATTCTCAAATCTTTTCTGGAACAAAGCAGAATATAAAATAAATATCAATTTAATGGCTTGGGCTATGGTCTCCAAAGATCCTTCAAGAATACATCAAGCCAGCTTCATTTGCTCACTTTACTTAGAACAGAGATATAAGGGCCTGGGATGCATTTATTTTATCAATACCAATTTTTGTGGCCATGGCAGACATTGCTAATCAATCACAGCACTACTTCCTATTAAGCCCACTGATTTCTTCACAATCCTTCTCAAATTACAACTCCAAAAAGCCGCCACTCAACAGTCAGACGAACCCAACAACAGTCAGATGAGAGAAATGAAACCTACTTTGCTATCTGTATCTTAGAAAGCAAAAACAAACAGGAGTTTCCAGGGAGAATGGGAAAGCCAGGGAGCATAAAAGGTACAGTCAGGGGAAAATAGATCTAGGCAGAGTGCCTTAGTCAGGGACCACGGGCGCTGAATCTGCAGTGCCAACGCCAAACTAACGCATCTCCAAGTGTACCTCCAACCCTAGCCTTCTCCCACAGCTGCCTACAACAGAGTCTCCCAGCCTTCTCAGAGAGCTAAAACCAGAGATTTCCAGACTCATGAAAGCAACCCCCCAGCCTCTCCCCAACCCTGCCGCATTGTCTATTTCTTTAGAACACTAGGCTTCTTCTTTCATGTAGTTCCTCATAAGCAGGGGCCAGAATATCTCAGCCACCTGCAGTGACATTGCTGGGTCCCTGAAAACCATTCCGCAGGAGAATGGGTTCCCCAGGCTCACAGTGTAGAGACGTTGAGCCCATCACAACTGTTTTGACTGCTGGCAGTCTAAAACAGTCCACCCACCCCATGGCACTGCCGCGTGATTCCCGTGGCCATTCAGAAGTTCAAGCCAAGATGCTGACGTTGCTGAGCAACGAGATGGTGAGCATCAGTGCAAATGCACCATTCAGCACATCAGTCATATGCCCAGTGCAGTTACAAGATGTTTTGGCAAAGCATTTTGATGGAATAGGGAACTGCAAATGTATGATGATTTTGAAAAGGCTCCGCAGGATTTGTTCTTAAAACCGACTCAGTGTGTCATCCCGGGTTATTTAGAATTACAGTTAAGAAGGAGAAACTTCTATAGACTGTATGAACAAGGTGATATCTTCATAGTGGGCTATTACAGGCAGGAGAATGTTTTAACTGGTTTACAAAATCCATCAATACTTGTGTCATTCCCTGTAAAAGGCAGGAGACATGTGATTGTGATCAGGAAACTGCACAAAATTATTGTTTTCAGCCCCCGTGTTATTGTCCTTTTGAACTGTTTTTTTTTTATTAAAGCCAAATTTGTGTTGTATATATTCGTATTCCATGTGTTAGATGGAAGCATTTCCTATCCAGTGTGAATAAAAAGAACAGTTGTAGTAAATTATTATAAAGCCGATGATATTTCATGGCAGGTTATTCTACCAAGCTGTGCTTGTTGGTTTTTCCCATGACTGTACTGCTTTTATAAATGTACAAATAGTTACCGAAATGACGAGACCCTTGTTTGCACAGCATTAATAAGAACCTTGATAAGAACCATAGTCTGTTGATAGCCAGCTCAGTTTCTTGCCTGAAGCTTGGTGCACCCTCCAGTGAGACACAAGGTCTCTCGTTTACCGAAGTTAAGAACAGAGCTGGTACATCAATTAATAGTCTTGGATATCTGGCCATGGGTAACCTCATTGTAACTATCATTAGAATGGGCAGAGATGATCTTGAAGTGTCACATACACTAAAATCCAAACACTATGTCAGATGGGAGTAAAATCCATTAAAGAACTGGAAAAAAATAATTATAAGATGATAAGCAAATGTTTCAGCCCAGTGTCAATTCAGTGAAAAAAATTAATGCTGTGTAAAATGGGTTGAATTAGTTTGCAAACTATATAAAGATATATGCAGTAAAAAGTCTGTTAATGCACATCCTGTGGGAATGGAGTGTTCTAACCAATTGCCTTTTCTTGTTATCTGAGCTCTCCTGTATTATCATACTCAGATAACCAAATTAAAAGAATTAGAATATGATTTTTAATACACTTAACATTAAACTCTTCTAACTCTTTCTTCTTTCTGTGATAATTCACAAGATAGTTATGGATCTTCAATGCCTCTGAGTCCTTATTATAAAAAATCAGTTATCACTATACCATGCTATAGGAGACTGGGCGAAACCTGTACAATGACAACCCTGGAAGTTGCTTTTTTAAAAAAAATAATAAATTTCTTAATTCAACTCTTTTTTCTGGTTATTTGTCTGTTTGTTATAAAAATAAAGTGCAATGTATTCAAGTCCTCAATATCCTGATCATAATACAGTGGTTGCTGTGCTATACATTAAAGTACATTTCTCAAATGATTTCATGCCTTCCACTAATTTCTCTACTGTCTGGATTACTGTCATTTCTTCCTTAGCTGCCAGACATTCAAAATTTTTTTTATTTCTCATAAATTTCAAATCAAAAATGTAATCCACACTAAGAGAAAATAAATAAAAAGTGAAAACAGAGAACATACAGGAAAAATACAGTGCCTCAGGATTGTGTTTGGCTAACATAGCAGAAAGTCAACTAGGATTGATTTTACAAGGAGTCCAGAGATTTGCAGCAACCCAAGAACCAGACAGTGTTGTGGACAGTGCTGCAATCAATACCCTTCTATGTACATCTCAAAATCTTTGTATTGCTTCTGCATTTCTGATACAACTCACTTTATCCCTCCTAGCAGTTTTAATTCAGCTCCTCCATTTAAATATTTTGTGGGTAGAAGAGCATCTCCTTCTAGTTCCTGAATTTATTTCTTTGTAAGATCTCATTAAGCCTTGACTACATCTTAATTGGAATAAAACCATCCACAAACAGAAAGTCATGCCACAGGTTTTTTCTAAGTTTTCATTAGTATTTGCTTTTTAATAGGTTTGGGCACGTGCACATTTTAAAATTATATCTTTAATAAGTGTGTTTTGGGGGTTATTTTGAGACAGGATCTTACTCTGTCACCTAGGCTGGAGTGTAGTGACGCAGTCGTGGCTCATTGCAGCCTCAAACTCCTGGGTTCAAGCAATTCTGCCACTTCACCTTCCCAAGCAGCTGGGACTATGGGCATATGCCACCACACCTGGCTAATGTGTGGGGGGGGGAAGAGGGGGTTGTTTTTGTTTTTGTTTTTAAAGAGATAGGGTCTCACTGTGTTGCCCAAGCTCATCCCAAACTCCTGGCCTCAAGTGATCTTCCTGCCTCAGGCTCCCGATAGTAAATGGTTTTGAGATAATGGGTTAGAAATTTGAAAAGAAAAAAGAAAAGCTGGAGCTTCACCTCACTCCTTACACCAGAATAAATTCTAACTGAATTTACGTGTAACAAATAAAACTAGAAAAGTACTAGAAATGTGAAAAAAGTTTTCTGTATGGTATAAAGAATGCTAAAATCCTACATATTGTTTGCATGATCAATCAACTTTCTCATGAAATTGCTTGAAATACCCTGAGTAATGCTCCAATGCATTAAGTTGAACAAAGGAATCATTAATAGCAGGAATTAAGATCATTTATCAGGTGCTAAATGTGAACATGATTTGAGATCCGCCATTGTTCACTAATCTGTCCTTCAGATAAATCTGTTTTGTGGAGTATCACTTAGATATAAAACAATCAGAATAATACTTTATCCATCTAAATACATTATAAACAAGGTATCACTTAACAGTTGCTATATATTTGGTATAAGGGTATAGAGTTGGCATATGCCAAACATGATTTTTATTCTCTTTACAATTGTATTGTAATTTTTATGCTGACTACAATTGTATTGTGTTGTTTGGAATCACCACACCCTATCCCAGGTTATCATATCTAAGCAAATTAGAAGCCTTATGATTCCACTTCTGTAATCTTCTATTCCTTTCTCCTTTTTTCCTCAAAATTCAAGTAGTCACTAAGTTATAAAGATTCTTCCTTCTCCACTTAAGTTGGGACATTTTAGTTTTTGGAGTTTGAAAGTATGCATCTTCTTTACTTGGTTGTAAGTGCCATTTCGCAGTGTACTTATAAAGCAGTCGCTGAGTTAACACAATTTTCTCTGAGTCACTTGAGAGCTGAAAGCAAGGATCTGTTAAAAGATACTCAGTTAATTGTGCACATTCAGTACTTTAGCCAGCATCTTTAGTTGGGACTTCCTTGTAAACATTAAAATAGAAGCAACGCATAAAATATATTTTCCTTTGGGTAGTTAAGTAGTTTACATTCTTGCAAAGGATTTTTAAAGTACAAAAATTGCTGGTTGTCAGGGCTGGTGTAGAAAACATTTCACTTTCTTCTGAAACAGATGTTGTAAGACAAGAGAACTGTCAACCACCTATGATTAGTCCCTTCCAAAAATGTGCGCCCCCAAGAGTAGCCAGGAAACCCTATAGAGCCCCTAACTTCACATTTTTTTAAAATACAAGCACTGTGACATTCGCTTCCCTGTGAATCCCACCCCAACTTTGCAGGATACAGAGCCCATGTCTTTTTGCTTAGTTTTACTCTTCACATTATTTACAACAGGACACCTGTAAATGTAAAAGACTGGTGTGGAATTAATGATAATCTGCATTTCCAGCCAAGCTCCTGTGGAGATATTCCATGCAAACCTAAAGTGTGGTTCATAAATAAGATGAGCAGAAGCATCCACATTCATCTGACATTGCAGGAAGGGGCTTCTCCAGGCTGGGGTGGACTGTTCAATTCTTCTCCTTCTAAATGGTGGCCAAGATGGTGGGTCTCAAACCTCAGGTGAATAAATCTATCCCTAAGGGGAGTAATGTGGGTCTCAGTCATCTCTCCAGGAAGAGAAATTCTTTTTCCTACTTCAGTCAAATGGGCATTGTAAGCATTTGCCACAAATAATCCTTTCTGATACCATACACTAGATTGCCTTCCCCACTCTGGGCAGAACTGGGTGTTATGAGCATTTCTGGCCATTGTCAGTGCCTGTGTTATATCTGACCCCAGTGATGTAATCACTACAAGAAATAAGACTGCAGAGCTCCAGGAGATTTTGATTCCACCTCCTATACTTGTCAGACACTTTCACTTGCCCCATGAAAGCTTCCTCAACAAATGCTCACTCTCAGCAGACCCTGGCCACTCTACGTGTTACTTCTGTGACTGTTGGTTTTCAGTGCATTCTAATGTTTAAATCAGCGTTTTTATAAGCTCCTTTAACATTTGCTTTTATGAGCTCCTTAAAAGAGAATTATCTCTATTTAATCTTGGACCATTAGTAAAAACAAAAAGTGATCCTATCACTATGTCTCAGTGTGATTAATTTTTTTAAAAAAATTTAACTTCCTTAGCAATTTAGGAATAGGGAGGAAAAAAGCAACATCATTAACCTGATAAAATGTATCTACACGAACCTACAGGAAATGTACTTAACATAAAATATTTTTAAATATTACCTTTAAAGTAAAAAAGAAGGCTGGGCGTGGTGGCTCATGCCTGTAATCCCAGCACTTTGGGAGGCCAAGGCAGGCGGATCACAAGGTCAGGAGATCGAGACCACAGTGAAACCCCATCTCTACTAAAAATACAAAAAATTAGCTGGGCACAGTGGCGGGCACCTATAGTCCCAGTTACTCGGGAGGCTGAAGCAGGAGAATGGCGTGAACCCAGGAGGCGGAGGTTGCAGTGAGCCGAGATCACACCACTGCACTCCAGCCTGGGTGACAGAGCGAGACTTGTCTCAAAAAATAAAAAAGAAAATAAAAAGGAAAAAGATTTCAACCATCACTATTATTGTCTACCTTTGGTCCTAGCCAGTGCAATAAAACAAACAAAATGAAAAAGTAATTATAATGATCAGGAAGAAAAAAACTGATTATTTGAAGTAAATATAATTTACTACCTAAAAATTCCATGGAATCAACTTAAAAATTCTTAGAACTAATAAGAGAGTTGAGGCCGGGCGCGGTGGCTCAAGCCTGTAATCCCAGCACTTTGGGAGGCCGAGACGGGCGGATCACGAGGTCAGGAGATCGAGACCATCCTGGCTAACACGGTGAAACCCCGTCTCTACTAAAAAATACAAAAATCTAGCCGGGCGAGGTGGCGAGCGCCTGTAGTCCCAGCTACTCAGGAGGCTGAGGCAGGAGAATGGCGTGAACCCGAGAGGCGGAGGTTGCAGTGAGCTGAGATCCAGCCACTGCAGTCCAGCCTGGGTAACAGAGCGAGACTCCGTCTCAAAAAAAAAAAAAAAAAAAAAAAAAAAAAAAAAATAAGAGAGTTGGCCAGGTACATGGTAAACACTATCAATGATCAGTTAGGAAACAAGAAAAAATTATTCATTCATAATAGAAAAAATTATATGTGTGTATGTGTATGTATAAATTAACCAGAAATTAACTATAAATAAACCTAACAAAAAATGTGCAAAACTTATGGAAAGACAATTATAAAACTTCAATGAAATATTCTTAATAAATGGAGAACTATACTACATTCTTGGAATGTAGTATAGTTCATTCTTGGAATGTAGTATAGTTCACTCTTTTCCATTCATGGAAAGAGTTAATATTGAAAAGAAGTCAGTTCTCTCTCAAACTCAACTCGTGTCAATTTAAAAAAAAAAAAAAAACCGCTAGGAAGATGTTTACTTTCAAATACCGATTCTAAGTTTTAATTAGAAAAGGAAATGGACAACTATAGTTAATATATGGTGATAGAACAGTTTTCAGAAACAGACCTGTAAATAAATGGAAGTTTAGTTTATCATAATAGCATTTCCAAAACTAATTCTTTAATAAACGACTACGTAATTGGGAAAAACAAGATGAAATTCCTATCTCTGCTACATACAAAAATAAATTCCAAATGGATTAAATAAAAGCAAATGCATGCCAAGTTTTCTTGCTTCTAATTAACAGTGACAGTGTCCCTTAGCAACACTGTCTTATGAATGGAAGTTTCTTATAATCTTGCCAATCAGACAGATCTCATCTCCCAGAAAAGAGTGGAGAGAGAAGTGGAAGGGCTGAAAGGAATTGTCTTCTAAATGAGGCAGGAATAAGGAGAAAAAAGAAAAAGGGTCCTTCCACTGCCCACTCTCTGAGACTACAGTGGAACGTACATTACTGTAACCTCTCCACTAACAATCTCACGCAGAGGGTGCCTCTCACATAGTAATCAGTGAAAAAACTATAAGTAGTTATAAGTAGTTAATGAGTAAATGAACTTATAAATGAAGAATCTCAATGTTTCCAAATGCTTAAGCAAATCAACAATAGACATGGAAGCTGTGTATGGGACAATGTTTTCTTTCAGGAGCCAAAGGTAATAAACAAATTCCCCTTCTCTTATTGCCTTTGTGGAAATATTCCAAGTGCTGACTCTCACCGGGTGATATTGAATGAATCCCTCTGAAAATTCATTAGCTTTGTCAATTTACTGGATTACTTTTCAACGCATACACATTCTTCCGCAATCTTTGTCTGTTGAGGTTAAGTCCCTTTTGCATTTGGCTTGAAAGGAAAAATAAGAGTCAATGCCAGGAACTTGGGGTAGTTGCCAGAAGAAAAACAGTGCCAGCCCTGGCAGTCGTCAGAAGACTGAACTCCAGTTTATCTCATCTGTTTATCAAGTGTCCTGTCACAGGACCGGATCCCCTGCCATTCTCTGAATGCGTAGAGCAAGACTCAATGGTTGGGTTATGGTTCACTGAGGAAACAGTAAGATTCCAGAATCAAGAGTCAGGCTGTTGTGATACCTATTAATGTGTCCATAAACAAGGCAGCTGTTGATCTGTAGATTTATGTTCTGATATTTCACAACTGCCAGAAAGGGCTTTGTTCAGTCTATGAGAAGGAGGTTTCCTCTCTTCTGCCCACTGAGCATGTGATCTGTTAATTCAGTCACAACTACTGCTGGCATTACTCATAGACTATAGAAACTGATGCTCACTTTCTTTTTTCTTTTTTTTTTTAATTAATAGATTTTATTCTTTAGAACAGTTTTAGGTTTACAGAAAAATTGAGGACATCATGCAGAGAGTTCCCTTATATTCCCTCTTCCCTGCACACAGTTTTTCCTATTGCTAACATCTTCCATTGGTGTAGTACATTTGTTACAATTGATGAATGAAAACTGACACTTTTTTTTTTTTTTTTTTTTTTTTTTTTTGAGACAGGGTCTTGTTCTGTCACCCAGGCTGGAGTGCAGTGGCACAATCATGGCTCACTGTAACCTCAACCTCCTGGACTCAAGCATCCTCCCACCTCAGCCTCCCAAGTAGCTAGGACCACAGGCACGTAGCACCACACCTGGCTAATTATTGTATCATTTTTTTGTAGAGAAGGGGTTCGCCATGCTACCCAGGCTGATCTTGAACTCCTGGGATCGAGCAATCTGTCCACCTCAGCCTCCCAAAGTGCTAGGATTACAGGCATGAACCACCACACCCAGCCCACATTATTATTTACTAATGTTCATAGTTTAGTACATTAGAGTTCATTCTTTGTGTTGTACAGTTCTATGGGTTTTGACATATGCACACACATCCATGTATCATACAGAGTACTTCCACTGCCCTAAGTATCCCCTGCACTTCACCTATTCATCCATCCTCCTCCTCGCCCACAAACCCTGTAAACCCCTAATCTTCTTTTTTCAGACAAGGTCTTGCTCTGTCACCCAGGCTGGAGTGCAGTGGCCCAATCATGGCTCCCTGCAGCCTCAACCTCCTGGGCTTAAACAATCCTCCCATCTCAGCCTCCCAAGGAGCTTGGGGCCACAGACGCACACTGCCACGCCCAGCTAATTTTTTTAATTTTTATTTTTGGTAGAGACGGGGTCTTGTTATGTTGCCCAGACAGATCTCAAACTCCTGAGCTCAAGAGATCCTTTTGTGTCAGCCTCCATGACTTTTTTTAATGCCTCCATAATTGGCAATTTCCAGAATGCAATATAGCCGGAATCATTCAGTACATACAATTATTGAGTTGGCCTCTTTCACTTAGCAGTATGCATTTAAGTTTCCTTTATGCCTTTTCATTGCTTCATATTCCATTTTTTTTAAATTAC
This sequence comes from Macaca nemestrina, assembly GCF_043159975.1. Classification (NCBI taxonomy): domain Eukaryota; kingdom Metazoa; phylum Chordata; class Mammalia; order Primates; family Cercopithecidae; genus Macaca; species Macaca nemestrina. The sequence continues at coordinate 69,515,864 of NC_092137.1, forward strand.
TGAATATTTAATTATCTGGATGTATCACAGCTTGTTCACCCAGCCACCTACTAAGGAATACTAAAGCCTACTTTCTAACTGCTTTGAACAGCCCATAGAGAGGAATCAGTGGGGAGGTTTGTGTTTTCAATAAAGTATTCTAAGGTTTTTTATGTGTGTATAAGATACGGGTGGTGAGAGGCGAGTAATGCACGTCATTCATTTTCCCAGCACCAAAACAAAACCTCTTAAGCATTTTAATTCCCTTCTAGTCATTTTATGTATATTAATTTTAACATTGAAATTATACTATAAACGCAAGTTTCTACCTTGTATTTTTTTACTTAATATTATAAAAATATATAGGGAGAGTGTAGGTATTTTGCTCTGATCCCCTCTTCAAGGTATTTTCCCCTGCTACCCACCCCCAGCTGCTGGGAATAGCAGCTACTGGCAGCTCACAGCTGCCTCCCTCACTAGGACTCACTCTTGGCCTTAGCCAAGGTTATGCCCCTCCCAGGGTGGGCCCATGGCCAGTGACCAGCTAGTGCTTAACACAAAGGCTTGGCGGCCCCCTTTCCCCAAACTGGGGAATACTCAGAAGAGCCATGCCAGCTCCAGAGGTCAGCTGAAGCTTCCATTGTAACTGTATTGCAAATCAGCTTCTCCTTCCACTCAATCTTTCTTTCTTTAATTCTAATCTCTTGAGAGCATTTCCTAATACAGCTCACCAACTGGGTCTGTTCCCAGGGATCGAATACAGTTGTTACCAGAAATAGTCCTTAGAAGCAGACTCTTTCATTGAATTATAGATCACTTACAGCAATTACTTCGGCAATGGGGACCCCATCACCTGTGGTAGGTGGGGGATGGATAGCCCTTAGAATCCTGTGGTGGTGCAGTTGTTAAAACTTTCACAGGTGGTGAACTGGGATGGGATACCAGTAGAAGGAGATGCACTCGCTGGTGCAATGTATCTGGTATTCAAAAGGTATAAGAGATGGTAAATATAAAGGCTATGGAATTTGACGGCCATTGCTATGACTTGATTCATTGAAGAAAGATACGACAGACTCAGGGTAATTAATCATCAATTCAAGGAAAAATATGAAAATTAGAAGGTCTCTTAGGAAGCATTTAAGGAAACCTCAACCTCCTACAGGTGGAGGGCAGCAGAGCAGAGATCCAGCTAAGGACTTAATCATAAGAGTAGTGGAGCTTCTGGCTGGACGTGGTGGCTCATGCCTGTAATTTCAGTACTTTGGGAGGCTGAGGCAGGGGATCATTTGAGGTCAGGAGTTTGAGACCAGCCTGGTCAATATAGTGAAACCCCAACTCTAGCCAGGCATGGTGGTGTGCACCTAAAATCCCAGCTACTCGGGAGGCTGAGGCAGGAGAATCGCTTGAACCCAAGAGGTGGAGTTTGCAGTGAGCCGAGATCACACCACTGCAATCCAGCCTGGGAAACAGAGACTCCATCTCAAAAAAAAAAAAAAAAAAAAAAAGAGTGAAGCTTCAGAGAGAGTTGAATTCCCAACACCAGCAGGTCTCCTGTGTCAAATTTGGGGCCCTACTAAGGAAGCAGTGGGACCCTGATTCCCCTACATTTGTTGGGACTACAAAAGAAGCCTACTCCCATTTGTTAGAAGATACTGCCTTGGAAGTCTTAGCTAGAGCAATCAGACAAGAGGAAAGAAATAAAAGGCATGCAAATTGGAAAGGAAGAAATCAAATTATCCTTGTTGCAGATGATATGATCTTATGTTTGGAGAAACCTAAAGACTCCACCAAAAAACTATTGGAGCTGGTAAACAAATTCAGTAAAGTTGCAGGATACAAAATCAACATACAAAAATCCATAGTATTTCTACTTCTCAACAGTGAATAATATGAAAAAGAAATCAAGAAAGTAATCCCATTTGCACTAGCTACGAATAAAACATCTAAGAATTAATCAAACAAGTGAAAGATCTCTACAATGAAAACTATAAAATATTAATGAAGGAAATTAATGAAAGAAAGATGGCACCAAAAAACGGAGAGATATTCCATGTTTATGGATTGGAAGAATCAATATTTTTTAAATGTCCATGCTGCCCAATACAATCTACAGATTCAATGCAATCCCCATCAATATACCAATGACATCTTTCACAACGATAGGAAAAAACAACCCTAACATTTATGGAAGCACAAAAGACCCAGAATACCAAACTCTCCAGAGCAAAAATAACAAACCTGGAGGAATCACATTATCTGACTTCAAATTATACTATAGAGCTATAGTAACCAAAACACCATGGTACTGGCATAAAAACAGATACATAGACCAATGAAACAGAACAGAGAACTCAGAAACAAATCCATATATCTACAGTAAACTCATTTTTAACAACGATACCAAGAACATACATTGGGGAAAGGACAGTCTTCTATAAATGGAGCTGGGGAAACTGGATTTCCATATGCAGAACAATGAAACTAGACCTCTATCTCTCACCATATACAAAAATAAAATCAAAATGACTTCAAGAATTTAAGTTGTCAAACTATGAAACTACTAAAGAAAACATTGGGGAAACTCTCCAGAATATTGGACTGGGCAAAGATTTCTTGAACAATATCCTACAAGCACAGGCAACCAAAGCAAAAACAGACAAATGGGAACACATCATGTTAAAAAGCTTCTGCAAGGCAAAGGAAACAATTAGCAAAGTGAAGAGACAATCCACAGAATGGGAGAAAATATTTGCCAGCCATCCAGCTGACAAGGGATTAATAATCAGAATATATAAGCAGCTCAAACAACTCTATAGGAAAAAAATCTAATAATCCAATTAAAAACATCTGAATTGACACTTCCCAAAAGAAGACATACAAATGGCAAACAGGCATATGAAAAAGTGCTCAACATCACTGATCATCAGAGAAATGCAAATCAAAACTACAATGAGATGTCATCTCACTCCAGTTAAAATGGCTTTTATCCAAAACACAGACAACAAATTCTGCCAAGGACGTGGTGGGAATTGACGTTGTTGGTAGGAATGTAAACTAGTACAACCACTATGGAGAACAGTTTGGAGGTTCCCCAAAAAACTGAAAATAGAATTATCATAAGATCCAGCAATCCCACTGCTAGATATCCACCCAAAAGAAAGGCAATTAGTATATCAAAGAGATATGTGCACTCCCATGTTTTTGCAGCACTATTTTCAATAGCCAAGATTTGGAAGCAACCTAAGTGTCCATCAACAAGCAAGTGGATAAGAAAAATGTGGTACATATACACAATGAAATACTATTCAGCCATAAAAAAGAAAGAGATTCTGTCCTTTGCAACAACATGCATGGAACTGGAAGTCATTATGTTAAGTGAAATAAGCCAGGCACAAAAAGACAAACTGCATGTTCTCACTTATTTTGGGGAGTTAAAAAGAAAAACAATTGAACTCATAGAGACAGCAGAAAGATTATCAGAGGCTGGGAAGGGTAGTTGGTGGGAGGGAGTAAGTGGGAAGGGTTAATGAGTACAAAAATATAGTTAGACAGAATGAATAATATCTAATATTTGACAGCACAGCAGGGTGTGTGGTCAATAATTCACTGTACATTTTAAATAAGAGTATAATTGGATTGTATGTAACACAAAGGAATGATAAATGCTGGAGGTGATGGATACCCCATTTACCCTGATGTAATTATTACACATTATATGCCTGTATCGAAATATCTTGTGTACTCCATAAATATATATATATATAACTACTATGTATCCACAAAAATTAAAATTTTTTTAATTTAAATTTTTTTTAAAAGATAATGTTTCCTTTTCTGCTTGAAAATCATGCAGAGCCGGGCGCGGTGGCTCCAGCACTTTGGGAGGCCGAGACGGGCGGATCACAAGGTCAGGAGATCCAGACCATCCTGGCTAACCCGGTGAAACCCCGGTCTCTACTAAAAAATACAAAAAAAAAACTAGCCAGGCGAGGTGGCGGGCACCTGTAGTCCCAGCTACTCGGGAGGCTGAAGCAGGAGAATGGCATAAACCCGGGAGGCAGAGCTTGCAGTGAGCTGAGATCTGGCCACTGCACTCCAGCCTGGGCGACAGAGCGAGACTCCGTCTCAAAAAAAAAAAAAAAAAAAGAAAAGAAAAGAAAATCATGCAGAAACCTCAGATGAGGCAATTGCCTTGCAGACAATGCTTGCCCCTCTTGGGATCGACCGCCACCTACCATCATGACAACCAGACCAATCACAAGGGTGGAATCCCAACACGGTTCAACTGGCAAAGTGCTGCTAAAGGAAGAAAGAATCGGCACACCAGAGGAGCTATAGGACATGGCTATCATGTTCCAAAAGGAGCCAGGAGCATGTGCCTGGATCTGAACCCCAAGAAACCTGGATCAACGGGGAGTAGGCGAACATAACGTTGAATGAAGGAGTTTGTCAATGTGGGAACACTTTCCTGAGACAAATGACTTTACACTCTGGCAAGGACCCTGGGAGAAGGTACTAATATGCCAGGATGGATTTTGGAAGCTTGGAAACAGTAATGACCTACCCTAAGTGGATTAGAAAAGCCAGAATTTCTATGGTAGATGGAGGAAGAAGGGATCAAAAGGCTTGGGGAAGTAGGTGCGGCTTAATGTTATACTAGTAAGACAGGAAAACCCACTGACTGACTATGCTCTCTAGTAGGTCCAGAGGTACTCCAGTGACCAGAACAGTAAAAAATGCACTGGTAAGGGAACACCAGCATTGCTGAGAAGCTCAGTGGGGCTGTCCTCTGTAGGCCAGGGTTGATGGTAAGAGAAGCTGCTGTAGAAATAGGATCTCTGATAGTAATAAGAAGTATAGAATCCCAACATGTTAGAGTCCGAATGGAGGTACTTACCCATCAGAAGTAATATGGGTACAATTATCGTAAGACCACAGTAACAAGTGGGGGACCCAACCCATAGAAGGTATGGAGATGGTTAACCAGACACAGGGTCCCTAGGGGCAAGATAGATGGGCAGCCAACAAAGGAGTTGTTTAAACAATCAAAGGAACCAAAGATGGATGAGGAAGCTGAGGACAGCCACCCCAATAAACAAAATCACAATCTGTTGCCCAGTTTCTGGATCTAGCAAGTTCTCAGACCAGAAATTCACTGATGAAGGAGAGACCATTTTCTATAAGAATAAGTCTTGCCACACCATGACAACTGTATCTAGTAATAATTCCTCAGCCTTTCCCCAAAGACCATCTATTTGGTACTCACAAAATGGGGAAGGAGGATTTTCCAGACTTTTTGAGGATTGTCAGAATTAAGGTACAAATTGACATTGATAACCAGAGACCCAAGGCATCACAGATTATAGACCCTTGTTCGAGAAGGGACATATGGGGGCTAGGTTAAGTAAATGGAGTCTTGACCCAGGTTCACACTGGGAAATGAAGAGAAAGAGTACAAAGAGAGAAATTTTACAGCTGGGCCTCCGGGGGTGCCATCACATATTGGTAGGACTGTGATGGGGACGTGAGCCGCAAAACCAGCAAAGTTTTTATTAGGGATTTTAGAAGGAGAGGGGATGTAGGAACAGGGAGTAGGTCACAGGATCACATGCTTCAAAGGGCAATAAAAGATCACAAGGCAGAGGGCAGAGCAAGATCACAAGGCAAGGATGAAATTATAATTACTGATGAGGGTCCATGTCCCACTGGGCATGCATTGTCTTGATAAACATCTTAACAGGAAACAGGGTTCGAGAGCAGACAACCCGTCTGACTAGAATTTACCAGGCTGGAATTTCCCAATCCTAGTAAGCCTGAGGGCACTGCAGGAGACCAGGGCGTATTTCATCCATTATATCAACCGCATAAGACAGACACTCCCAGAGCGGCCATTCATAGAGCTCCCCCAAGGAATGCATTCCTTCCCCAGGGTTATTCCTTGCTGGGAAAAGAATTCAGTGATTTTTCTCCTAGTCGCTTTCTGCAAGAAGAAAAATATGGCTCTATTCTGCCCGACCCAGCAGGCAGTCAGATCTTATGGTTATCTTTCCTTGTTCCCTCAGAATAGCTGTTATTCTGTTCTTTTTCAGGGTGCACCGATTTCATATTGTTCAAACACACATTTTACAAACAATTTGTACAGTTAACGCAATCATCACAGGGTCCTGAGATGACATACATCCTCAGCTTACGAAGATGTCAGGATTAAGAGATTCAAGACAGGCATAGGAAATTATAAAAGTATTAATTTGGGGAACTAATAAATGTTCATGAAATCTTCATAATTTTTGTTCAGAGATTGCAGTAAAGACAGGAGTAAGAAATTACAGAAGTATTAATTTTGGGAACTAATAAATGTCCATGAAATCTTCACAATTTATGTTCTTCTGCCGCAGCTTTAGCCGGTCCCTCCATTTGGGGTCCCTGACTTCCTGCAACAAACTTCTGTGTTAAAATATAAGAATAAAACTTCACAACAATAACAAGATTAGAAAGGGGGATGGTCAGTAAATCATTAAGCATGATAAAGTCTTTGCCTTGGTTATAGAGACAAGATAAAATACCAAGTAACTTTGAAATATTAAAATAATTTAAACTCATCTTTAAAAATTAAGGTACTCATTAAAAGAATAGCAATATAATTATAGCTTTCAAATTGGCAAAGAAAAAAAGAAAGAGAATATAGATAATTTTATGAGTCTAATAGCAGACAGGAAAAAAGGCAGGGAAGTAGTTAAAAAAAAAAAAAAAAAAAAAGATGGACTATTTCTAGCTGGAGATGCTAGCATTTCTTAATCTCCCCTGAGGCTAAGGTTTGCATGCAAGTGAGGTTACACATCATTTATACCAGTTGAAGAGTGAGAAGATAGAAGACAGCGGCCATGTTCCTGCAAACTCGTTGGCTGTCTTCACTAACACACAGAGTTGTGGCAATGGCAGGCTTGACTTCAGCAGTTATTCTATGTCTGTTCTCCAGCTTCTTGGGTCCTGAGAGGAAATTGGTACAGCAAGGGTGGTTTCTTGATTTTGGCACAGCCAAGATGGTAGCCTTAAAATATTGGTCTTCTGTTGAGTCAGTTCTATATTCCTCAAGGAATCATTCTCGAAAATGCCTAGAATCAACTCTTTCAGCCAGGCCAACAATCTTAGAGCATCTAATTCTCTATGCTCTAGCTCTTTCTGTTTAAGAGCACCTAGAACAGACTCAGTGTCCTTAACAAAACCCTAAGAGATAAATGTGAGAGGAAGTAGCTTCCAAGAAGATATGAAAGCCGTAAGTTTGTAATGTACCTAAATATCATACACTTGAAATATGTACAGCAAAAACAGAGAATTTCAAGGAGAAATTGTCAAACCCAAAATGATCAGAAATTTTAAACTTATTTCTATTAGAAATAGATAAGCAATATGAAAATTATTAGGGTATAGAAATTTCAAATAACACAAATAAGTAAGCCTGGTGTAATAGAGCTGCATGGAATCACACAATTAACAAATAGAGAATAAGCATTTGTTTTCTTTTTTTTTTCAAGAATATGTAATTTTCTTTTTTTCTTTTTTTCTTTTTTTGAGACAGAGTCTTGCTCTGTCACCCAGGCTGGAGTGGCAGTGGTGTAGTGGTGGCTTACTGCAGCCTCTACCTCCCAGGTTCAAGGAATTCTCCTGCCTCAGCCTCCTGAGTAGCTGAGACTACAGGCGCGCACCACCATGCTTGGCTAATTTTTTGTATTTTTAGTAGAGATGGAGTTTCACCATGTTGGCCAGGGCGGTCTCAATCTCCTGACCTCATGATCTGCCCGCCTCTGCCTCCCAAAGTACTGGGATTACAGGCATAGCTACCATGCCCAGCCAAGAATATGTAGAATATTTATTAAAATCTGCCACATTCTAGATGTCAAAAAAATTCTCAACCAATTTCATAACAGACAGTGCAACCTGGCTATAGTGCAGTTAAGTCATAAATTAACAATAAAATAATGTTTTTAAAATTTATGCTTGGAAAAATTTAAATAAATTCCTAAATAGTTAAAGGATGAGAGGAGGAAACTACAAAATACTGTACTGAGAAATTATCAAAGAACCACACATCCAAACTTATGAGATGAAGTGAATTTGTAGCATTAAATCCATTTATTATAAAACATAAATGATTTAAAATGAATGAGTTAAACATTCAAGTCAAGAATCTATGAAAAGAAAAAACAGTAAACTTGTTATGAGTAAACTAATAGCATAAAAAGTATTACTAAACAGTGAAGACCAGAAATAAATAAATATTGAACTTAAAAAAGTACAGGCCGGGCGTGATGGTTCATGCCTGTAATCCTAGCACTTTGGGAGGCCGAGGTGGGTGGATTACCTGAAGTCAGGAGTTCAAGACCAGCCTGGCCAACATGGTAAAACCCTGTCTCTACTGAAAATACAAAAAAAAAAAAAAAAAAATTAGCCGGGTGCAGTGGTGCCTGCCTCTAATCCCAGCTACTCAGGAGGCTGAGGCTGGAGAATCGCTTGACCGGGAGGTGGAGGTTGCAGTGAGCCAAGATCGCACCATTGCACTCCAGCCTGGGTGACAGAAAGAGACTTTGTCTCAAAAAATAAAATAAAATAAAATAATTGAGTAAATCTAAGGAGAGTTTTAGGAAGAAAACAATAAAGATGGGGACAGAAATTGATGAATAAGAAAACAATAAAGTCCATGCACAAAAACCAAAAACTGGCTCTTTAAAAAAATTGTTAAAATGGTCAAACCTCTAGCAAGAACAAACATGAATAAAGAGAAAATGTACAAATAAAAATATTAGGCTCTAAAAAGGAGATATACCTATAGAAACAGCAGAATTGTTTTAATTACATAAAAACATTTTAAAACCAATGCAAATAAATTTGAATACTTAGGTAAAAGGGAAATTTTCTTATAAAAATATTAACTAGCGAAAATCGCTCTGCATAGGAAACCTTTAAAAAGTGATTAAATAAATTAAATAGAGGCTGGGTGCAGTGGCTCACGCCTGTAATCCCAGCACTTTGGGAGGCCAAGGTGGTGGAACACTTGAGGTCAGGAGTTCAAGACCAGCCAGGCCAACATCATGAAACCCGTCTCTACTGAAAATACAAAAATTAGCCGGGCATGATGGCGGGCACCTATAGTCCCAGCTACTTGGAAAGCTGAGGCGCAAGAATCACTTGAACCCCGGAGGCAGAGGCTGCAGTGAGCTGAGGTCGCGCCACTGCACTCTTTCTCTAAAATAAATTAAATCAGCAATCAAAATATCTTCCCTGCCCTCACAAAAATCAGTCCCTCAACTCCAGTTATCAGGTTTGGAAAAAAAAAAAAACACACACACACACACACTGAATAGATTTAAGTTGGAGAACAACAAAAAATATGCTTTGTAAACTCTACATTGCTGAAGACAGAATATTCCAGTACCTTGAAAGTAACAACCCTTCTTCCTCCCCTCTTCTACCTTCCTACCTTTTCTTCTAGATTTTACCATTTATGGACATATCCCTAAGTAATACATTTTTCAATATTGCATTTAATTTGAAATTTCAGTGAACGGAATCACACTGTCAGTATTCTTTGCAACTTGCTTCATCCCCTTAACACAGCATTCATAAGAAACAGCCATGTTTTGTTATCACAGAATGAATATAATATTCATTACTACTAAATTAATAAAACATAATTTATTTCTGCATTCTCTTCTCAATGAGCATTTGGGTTATTTCTAATTCAAACAATGTTGTGGTTTGCAATGTTGTACCTGTCTCCTAGAATGTCTCTAGAGCAGTACTATCTGAAAGAAAAACAAGGTGATTCACATGTGAGAGCCACATATGTAATTTTAAATTTTATTTCAGCTACATTAAAAAGTATGAGACAAAATTGATTTTAACGCTATATTTTATTTAAACCAATATATCCAAAATATTATCATTTTAACTTATAATCAATATTTTTAAATGAATGTAAATATTTTTAATTTTTTCATAATCTTAAAAATTCACTAAGTATTTATACTTTCATCACATGTCAGTGCAGTCTAGACATATTTCATGGACTCAATAACCACATGTGGCTAGTGGCTACTGCATTACACAACATAATAGTTGAGTATATGCCAAAAACTAGGACTGCTGGGTCATAACATATGCACGTTTTCAACATCAATCAATAATGACCTTTTTTTGTTTCAGTTATGGTACCAATTTACACTTTGACCAGAAGCTTTTAAGAGTTCCTGTTATTCCATACCCAATACCCATGTCAACATGCCAGACCCATTAATTTTTACCAATCTTTTGGGTACATACTAACAATTCATTGTAGCTATAGTTCAAATGTTCATTTCTCTGGTTCCTCATGAGTTGTACAATCTCTTTGAGTGGTGCCTGGCTCTCTGTGTACCCCCTCTACGCCACCATGCCTGTCAACTGTTCCACCCATTTTCCTATTGGGTTGTTCATCATTTTCATATCAATTTTTAAGGGCGTTTATATATTCTGGATACTAATCTTTTCACTGTTACAAGTGCTGCACATATTTTCTCCTATTCTGTAATTTCTCTTTCCACTGTCTTTAAGATACCACTGATAATGATATCTCTTTATTTTAATGTAATCAAATGTATTAATCTTTTTCCATATGAATTGTGGATTTTCTTTTTAAAAAATCATTTTCTACCCCAAGATTGTAAAGAAATTCTTCTGTATTTTCTCCTAAAGTCTTTCTACGATTCTAGATTGACAGTTATTTTCTCTCATAATATTGAAGATTTTATTCCATTGTCTACTGAATACCATTTTGCTGTGGAAAAGTGAACTGTGGGTATTGTAGTTCCTTTGTATTAATCCATCTTTACTCTCTGGTTATTTTTAGACCTTTCTATGATTTTAGTGTTCTTCGGTTTCACTATGAAGGATGAATTTGTTTGTAGTGTTGTAAATTCATCGGACTCCCTGAATCTGAAGTATGCATGAATGTTTCACCAATTAGGAAAAATTCTCAGTTATTATGAATTCAAAAATTGCTGATCCTCTCCTCTCCTTCTAGAACTCCAATCAGATATATGTTAGACCTTCACGCTCCATCATCCATGTCTCTTAACCTTTCATATTTCTACTCTTTGCCTCTCTACATGCATTTAGGAAAGTTTCTTCAGCTCTATATTCCTATTCATAGATTTATCCCCTCTAATTAGCTTTCTCTTTAAGCCATCATGACAGCTCATGTCCCAAAGTGAGACTGTGCTGAGGCAGAGGGAGGAGAAAGCCTGAATTTAAAGGAGGCAGAATCAATGAAGCTGGGGAATGATGTTGTGGACTGAGTGAGCTATGTGAGGGAAAATGTCCAATAATGGGGTGCAGGCAGATGCACCCACCAATAGCTGGTGCTCATCAGTGTCATCAGAATTACAAAGATATGCCAACTACAAACAATAGATTAACAGAAGCTCTTGGAGAAACAATACTCTGTACAATAGAGTGGCCTGAGCAAGCATAAGAGTCCAAGCTGCCCAGTTTTATATATTAACTTCAAGTTGGGAAACGAAAGAGCAAATAAATCAGCTGCAATGTGAACTCATTTGATGTATTCAGATTTGTTAAAATTCTACCAATATGTATTGGTATAAACCCTCTAGAACTGCGCTGTTCAATGCAATAGTCACTAGCCACATGTGACTACTCTAGTGAAAATATATGAAATGTAAAATTTGGTCCCCAGTCACACTAGCCACATTTTGAGTTCTCAGTAGCCACATGTGGGTAATAGCTAATGACTACTGTAGTACACAGCATGGATATAGAACACGTTGATCTTTGCAGGAAGTTCTAGAATTCTGCAGAAAAGATTGAACATCACTGCTATAGAAGCTGAAGAGCTCATTATTGATGAAGACAGTTGTAATTTTTTATTTTGTAGTCTTTGACTCATAGAAAAAAATCAGGCAAAACATAAGAAATAGCCTCATAACATGAGAAATAGCCTCAATAAAACCCAGACATTCCACTTCCTGCTGGGTTCAATACCCGGAGAGTGCCTTGTGCCAAATTGGGAGAGATTCCTCAAAAAACAGGAGTAGAAAGAGCATAGGGATTGTTGCAAACATTGTGGAGAAGCTCCTGAAATTCCTCTGTCCTCTGACTTTGACTTCGTGGTTGACCCGCATTTTCCACCACCCTCCACCCCACCTCTGCAGTGTGGAAAATATTGTTCATATTTCATTCATTATACAGAATGGTTTGGCAAGAATAAGACTTGACCAAGACGAACTTTTAATAATAAAGCCTGTAATAATATCCAAGGAAATGAGCAAATTGACCTAACCATCCAAATAAGGAACTCAAGGAGTTAGAGCTTTGAGTTATAAACTGGAAGGAAATTGTGAGACACTGAGCTTGCAGGGCCTATAATCCCTTCACGTCGGAGTTGACCAAGGCTGATTGCTCAATGTAAGGTTAAGTTAACACTGTCTGCAATCTCCAATGGATATCCTAAATAAACTCAAGTAGACTCAGAAAAAGTAGAGTTTGATATCATTTATGCAACATTTAAAAGCATGCAATGCAGTCTAGACAATTATGTTATTATGCAAAACAATGCCAGAGATTGTTTTTTAATACAGTATATTCAATAAAAATAAAAACACTTGCGTGGTAATAAACGTCAGCTTCCAACAGTGGTGAGCTTTAAAGAGAGAGGAGGGAAGACATCAGGAAGGGAGCCAGCTTCAACTGTGTATGTTAATATTTCATTTTCTTTAAAAAAAAAAAAACCAAATGCAGGGATGGCTACATGTTACAATAGTCTTACAGGACTATTTATAGGTACAGAGGTGTCCGTTACGTTTTTGTTTTTGTTTTTGTTTTTTAAAGACAGGGTTTCACTCTGTTGCCCAGGCTGGTCTTGAACTCATGGGCTCAAGCAATCCTCCCACCCCACCCTCCTGAGTAGCTGGGACTACAGGCAGACAACACCACGCCCGATTCTAGTTACATTATTCTTTGAATGTTTCTGTTTGTTTAAAAAATTTTCTGGCAAAAGAAAAGTTAAATAAAACAAATTCCACTTCTCCCCGTTAGTATTTGTATGATATTCAGCTTCCTTTTTTTCTTGTTGCAAACAGGTCTAATCTAGTACCTGCTAGACGGGCAGTCAAGAGAAGTTCAGAAGAGGAACTGTGCCGCACACAGAAGACAGCCACAAACCACTCAACGCACCCTCAGGGAGTCAGCCCACTGGAGGGCGCTCGCTGGTGAGCCCGGGGCACAGGGATATGTGGTGGTGCAGACCAGCCAATGGGACATGTGGTGCGCAGTCGCCACGCTTTGCTCTAAAGTATGAGGCCAGAGGTGGTCCATTTTCCTTGAGACTGGAACAGATTAGAGCAATGAAGCTGGGTCCTGGTGTTCCAGTTAAAACAGAAAGAGGGTTTGGATCTGTAAGCCTCTCTGCTTATTTTGGCTGGCCAGGCTTCCTATTTCCACATCTGTTCACAGGTCAGGGGAAGCAAAATATGTGGATGTAAATGTTTGCAGTGGTTCTAACACATCAGCACTTCAGGAAGCCAGATTCCGCCCTGCAGATCTATATGGGCTGACCGCCACCTGCAGGGACAGGCAGTCCGCCTGAGCGGACCAGAAATTGCTGAGAGAAGAGAGGTGAGTTGGGAATGGTTCCTGCCTTTTCCTCATCCACCTTCTATGGCACCTTTGGTCACTCAACTCAATCAAGTATCTTCTCTTCACTCCAACACTTCTGAACGCTACCCTCCTTGCCACCCCTTATCTTCTGTTATCCCTAAAGTCATCATATCTGGGAAGATTCCTGTCTCTATCACTGCCTCACGACTGGCCTCCTCCTCCAGCCCTTCAGGGACCTCTCCCCGAGTCCTCAGTCTCACGTTCCACAGCCCCAGAGGCATTACTGGAATCCTCCCAACTCCTCCCCCACCCACACCCCTCCGCCCCTCCTCAACGATACCATCAACCAAGTTCTCAGGCACAGCACTCAAACATTCTCATGCTTTCCAGGACTCTGAGCTTGACTCTTTCCATAATACATATTCTCGTCATATCCATGCCTATGATTTCAGTTTTCTTTATGAGCCAGTGACTTCTGAATCTGTACCTCCAACACAGATGTCTTCTCAGCATCCCAGACACATCCTCCCAACCAGTTCTGGGCATGACTACCTGGAGAGTGTGCAGTCACTTCAGTTGCACCATGCTCAACACTGAGTCATTCTCTTTCTCCTCTCCAAACATGCTCATCTTGCATTCTCAAATTTAGCAAACTACCAGTGGCTCAGCCACCTAATCCTGACCCTAATTTTCTCCTAACTCCTACATTCAGTCGGTGACCATGTTCTGTTGATTTGACCTCTGACATAACTCAATGACCTCTTCCATTGCTGCCCTTTCCACTTCTACATTCAGGAGCCGTCATCTATTGCTGGTACATAGAATAATCCTTCCCTAACTTGCTCTCCGCACTCCCTGACTCTGGTCTAACACTCTCTCAAGTGGTGGCTCCGGAGTTATGGCTGTAAAACGAAGCACTGATCATTTTATTCACCTACCTTAAAGCCTGTGTGCAGGAACAAACCCAAACTCCTTACTAAAACACTTATTATCTTTCCCTAATCACCAAAGAAATGCTAATGAAAACCACCATGAGGTATCACGTCACCCCACTCAAAATGGATTTCATAAAAAAGACAAGGAATAACAGATGCTGGCAAGGATATGGAGAAAGGGGAACCCTCATACACTCTTGGTGAGAATGTAAATTGTTACTCTCTATGGAAAACAGTATGGAGGTTCCTCAAAAAGCTAAAAATAGAACTACCATATGATCCAGAAATCTCACTACTGGGTATATATGCAAAAGAAAGGAAATCAATATATTGAAGAGATACCTGGACTCCCATGTTTATTGCAGCACTACTCACAAAAACCAAAATATTGAATCAACCTAAGTGCTCATCAGGGAATGAATGGATAAAGAAAATGTGTATTATTCGTCCATAAAAATGAACAGGACATGAGATCTTATATTTGCAGCAACATGGATAAAACTGGAGATTGTTATGTTAAATGACATAAGCCAGGCATGGAAAGACAAATATCACATGTTTTCACTCATATTTGGAAGCTAAAAAAGTGAATATCATGAAGATGAAGAGTAGAATGATGGTTAGCAGAATCCAAGAAATGTAGAGAAGTGGGGAGGGATGAAGAGAGGTTGATTGATGTGTACAAAAATATAGTTAGATAGAAGAAGTAAGACCTGGTGTGAACACTATTTCAAAACAGAAGAGAATAATTTAAATGTTCCCTGCATAAATAAAACATAAATGTTTAAGATAATGAATATCCCAATTACCCTGATTTGAAAATTAAACATTATATGAATGAATCAAAATATCACATGTCCCCAAATACGTGCACCTATTATGTGTCAAAAAATAAAATGAAATAAATAAGACCGTATCACTTAACCCCTGACAAAAACAATGAACTCTAAGCCAGACTGCCAGGGATCAAATCCCAGCTTCCTGGCTTATTAACTAAGGGACCTTAAGGTCATGTAAGTCTGTGCCTCATTTTCCCCATCTATAAATATAAATAGTGATTGCACAGGTATGATGTGTTGGCTGCCATTATTAACTCTCCAGTCTCACTTCTCACCATTCCTCCACAAGTACCCTATGCTCTGTCCCTAAAATCACCAAGTTCTGTCATGACTACACACTGAAGTACTTGCTGGCTCATTTGCCTGGAATGCCTACCTTCCCCCTTGTAAGCCTGGATAACTCTAATTTAAAGCTTAAATATTACTTTCCCTGTGAAACCTTCCCTGATTTCTCCAATTCTGGTATATCTCTATCATACCACTCATAGTAAAATCCTATTATTTAGTCTCTACCCAACCCCCACCTTCCTGACAGGAAGGAACCATGACTTACTCATCTTTGTTTTTCCAGCACTTTGCACAAAACCATATACGTAGTAGATTCATGGTAGCTAATAGCATGAATAACTTAAAGTGGGGAACCTGGGCCTCAAAAATACAAATTGACTAGCTAACTCTTCTCAATACTTTTCCAATCTTCCATATAACAGCAGTGCCACAGCTAGAAAGAATGACAGGACGTAAAAATGCATTGAACTATATAACTAGAACCCAGAGCTGTCAAGGAATGCAACCAAGATCTTTCCATTACACCTGTTGAAACTAACAGAGTTTCTAATTCAAGATAGCACACTGCCTTGCAAGATCACATTAAAATGACAGTAAAAATATCTAAAAGTCCATCACCAGAAAGAAAGTGGGAGTAGTCACCAAGGGACAACAGATTTCAATAAATTTCTGAAAATAAAAAACAATACCTAAGGAGCTGACAAAAGATGAAACAAGGTAGAAGATGCTGGAGCCTATAAGACTGATGAGTGGGGGTAGGGGGCAGCTACAGAGGAAGACCCCTGTCCTGAACAGCCCCGGGGAGACTCCCAACTCAGAAATGCCAGGTGCTAGGGTGGGAGTGGGATGAAGGGCTGAAAACAAAGAGATCAATGAAAGTCTATATGTAGAGCAGTCGTCTTCAATGCATCTCCTACCTCCACCATGCACAGAATTCCTAGCAGGCTGGTGTACTGTAATAACCACCTCCCTACTCCAAACAAAGCACAAGGTTCTTCTCTTTGGGAGGGGTAAAACTGGGAAAAGCTATAGCAGCCAGTGTAGGGCATTTGGAGTTTTCTTGCTAAGGTTCAACTTCCTGCCCACTGTCCTTAAAGGAAAGCCTACATGTTGACAAGCTCCGCTTCCACACACAGATTCACAATCACCTTTTCCTATTGCCTTATTCTCAAATATAACCAAACAACTAAAACCTCATTAGACACTTGAGGGAAGCCTATACTATGAAATAGAAAGACCAATGCAAACAACCAGAAATGGGTAATTCAAAGGCAGAAGAGAAGGAGATCTCTAACTAATGTACTCAGAGAGATTTGAGACAATGTCACACAAAATAATAACAAAAGACTATTAATCTAAGAAACAATCTAAGAAAAGAGAAAAAAATCATCAGAATGATTGAAAAATAATGTTTGGAAAATTTTCCGTCAGGCAGAACAAAAGAAAATCTTAATTTAAAAAAATATATATAACACAGGGCTGGGTGCTGTGGCTCACGCCTGTAACCCCAGCACTTTGGGAGGCCAAGGCAGGCAGATCACAAGGTCAGGAGTTTGAGACCAGCCTGGCCAATATGGTGAAACCTCATCTCTCATAAAAATACAAAAATACATTAGCTGGGCGTGGTAGTGGGCACCTGTAGTCCCAGCTACTCAGGAGGCTGAGGTGGGAGAATCGCTTGAACCCAGGAGGTGGAGGTAGCAGTGAGCCAAAATCACACCACTGCCTGGGCAACAGAGCAAAACTCCATCTAAATATACATACACATATATATGTGTGTGTGTGTGTGTGTGTGTGTATATATGTATGTATATATATGTGTGTGTGTATATATATACACACATATATATATGTATATATATACACACACACATATATATATGTGTATATACACACACACACACACACACACACATATATGACAAAAAGAACCAATCCAGAAATTTTGACTGGTAAAAAGTCCCAAAGGAAAAGGAGAATATAGGAAAAAGGAGAATTGTTTTTAAAATAGTACTCCAAATCCCCAAGTTGAAAGACACAAGTCTTTAGACTGAAGAATCAACCAAGTACACTGCACAAGAGAATGGATAGAGGAAGACTGATAGCTAGACAGATAGACAGATAGACAGACATATTGTGAAATTTGAAGATCCCCCCAAGGATAAAGAGAAAATGCTAAAAGCATCCAAAAAAGGTTTTAAAAAGTTGCCTACAGGAGAACAAGAACTAGATTGGTATGAGATCTCTCAACAGAAATCTTTGATTCTAAAAAGCGGTGGAACAAAGCCTTCAAACTCCTGAGAAAAAAAATCAGTATCAACTTAGAATTGTGTACCGAGCCAAACTATCAATCAAGCATAAAATCAGGACAAAGACATTTTCAGACCTGGAAGGAATGAAAAATTTACTACCTTTTAATGAATACGCTTGATGATATAGTCCAGCAAAATAAGGCAATTCAAAAAGAAAGGATAAGACACAGGACCCAGGAAGCAATAGATCCAATGCAGGGGGTTAAACTTCCAACCTCCACCTCCCAGGCTCAGGGGATCCTCCCACCTCAGCCTCCTGAGTAGCTAGGTGCACACCAGCACACCCAGCAAGTTTATTTTTGTAGTGATTGAGTCTCACTATGTTGCCCAGACTGGTCTCAAACTCCTGGGTTCGAGTGAATTCAAAGGAAACTCTAAGGAATTCAAAAAACTGAAAGGAATGTTTAAAGGCATAAACTCACAAAGAAAAAGAGATGACAGGATATCAAGGGTAGGAGAAAGAAAAAGATGAAAATATTCCAAAATTGATTGTGGTGGTGGCTGCACAACTCTCTGAATATACTAAAAGCTACTGAGTTGCACATCTTAAATGAATAAATTGTATAGTCTATAAATTATATGTCAACAAATCTGTTTCAAGAAAAGACGAGAGGCCGGGCGCGGTGGCTCAAGCCTGTAATCCCAGCACTTTGGGAGGCCGAGACGGGCGGATCACGAGGTCAGGAGATCGAGACCATCCTGGTTAATACGGTGAAACCCCATCTCTACTAAAAAGTACAAAAAACTAGCCGGGCGAGGTGGCAGGCGCCTGTAGTCCCAGCTACTTGGGAGGCTGAGGCAGGAGAATGGCGTGAACCCGGGAGGCGGAGCTTGCAGTGAGCTGAGATCCGGCCACTGCACTCCAGCCTGGGCGACAGAGCGAGACTCCGTCTCAAAAAAAAACAAAAAAAAAAAACAAGAAAAGACGAGAATGTGAGATGAGAAAATAGCAACAAAATTTCAGAAATTTAATGACAGATGGACGAGTGATAAATAACCGGAGACCCCCCCAAAAAAAAACCTGAATTCCAAGCTCACCGTAGAGAAAGCCTCAATGAAGCATCATTTACACCTTGGAGGAAACAAAAGATATGGAATCCAGGGACCTTGGGAAATAGGAGTGAGAGAGGGGGGAAGATAGGAGGTTGACAAATTAAGAATCAGTGAAACCCTCGAATGCCCTCCTCCATGCCACACAACGGGACAGCTACCAGTGGTGTTTTTGTCATCACATTAACATAAACAGAAACACTGCATAAACCAAGATATCTGTAACTCTATGTGAGAAGGATGAGGGATGGGAAGTGCATATTTAGTATGGTGGGGGCCAAGGCAGTTAGATAGAAGAAAGTTAAAGCCTCGTCTTTTTTTAATGGGAAGTCAATAGTAAATGCCTAAAACTAAGTAATGAAGAAATAGCATTGCAAACAAATCATTTAGCAATATGGAAGAAAACATCACACTGCTTGAAAGTGATGGCCTTCAGGAAGTGAGACAGTGGTGGCGGTTGGAAGAGGGGAGGCAGAAGACTGCTTTTTTTTTTTTGCTTTTTTTTTTTTTTTTTTTTTGGAAACAGTCTCACTCTGTGCCCAGGTTGGAGTGCAGTGGCGCAATCTCGGCTCACTATAACCTCCGTCTCCTGGGTTCAAGCGATTCTCCTGCCTCAGCCTCCCAAGTAGCCGGGATTACAGGCATGCACCACCACACCCAGCTCATTTTCGTATGTTTAGTAGAGACAGGGTTTCACCATGTTGGCCAGGCTGGTCTCAAACTCCTGACCTCAAGCGATCCACCTGCCTTGGCCTCCCAAAGTGCTGGGACTACAGGCGTGAACCACCATGCCCAGCCTCCCCCTCCTTTTCTAACAGCTTGAGATATAATTTTTTTAGTATACTGCAGCATATATTTCATGAAAATATGATGTCAGCAAAGTGGAAGAAAGAACATCAACATTTTTGAGTGTATGTCAACACAGACAATATGTAAAGAAACAAGAATTTTTCTGTATATGTGACTTTATAGACCAAAGACAGTACTCTGTGTTATTCTAAGAGCAGTGACTATTTGGATAGTAACTGTTGTGATCAATAATTAATGCCACATGTCTATCCATTTAGGGATTATGTGTCTTCTCAAAGCCCTCGCAAATTGCTTTATCTGCCTTATAGGACTGAAATCACCACATCACATTTTTCATATTGCTGAAAAATGTCCAGCTCTGTATTGAGATATAATTTACATACTGTAAAGTTCACCCATTTAAAGTGTACAACTCAATGGGTTTTAGTATATTCACAGAGCTGTGTAACGAACACCATAGTCTAATTTTAGATCATTTCATCCTCTGATAAGAAATGTGATACTGCTGTTTTAATAACAAGCCTTGTAAGGCATGGTAAAATAAAATAAAATAAAAACTAAATTAAAAGAAAGAAACCATTAAGAGTGGTTTCCTGTAGGAAGGAGAACATGGGGTGTTTGGTGATGACATGAGAAATGGAGGTTTTCATTGTTGGCCTTTCTGTAATATTTTATGCTTCTTTAAAAACCATTTATGTGTGCTGTTTTGATTTTATAGTTTTCTTTAAAAGTTATAAAAATTCCTTAAACACAAACTTAATGGAAAGTCAGGGATTAAATTAGTGGCAGTGTTTGCCAAAGCCCTTTGGAAGTTGAAAGCGCTCTGCAGATTTGAGGAACTGTTGTCATTCCAGGATCACAGCAGAATTGGGTGGGGAAGAGATCACACAAGGTCAGCAACTTGGGAACTGGGACAGGGCCACATAACACCTGCTGGAAGGTGGCCACCAGCTGAGACGATGGGGCTGTCCCCACAACAAAGACCCCTTTTTGGCGATCCCTGGGACTCAGGGGCCAGTGAGCCTGTCTTTGGGGAAGATAAGGCAGAGGGCCAAACCTCAGGACACGTGAGTGTGGCATGTCCATGACCAGAGACCAAGGCCAGGTTTGTGACATGACAAGGTATCAATGATCTAAGTATTAATAGAAAGAGAACTGTGGCATCATCTCACCCAGAACCATCTCTCCCCAAATAGCAGGTTCCACTTTTCTTGAGATTAGGTCCATTTTATGTTTTACATTTTCCTTTACTTTTCAGAAAAATGGCCCCAAGTGGGACTGCCTTTTTTTAATTCCAAGGAACACCACCGGCCACATCAGCACTGTTCTTGCCTCTGCCTCCAAGCTCTGTTTCTCATCTGACTGCCGAGAGAATTTGCTGTTGCTCTGCCAGCAAAATGTCTCTGGGAAGAAAGGAATGGAAAATGTGAGGAAATTTCCTTCCAAAATCTTAAAGAATCCTCGCTCAGCATAACCAGTGAGAATCAGCTGCGCAATAAACCACACCAGAAAAAAAGGAAAAGGCAATTATAATTCCTCAGTGCCTGGTGCCCATTCAGATTTACAGCAGGACCTCTCTTCATGGATCCCCAAAAAGGTTACCATGTTGAGGGAGGGCTTCCCAAATGGGACCGAAGACATGAATCTCTTAGGCGAGGACCCTCACTGGGGAGTCCTGACACCCTGGAACCTGAATAAGGAATTTGAAGACTTGGACTTGGGGCTGGAAATGGTAAGGCTGTTCTCAACCTTCAGACCCTGATATGCCTGCCCAGTCATGACCATCTCTCACTTGTCCCTGGTATAAACCCCACCACCACCTGTTCCCAGGCCGTCAGCGGCACAGTCTTTAGGAACCCGCCAGGGGTATAACAAATACACCCCAGCAAAGCTTGTCTGTTTTTGTTGCTTTGTTGTTGTGTTTTTGTTTTTTGAGATAGGGTCTCACCCTGTCACCCAGGTTGGAGTGCAGTGGCACAATCAAGGCTTACTGTAGCCTCGACCTCCTGGGCTCAAACAATCCTCCCACTTCAGCCTCCTGAGTAGCTGAATACAGGCATGCACCACCATGCCTAACTTTTTTTGTTTCATTAACAATCATTCATTCTTTTATTTAATTTTTTATTATACTTTAAGTTCTAGGGTACATGTGTACAACATGCAGGTTTGTTACATATGTATACATGTGCTGTACCCATTAACTCGTCATTCACATTAGGTATTTTTCTCCTAATGCTATTCCTCTCCCCTCCCTGCACTGCACAACAGGTCCTGGTGTGTGATGTTCCCCACCCTGTGTCCAAGTGTTCTCATTGTTCATTTCCCAGCTATGAGTGAGAACATGCAGTGTTTGGTTTTCGGTCCTTGCAATAGTTTGCTCAGAATGATGGTTTCCAGCTTCATCCATGTCGCTACAAAGGACATGAACTCATCCTTTTTTATGGCTGCATAGTATTCCATGGTGTATATGTGCCACATTTTCTTAATCCAGTCTATTATTGATGGACATTTGGGTTGGTTCCAAGTCTTTGCTATTGTGAATAGTGCCACAATAAACATACGTGTGCATGTGTGCCTTTATACTAGCATGATTTATACTCCTTTGGGCATATACCCAGTAATGGGATCGCTGGGTCAAATGGTATTTCTAGTTCTAGATCCTTGAAGAATCACCACACTGTCTTCCACAATGGTTGAACTAGTTTACATCCCACCAACAGCGTAAAAGTGTTCCTATTTCTCCACATCCTCTCCAGCATCTGTTGTTTCCTGACTTTAATGATTGCCATTTTAACTGGTATGAGATGGTATCTCATTGTGGTTTTGATTTGCATCTCTCTGATGGCCAGTGATGATGAGCATTTTTTCGTGTGTCTGTCGGCTGCATAAATGTTTTCTTTTGAGAAGTGTCTTTTCATATCCTTTGCCCACTTTTTGATGGAGTTGATTTTTTCTTGTAAATTTGTTTAAGTTCTTTGTAGATTCTGGGTATTAGCCCTTTGTTAGATGAGTAGATTGCAAACATTTTCTCCCATTCTGTAGGTTGCCTGTTCACTCTGATGGTAGTTTCTTTTGCTGTGCAGAAGCTCTTTAGTTTAATTAGATCCCATTTGTCTATTTGGGCTTTTGTTGCCATTGCTTTTGGTGTTTTAGTCATGAAGTCCTTGCCCATGCCTAGGTCCTTCTGGTATTGCCTAGGTTTTCATGGTTTTAGGTCTAACATTTAAGTCATGCCTAACTAATTTTTAAATTTTTTGTAGAGACATGGTCTCACTATGTTACCCAGGCTGGTCTCAAACTCCAGTCTCGAACTCCTGAGCTCAAGCAATCCTCCCACCTCAGCCTCCCAAAGTGCTAGGACTATAGGCATGAGCCACTGCACCTGACCTGCATTATTTTTTTAACCAGGACAACCAAGTAAAAGCTGTTATGAGAATGGGACATAGGAGAGGTAGATTTTGACTGGGAGGAAATTAAAACCCAATAAGAGACCTTACAAGGAGGGCAGCCCTGATAAGGAAACGTGGAACCCTGCTTTAGGCAATACTAAGTGGAAGAAATAACTGAAGGAAATGGAACTTAAGCAATCCAATGTGGTAAATAACCAATAGAAAAGAGAAAATGATGCAATGACTGGCAGCTCATTTTTTCTTTATTTCGTTTCATTCATTCACAGCCATTTTACTTGGAAATAAGAAAATGTATATGCGATATAAATATGCAAGTGAAGTACTGAGGACGATTTTCAGAATCTTGTTTGTAGATAATTACACCCAGGTGAGCCTCTTCTCCTGAATGTCACCTTGAATTATAAATGCCTCTCTCTCTTCTATCCTCTTAGGCAATGAAGATACATGGTGCAGAAGTTTTGAAATCAGCCATATCTGGCTGAAAGTCCTGAATCTGCCACTGAGTGGCTGTGTGACCTTAGGAAAGTCCCTCCACCTCTCTAAGTTCAGTTTCTCCATCTGATTCATTGTAATGAGAGCTAACACTTTCCTGATCATTTTCTAGGTACCGATGTTGTAAACCATCTACATCGATCAACTCTTTTCAACCTCATGACAAACTAATGTATATTGTTAAGGGTTGAATGGTATTCCCAAACATTTGCATGTTGAAATGCTAACCCCCAGTAGCATAGAATGTGGCCTTATTTGGAAATAGGATTGTTGTGGAAGTAATTAGGTCATTTAAGATGACATTTTACTGGAATATGATGAGCCCCTAATCCAACATGACAGGTATTCTTACAAAAACGGGAAATTTAGGCTGGGCGCAGTGGCTTATGCCTGTAATCCCAGCACTTTGGAGGCTAAGGCAGGCAGATCATGAGGTCAGGAATTTGAGACCAGCCTGGACAATATGGTGAAACCCTGTCTCTACTAAAAACACAAAAATTAGCCAGGTGTGGTGGTGTACACCTGTGATCCCAGCTACTCAGGAGGCTGAGGCAGGAGAATTTCTTGAACCCGGGAGGCAGAGGTTGCAGTGAGCTGAGATCATGCCACTGCACTCCAGCCCGGGCGACAGAGCAAAACTCTGTCTCAGAAAAACTAAAATAAAATTTAAAAATTTTTTTAAAAAAGGAAATTTGTACACGAGACACACACATAGGGAGAATGCCACGTAAAGATTGAAACTATTTTGCCACAAGCCAAGAACTCCCAGAAGGTAGGAGAGAGGCAGGAAACAGGTGTTTCCCTGGGGCCTTCAGAGGGAGCACAACCCTGCTGACACCCTGATCTTGGACTTCCAGCCTGCAGAGCTGGGACAATAAATTCCTGTTGGTTAAGCCACTTGGTCTGTGGTACTTTGTTATGGTAGCCCTAGCAAATACATACAGTCATGCATGGTATAACAGCATTTCCATCAGTGCAAATCATATGTTCAATGATGGTCCCATAGATAAACAGTACTGTATTTTTACCATACCTTTTCTATGTTTAGATATGTTTGGATAAATACCTACCATTGTGCTATAACTGCCTACAGGATTCAGCACAGTAACATGTTGTACAGGTTTGTAGTCTGGGCATAATAGACTATACCCAATAGCCTAGACGTGTAGTGGGCTATAGCCACTAGGTTTGTATAAGTACACTTCTTGATGTGCATGCAATGGCAAAACCGCCTAATGACACATTTCTCAAAACATATCCCCTTTATTAAGCAACCTGTGACTATATATATAGTCAGCACTCCATTTCCACAGTTCCACATTTGCAGATTTAATTAACCATAAATCAAGCATTCAGAAAAACAAAACAATAAAAAATACAAATTTGAAAAACTATACAGTATAGCAAGTACTTACATAGCATGTACATTATATTAGGTATTATAAGTAATCTAGAAATGATTTAAAGTATAAGTGAGGATGTGCATAGGTTTTAAGCAAATACTAAGCCTCTTTTTTTTAATTTGAGAGAGAACCTCCTCTGTTGCCCAGGCTGGAGTGCAGTGGCACAATCTCAACTCACTGCAACCTCCACCTGCTGGGCTCAAGTGACCCTCTCTGCCTCAGGCTGCCAAGTACCTGGGATGCCAGGTGCTCACCACCACACCTGGCTAATGTTTGTATGTTTAGTAGAGATGAGGTTTTGCCATGTTGCCCAGACTGGTCTTGAATTCCTTGGCTCAATTGATCCAACTGCCTCAGCCTCCTGAAGTGTTGGGATTACAGGTTTGAGCCACTGTGCCTGGCCTAAGCCATTTTATATAAGGGACTTAAGCACTGATAGACTTTGATATCCATGGAAGATCCTGGAACCAATCCCCCCATAGATACTGAGGGACGACTGTATGTATATGTGTGTTACTACATTTCCGTTTTACAGATAAGAAAAAACCCAAGAACTTAAGGTCACACAGTAAGTAAGTGAGCTGAGAATTAAACATGATCAAAACCTTTACCTTAACCCTTACATTACATGGTAGTGGTACTTCACTTGGTAGGATTGTCATAAAGACCAAGTGAGATAATTCATGCAAAATGTTTAGCTCTGTGACTAGTACATATTAAGCACTCAACACATTCTACTATTGTTTGTTGTGGTGGTTCTATATCCAGAATTATACATTTAATATTCATCACAAATTCTGCAATTGAGGTTGTATTATTCCTATATTATAGATTTTTAAAAAGTAAGACTCAGAATTAATGACATGACTGGGATTTCAAAGCAAGTTCTTGCTCCAAAGAACTGTCTTGTTCCAAATCCAAAGTAAACCACCCCTATTTTCTATTTATTAATCTCCTTCTAATTCTATTCTAGAAAAGAATTTCAATCTGCCCTTGTTGAAAAAATTCCAGACAAGCTAGATTGTGGTGGTTCTTTTGGAGGATTATGATGAGAGACAGGTGAAGAGGACCCCACCCCTGAGATGAAATGGGTCTGGCAGGCCTCGAAGCTGCTTGGATCTCTGCAGGTCTAAGTACTAGTTTACGTGAATTATAATAGAGTTAGGCCTGGCTAGAGGACCCTACCAGAGGATATAAACTAAAACCCATTATGCTACTAAAAATAAACTACCAGAATTGAGTCAGAGAAAAATCTCTCCATTAAACAGGGCTTGATGAAATTCTCACAAAAGTTCAACTCAAGACCCAAAAGACACAAGCAATGAGAAAAAGATAAACAAATTTGACTCAAATAGAATTTTTAAAATATTTTTAAGCAGAGGAAACTCTAAGGCATCATAGGCAAATGCAGCCTGGGAGTTGGCATTCGCAGTGAGTATGACTGACAAAGAAGTGGTATCCGGAAAACGTTTTTAAAGCTCTACAAGTCAGTAAAAATAAGAAAAACGGCTCATCAGGAAAAACTGGGCCCAGATGTTCAGGCCTCCACCATAAGATCACAGGAGGGTTTGCATTTCACATCCTGTTTCTCAAGAAATAGGGCCTACGCTTCTGTATTAGTCCTTTTTCACACTGCTATAAAGATACTACTCAAGACTGCGTAATTTGTAAAGGAAAGAGGTTTTTAATTGACTCACGGTTCCACTTGGCTGGGGAGGCCTCATGAAACTTATAATCATGGCGAAAAGGGAAGCAAGCGTGTCTTACATGGCAGCAGGGGAGAGAGATAGTGTGAGAGTGCAAGAAAAGCTACCATTTATAAAACCATCAGATCTCATGAAAACTCACTATCACGAGAACAGCATGGAGGAAACCACCCCCATAATCCAATCACTTCCCTCCCTCCACACATGGGGATTACAATTAGAGATGAGATTTGGGTGGGGACACAGAGCCAAACCTTATCACCGAGCAATCTGCTCCTAGGTGTACATACCCTAACCCTCCAGGAGACATGAATCAGAATGTTCCCTGCAGCATTATTTGCAATAGTAAGCAATAAAAACACCTAGATGGATAAACAAATGGTGGCATATTCATAAAAATGAACTAGAGATAGTGATATCTGCATGGATAAATCTCATAAATATTCAATTTAAAAAAGCAAATGGCATTTATTATATCATTTACATTATATAAAGTTTACAAAGATACAAAACAATGTTATATATTGTTTAGAGCTAACAGGATACGTAATCAATCTATGAATATATACAGAAACATGGTAACACCAACCTCAAACTAGATGGGAGGGCAGGTAATGGGATGGGGAGGGGATACAAGGAGTTTTAAATGCATTGTTTTAAATACCTTAAGCTAGATGGTGGGTGCATCGGTATCCATTAAATTATTCTCTAGGCTGGGTGCAGTGGCTTATGCCTGCAATCCCAGCACTTTGGGAGGCCAAGGCGAGCAGATCACTTGAGGTCAGGAGTTCGAGACCAGCCTGGCAAACATGGTGAAACCCCGTCTCTACTAAAAATACAAAAATTAGCCAGGTGTGGTGGCATGTGCCTGTAATCCCAGCTACTCAGGAGGCTGAGGCAGGAGAATCCCTCGAACCCAGGAGGCAGAGGTTGCAGTGAGCCAAGATTATGCCACTGTACTCCAGTCTGGGCAACAGAGCAAGACTCCATCTCAAAAAAAAAAAAAAGGCCGGGGGCAGTGGCTCACGCTTGTAATCCCAGCACTTTGGGAGACAGAGGCGGGCGGATCGCAAGGTCAGGAGATCAAGGCCATCTTGGCTAACACGGTGAAACCCCGTTTCTACTAAAAATACAAAAAAATTAGCCAGGCATGGTGGCAGGCGCCTGTAGTCCCAGCTACTCAAGAGGCTGAGGCAGGAGAATGGTGTGAACCCAGGAGGCGGAGCTTGCAGTGAGCCAAGATCACACCACCGCACTCCAGCCTGGGCAACAGAGCAAGACTCCGTCTCAAAAAAAATAAAAATTAAAAAAAAAATAAATTATTCTCCAAACTTTTAGTAAGTCTGAAATTTCTCATAATTAAAAAAATGTAAAAACTTTTCTAATGAGAATTGTAGGGCCAGAGGCACAGAGGGTTCCGGGGGAAACAATGTTCAATAAACGGCAAGCAGCACCTTTTTCCTGTGTCAAGTCTATTGGTCCTGCCAGGTGCCAGGAGCTGGAGGGTGATGAAAATGTTCAGACTCATCGCTGCCCTCAGACTGCTTGTGATCTAACTGGATAAGAATAAAATCAGTGGCAATGCCAGTCAAGAGTGAAGCAACAAGGCCACAACAATATATGGCAGTTGCTCACCAGTCACCAGCCCACAGGAGCAGAGGCTCCTGGGACATCTGGCCACAGAGAAGTCAACACAACTGGCCCCTAAGCTGCAAGCTTCTTGAAGACATTTGAGTCCCTGTTCCCTCCCTACCCACATCTCCTTACCTTTTATGATTGGTTACATTTTTTGTTTTGTTTTGTTTTGTTTTAGAGACGGAGTCTCGCTATGTTGCCCAGGCTGGTCTCAAACTCCTGGGCTCAAGCAATCCTCTCTCATCAACCTCCCGAGTAGCCAGGATTATAGGCACATGCCGTGCTGTTGGGGAAATTTTAATTTTTTATTTTTTATTACGATATATTTCAAGCATATGAAAAGGCACAGATGTAATGAACACCCAAGGACATCCTAGACAACAGATGTTAACATCATTTGCATTTGTTTCAGATATATTTTATAATATATCAACATAGATGAAGCAAATCCTCACACCCTGACCCCAAGTCTTCCCCTTCCTTCCCACTCCGAAGGGAACCACTGTCCTAACACTATTTATCTCTCCCATGCATACTTTTGGATCTATAAACACAGAATATTGTAAGACAATGTAGTAAAACAATGGATTTCACACTTTTTACCACACTCAATCCATGAAAGCATTTTATACGTTGACCCTGTAAACATGCACGTGCGCACACACACACACGTGTGTGCATATACGTAGACATATATACCTGTGTATGTGAGCACATATGTAATCTGAAACAAAATTTTCATGAAATAACACTCTTAACTACTTGCAGTACGTTCCGATATTTTTTCTTTTTCTTTTCTTTTTTTTTTTTTTTTTTTTTTTTGGAGACGGAGCCTTACTCTGTAGGCCAAACTGGAGTGCAGTGGTGCAATCTCGGCTCACTGCAACCTCCGTCTTCCAGGCTCAAGTGATTCTCGTGCCTCACCCTCCCGAGCAGCTGTGACTACAGGCACACACCACCACAACCAGTTAATTTTTTGTATTTTAGCAGAGATGAGGCTTCACTATGTTGCCCACGGTAAGTGCTGGGATTACAGGCATGAGCCACCGCGCCTGGCACTTTTATTTTTTTTCTTTTTGAGACAGAGTCTCGCTCTGTCATCCAGGCTGGAGTGCGGTGGCGTGATCTTGGCTCACTGCAAGCTCCGCCGCCTGGGTTCATGTCATTCTCCTGCCTCAGCCTCTCGAGTAGCTGGGACTACAGGCACCAGCCACCATGCCTGGCTTTTTTTTTAGTAGAGACAGGGTTTCACCATGTTAGCCAGGATGGTCTCGATCTCCTGACCTCGTGATCCGCCTGCCTCGGTCTCCCAAAGTGCCATCGTGCCCGGCCCTTTTATTATTATTATTGTTTTTTTTTTTTTTTTAAGATAGTCTCACTCTGTTGCCTAGGCTAGAGTACAGTGGCATGATCTCAGCTCACTGCAACCTCCACTTCCTGGGTTCAAGCAATTCTCCTGCCTCAGCCTCCCCAGTAGTTGGGATTACTGGCATACCCCACTACTCCCAGCTAATTTTTGTATTTTTAGTAAAGACAGGGTTTCACCATGTTGTCCAGGCTGGTCTCAAACTCCTGACCTCGAGCAATCCACCTGCCTCAGCCTCCTGAGTAGCTGGGATTACAGGTGTGAGCCACCACACCCGGCCTGATATTTTCTTTCTATTCTAATTTTATTTTATGATGTTGGCAGAAACCTACTAAATTGATTTCATAAAATACAGATAATTAACTTTTTTTTTTTTTTTTTGAGACGGAGTCTCACTCTGTCACCCAGGCTGGAATGCAGTGGCACGATCTCAGCTCACTGCCACCTCTGCCTCCCAGGCTCAAGCGATTCTCCTGCCTCAGCCTCCTGAGCAGCTGGGATGACAGGCAAGTGCCACCATGCCCAGCTAATTTTTTGCATTTTTAGTAAAGGCAGGGTTTCACCATGTTATCTAGGCTGGTCTCAAACTCCTGACCTCAGGTGATACACCCGCCTTGCAAAGTGCTGGGGTTACAGGCGTGAGCCAACATGCCTGGCCCATAATTAACAATTTGAATGAAAAATAGTTTTCCATTATAATCCTATTTTACAGCTTATTCTTTCACTCCTAATATTTTGAGAAACATCCATTTTGAACATGGAGATCTAGTTCGTTCATTTTAGCATATGCATGATACTTAATATTTTATTCTCTTATTTATGGATAATTAGATTATTTATATTTCACATATTTTCACTATGCCAAGATGTCCTACAGTGAATTTTCTTGCACATAAATACAGAAGTTTTTCTAGAATACATACCTGGAGTGAAGTTATTTGAGTTAAAGCTTGTACCTCTTCAACAGTAGTAAATAACTGTTAAATTTCCCAAGAAATTGGGGTATGAATTTACATTGCCTTCAGCACTAACAAAAAGTATTTCCCCCATCTTAACCATCACTTAGTGCTATTAGACCTTTTTTTTTTTTTTTTTTTTTTTTTTGAGACGCAGTCTTGCTCTGTCACCCAGGCTGGAGTGCGGTGGTGCAATCTCAGCTCACTGCAGCCTCTGCCTTCTGGGCTCAAGCTATTCTTGTGCCTCAGTCTCCCAAGTAGCTATGAGTACAGGCAGGCCCCACCATGCCTGGCTAATTTTTGTTTTGTTTTGTTTTGTTTTGTTTTGTTTTGTTTTCAAGACAGGGTCTTACTCTGTCGCCCAGGCTAGAGTACAGTGGTGCGATCTCAGCTCACTGCAAGCTCCGCCTCCCAGCTTCAAGTGATTCTCCTGCCTCAGCCTCCTGAGTAGCTGGGATTACAGGTGCCAGCCACCATACCTGGCTAATTTTGTATTTTTAGTAGAGATAGGGTTTCACCATGTTGGCCAGGCTGGTCTCAAACTCCTGACCTCAAGCGATCAGCCCGCCTTGGCCTCCCCAAGTGCTGGGATCACAGGCATGAGCCACCGCACCCAGCCGTTGCTTTAAATTTTTGTCAATCTGATAGTGGGAAATGTTTTTTTCTTTTATTTTGCATTTCCCTCCTTACTAACAAAGTAAGCTGCTTTTCATGTGGCTATTGCCCCCTCAATCTTTTCTTTGAATTGCCCATTGGATTGCCTGTATCTTTAGCATTAATTTTTAGGAGTTTCAATATATTCTGCACACTGATTTTTATTAGCTATATATACTGCAAGTATCTTCCCATTTCATGAAGTCAAATTTATCAAATTTCTTTTTTGCCTGTGCTGTCCAGTTTAAAACATTTTCCATATCCTGAAGTTATAATTAGTCTATATTTTCTTAACATTTTAAAATTTTACATTCTATACTTAGATTTTAATCCAGCTGGAATTGTGTATGTATGCATGTACACACGTGTGTATGTATAGTGAGGTGGGAATCCTATTTTTTTTTCATAGTTTATTGGTCAAGACCAATTTATTAAATATTCTTTCTTCATGCTGCTTTGAATGCTCCTTTTGTCATAAACCAAATTCTTAATATACGTAAGTCTTTTTCTACACTCTCCAGTCTGTCCCACTGGTAGCTTTTCCTATTTCTATGCCAATATTACACTGTTTAAGTTTCTACAGCTTGTAAAATGTTTTGAAATCTGAGAGGGCATATTTCTTATTACCAGCATTATCATGATTAAGATTTTTGAGATTTATTACTGTTTCCTCTTTTATATGAATTTTTGGACCTATTTTGTCAAGTTCTGTGAAAAATTCTTGGGCATTTTTGTTGGAATTGAATTAACTTTGATTTGGACAAAAACTGACATTTTATGTATCAAGACTTTTTATCCATGAATATATTTTGTCTCCCAACTACCTGGTCTTGTTTTATGTCTTTCAAAAAATTGTTTTCATCTTTTCTTTAAAGGTCTTATCCTCATATTTCTTTCTAGAAGTTCATAGTGTTTTCATTGTATTTTTTATTGCTCTATAATAGACGTGCATATTGTTTTTGTTGTTGCTATTGTTATTTTAAATGTTAGTCATAGGGACTAACAAGAAAGTGGACTCTACAGTCTCTACAGCAACACGGGAGTGGAGGAGGCAAAGTTCACTCTGACTCATCATGTTGAGGGTGACTGATCATCAGGCACATTTAGTACCAAAGTTCTCGAACATAGATGCTTGAATGTACATCCTGCACGATTTCCTTGTAATGTTCTTTTTCCATCCCATGACTCTACTCAAATTCTCCATTCACTATCTCCCAAGGACCCTACTGGTACAGTATTCTCAGTTCCTTCCATTATCATGTTGTTATAATAGAAATGTTATTTTTGTATCCTGGGTAACCCAGTTTGGGGTCTGCATTGTTTTTCCTTCATGATAATCCTAATGCTAGCTGGCGTATTTTATAAGGCAATATCAACTGTACTAAGTTCAGTGGGCTGAAATATGCAAGAACAAGATGTAAGCATTCTGTTTCCTCTTTCCAAGGCCTATATTTTGGAGTTTTTTACTTTGAGTTGCTTTTTTTAGTGGCTGGTGGAGGCGTTGCTGAATTGTTGGTGTTGTGTGTTTGTGTTTTATTTTGGTGACAACCTGTTACCCTCAATTTTAGTCTACTTATTTCTAAAATCTGAACATAAACACAAATATGTTTTATTGTCAATGTTACTCCCATTCCTTTTCATAATGTATTATTATTTCATTGTGACTTTTTTGTTTTTTATTTATTTGTTGAAACAGAGTCTTGCTCTGTTGCCCAGGCTGGAGTGCAGTGGCACAATCACAGCTCCTTACAGCCTTGACCTCCTGGGCTCATGTGACCCTCCCATGTCAGCCTACTGAGTAGCTGGGACTACAGGTGTATACCACAACACCAGCTAGTTTTTTATTTTTTGTAGAGACGGGGCCTCCATATGTCACCCAGACTGGTCTCCAACTCTTGGGCTCAATTGATCCTCCTGCCTCCTGCCTCAATCTCCCAAAGTGCTGGGATTATAGGTGTGAGCCACCACACCCAGCCTTTGTATCTCTTTAATCATTTAAACATCCCTGTCTTTGATGGTCTCTTTCAAAATGTTTTTCTATGATCCAGAGTTTGGGGTTGCTGACCTCCCTACAAGTGTCTGAAAACTCTTGTTTACGGTGGGTCTATCAGATATATTGTAATTTTTTACTGAAAGCTCATCTTCAACTGAGTTTGATTTTTCAATGGAAATGTTTTATGACCGGAGTGATTTTCCATCTATGTCAGCATGTATCCTCAGCAGTAACATTCATGGGCCCACTCTTCACATGCATCTCTTATTTTATGATGCTGGTAACTGAGAGACAGTATAAATTCAGTCTTGAAACCTCTCAAAGCATAAGCTTGGGATTTTACTTTCTCACAAAAGGATTTTATTTTTTCACCCAGAACCTAAGCACAAGCAAACTTTCTTGGCATCTTCCCGATTCAATGGGTGGATTTTTTGTCCTAGTCCCTCTTTCCCTAGGAGTTCAGTCCTGCAATTGCTCCAGCTTTTCGCTTTCTTGTTTAGGCTCGTGCATGGCACTAGCCCAAGCCTCTGATTCTCATCTCTGCGTGGACCTTACGCCAGCCTAATAACAGCACAGACAGACACATCCACACCCCAGGTCTGCTGTGGTGCTGCTCATCACTTCCAGCTATGTTTTTCCATTCCCTCTTCAGTCCCAGCAATTGGACTAATTTGGTTTCCTTTCATCCCGCATTTCTGTGTGTTTGGAGTAGGAGGGTTCCACATCAATCTGCTCCTCTCCAGCCCCCTTTTCCTCCTCAGAGGCCCTGAAAACCAACCGGGCCTTAAAACCTCTGATAGAAACCAGAATCAGATGCCTGTGGGGTCTAGGGTAAACCCTGCCTGCAGAAAGTATCTCCAGAATTTGGCTGAAATCTTTCTGGGAAGAAGAGACTGGGCTTGTTTGATTATTAACTGGACAATTTCTTGCTTAACAATTACCTTTCTGTTCTTGTGCTGAAACAGAACCAGAAAGCTTCTTCCCTGCCAATTTCAGGGATGAGATCATCTTTTGCAAGGCCCTTGGAGAGACATTAAGTCAGGGATCTTTTGCAAAAGAAATGCATGTGGCATGTGAGATTTGAAAGAACTATGGGTCCTTTCCTTGACAAACAAACCCAATGGGGTTTTGTTGTTGTTGTTTTGGGTAGGAAGCTTCCCAGTTTTTTGTTTGTTTCTGCTTTTAAATAAAAATAGTGATGAGCCAGGGAGATTGGCCCTTTGTGGAGGGAACATGTACCTACATGGGTGCAGGCTGAAGAGTCACAGCTGAATACTCTGGCAGTATTTGAAATTGTTTCTTTCAAACAGGATTGGTGTACAAAGTCAAGAGGAAAGTCAGCAAGTATCTCGAGAAAGGACAGTCATGGAAAACAGAGCCCAGATTTTAAAATCCATGAGGGAGACACACACCTCACAGACTCTAAGTAATGGCTTTCTTCCACATAGACATGAATGTTTAAAGACCAGCGAACACCACCCCTATGCACTCAGGCCTAAGCTTAATCAACCCAAGGCTAAGTGTGCAGAAATCTTAATAGAATTCCTGGCTTTAGATTTACTGACATCTTCCCTCCATGGTCTTGCGCCAAGGAAAAGTTTGGGTAGTCTGTTATCCACACCTTGGTGTGAATTTAACCCAATGTATTATTTGTCCAAAGATGTTGTCTTTGAAGATTATAATCTCAGTGAGATAAAGATTTGCCTAAAATTATATAGTGCAGAGCAAGACCCTTCAACTCCGAATCCCAAGTTCTTTCCTTAGGGAAAACGGGATGGAGCCTCTTCACTGGGCTATGAGGTCCAGCCAAGCCTGCAGTCTCATGCTTTCTCAGACTATGGGTATGACTGCTCTGAGCAAGCAGTGATGATAAACGCGCCCAGGGTCCATTTCTGCCACCTCAGCCTCTGAATTCACGTCTCCCACAAGTCACTTCTTTCCTCTAATGGACTTCTACTTCATGATAAAATGTTTTTAGGGAACCATTAGCCAATTCCTTGCTATCCCTTAGGGATCTTTCAGCATCCCGGGGAAACAACCAAAGGAATTTTCCTCAAACAATTTCATTCACATCAGTCCAAATCCCAATGTACTAAACTCTCAGCAGGGTGTTAATCTCACTAAGAGATTCTGTAAAGTTGCTGGAACCCCGTCCACAATTTCTGCTGACGGGTAGGTCTGTGGGCCCATGTTTGTAACGCATGACCCCACTTCATCCTGAGGTCAGCCAGAGCCAACAGTCAAACCACATGAGGATTCACGTGCTTCATCCCTCACCAGATACCAGTTAGGAACAGATGAGGGCCGACAGAGAGATCCTGGAGGACAAGTAATGACCCCACAAAGGCAAAGACCCTCACAATTACAATGCATTTGGTGTTGACTGCTGCCACAGAAGTGGTTGTGAGGGTAGAGGGAACGAGCAAATGCATGAAGGGCAGCCACATGGTGAGAGCAATTAGGAACCATGTAACATGGTGTCTTAGTCTGTTTGGGCTGCTGTAACAAAATACCACAAGCTGGGTAATTTATGAACAACAGAAAATGTATTGCTCACGGTTCTGGAGGCTGAGAGGTCCAAGACTGTGGCACCAGCAGACTCAGTGTCTGGTGAGGGCTCTCCATGTCAAAGACGGCACCTTGTTGCTGCGTCCTCACGTGGTGGAATGGGCGAGGCAGCTCCCTTCAGCCTCTTTTATAATGCCTCTAACCCCAATCATGAGGGCTCTGACCTCATGACCTAATCACTTTCCAAAAGGCCCACCTGTTAATACTATCACATTGGAGATTAGCATCCAACGCATGATTTTTAGGGGCATATCAACATTCAGGTCATAGCACATGGAAAAGGCCGCCTGGCTTACCTCACTTTCCATTTTTCTCCAGATACTTCTTTTTTATTTTATTTTTGAAATAGCATCTCTCATTCTTCACCTAGGCTGGAGTGCAGTGGTGCAATCACAGCTTATTTGCAACCTTGACCTCCCGGGCTCAGGTGGTCCTCCTACCTCAGCCTCCCAAGTAGCAGAAACTACAGGTGCATGCCACCATGCTCAGCTAATTTTTTGTATTTTTAGTAGACATGGTGTTTCACCATGTTGCCCAGGCTGGTCTTGAACTCCTAGACTCAAGCAATCCACCCACCTCGACCTCCTAAACTGCTGGGATTATAGGCATGAACCACCATGCCTGGCCTTCTCCAGATATTCCTGATTTTCCTCCTTTTAACAGCTAAACTTACCACACCTGCCCTTTGCCCCTTCACTCGCAGGTGGAGATCTGCCTCCTCCATCAGTGAAAAGATGATCACCCAAGAGGAGATCAGCTGGTGCCCTTCCCTGTGCCAAGTCCTTGTTTCATCACTCGCTATCCCTTCCTTCTCATCTGCTATAAAGAAAACATGCCTCCTCCTTTCCAAAGCTGAGTCTTCCATGTCTTGTGTTGATCCTGAGGCCTTGGAACTCTGGGATTCTTCATCCATCATCCACTCTCCCTCTTTTGCATCTTCAATCTCTCCATCTCTGACAGGGCCTTCCTCTCTGCCTGCAAACGTACTCCAGGGTCTCCAATCCCAAATCCCTTTCCTCAATCCCAGTGTTCACTCTGGCTACTGCCTGGCTTCCCTCATTCTCTTCATAGTCCAACTTTTTGGAGGAGTCGTCTAATACTTTCTCAAGCCTCATTCATCTCTCAGTTCACTATGCCCATCATATCGGAAATATTTTGAGAATTGCCCTTGGGAAACAGAGCTCTCAACTGCAAAATCGGATGTCCTAGTTCCAATTCCTTCTCTTGCAACATCTAGCATTGTCGACCATGTCCTCTCTATTGGTCATTGCCAAACACAACACAGATGGCACATACAAGCTGGTTGCTCTGCCCAAACCAGCCCATACCTCTATAAACAGTCCCCTCACTAACAAGGAATGGTGCAGTATAGAAGGGCCAGTAACAGAGAAAAGCTACCAGCACCAGAGAGAGGGAGCTATGTTGAGAAGAACTCCCACTCCAACAAGCTGGGGCCTGCATTGGAGGGTAAGGGTCAGGGAAATACACACCCCAACCCACTCGTTTCCTTCCAACACCCTCCTGCAGGGCTCCCCATTGGCTTGAACCCAACCAGAGTCCAGAAGGTGAGAGAGGCATTGCTGACAGCTCTAAAGGTGCTCCCCCCAGGCTGCCCAGCACAGTGAGAAGAGCTGGGAGTGGCAGATCTCGAGGTAAGCAGGAGGAAGCAGCATGCCCCACTCTTCCTACTGATTCTTCTCGCTTGGTTTTTGTCACACTGACTCTTCTGGAAAAATCAGAGTGCCTCAAATGCAACACATCCAAAATAAAACTCATCTCCTCCCCTCACACTTTCGCCCACATTTCCAATCTCCACTAACGGCAGGCACCTGTACTTCTTCACAGCCTTGACAGCCTTGCATTAGAGACATCTCCTGGGAGTTTGTTAGAAATGGGGACTCTCAGGCCCTACCCAGATCTACCGGATCAGAATCTGCATTCTAATACCACACTCGGGGGCTCATGCACGCGTTAAAATCTGGAAGTGTTAGTTAAAGTACATTTCACAACCACTTCTCCTTTCCTTTTCACATTGTGTTAGCACATGCCAAAGTCAGAGGCTTAATATTAAAACAAAAAGAAGTGTCAGGCACAGTGGCTCACGCCTGTAATCCCAGCACTTTGG
Source organism: Macaca nemestrina (assembly GCF_043159975.1). NCBI lineage: Eukaryota > Metazoa > Chordata > Mammalia > Primates > Cercopithecidae > Macaca > Macaca nemestrina. The sequence continues at coordinate 69,554,032 of NC_092137.1, forward strand.
GATGCCGAGGTGGGTGGATCACCTGAGGTCGGGGGTTTGAGACCAGCCTGACCAACATGGAGAAACCCCATCTCTACTAAAAATACAAAATTAGCTGGGCGTGGTGGCACATGCCTGTTAATTCCAGCTACTCAGGAGGCTGAGGCAGGAGAATCGCTTGAATCCAGGAGGCCGAGATCGCACCATTGCACTCCAGCCTGGGCAACAAGAGCAAAACTCCGTCTCAAAAAAAAAAAAAACCAGAAAGAATTACATTAATGGGGGCCTTGTGGAATCCTCCATAACCCCCATTTATTGCTTTGGACTTTGTCAGAGGATGCTGCTTTAAGGATTGTGTGCTTGTGGACTTGACTTTGTGCCTTCTTATTGTTTTATGAAATCCATACCTATCCCCTTGTTCCTTCTTGCCTTTACCCTTGGAGGATCATGAAAGGCACCTAGATTGCCCTTTTTGTGTAAAAAATAAAAGACTATGTTGAATATTCAAAATGAGAAGCCCATCATTTGAAAATGTTTCAGATGACATTTGCCATGTAGAAATACGTCACCCAGTTCAATCGTGTCAGGATTTGTATCTGTCCAAGTGTCAGTTTCCTCATCTACAAAACGGGGAAACCACAGTAACTCCTTTATAAGTGTCTATAAGGATTAAATGTGGCAAAATATGTAAAATATGCCCTCCAAATGGACAATGTTCAAATATTCATTGAATAAAAAAAGGAAGGTATTTAACACATCTGAGGTCAGGTGCGGTGGCTCATGCCTGTAATCCCAGCACTTTAGGAGGCCAAGGCAGGTGGATCACCTGAGGTCAGGCGTTCAAGACCACCTGGCCAACGTGGTGAAACCCAGTCTCTACTAAAAATAAAAAAATTAGCCAGGAGGTGGAGGTTACAATGAGCAGAGACTGCGCCACTGCACTCTAGCCTGAGAAACAGAGTGAGACTCCGTCTCAAAAAAATTAAATAAAATATCTGAGCTTCAGTTTACTCAAATGTAAAATGAAGACTATAATTCCAAGTTCAGTAAATGTTCATTCTTATACTCTCCCGCAGCCCACACACATGCTCACACACGTACATACACGCACGCTCATGTGTGGACACACACACAGGCATGCACACAGGCGCACACATGAGCACAAGCACGCACATACACATGCATGCACACAATCAAAACCACATGCACATACACCACGCACAGAACAGCAGGAACTCTAGCTGCTTTCCCCTGATGTCTCCTGCCCGGCTGCCTGCCCTCTGGAATCACTCTCCTGGATGGCCGCAGAGCCTCCACCCAACACAGCCACCGCTCTCCAGGTACCTCCCCTCCAACCCTCTTTCCACACCAGCCACAGTGAGCTTTCTAAAATACAACCCTGACTGTTTCATGCTTGCTTGAAACCCTCACACTGCAGCTGGGCCAAACCCATTCTACACCCCCATATGCATTATGTCTCCTGCCTGGTCCCCCCTCCTCTGAGCACCCACAGTAGGGGACACAAACCTCTGATGTCACCCTGTCTTTCTCCCTTTAGACTGCAAGCGCTGCTCCAGGGCAAGGACCTGCCACATCTGATTTTGTGGTTTCAGTGTCCACTACCCCAAAGGCCAGAGCACAGCCAGGGCTCCAGAAACGCTGTTGCTAAATGCTGGTTACAGCAGAGCATGAGAGGTGCTGCCCTCCCACCCACCCAGTCAACGCAGCCCCAGGATCCCCAGAGCGCACAAGAGACACGAATTCTACCAGAAGGACCTCATCGCCTCCTGTTCCCAATGGCAAAGTGAGCACCCGGACATTTTAGGCCTTGTCCTGTGAGTTTGGAACAGCAGCGCCGAGCACAGAATACACGGTGTGGTCCTCTCCAGATGCCGGCTCCTCTGTCTGCAGCAGCCCTTGAATGCCCCACCCAGAACTCCCTTGTTCAACCCTCCAGCCGTGCCTGTGCGGGGAGGCTCCTGAGCGATGCCCGACCCCTCCCTGCTGATCCCACACACATTTTCCTTCTCCTTCCTTCAAAGCAAAAAAACAACTGCCCTTTCCAAAAGTCAGGAATGCAGGGTGAGGGCGGGGGTTGCTTGACTGGAAATAAAGATCTAGACTCCCTTTCCATAGACTGAGCACGGCCGCATAAGCAGCACCTCCTGGGCACCCCACAGAGAGTAGGTCTGACCAAGATGCCACGTAGGTACCAGCATCACAGTGCCCCATGAGTGAATGGTCAAAGAGAGTGAAATGAGTAGAGGTGGACGTGAGTCAAAGCAGGCTCTATCTATCACTGCTGCCTGCAGGAAGAGGCCACAGCCTGTCCTCTCCATCTGCCTCCTCTATGACAGGTCCCATCAATGCAAATGCTGTAACACCAACATCGAATTTACATTTACCTAGAGTAAGCCTGCAGTGGCCTGACACTGTGCAAGAGAATTGGGAGAGGGATAGAGGGAGGCTCCAAACATGAGGCCTGACCAGGTTTCTGCCCTCAAGTATCTGTGAGCTCTACCCAGGACTGTGCAGCAAAGTGGAGCTGAAAGAATTAGACAACAAGGCTTTCCCTGGCGAGGCTTCTGTCTCACTGCAGGCGGGGCGTAAGGCCCACATGAGGGCAATGAAGATCCCTATGAGGCAAGATGGAACCAGGAGCCAGACTGCAAGCCGCAGACGCTGCCTGCTCGCGAACTTCAGAGGAGAAAGGGAAGTCAGGCAGGAGGAGCCAGGAAGGTTCATGAAGGCGCACCTGCAAGGATGGATGGGCTGGTAGGATGCGCTTTTCAGATGGGGGACAGCACATGCAAAGACACAGAAGTGTGATTTGTCATGTGTGTCTGCAGGAAAGACAGACTGTCCCCATGGACATGGACGCTTGCTCATGGCATTGGTTAGGACTTATTTTGACTGATGATTCACTTTGAAATCAGCCCTGCCAGGGCTCCATGTGGCTTAGGAGCCTGGATAGGGTAAGTCGTCTTCCTTGCCCAGCCGTGTAAACAAACCACAGAGCAAGGCCAAACCACCAGGGCGAGTCAGAGCAAGGAGAGGGAAGGCAGCCGTAAGAACCACTGCGCTTTTCCTCTTCAGAGGCCAAGGAGAAACCCTGACCCTTCACACACATGCGCAACTTCACCATCTGTTTCTGAAAATGCTGAAATCAACACAAGTGGGAAAGACAGCTACCGGGAAAGGCAGGGGGAACTGCGCAGACCTGTGTCTGCTTATTTCTCCACCTCCTAACCTCTGTTGATTTGACTGATTGACCAAAGTTCCCTGCAAGATGAAATATCCAAAGCCAAAAAGAACTCAGTGTCTATTTAGCAAGTGTGGTGGGAAGCTTCTAAAATGACTACCAGTAACCCCCAGCTCCTGGTATTTGTGCCCTGGTTAGTCTCCTCCCCTTGATGGGGGCTAGACCTATGGACCTGCTTCTGATCAAGAGAATACAGCAAAATCGTGCTTGGGGTGTAAAAGACTGACCACCCTCCCGCTCACACTCTCTCTGGCCCCTCCAGTGTGCCTGCTCTGGCTGCTACTGTGAGCTGCCCTACAGAGAGGCCCCCACGGCAGGGAACTGAGGTGGCCTCTGGCCAACAGTCAGCGATGAGCTGATTCTCTCCAACACTCAGCGAGTGCACTTGAAGGAGGATCCTGCCCTGGAGAGCCTTGAGATGACTGCAGCCCTGGCTGAGGCTTCAATTGCAGCTTGTGAGACCCTGAGCCAGAGAACTCTGTCAAGTCATTCTGTATTCCTAACCCACAGACACTGTGAGATAATAAATGTTATTTTGAACCACTAAGTTTCAGCGGAATTTGTTATGCAGCAAGAGATAACAAATACCTTTGAATCAGGTTTTCGGGTCTAATCAACAAGATCTTGTGTGTGCCTGAGCTAATGGCTTACGGTTGATAGGATCAGAAATGTCCCCAAATCTCAGTCTCTTCCCCATCTTCATTGTTAATTAGCATGTCTTCTAGTGAGTTATATTTTTATTTTTATTTTTATTTTTATTTGAGACAGGGTCTTGTTCTGTCTCCCAGGCTGAAGTGCAGTAGTGCAATCAGGGCTCACTGCAGCCTTGACTTGACTCCCTGAGCTCAAGTGATCCTCTCGCTTCAGCCTCCCAGCAGCTGGGACCACAAGCGCACATTACCACGCCTGGCTAATGTTTATATTTTTTGTAGAGACAGGGTCTCCCTCTATTGCCCAGGCTGCTCTTGAATTCCTGGCCTCAAGTGATGCTCCAGAGTTGGCCTCTTGAAATGCTGGAATTACAGGCATGAGCCACCTTGCCTGGCCAAGAACTGCTTTATATTTTGTTTGTAGACGTGCCGGGTGAAGCAGAAATTTCTACATGACACCAGACGTTTTCACATGTAGGCAGACACTACAAGTCCCTTTGGAGTAAATCTTTCTCCTCACAGGAATCAGCGGACTCACAGTCCTAGGCTGGGGTCAGAGTCAACAACAGCTGACCAGGAAGGATGCTGGTTCATATGTCCTCCCCCAGGGAAGCTCCTGGTCCTGAGGAAGGGTGTGACAGAACCCTGGGTGCTTGACAAGGCTTTCCCCACCCTGAGACTCCTTGACAGGCAGTGTTCTGGAAAAGGGTAGAGCAGCGTGACCTTGTCCCAAGGGCAGAGCCCAACCTCTTGTCCCAAATCTGGCAACATGGACAGGATGGTCTTCCCCCAAGATCAAAGCAGGAAAAGACACCAAGGACTCTGAAAAGGAACTTAGGAGGGAAAGAGAAAGGAGGTGTTTTGTTTGTTTTTGGAAGGGCGGGGGATGATGATCTGGACTTGATAAGGAAGCCGAGGGTGGTGGAGAAGCCTGGGCCCCCTGGACCTGGGGCTGAGACCAGAACCTTCCAAGACCCTCCCATTCCAGAGGGACGTGGAGCTCTGGGCACTCCCGTCTTGGCAAGGTGTGAGGCTTTGCAGGCCAGTGACAAAGCTTGTGAATGTGACCTCAGAGAGGTAACACATAGAGCCCAGCATGGGACTTCATGAGTTCAGTTCTAGGCATAGAGCTTAAGGTGACATCCAAGCCAAATGTCCAATGCTTGAACAAACAAGCCTTGTAAGTATGAGGGTTCAAAACTGAAGATAAGGAGTTTTTTATTATGGTAACATACACATAACATAAAATTTACCATTTTAAGTCAGACAGGGTGGCAGATAGTTCCAATTACTCAGGAGGCTGAGGTGGGAAGATTGCTTAAGCCCAGGAGTTCGAGACTAGCCTGGGCAATATAGTGAGATTCCAGAGACCCTGTCTCAAAAAAAAAAATACCATTTTAACCACTTTTAAGTGTATAGTTCAGTAGTGTTAGTATATTCACACTATTGTGCAACCGTCACTACCATCCACCTCCAGAACTCTTCATCTTGCCAAACTGAAAAGTCTGTCTGTACTCATTAAACAATAACTCCCCATTCCCCCTCTCTCCAGCCCCTGGTAACCTCTCTTCTACCTTCTACTTTATTCTCTATGAATTTGCCTGTTCTAGATACCTCGTATAAGTGAAATCATACAATATTTGTCCTTGACAGACACAATATCTGTCTGACTTGTTTCATTTAGTATGATGTCTTCAAGGATCATTCATGTCGTACCATGTGTCAGAACTTCATTGCTTTTTCAGGCCGGGTGCGATGGCTCACACTTGTAATCCCCGCACTTTGCATTCATGTCGTACCATGTGTCAGAACTTCATTGCTTTTTCAGGCCGGGTGCGATGGCTCACACTTGTAATCCCCGCACTTTGGGAGGTCGAGGCGGGAGGATCACCTGAGGTCAGGAGTTCAAGACCAGCCTGGCCAACATAGTGAAACCTTGTCTCTACTAAAAATACAAAAATTAGCCAGGCATGGTGGCGGTCACCTGTAGTCCCAGCTACACGGAGGCTGAGGCAGGTGAATTGCTTGAACCCAGAAGGCGGAGGTTGCAGTGAGCCAAGATGCCATTGCATTGTGCCATTGCACTCCAGCCTGGGCAACAGAGCAAAAACTCCGTCTCAAAAGAAACAAACAAACAAAAAACACTTCTATTCCATTGCATGCATACACACCTTTTGTTTATCCATACATCTGTTAATGGACATTTGGGTGGTTTCCACTTTCTGGCTATTATGAATAATGCTTCTATGAACATGGGTGCACAAATGTTTATTCAAGTCCCTGCTGTCAATTCCTTGGGGTATATACCGAGAAGTGGAATTGCCAGATCCTATGGTAATACTATGTTTAATTTTGGGTGAATCGCCAGACTGCTTTTCATACACACTGCACCATTTTACATTCCCACCAGCAATGCACAAGAATTCCAAATTCTCCACATCTATACACTTGTTTTGAGTTTACTTAAAAGAATGGCCATCTTAAGGAGTGTGAAGTGGTTTTTATTTGCATTTCCCCAGTGATTAGTGACGTTTAGTATTGTTTCATGTGCTTATTGGCCATTTGTATAAAAGATATGGATTTTTTTGAGTTGTCAGCAGATAGATGCCAATTAAAGTCATGGGTGGCACCCATGGCTGCTTTCCCATCCACTTATTACCTTCTCCTTCTTTCTTATTAACATCACGACCCCTGATTTTGTTTTGGTCTGCACTGTGCCCAGCTAAATGACTCATTTCGTATGACACTCTTGTACCTAGGGCAGGCCACAGGACCTGGTTGTGAAACGGGGGTGGAAGGCACCAGGAGGCCTCCTGAGATAACCTTTACAAAATGTAACAGACTCAGTCGGCACCCTACCTTTGCCTCCTGCCCTTTTCCCTTTTTCTTCCTCCTGCCTGGAATGTAGATGTGATGCCTGAGGATGTGGCAGCCATCTTGCACCACAGGGAAAATAGCCACACATTAAAGATGGCAAAGCAGAATACAGAAGGGGCCTAATGAGCCCTGGACTTGGCTAGCCTGGAGACTCCCTGCTCCATTAGAAATTAACCTCCTATTTGTACTGGCCACTATTTGCTTGGTTTCTGTTACATGCAGCTAAACACAATCCTAACTGGTTTATCCTAGAAGTGGATCTGCTCAGAATAAGCATAGGGAGTGGAAGGAGAAAATAACATGAGAGTGCTCTGTGAAATGCTGAGAGATAATACAAGGCAGAAAAGGGCCCAGTGTGGTGGCTCACACCTGTAACCCCAGCACTTTGGAAGGCTGAGGTGGGCGGATCACTTGAGGTCAGGAGTTCGAGACCAGCCTGACCAATATAGTGAAACCCCGTCTGTACTAAAAATACAAAAAAAAAAAAAAAATTAGCCAGGCTAATTACAGGTGGGTGCCTATAATCCCAGCTACGCAGGAGGCTGAGGTAGGAGAATTGCTTGAACCCAGGAGGCAGAGGTTGCAGTGAGCTGAGATCGTGCCATTGCACTCCAGCCTATGCAACAAGAGCAAAACTCCATCTCAAAAAAATAAATAAAGGAAGGAAGGAAGAAGAAGGCAGAAAAGGAGTCATTCATAGCAGGGGCTGACTATGAGCAACTATAATTAATGTGGAAAACATTACAGGCTATAAAAGCAAATAAATGAAGGACACAGAGTATTCCAGGAGAGAGTGTCAACATTGATGGGGGCCAGCCCCTCCACACCTGTGGGTGTTTCTCGTCAGGTGGAACAAGAGACTGAGAAAAGAAAGAGACACAGAGACCAAGTATAGAGAAAGAAAAGTGGGCCCAGTGGACTGGTGCTCAGCATATGGAGGACCCACGTTGGCACCAGAGGACCCACGCCGGCACCATCTCCGAGTTTCCTCAGTATTTATTGATCATCATCTCTACCATCTCAGAGAGGGGGATATGGCAGGACAATAGGGTAATAGTGGGGAGAGGGTCAGCAGGAGAACATGTGAACAAATGTCTCTGTGTCATAAACAAGGTTAAGAAAAGGTGCTGTGCTTTCATGTGCACACACATAAACATCTTGGTACATTAAAGAGCAGTACTAGTCTCACCTGCAGCCTTAAGGTGGTTTTCTCCTATCTCAGTAAATAGAACATACACCGAGACATTCCATTGCCCAGGGATGAGCAGGAGACAGATGCCTTCCTCTATCTCAGCTGCAAAGAGGCCTTCCTCTTTTACTAATCCTCCTCAGCACAGACCCTTTACGGGTGTCGGGATGGGGGATGGTCAGGTCTTTCCCTTTCCATGAGGCCATATCTCAGACTATCACATGGGGAGAAACCTTGGACAATATCTGGCTTTCCTAGGCAGAGGTCCCTGTGGCCTTCTACAGTGTATTGTGTCCCTGGGTACTTGAGATTAGAGAGTGGTGTTGAGTTTTAACAAGCATATTGCCTTCAAGCACTTGTTTAACAATGCACATCCTGCATAGCCCTAAATCCATTAAACCTTGAGTCAACACAGCACATGTCTCTATGAGCACAGGGTTGGGGCTAGGGTTACAGATTAAAAGCATCTCAAGGCAGAAGAATTTTTCTTAATAGAGATCAAAATGGAGTCTCTTATGTCTACTTCTTTCTACATAGACACAGTAACAGTCTGATCTCTCTTTCTTTTCACCACAAACCTGCTGGAAGCTATAGAGACAGCCAGTAGGGGAGGCTCTGAAAAGAATGAATTCAACCAAAGGAGACCACTAGTCTCAGAAGAGTGTCAGGAAAGATCTGTACTGCCTAGGGTTGAGGGGTGAATGGGAGTGAGGAAAAAGGGAAAAGAGTTTAAGGAAGAGGAAGGGCAGGTGCTAACAAGGAGTGTGCAGCATGTACAGTCAAAGGAGGTGTTTTTTTAAATGAGAAGCCCATGACATGCTGATGGATAGAATCCAGAAGAGAGGCAGAGGCTGACAATTTAGCAGATAACACAGAACTGTCTCCTTCCACAACAATAGAATCCCCTGGCTTTTAAGTGGGCATTTAGTTAACCAACTAGAATCTACATTACCCAGCCTGCCATACAGCTAGGTTGCTCATGTGACTTATTTTGAGCCAATGATATCTCAGCAAAAGTTAGGTGTGCAATTTCAAAGCTATTTCCTTGAAGACATCTGCTATGGACACATCCTCTCCCTTCCTGTTGGCTGGGAAATTGCAGCAACTGCTTTTGACCTTCAGATTTTAAGCAGACAAATTGTACTGTATGAAAATAATACCTTTTTCATTGAGATGGGGTTTCACTATGTTGCACAGGCTAGTCTCCAACTTCTAGCCTCAAGTGATCCTCCTACTTTGGCCTCCCAAACTGAAAATAATATCTACATAAAAAATAATTAAAATGAAATAGTGATCCTTCATTTATAACAATAAGGAAAGAAAAGAGTGGTTGCCATTTTTCAAGATCTATTTTGTAAAATAAAAAGCTGGGAAATTTTTATGAATCCCCAATTTTTTCCAAAATTTTCAGGGCTGAGAAATTAACAAGTCTGAGAACCATTGTATTCATTATCTATAGCTGTATAACAAATTATTCCCAAATTTTGCAGTTGAAAATAGTAAACATTTATTTTCTCACAATTCCTGTGAGTCAAGACTCTGAACTGGTGTAGCTGGGTTCCTTGGGCTCAGGGTCTCTGATGAGACTACAATTGACTGGGATGTGGTCTCATCTGAAGGCTCACCTGAGGGAGGAGGGCTCACTTCCAAGCCCTTCATGTGGTTGTTGGCAGAATTCAGTTCTTTACAGGCTATTGAAACAAAGAACTCAGCTCCTTGCCTCATGAGTCTCTCCACAGGGCAGCTCACAACACAGTAACCAGCTTCCAGCAGAGTGAGCAGGTCAAAGAGCAGGAAGGGGCAAGCAAGATGGAAGACAGGGTCTTTTTAGTGGCCTACAGTGTCTCCTGCTGCCTGCTTCCTCCTCCCAGATGCAGGAGGGCCAGGTTTGGCAGGGTGGTGAGCCTTCTCCAGTGTGACAGGAGAAAAGGAGAGGCTAGGAGCCACCATGCCTCTTTGTGTAGGTGAGTTAATGGGAAGCTGAGGAATGGTGGACTGCTGGCTTTCATTTTCACCCCAAATTAGGGCAGCCACCCAGAATTGAGGGCAGGCAGTTGTGGAAGGGGGTGGTAGGAGATTTGAGAGGAATGGGGAGCTTTCAAATAGTAGGGTGGAGAACAGGAGACAGATGAGAGGAGAGAAAGCCATGGAAAGTGATGCTCTAGCTTGGACCCAAACCTGGAGAATTTTTAAACTCTGCATAAGCTGTACTTCAAGGATCCAGCAGTTTATGTCCATATGAGTTGATGCCTAAATTCACCCCAGAGTCAGATTTGCCCTTTTCTAGGAAAGCCATCTTGAGTGAAGCCAATGCCCACGTTATCCCTGAAGGTAACTGTGAAGCCTCCAGGAATCTGAACGCAGATGTTCCAGGCAGACATGAGCGCTGCCTGATCCAAGGGTGGGTGGAGGGAGGGAATGGACTGTGCTCCTGACATCCCCTGTGCCCAGCTGATACCCAAGTGTGTTGATAGCAGCGGTGGCTCTGTGGAGCCTGCAGGGCCCAGCGTGGGGCTGTCGCTGAGGATGGAGCTACTGTCCCTCTCCCTGTCCACAACTGGATGAACCCCACTGTCAAGTGTCCTAGACACAGACAGACCAAGGCACAGAAATGAGAGGATCTGAGTCCCGGGCTGTAGGAAAAAGGAATTTCCTCTTCTCTTTGGGCCTGGGGACAAAGTAAAGGCTGTCCCAAAGGTGAATGGAAGTCCTCATCCTCTCTCCTGAATATAGAGAGGCAGACAGAGCCCTCTCTCTGGGGGGGAGACGATGGCAGCCACAACTCTGTGGGAGTCCCCATCTCCCCAAGGATGATCCTATGGCCCTAGCAGACAACACGCTGGGAGGTGGATTGCCCCGCACTGCCCTGTGCTTGTCCAAGCCTCCAGGATGGTCCTGCTAAATATTTCAGCCTGATCTCAGCTGTGTTACAGGACTTTGGAGAAAAGCCTACTCATCCCCTTGCCCAGAATACCAGAAGGGACAGCAGTGTCCCTCTTCCGGCCCAGGGCAACCACGTGCTGACACGATGCAGAGGCCAGAGTCCAGAGCCCAGGACCACACATTACCAGTTCTTCTAAGACAGCAGGCTGAGGCAGGCCTGGGGAGTCGAGGCATACTGGAGCAGGGGGTGGGGCGGGGGAGGTTGGAGGTGAGGGTCCTGCGTGGGCAGGGGGCATGTGAAGTGGATTGAAATCGGAGCTTATATTAGCAGGTGACTGCTGAGGGTCACATGTACTGGTCAAGTAATTACAAGCTGGTCAGGCACTGGGGTGGGCGATGAGGGGGGCAGTCTAGACTGAGGCATGGCCAACCCATTTGTGCCTGCAGTTTTGTGTGACTGGGAGACCCCACTGGCATCTCCTAGCGCAGCTCCTTTCAGATAGCTCTGCAGCCAGACCTCAGACAAGCTGCCAGTGCGGGTTAGAGGGAGATGTGGCCACCTGAGAGGCTGCGCGGCTTCCCTTTCTCCACCAGGGCCATCGCTCCTGGAGCAAGAAGCCGGCATAAGTGAGACCTCGAGTTCCAAAGCGACCTCAACACCAAGGAATTCCGCCCTGTTTTGAATAGCCAGAACCAACTTCCAAATCAATGCAAAATCCACTCACCTAGGGGCCTCGTCTTAGCTTAGCCCTTGTCACCCCCAGCCCGGGACCCTGAGGTGACAGCAGCTCACCTCAGAGACGCCAACATTCTTTTCTGGTCCCTAATGCGCTGTGGACAGGGAAACAACCCAGCCTCGCTGACCTCAGCCATCTTCCTGTGCCAAAAAAGGGAAAGGAGCCAAAAGGAAGAGAGGCGGGAGAGACCGCATTTTAAGGAGAAAGATATTTACAGATAGGCTCCCTCTCCTGCCTTCAACCCCTGAACTATAAAGCCTTGAAACGTTGCAATCTGCAATCAAATGTCAGACACAAAACCTTCCGGCTGGAGGTGCAGCCGTGCCAGCTTCCTGAATTCTCTCCTCAAAGTCGGCTGCGTGGGGATTTAAACTCATTTAAACTGGTGGGCCTGGGACAGGCTGTATCCACCAAAAACCAGGAAAGGGAGCGGGCGCGGGGCGTGCACCGCTGTAGGAGGGCTCTATGTGTGTGAATCCAGGCTCCGGGTCCGCACGCCCACCTGGGGCGGTGGTCCAGCCGCCAGGAACCCGCTTCCCAGCCGCTCCCCCTCACGCAGGAAGCCGGGACTCTGGGCCCAGCTCTCCCGGACCACGGCCACGTCCTGGTTCCAGCTACGGTGGCAGAAAGAAGCCACAGAAACCCAAAGGACAGGAGGGGAAACTGAGCTTTCCGCGTGGGTGCGGCTGCCCTTGACACCCGCTTGGGGGCTCCGCAGGGCGAGGCAGGGTGGCCCGGCGCTGAGGGTGGAAGCGTGAACCTCCCAGCAGAGCGAGCGGGGAGAGGCCGTCCGGAGAAATGCCCCGCTGGCCCGACTGTGGCCCTCGAGAAAGACGCCTGTCCCGTGAGCACCGCCCCTTCTGTGGTCTCCAGACGCCCCCCTGGGATCACTGCGCGCCTCTGCAGCTTCCCCACTCCCGGTCCCAGAGCCACGCCCGGGTGTGCGGCTGACACAAGATACCTCAAGGCCGGAGCCCCTCTGCGACCCCTGCTTCCGAGGGCAGGGCCCCGGGCGCCTGCAGCCTCTTCCGCACCGAGCTCGGCGGGTGCGGGTCTGGAGGCGGGTCTGGGGCTCCTGGCATAGGTGGAAGTGGTGGCAGGTAGGAGGCGCTGACGGGACACTACTGTCCCTGCCTTCCAGACAGCGTCCCGGGACGACTGTGCCGCCAGGGCCTAGAAAAGTGCCTGAAGCCCAGGGGCCGCTCTCTGAGGGAGAGGGTGCCGATCTGGGAGAGATCAGAGAGCGGGCAGAGGAACTTGGAGGGGACCATCCCAGAGTGGGGGTTGCCCACAGGGTGTCCCTTGGGTCCTGCCCTAGACTGCGCTGGATAGGATTCTGCACACCCCACATTCCAGCTTCCCAAGGCCATTGACGCCCTGTGTTTGCAGGCATGGCGCGCCCCGCAGAGCGAGAAATGTAAGGAAGGGCACAGGGCCAGGACGCGTGGCCACCTCTTACTGCGCTTCCTCCCGACTCCCGCGGGCTTCGCCGCGTCTGTGCTCGTTCAGGCTGGGAAGGCGCTGCCCCCGTGTGGCCGCTGCCCGTCTCCGCAAGGCTGTCGTGCGGGGCGCTCCTCCGCTGTGACCAGCGCCTCTCTGTTCGTTTGTGTGACCCCATCTCCGGCTCACACCCACCTGGGGTGGATATGGCGCGGGGGTGGAGGTCACAATAACACCACAAAGTAGCATTTTTCTGGTTCGGCTCCACCTGGAGAACTTTGGGTTCTGCGGACCCCCAAAATTCCAACCAATTAAAGAGTAGTTCAGAAATTCCAGGAGTCTGGGCCACTGTGGCGGTCACCATCTTCTCCTGCTGAGGGGCTGAGGAGCCCATTGCTGTCCCTCTCTTCCCAGTGCTCTCAGTGCTGAACTCCAGCATGCCCCTGTGGAAGGCCCCGCCACGAAGCCTGGCTGCTCCACGCTCCCTGGCTCGGGCATCCTCAAATCCCTCTTCCTCTCTGGCAGTCAGTGGTTTCTTTACATCAACTGGGGGCCCCTCAGCCCCCTCCTGCGGAGGGCCCCCAAGGTTAGACTCTCCGATGAAGACCCCGCTCCATTTACACGGTGGTTTTGTTTTACATTTTTAAGCAACAGTTCTCTCAGATATTATTATCATTATTATTATTATTAACAGAGAAAACATCACGTGGGTATAAAAGAAAAGGCAGAGAATGAGGACTAGACCCCAGCTCTGGTGTGCTCCAAGCAGCGCTGTGCCCCCGGGGGTCTCTTGGGTGACTCTGTTTAACAGGGGATCACCTGTTGAAATAGATGCCTGTGGTGTTCATGGCAGGGGACATGAGGATCTTTTAGTGCAGAAGAAAGTTTTAGTGGAAAGGAGATGGTGGAGCAGTGAATGAGAGGGTGACCCTGTGGTATGTGGTCCCAGCCCCACTCAGCGCAAGAACTGAGCCTGGTAGTACCTCAGGAGTAGCGGCTGTGGGGTGACCAGCTTGCGGGGCAAGGCCATGGGCCCTGAGGAGAGGGCACAACAGGTGCAGATGATTGCTAACCCAGACCAGCAAAAGACGTAATGGGCTTGTACCCAAACACACACGCAAACTCCTAGAAACTTTGAGAAATGCCTGTGGCATTTGGAGTGGTGGAGGAGGACACCAACGTCCTGTCGTTATGAAGGATCCCAAAGCTGGGGGAATGAAGCCAACATATGGACCCACAGATTGGCTGCTGCTGGCGATAGTCAGAGGTCATGGGGATTCTGTCTGGGATCACTGGAGTCCTGATGCTCTGTCTACCTACATCATGCACATGTGACACCCTTGGAGTAGAACCAGTTTATTCACAGGGTAACCCTGGCAGTGGCATCCAAAGAGAATTCTGGAGCTTGCAGCTAGGAGGGACCCTCAGTACTCCCTGCTGGCTCTGGAGACCCCAGAGGGCAGTGAGGGGACAACAACTGAGAGGCCCTCCTGGGCTGCTCTGAGCTCCTGGGCAGGTCTAGAGAGGTGGCTGGATGTTCCAGAGGGAGGAAAAGGTGAGTGACTTTGCCCAAGCTGGCTGGCATTTCTCATCACTCTATGTTCCTAGAGAAAGGATGCCTGAGAACACTCAAACTCCTTAGGTCAGACCCAACGTATCTGAACAGACAGAGTCTTCCTAGAGACTCTGGGGAAACTATGGAGTGGGGGGTCACAGGAACTATATCAGATGTGCCAGAATCTGGGATACAGGCACACAAGCTGGGTCGGTGATTCCTGAAGCCAGGTTACCCCAGCCTTTCCAGTGACACGATCCAGTCATAAGTCCCCTTTTGTGCTTCAGTTCCATAGAGTAGGGTTTTTGTTACCCATAACCAGAGGAGTCCTCTCACAACGCAGGATTTGTTAAGTCTTCCCACATAATTAGATATGGGCTAACAGGAAGTGGACATCTCAGGCAGTGGTAATCTGAAGGCTGCGGTGCTACTCAGAGAGGTGTGGTAGGTGCTGTGCAGGTTGTATTGGGAGTGTGAACTGAATTATCGTGGCAGTGTCTACTTCTGAATGCTGGGTGTGGCTGGCCCAGGAGACTCTGGACCCAGGAAAAGCCTGTTTTGCATTTTCTCCTACAGGTTGATCTCTCTCACAAACACTGAGTACCTCTCACCCCGCACTTCAAGATACCAGCACTTAACACTTAATTCTAGTGTATTGGGTGCCTGAAAACAGCCACATGCAATAATAAGACTCTCCCCAGTTCCAAATGGCATGAACTAGCTACACACAAAGAGAGGGAAGAGGCCCCTGTGGATTGAGGATTATTAAATATGAAGTATGTTTGTCAGGAAAAAAACCTTTGTTTATATAAACAGTAGAAGCGCCGCCATGGTAACCCTGTTGGGTTTGCTCTGCAGCCCATAAAGGCCTCAGAGCCAAATTACCACCTCCTTTTTCATTGCTAGCCTACATTTTTTAAAAAACATCTCCAGCCAAAATTCCATGATCTGCCTGCTTGGTTTCCAGGCTCAGAAAATATCATTTAAAAAGGACTTGGGAACCAGTTAGAACTGCTGCCAATGCTTCTAAATGAAAGCTCATTTCTCTCACACACACTCTCACACACAAAGACGCATTTTGTTTGCCAAACTACAGTATGCTTTTCCTTTTTTATGTAACCCAAGTTTCCTTGGGCCTCCCAAGCCTGCAGGGCCGATGAAATGACACTAACATGTGACCCACAGGAACCAGATCCCATGGGCTCCAGGTGTTTCTCCCACTTGCTTGCAAGGGCCTTGGCTCCTAGGAGGTCTCTGAGTCCTCTGGGTCGTATGCCTGGACATGGCCCTGAACAAATCCACTGCCAGACACAGGGCGGCTTGTCTCTGCAGCAGGGCCCAATAGGGCCCGCGTCACCTCTGTACTGTACCTGGAAGTCAGGGCACTTGATGATGGGTGAGGAGGGTGCTTCGAGGAGAACCCTTCACCTCCTTGTGCTACACTCAAGAAACACGCCCCAAACCAGGCGCTGTGCCCACTGCCTCACAGGCATTGTCAGCAGATGATCTTAGCGTTTACTCACATGCCCCTGCCATCCAAAGATCCCAGCCACAGACCGCAGGGCTGGTCCCAGTGGTGGCAGGTGGCCCTTCTCAGCGTTAAGCTTCCTCCTGTGGCTGAGGGCAAACTCATCATTTCAGCCCTGCAGGAATCTCCTCAGGCCCTCACCCCAGGAAGTCTTTTGGGTGGCCAGGCAGCCCCATTCTGACATGTCCAAGCATGTCTATTTCCACTTAGCCTCAAGTGGGATCCCTTCTCCATCCTCTCCATCCGAGACAGCCCATTCGAGAAGGCAGGCGGGAGAGCCACCCTCTCCGTGTGGCCGCCTGAGGCTGCCGAGAAGCCAAGCTGGGCCCGAGCTCTGGGGGAAAGGATTGCTCCACTCCAAGGGAAAACTAAATTGACATCAGATTATTTTCCTACATCTTTTCCCACTTTTTAATATTTGCCACATTGCATTCCACATTCCAATCTCCAAAAGGATGGGAGCGTTAATAATATAAAAGAAAGAAGTGAAATTAACTGGACTGTAGAACTTTTATTATTTTCAAGCATATAAAGCATGAGATTTATGGCTGAGCATAAAGCATGGCTTTGACTTGAAATGTTCTCCTAGAGATACATTAGGGAAACAGCCTGATAGGGAAGCAGACCTGCGGAGATACAGTGATGTTGCAATAAGCCAAGGTAAAGTTATTTACTGAGTTTGGTCAGTTTTGGTATTTCTCTGCTTCTCTTACTTGGCTTGCCATAGTTTTGCTTACTTTTCAACGTTTTTAAAGTTCTTCATTTAATAGAGAATTAGTAATGCTGTCTCTGTCTCTTGATTTTCTGCTTCCCATTCACATTTCTGATGAGTAAAACACCTTCCACATGTTACAGGTGTTACATATGTTCCATATATTACAGCATTAAAAGCCCTTTTATAGACATTCTTTCAGTGAATACGTGTGTAAGATCTTCATTTGCTTTTTTACACCTCAACTCAGGCTTCAATTCACACATTTCCAACTCAACCCAGGGTAGATGGGGAATCAAAGCGACTTTTAGATAAGGGCAAACTGGCTTATTCTGGTGTTTCAATCCAAACATAACACTGAGAAAATGACGTCTCTCTCTTTAGCTCTAGCACCAATTGAGGAGCAGGGAAAGAGAAGCTAAATAAAATTTTAGCATAAGTCCGGACTTTTACATCATTACTTTCTTCAAAGTGTTATAAATATATGAGCAACTATGTGCAAGGTACTTTTGCCTGTATTATTCCACTGAGATCCAGGTCTGCACGAGCACACAGTGCTCCCTCCCATACCAAGGTTCGAACAATAGATTTCAGTGGTTCTGTCCATGTATATAAAGAGAAAGTGGTTCCTAAACAAATTTCAATGAACATTTCCCCCTCCAGGAAGACAGAGAGTCGTGGCTACTGCACACTCTTGCCTAAGGTTGTACAATGGACGCAATAAAACTATGAGATCTAAAGACGATGTTTCGGCCAGGTGTGGTGGCTCTCACCTGTAATCCTAGCACTTTGGGAGGCCGAGGCAGAGGGATTGCCTGAGCTCAGGAGTTCGAGACCAGCCTGGCCAACATGGTGAAACTCTGTCTCTACTAAAAATACAAAAAAAAATTAGCCAGGCGTGGTGGCAGGCACCTGAAATCACAGGTACTTGGGAGGCTGAGGCATAAGAATCGCTTGAACCAGGGAGGTGGAGGTTTCAGTGAGCCAAGATCACGCCACTGCACTTCAGCCTGAGTGACAGAGCGAGACCCTGTCTCAAAAACAAAAACAAAAAAAACCCCTACCTCTTAGCAAACCAAGAAGAAGAAGAAGAAAAAAAAAAGTTCTTAACCTGATAAAGAGTATCTACAAAAGTCTACAGTAAATATAATGATAAAATGCTGAAAGCTTTCCTTTGAGATCAGGGACAAAACAAAGATGTTTCCATTACCATTTCAGTTCAAACTGTAATGGATGCCCTAGGCAGCACTGTGGAGCAATTTTTTTTTTTTTTTTTTTTTTTTGAGATGGAGTCTCACTGTGTCTCCCAGGCTGGAGTGCAGTGGCATGATCTGGGCTCACTGCAAGCTCCGCCTCCCGGGTTCATGCCATTCTCCCGCCTCAGCCTCCCAAGTAGCTGGGACTACAGGCGCCCGCCACCACGCCCAGCTAGTTTTTTGTATTTTTAGTAGAGACGGGGTTTCACCATGTTAGCCAGGATAGTCTCGATCTCCTGACCTCGTGATCCACCCGCCTCGGCCTCCCAAAGTGTTGGGATTACAGGCTAGAGCCACCGCGCCCGGCCAAGGAGCAATTTTTTAAAAGTACATAAAGATTAGAAGAAAATAAACAAGTGTGCTGTTATTCACAGGTAATATGAGTATATACCTAGAAAAATCCATTAGAATTAACAAGTAAGTTTAGCAAAGTTGCAGCAAACAAAAATCAGCATGCCAAATTTCATTGGATTTTCTATAACAGCAACAAACAGCTTTTAAAAATAATTTTAAGAACAACAGAAAATATCAAATACCTAGGAATAAATACAACAAAAGATGTGCAAAGTCTCTGAATTGTTTCCTGTGGCTGCTGAAACAAGTTACCACAAACTTGGTGACCTAAAAACAACAGAGATTTATTCTTTCACAGTTGTTCTGGAGGCCAGAAGTCCAAAGTCAGTATCACGGAGTGGATGCTGGTAGGGCCGCACTCCCTATGGAGGCTCTACAGGAAAAAGCTCTTTCTTGTCCCTTCCAGCTTCTGGTGGCTGCTGGCATTCCTTGGCTTGTGGCTGCATCCCTCCAGTTTCTACCTCTGTGGTTAATTGCTTTCTCCTTTTTGTGTCAAATCTCCTTCTGCCTCCCTCTTACAATGATACCTACAGGGCCCCACCCAAATAATCCAGGAAAATCTCCCCATCCCAAGATCCTTAACTCAATCACATCTGCAAATACTCTTTTCCATATAAGGTAACATTTACAAGGTCCCAGCATTAGGACCTGATATCTTTGGAAGTCATTATTTAGTCTACTACAGACTCGATGGATAAAAATTATAGAAATGTAGAGTCATTAATGAGATATATAAGCAGAGATGTGCTCAAACCATACGCGCAGCCTGGAAGGCTCAACATTGTAAAACTGCCAATTCTCCCCATATTCATCTATAAAATTAAGGTAATTCCAATAAAAACCTCAGCAGTTGTGTAACTTGACAAGCTGCTTCTAAAATCCTTATATAAATTGAAAAGAAAAAGAATAGCCAAGATATTCTTGAAGAAAAACAATAAGCAAAGGAGGGTTGCCCTACCAGATATCAAGACTTCTTATAAAGCTACATAATGGAGAGAGTGTTGAATTGGTATAGAGATAAATAGCCCATGGAAACAAACCCACTTATCAACACTTGATATGAGAGGTGACATTGCAGAGAAATTGGGAAAGGATGGGTTTTTTGATAAACATGCTGGGAAATAGGATATCTTCATTAAAAAAAAAAAAAAAAAAGCCTTGTTTTTGTTTTTGTTTTTTTCTTTTTGAGACTGACTCGCTCTGTCGCCCAGGCTGGAGTGCAATGGCATGATCTTCGCTCACTGCAACCTCTGCCTCTCAGGTTCAAGCGATTCTTGTGCCTCAGTCTCCTGAGTAGCTAGGATTACCCGCACCCACCACTGTGCCTGGCTAATTTTTGTATTTTTAATAGAAGACAGGGTTTTGCAGTGTTGGCCAGGCTGGTCTCAAACTCCTGACCTCAAGAGATCTATCCACCTTGGCCTCCCAAAGTGCTGGGATTACAGGCATGAGCTACCATGCCCGGCCAAAAAAACACAAACAAACAAAGAAAAACAAACAAAAAAGGTAAAATGAATTCCTACATCATATCAAACTTAAAATCCATTTCAGGTGAACTAAAAATCCAAGGATGAAAGGAAAAGCTATAAGGGTTTTAGAAAACAATACAGGAGAATGTGTTTAAAACCTAGGAAAGATTCCTTGAACAAGTTACATAAAAACACAAATCATGAAGGGAAAATAGGTGATCAATCTGACTATATTAAAGTTAAGGATTTCTATACAATACCAAAAAAAGAATGAAAAGACAGGTCACAAAGTGGAGAACATATTTGCAATACACAACAAAGAACTAGAATTCAGAATATGTAAAAAATCCCTCCAAGTTAAAAAGTAAACAATAAATCGGGCGACAGAGCAAGACTCCGTCTCAAAAAAAAACAAAAACAAAAAAAACAATAAATCATCCAATTTTTAAAAACTGATTTTAAAAAGATTTGATTAGATTTATCACAAAAAAAAGCAGTCAATACACATATGAGAAAATGCTCAAATCATTAATAATCAAGGAAATATAGGCCGGGTGTGGTGGCTCACGCCTGTAATCCCAGCACTTTGGGAGGCTGAGGTGGGCAGATCACGAGGTCAGGAGATCGAGACCATCCTGGCTAACATGGTGAAACCCTGTCTCTACTAAGAATACAAAAAATCAGCTGGCCGTGGTGGTGCTCACCTGTAGTCTCAGCTACTTGGGAGGCTGAGGCAGAAGAATCGCTTGAACCTGGGAGGCGGAGGTTGCAGTGAGCTGAGATCGTGCCACTGCACTCCAGCCTGGGTGACAGAGCGAGACTCCTCTCCAAAAAAAAAAAGGAAATATAAATTAAAATCATAATGAGAGACAAGGATGTATTCATCTGGCAAAAGTTTTAAATGCAAATTGAAACTTTTATCATTTTATGGTAACAATTTTTGTCTCTAGTAATGCTTTTTTAAACTTTTTGTTTGAGACAAGGTCTTGCTCTGTTACCCAGGCTGGAGTGCAGGGGTACAATCATAGCTCACTGTAAACTTAAGCTCCTGGCACAAGTGATCCTTCTACCTCAGCCTCCTGAGTAGCTGGGACCACAGATGCACCACCACACCCACTTAAGGGTTTTGGGTTTTTGTTTGTTTTGTAGACATGGGGAACTCACTATGTGGCCCAGGCTGGTACAAACTCCTGGGCTCAAGCGATCCTCCTGCCTCAGCATCCCAAAGTGCTTGGATTACAGGCACGAGCCACTATATCCAGTCTCAAACTGTTTTTATTGTGGTAAAATATATATAACATAGAATTTGCCATTTTAACCATTCTTCAGTGTACAATTCAGTGGCATCAATTACATTCACAATGTGCAATGATCACCACTATTCATTTTCAAAAGTTTTCATCACCCAGCATGGTAACTGTATCTATTAAGCAATAACTCCCCATTTTTTCCTCCTTCCAGCCTCTGGTAACCTCTAATTTACTGTCCCTATGAATTTGCCTATTGTAGGTATTTTATATAAATGGAATTATATTTGTTATTTAATGTCTGGCTTATTTCGCTTATGTTTTCAAGGTTCGGCTATGATTTGGAGTGTATCAGGACTTCACTCCTTTTTATGACTCAGTAGTATTCCATGGTGTGTACGTATCGCATTTCGTTTACTCATTCATTGTTGGACACTTGGATTGTTTCCACCTTTTGGCTGTTGTAAGTAATTCTGATACAAACATTGGTGTACAAATACCTAAGTTTCTCTTTTCAGTTCTATTGGGTATACACCTAGGAGTGGAACTGCTGGTTCGTATGGTAATTCCATGTTTAACTTCTTGAGAAGCTACCAAACTTTTCCATGGAAGATGCACTATTTTCAAATAAATCATTTTCACTTACAGCCTATCTCATCATATTCATGTAGCTCACCATCTTTCCTTGGTTTGGGATTTGCCTGGTGTACCTTTTTCTAGCCTTTCACATTCAACTTTTCTGTGTCCCTGTGTTTCAGATGTCTTCTATACTTGTTGTGATTATTACAAATGTACATGGATTTTCTAAATTCCATTTTTTTCTTCTGTCACTTTGGAAACTATATTCTCTAGTTATAATCTTTTAGTTTTCATAAAAGTTTAAATATCCATATTTAACTTCACAAAGTCACAAGTTATCTTTATCCTCTTGCCACATCATAAAAAGAGCCTTATTAACTCTGCTCATCTACTCCTAAGTTACAATATTATTGTCCAGCATTTTAGTTCATTATGGATTGTTTTATAGCTCCTAAAACATTACTGTTTTACAGTTAGTGCTTTAGACTTACCCTCATTTAAAAGTGTTTTCTTTTGTTTTCCTCACCATTCTTTATTAAAGAGCTGGGATCTTGCTATGTTGCTCAGGCTGGAGTGCAGTGGCTATTCACAGGCATGACCATAGTGCACTACAGCCTTGAACTCACTGCCTTAAGTGATCCTTCTGCCTCAGCCTCCTGAGTAAGTGGGACCACAGGTATGTGCCACCACACCCAGTCACCATTCATTATGTTGCATCTTAAGCCTTTGTGGGATCATTTTCCATCACCTTAGCATTTATCTTTGGAAGATTTTAGTGAGAGTCCCAGTTTTTATTCATCAGATAACACATTTTCCCATCAGTCTTCAAATTCAGTTTCATGAATTATTTTTTCAGCACTTTGAAATAGTTCCATTGTCCTTGTTTCCACTGGTGCAGTTGGGAAATAAGCTGTCCGTTTAATAATTGACTTTTTGTGGGTAGTCTTATCTCTCTGGCTGCTTTTTAGATCTCTTCATCTTTTGTGTTCAGTTTCAAAACAATGTGTTTAAGAATGCAATTTCCTTTAATCAGCTTAAGATTTGTGAAGCACTCTAAATTCTAGGATTTGCCTTTAATCTGGCCTAGAAAATTCTCTAAAAAGTAAAGAAGCTTTGACTTTTCTCATTTTCTATCACTCTCTATAGTAAATGCTGCATTCTGGATTATTTCTTCAGACCTATCTTTTTGTTCACTAATTCTCTCTTCAGCTGGGCCTAATCTGTTCATCCATTCTAATTTCAATTGTTATATTTCATTCTCAGTCCTTCCTCACATCTGCCTTGTCTTTCTTTATTGTCTTATACCTTTGTCATATATTTGATTCCTCTTATTGCTTCTGATACAGTCAGCCCATTGTATCCATGGGTTCTACATCCATGGACTCAACCAACCATGGATCCAAAATATTTGTTTAAAAAAATATAAAATTACAACAATAAAAAATAATACCAATTTTTAAATACAGTACAACTATTTACATAGCATGTACATTGCACTGGGTGTTCTGTTTTGTTTAGAGACAGGGTCTTGTTCTGCCATCCAGGCTGGAGTGCAATGACATAATCATAACTCACTGCAACCTTCAACTCCTAGGCTCAAACAATTCTCCTGTCCCAGCCCCCTGAGTAGGTAGGACTACAGGCACAAGCCACTGTGCCTAATTTTTTTATTTTAGTTTTTCTAGAGATGGTGTCTCATTACGTTGCCCAGGCTAGTCTCAAGCTCCTGGACTCCAACAATCCTCCTGCCTCAGCCTCCCACAGCACTGGCGTTGCAGGTGTGAGCCACTATGCCTGGCTATATCAGGTATTATAAGTAATCTACAGATTGTAGAGATGGAAATAAAGCTTCCCTTCTTTCCTCTCTGAAGGTTTGCTGAAACGAGCTGATGACAGATTAACAGGAGAAAAGGCATACAAATTTCATACACACATGGACATGGGAATCCCACAAATATGAGACTCAAAGCAAGGACACATGGCTGAAACTCAAACACCCTCTTTATAAGGAAGAGGAAAAGGTTTCATCTTTATAAGGAAGAGGTCTCATCATGCTACTCAGATGGCATGCAGTTTAAAACTTATTAATTGAAGCCATGCTTGTAATCCCCTAGGACTTTGGGAGGCCAAGGCGGGAGAATTGCATTCCCGTAAGTATTCCAAGACATAATAGCTCAAAATCCAAAATCATACACATGGGAGATAAGATACTACAAATGATAGGATCAAATTTGCCAAGACTGCAAACATTTTAGGCAGTCCTCCCGCCTAAATGCCTCCCACCTCATGGGGAGCTGTAGGCAATTTTGGAAGGGTAGTAAATAATTTCTAGGGGAAATGAATCAACCTGGGAGGCAGACATTATCTTATAAATGATTATCTTAGAAAACTGAATATGATCAGCAAATTACAGGAAGGTGAGGGGTGGAACTACATTGTGAACAAAGGTTGCCTTATGCAAATAGTCTTTCAGGTAAACTCTCAAAGCTGCTCTCAGAATAGATGAAAAGTCTATCTGGGCATGATGACAACTTTTAGTCTCTTTCTCTTCTCCACTGGTTTATCTTTCCTGATTATAAGACTCCTAGAAAGAGGGCTCTTAAGACAATTGCATTTCTTTGGAAGTAGTTTCCTTAGTCAGATAAAGAGATTCTAGAGAGTCTCTTCTTTTGAGTGGGGGAGAATTGCCTGAGGCCAGGAGTTTGAAACCAGCCTAGGCAGACATAGCAAGACCCCATCTCTACATAAAGGAAAAAAATCAGGTGTGGTGGCATTCACCTGTAGTCCCAGCTATTCAGGAGGCTGAGGCGAGAGGACTGCCTGAAATGTTTGCAGTCTTGGCAAATTTGATCCTATCATTTGTAGTATCTTATCTCCCATGTGTATGATTTTGGATTTTGAGCTATTATGTCTTGGAATACTATTGGGAATGCAATCCTCCTGCCTTGGCCTCCCAAAGTCCTAGGGGATTACAAGCATGGCTTCAATTAATAAGTTTTAAACTGCATGCCATCTGAGTAGCATGATGAAACCTTGAGCTGTCCCACCCAGGACATAAAACACCCCTATGTCCAGTGTCTCTACCCTTATACACTACCTGTCCATTAATCACTTAGTAGCTATCCTGGTTATCAGATCAAAAAAAAAAAAAAGTATAAATATAAATAGGGATTGGTACTATCTGTAGTTTCAGGTATCCACTGGGGGTCTTGGAATATATCCCTTGTGCACAAGAGGGGATGACTGTATATAAGACTTTTACATCAAGAGAGGTTGTGATTGAGAGGAATAATATCACACAGAAATGGACAGAGTAATTTGTGTAACTTCTTATCTCCTCTTCTTGGGAAGAGGGTGAGTGTGTCTTCATTTCAAAAGGGATAGCTGCTGCATGACAGGCAGAATCATGATAGTCTTTTTTTTGAGTCGGAGTCTCGCTGTCGCCTAGGCTGGAGTGCAGTGGCGCAATCTCCACTCACTGCAAGCTCTGCCTCCCGCGTTCATGCCATTCTCCTGCCTCAGCCCCCCAAGTAGCTGGGACTACAGGGGCCCGCCACCATGCCCGGCTAATTTTTTGTGATTTTTAGTAGAGATGGGTTATTGCCATGTTTTTCTTTGGAAATTTAAACATGAGTTCAAGGGTGAGTCTAGATGTGTGTTGCAAAGGGTGAACTGTGCTGGACAATGTCTGCTGAATATTCTGTACTAATAAAAAATTAGCTGCATGTACTGGAGCATACCTGTGGTCCCAACAACTTGGAAGGCTGAAGTGGGAGGATAGCTTGGAGCCTAGGAGGTCAAGGCTGCAGTGAGCTATGATCATGCCACTGCCTTCCAGCCTAGGCAACTGGGAGAGACCCTTTCTCAAAATAATAATAATAAAAATCAGCAGTATCTTCTCATAGAACTAGGAATACACAAACTAATTTATACAAATCTGTCCCTGCTGAGAAGACACAAATCATTTAAATTCCCAGTGTCATGTCAGCAAAGTCAATTCTGTATTCAAAGGCCAGCTTATTTTCACCACTTCAAGCAACAAAAAAATACTACATATATGAAAAAATTTCTAAATTAGTTTTTTTTTTTTTTTTTTTTTTTTTTGAGATGGAGTCTCACGCTGTTGCCCAGGCTGAAGTGCAGTGGCGCGATCTCGGCTCACTGCAAGCTCCGCCTCCCGGGTTCCCGCCATTCTCCTGCCTCAGCCTCCTGAGTAGCTGGGACTACAGGCGCCCGCCACCGCGCCCGGCTAATTTTTTGTATTTTTAGTAGAGACGGGGTTTCACTGTGGTCTCGATCTCCTGACCTTGTGATCCGCCCACCTCGGCCTCCCAAAGTGCTGGGATTACAGGCTTGAGCCACCGCGCCCGGCCTAAATTAGTTTTTTTCAAACAAAGAAATGCTCTAAACTTTAGTTACACCACATGGGTCCAAGTTAACAACCAAGAACAAAAGATAGAAATCCTACAAAGATTCCCGACACTTCCTAGGTTTCTGCATAGCAGCAATGAAAGGAAATTAATAATAAATATTGGATTTACATTTTATTCAAAGAATACAAAATTAAGAAAGAGCTCAAATTCAAAGCAAATATGCTTGATATTTCAAAACAATTCTACATACAAAGTACAATAGGAAAAAAACCAAAAGGCCCCATAAATTAGAGTGGCTAGACACATTCAAGTCTAGCAGAAAGAAACTTGGAATTTAATGCAATGTTATTTCTCTTGCCTAGAAGCTAAAGCCTTAATTGTCTCAGGTATCTTCCACCTCCTTATGGGCATTACTTGAAGACAACAATGGAGCAAGCTTTTTAATGAACTTGCCATAGTAAAAAACCAATAACAGACGCCACACTGGAAAGAGGACAACAATGTAACCTAAAAGGGAGCTACTGGCAGAAATAAAAACTAGTAATACTGATAACATCTAGACCTTTGCAGATGTTTAGAGTACTGTACAATCTTAAATTATTATTTATCAACCTTTGGGTCTCACAAATTAAGAATGTACTAGGTAAGAATCAAGGAGTTATACCCAGTTCACAATACTGTTTCCTTCACTTGCCCTTTAGATATAAAGGATCTGGAATTCTCAATGAGTGTTACATGGTTTGGGAATTCTGGAAATTTTCCTTCCATGACCTCCCTATACTTATCTCCATTTCGAAATACACAAAGCTGAGTGCCAGAGGCAAAAATTAATTCCTAAAGATCCAAAGAGTATACAATACTTGTCAAATCTGGTATGTCTGGGCAGGACGCGGTGGCTCACGCCTGTAATCCCAGCACTTGGGGAGGCTGAGGCGGGCAGATCACCTGAGGTCAGGAGTTCGAGACAAGCCTGGCCAACATGGTGAAACCCCGTCTCCACTAAAAGTACAAAAATTAGCTGGGCACGGTGGCACGCGCCTGCAGTCCCAGCTACTCCGGAGGTTGAGACAGAAGACTCACGTGAACCTGGAGGGAGACAGAGAGAGACCAAAGACTGGGCTGAATTCTACAAGCAGACAAAATAGCACATCTATCCATTCAAATCACCCTGGCATAACTGTCTCCTGAAAAACATAGCAAGTACTATAACCACTAGGGATGGACTCTAGCCTGCTGTTCATAAAAGGATTCTGTAAGGGAATCTTTGCTCTATAATGAACAGACTGCTAGATATTACAGAAACTTTAGATTGTCTTGCTACTCACTGACCTTAATATTATCCTTCTTTTGGCCATCAAATTGCCTTTTTTTTTTTTTTTTTTTTTTTGAGACGGAGTCTCGCTCTGTCGCCCAGGCTGGAGTGCAGTGGCGCGATCTCGGCTCACTGCAAGCTCCGCCTCCCGGGTTCACGCCATTCTCCTGCCTCAGCCTCCCGAGTAGCTGGGACTACAGGCGCCCACAACCGCGCCCGGCTAATTTTTTTTTTGTATTTTTAGTAGAGACGGGGTTTCACCGTGGTCTCGATCTCCTGACCTTGTGATCCGCCCGCCTCGGCCTCCCAAAGTGCTGGGATTACAGGCGTGAGCCACCGCGCCCGGCTTATTATCCTTCTTTTGCAACTATTAATTCACTTAAAAATTTTAATCATTGCATACCCTGTAAGCTTCCTATAAACAACATGTTATTGCAAAATGTTTAAAAAGATGTGAGAAAATATCTGTGGAGTGTGGTATCAGAAAAGGCAGAGCCCTTGTTTTAGCTAATGATTCTTTCCCAAACTGGGAGGTTGGGGTAGAGACATGTGGCTTTTGGTAATACATAGGCAGTGATTTCTTACTCTTAAAATCAACAGTAATGAATAAAGTTTTGACATGAGAAATGTTTACAACTAAAATAGACATTGACTACATTCTTAGTACAATTTTTAACATAACTACAAATGTGTATACGCTTCAAATATTAGCAAATTGCTTCAAAATGAAATTCTAAGTAAGTTTTTGGTAATTTATTCACAGTTCAGGCTTACTCACTGGACTTAACAAGACATGAAGAAGAAATGACCAACTGGCTCAGTAAACTAAACATTCATTTCAAAAAACACAAAACTGAAACAAAGCAAAGATTATTCTAAAATTTCCACCTCTCAAGAAGTGTAATTTAAACAAATACCAAAAGCTTTATTTAAGCAAAAACATATTCAATCACAGAACATTCGAAAAGCTAACAGGATCATTTCTACATTCATTCTGAAAACAGTGTAGTAAGAAAGGTAATTTGAGAATTTCCAAAGATGTTCTCGCTAGCCACTATTTATGGTATATAACATAACATTTTGATATCAAGCTATTACAGACTTAAAAGTTAATATGGCATAATTTTACAATCGTGCTTTCACTATGATTTTTATTTTAACCCTGGATATTATCAGTTTGAAGCTAATATTATCAGTCCTATTGGTTGTCACTGTCACAGATCTGAAGATATGTTTAAATTCATCAAGCTAGGAAGATACCAAAATATTAACAATCTTTAAGTATAGTGAGAAAAAACTGATTTAAGTGCTAACATTTCTAAACTTGAGACTCTAACAGTAAAAACAAAGCAATCTGAAACCTGTTTCCATGGGTAAAACACTCTGCCTGGTATTCTTGTACACAAAATTTACTAAATATGTGAATATCATAAAAAGAAAATAACATTCCCTTCAATTTCTTTGGCCTTCACAAATTCAATGTGACTATGATCCTTCTCAATAATACTTTCAATGACATTGTGCTTCTTTAGAAAAAAATCACTTAAGTTGTAGCGTACAATAGTTTACATTAGTTCTTTTGTTGCTATGGTATATCCTAATTTTTTTAAAAGGGAGGAAAAAACCCAAAGAACTTCTTAAAATGTTTGTTAAAGCAAACATTTCAGTTGGTTTCCTTTCTTTGAAGAAGAATAGAAATAAATGTCAGAGGAGTATTACTAAGGAGCCAAAAACAAAACAAAACAAACAAGCAAAACAAAAACAAAAACAAAAAAAACTCCTTTCCTCCCATCCTCAGAACTAACTCAGAACAAGAGATCTGTATTCAAAAAGATAAAACAATCTCACCTCAGAAACTACCTCCTATGAAACCTAAGAGAGAAAACCTGTAATAGCTCTCTTAACCAACAGCCCCATCTCCACATCACCAAGCACCAGTTCTCTTTGGGTAGTAGTAATGCTTGTTTTTCATCTTTGCATATTAAGGAGTGTTGTTTACAGATTTATGGGTCATTTGTAGCTTACTTTGCAAATACCTTTCACTTCTTATGAAACACAATATGCCCCCAAACATGGACCATTATTCAAGCAGACAAAATCACTCACTCACAGCACTTTAACAACCCACCTCCACTCCATCTTCCCATTCTCTCACCCTATGCCTTCCAATGAACCTAGTCGTTGCTAGTGATGAGTCCACCTGGAGACAAACACTGCTTTAAAGATGATGTAATTTTCAATGCCTACCACAGTGACTTTCTCATAATAGGTATTAATAAACACTTGTTGACATAGTTATAATAAGCTAAAAATAGTTAACATTAATTTTTCCCTTTATCTTTTATTCTTACGGCATAGAATTTTTTTTAAAAGATTGAAAAACTGATTCCAATGTAATAATCATTTACTGGGCCACATGCTAGATGACAGACATGCCTCCCTGCCTAAAAAGGGCTCAGAGGGTAAGGAATTCTCAGTTATACATGAGTGAATTAAAACTTTAAATGTAGTACAAAAAAGAACTTTTTATATGAAGGATTCTTTATGTAGAGTATCTTTTTTGAAAAATCAGATTTTCTTATTCTATATTACACTGGTTTTAACTGGGCATGGTCACTTTAGTAGTGTGCCTCATTACAATGTCTCTTTTATGTTAAGAACTTATAAAAGCATTTAAAAATCACTACTCAAACGGGATAGAGAGTAAGAAGACAGGAGAGAAGGAGAAACCATGTTTTTTGTTTTGAGTCAGGAGGGTCTCACTCTGTCACTCAAGCTGAAGCACAGTGGCGCAATCACAGCTCACAGTAGCCTCAAACTCCCAGGCTCAAGTGATCCTCCTACTTAAGCCTCCCAAGTTGCTCAGACTACAGGTGCAAGCCACCATGCCAAGCCAATTTAAAAAAAAAATTTTTTTTTTTTTTTTTGAGACAGTCTTGCTCTGTTGCCAGGCTGGAGTGCAGTGGCGCGATCTCACCTCACTGCGACCTCCATCTCCTGGGTTCAAACGATTCTCCTGCCTCAGTCTCCCAAGTAGCTGGGACTACAGGCACGTGCCACCACACCCAGCTAATTTTTGTATTTTTAGTAAAGACAGGGTTTCACCATGTGGGCCAGGATGGTCTCGATCTCTTGACCTCGTGATCTGTCTGCCTCGGCCTCCCAAAGTACTGGGATTACAGGTGTGAGCCACAGCATCCGGCCAAAAATATTTTTGTAGAGACCAGGTCTCACCATGTTGCCCAGGCTATTCTCAAACTTGAGCTCAAGCAATCCTCCCACCTCAGCCTCCCAAAGTGGAGACTGGTATTACAGGCTGAGCCTCTGCATCCGGCAGAGAATCCATGTTTGTCTGGAAAATATCACTTCTTTGTTCTTAATTTTGGTTTTCGATATTCAGTTTAGAACTTACCCTAGCTTTCAGTAAGTGTGTGTGTGTGTGTGTGTACACATGTGCTTCATAGAAAGACACACAGAGAGGGAGACAGAGATTATGCACGCTAATGATTGATTTCACACATTAGTTTTAACTTAGAATGCTGAATCAAACTTTAAACTATAAGAAATGCTACAAACCCACATGAATCATGTTTGTAAAATGTTAATATACCAATCATAAGAAATGATACTCGCGCCTGTAATCCCAGCTACTCGGGAGGCTGAGGCAGGAGAATGGCGTAAACCTGGGAGGCGGAGCTTGCAGTGAGCCGAGATTGCGCCACTGCACTCCAGCCTGGGCGACAGAGCGAGACTCCATCTCAAAAAAAAAAAAAAAAAAGAAATGATAATATACACACACTAGCTGACTTACACAAAATAATCTTAGAAACAATTAAAGTAGATTAACATAGCTATAATAGCTATATATATATATATATAATGTAAATAGTGACCCTATTTTATTCTTAAAAAGATCAGGTTTCTAGTCACCATGTATGAAAGTCCTTCCAAATTACCTCAAAATATAACAAATCTTTCTCTAACCCTAATACACAAGCAGAATTCTATGCTTCTCTGGCAACAACAATAACTATTAGAAAATCTTAACCTCACCAAGAAGTTCAAATGAGAAAAGAAAGGAAGGAAAAGACTTAGCTTACTTAAATAATTGTGCTAAATAGCTTACCTTCACAATTTAAAAGTAAAAAACTTTGAAAAAGAAGGACTTCACCAAAAACAGACACACTCTCCTATAGCCTTGAAGATCTGGCCAGAAAAGCTCCATGAAGAAATCATTACTCATAATTTTGGGGGTATCAAATAATAATATTCTACTTTAAATATTTTAATCCAAATTGTCAACTTCCATTTCTGACACCTATAAGCTGAACATACCCCAGTATCACTTTATTTATATCTTCTTTATTCCTAAATATATTTCAGGGGTAGAGCACGGAAAATACAGAGAGAAAAATACCTAGAATGTAATACTAAATTTGGTGGCTATCAGTGTAAAGCATACATACCTTTTTCTGAGCTTAGCCTACCACATATACTGGAAATGATGAGGTCAACGACCTGCAAATCTTCCAAACAATCACAAATAACTTCCAAACTGGCACTAAGGGACTAGTTTTACGCAACAATGCAGTCAAGGGAAGTTAAAATTAACTATAGGAAATTCTTCCTTGTGACAAAGTTTAAGAGAATACTGAATATATCAATATTAATTTAATAGCAGCTCTGTGTTGTGATTTTAAAGAACAAGATAAAATATGTCATTTAGCAGTCATTTAAAAAATAAAAGACTACAGATACAAGGAAATGAAAACCATTTTTAGGAGATGAAAACACAAAGAAGTAGGATA
Source organism: Macaca nemestrina (assembly GCF_043159975.1). Classification (NCBI taxonomy): domain Eukaryota; kingdom Metazoa; phylum Chordata; class Mammalia; order Primates; family Cercopithecidae; genus Macaca; species Macaca nemestrina. The sequence goes on from NC_092137.1 coordinate 69,586,242, forward strand.
CCCAACATGTACACATCCCATCTTCAAATTTAAAATCATATTGTCAGTTGTCCAAAGCAGCTCAAATTTAAAGTTTGTGCTACAAAATTGTGCAAATATGTTAAGGATTGGAGACCCACCAATGCACTACTATAATATTTTGCTTCCTAAATTTCTTCCACCTACAGGTAATAGACAACAAGTCTGAGAAACTAAGGCTAACCAAACTTAGATATAAATCCTACCAAGAAAATTTTTCAGTTTTAAGTTTTACGGTTTGATTTAAAAACAAAACAGAAACAAATTTCAAAATAAATCACATCTTATCTTTATATAACTTGGCAAAACCTTCCCTAACTGTCCAAGTATGAGCATACAATGCCACTGGCTTTAGATACTCCAATTAAATGCACTACTCTTTCATTGGTCTGAATGAAGCATGGTGAAACAAGCACAAATTTTTAGAAACATACTGTCTTCTCACATTGAAGTGGAGGGTCCAGAAATGCAACACCCAGCATTCTTTAAAGAAAATAATAGCTAAAATCTTTCTGATACAGATTCCAATAGATTCCATCATTCAAAGTCCTCCACAAATTACTGGAAAATGTAAGAGGTAACTTCACAAAAATCACATATTGAGTGGAATAATTATAACTGATATATAAATAAGGATTTACTAAAAAAGGCTTCAAGGGGTGATATTTTAAATCAAGGTTTTAAATACAAAAGGTGTCTTGTGTTGCTTAATTGTACAGTTTCGTACATTTTGTACAGATATTCTTCACTCTACAGTCACAGATTTGGCAAGATTCCGTGGGAAATCAACCTGCAAAAAAAAAAAAAAAAGCAAGATTTGAGGGATTATACAGACTGGGGAAGGGGGGTTGCTATAAGCAAATTATTTTTGTTTATAAAAACAGAAAACAATACAATCATTAACCATCTTTATTACAGACTACAAATAATTAGATTAGAAAATATAATCACATAATGTGTCCTGAAAAAAACTGAAATTGGTAAGGAAAAAGCATGCTAAAGCTGCCAGTTCACACAGAAAGAGCTACTGTGGTCCTCTACAGAAGTAGTAGCCCTCACAGGGGTCAGTAAAAACAAAAGCACAATGTTTTGGTTGCCACAATGTCTGAGAAACCAGGAACGCTAAAAAGTCTTCAATGTGTGGGACAGTTCCAAACAAAAAAGAACAGTCTTGCCAAATGCCAACAGCTGCCCTATTAAGAGGCATGGGTTATATTAAGAAAACAGGTGGAGACTACCCAAGGTGAGTCACAATCTTGGAGGTGAACCCCAAGTTCCTTCAAGTTCTATGGGTAAGAAGATGTGATGTAACCTACAAATTGGGCCATGAAAATATAACAGGTGACAGATATTTCTCAAACACTATTGTTAAAATTTTAGGAGAAAAAAATCAGAATGTATCCAGGTAAAAAACCATCCCAAGATTTCTGCAGCGGTAGATGACTTACATCATAGCCTCTCAGCACAGCAAGGTGGAAAGCCAGCAGCTGTAAAGGGATCACGCTGAGAATGCCCTGCAAGCAGTCTACCGAGTGGGGCACCTTGATTGTTCTTTTTGTATTCTTAATGGTCTCAGTATCCTCCTTATCACAAATTACCACAGGCCGCCCCTAGGAAAGAAAATCACACACATACACAACATCACTGGTAGGCAAAGGCAGGGCTATAGCTTATGAATGTGCAAAAACTGCACTGCATAATCCACATGAAGCCTCACTGACAGACTTCTTTAAATTCCTATGTAACAAATCTGAGTGTTATTACTTATAGTCGAGGAAACAGAAGCTTTATGGGATCCAGTAATTTGTTTAAACTCATGCAACTAAGAAATACCAGGCTTAGTACTTGATTGCAGGTTTGCCTAACTTCAAAGCTCAAGTTCATTACCACCACATTGTGCTTAGGGAATAGTATCTGTTAGAATTTATATATAAAGCCAACTGATGTGAAGAAAACTCCATTATATAATATTAAAATAAAACCTAGATGTTAGGTTTCCCCTGAAATATATCACGTGTGTTTTTTTTTAATTTATTTTATTTACTTTTTTAGAGACAGGGTCTCACTCCTGGACTCAAGTGATCCTCCTGCCCCAGTCCCCAGAGTAGCTGGGACTACAGTCATGTGCAGCTGCACCCAGCTGAAATATATATTTAAAAATATTTTTAAATACATTTTTAAATGTTTTAAAAGTATTAAATTAAAAAGGAGCAGCATATGTTAACTGAAAGAAGACAGGATGTGGAGACCAAGACCTCAGTTCTGGTCTTGGTTCTGCTCAATATGAGATCTATGACCTTGTTCTTCTCAAAACTCTAAGTATCTGGGTCGGGAGTGGTGGTTCATGTCTGCAATCCCAGCACTTCGGGGGGCTGAGGCAGGTGGATCACTTGAAGTCAGCAGTTCAACACCAGCCTGGCCAACACGAAACCCCATCTCTACAAAAACACAAAATTAGCCAGGCATGGTGGAGTTTGCCTGTAATCCCAGCTACTCAGGAGGCTGAGGCAGGAGAATCACCTGAACCCAGGAGGCAGACGTTGCAGCGAGCCAAGATTATGCCACTGCACTCCAGGCTGGGTGACAGAGCAAGACTTCATCTCAAAAAAAAAAACTCTAAGTATCTGAATCCTCACAAGTAAACCTCAAAGGCTGTATTCCAAAGTAAATGAGTTAACACGTGTAAATATGTTTTGTAAGTCATTCAAATAAGCTAGCGTAACTCCCCTCTTTGATCCCCAAGGTGTTCTCACAGTCCCCCGACTCACCTGCCGAGCAACCACTTGCTGAAGAGCATTCTGACACTTGGCGTAAGTGTGATCTCTCATGATGATCATGATCACAGGCATCAATTTATCCACCAAAGCCAGAGGGCCATGTTTCAGTTCACCAGCAAGGATGCCTTCAGAGTGCATGTAAGTAATTTCTTTGATTTTCTAATCAAAGGAAAGAACCAAATTGGTCTTCAGTCCACTTTTCAAAAATCCATGTTTAAGTAAATATTACACAAAGCATCTGATATGTCAAGTCACCGTCTATTTATCCAAAAGTATTAAAGGACCACTGATCTATAAATATATCTAACAAGTTAATAGATCGCTATTTCCATATTATCAACAAGTAATTTGAAGTTTTAAAGCTCCACAAGGACTTTTTAAAGATTTTAGATTATCATGAACATATTCATATTTCTGGGTAACTTTTCTTTCTTTTTTTTTTTTTTTTAAAGACAGAGTCTCGTTCTATCGCCCAGGCTGGAGTACAGTGGTATGATCTCAGCTCACTGCAACCTCCACCTCCTAGGTTCAAGTGATCTTCCCGCCTCAGCCACCCAAGTAGCTGGGATTACAGGCATGTGCTACCACATCCAGCTAATGTTTTTGTATTATTAGTAGAGATGGGGTTTCACCATGTTGGCCAGGCCGGTCTCGAACTTCTGACTTCAAGTGACCTACCTGCCACGTCCTCCCAAAGTGCTGGGATTATAGATGTGAGCCACTGTGCCCAGCCTGACCTCAATTAAATTTCTTATCTACAGAATTTAATCCTTATTCATATTTGAACAAATTAACCCAAGTTACTTGCTAAATCCAAGTTTATCATGCTAAAATGTACTCTTTTTGATTTTCACTTCTGAACAGAGTTCTCTGTTGCACTTTCTCAAAGTAAACAGACCACAATGCATAAATATAGAAGCATTTTTAAAAATTCTACCTGTTTCATTCATTTAATGTAAAAGTATGACTATGTGTCAGGTCTGCAAGTCAATGGACTGATATTAATTAGAAATGAGAAAACTTACCAGTGCCCCTTCAAGACAAGTAGCATAATGATAGCCTCGTCCCATTATCAGAACTGACTTCTGATGATAAAGCTCTGTTGCTAGTTTCTGAATTTCATCATCCATGCTCAGTACTTCCTTAATCAAATCTAAGAAGTAATATTAGCAAAAAAAGGACAATAAACCAAACAAATAAAATAACAATATATTGGTAACAACCAACAAAAGACCAGTGTTTCTATTCCTCTGTGCTATCAATCAGTATGGGGTTTTTTTAATACATCAGAGCAAAAGTAGAAAGATCTTATTGACTTGCTTCAAGGATAAGAAGAGAATTTTACCTATTACCCACTCCCTTAGGACAACAAAAGTATAATATATGAGTATCTTTGTACCAGGCAGCCGTTTCAATCCAAGCATGATCTCTTTGCGTCTTTCCTGCATGGAGATCCGATCATCACACATCATAAGGGCGAACATCACAAGGGATACAAACTGGCTGGTATAAGCCTGAAACATCACAAAAAAGCAAGACAATTAGTTGCAGCCGCATCTTAAGAATTTAGAACTTTTAATTTTAAAAAGCTGAAAATAAAATTCCCATTGGTTTTATGGTATACATTCTCTATCTTTTAAAACTACGTTAGGGCCAAGCACGGTGGCTCACGCCTGTAATCTCAGCACTTTGGAAGGTTGGGTGGGTGGATCGCTTGAGCTTAGGAGTTCGAGACCAGCCTGGGCAACATAGCAAAACCCTGTCTCTAAAAAAAAATTTAAAAATTAGCTGGGTGTGGTGGTGCACACCTGTGGTCCCAGCTACTCAGGAGGATCACTTGAGCCCAGGAGGCAGAGATTGCAGTGAGCCAGGATCGCACCACAGCACTGCAGCCTGCGACAGAGGGAGGCCCTGTCTCCAAAAACAAAAATAAAATAAAAAAATAAATGTAACTACCTTAGTAACAGTGAACTGAGTCAGTACTTAGGAAATCACTATTCTCCTTTTCTGAATTTTGAACAAATGACATAACCTTTATTTCTTAGATACAAAAGCCAAACGCCTTATAAATCCATTGAATGCTTATAAAATTCCTAATATCCCTAAGAAAGGAAGGAAAAGATGAGTAAATCAGCATGTGCCTAACCAAATTTAGTTTTTGGTGTAAGTCAAAAGGCAAGTACTTGATAAACTCTCCTTGGAGTACTTGCACTGGTATTGTTGGATTTTTTTTTTTAATTGCTTTTTGATTTTCACCTTTGCCTATTGGCTGTTCCTCACTCCCAGTTTTATTTTTTAAGTTTGGCATCAAAAAAAAAAAAAAGGAAAGAAAGTACAATTGTTGAAAAGTAAAATTATCTTTACTCTCATCTGTTAATATAATTACATTAATAATATGCTATTAATAACACTTGTGAATACTGCCTTAAAGTTTTTACTGTTTTTCTTTTTCTTTACATAGTTAAGAAAATTAATTACTAGCAGGTACAATTTTATAACTTGCTTTCACTCGTAAATAATAGTACAAGTGTATTCCCAAAACTGAACTGTCAAGTTACATTATAACCTTGATCAGTTTTCATCTCTTTAGGCCTCAGATACCCCATCTGTTAAATGCACCTGACACTTATAAGATTATCATGACAATTAAATGAGACAAATGTAACACATTCAGTTCTGTATAATGCCTGGATATACAGGCTCAAAATGTACTATAAATTTTATTGATGACAGCTTGAACTAAAAGACAATTATTTTCTTAGGATACAGAATTGTACATATTTTAAAACTCACAATCCTACTGCCAACACTATTTTCATTCTTCCTAACTTTATGTGAATGTGAGATGTGCCTGGTTTGTCAAGTACTGTGAAATGTTGAGAATTATCTCTTTAGCAAATTTTTACCATTTTGACTGCTGGACAATGAACCTTCAGTACTATTTTAACATACATATCTTGAATCCTAAAACTAAGCTCTTTTTTCATGTTTGTTGACCATTTATATTTTCTCTTTTGACAACTGACTTTGTTGTTCCTCACCTGTTTTTCAACTTGAGTTTTTTTCAAATTGGTTTTAAGAAGGTAGTTATTGTTATGTCTCAAATATTTTTTCTCATCATGGACTGACCTTTTATATTGGTGTTGACATAATTTTTAGACTCAGATAATCCTTCCATATCCTAACATAAGCTAAGTATTATTAAATTTTCTTACTTCTGTTGTTTTCATTGTTCCTTTTTTTTAGTCTGTTTGAAATTAATTTTAGCGCAAGTTGAAGGAACACTAATTCTATCCCGAGATACGTCATTTCTTTACAATCTTTCCATTTAAAAATATAGTATTTTCTTCAATTTGTGCTAGGAATTTAATGCAATTTACCTCTATTTATCACTTTGGCCACACGCTCTAAATTTTTACCTCTATTATTCATTGTTTACTTTTTTCTAGTAAGTCTTTTTTTTGCGGGCGGGGGGGACACAGTTGTGCTCTTGTTGCCCAGGCTGGATTGCAATGGCGTGATCTTGGTTCACTGCAACCTCAGCCTCCTGGGTTCAAGTGATTCTCCTGCCTCAGCCATCCCAAGTAGCTGGGATTACAGGCACCCGCCATGATGCCCAGCTAATTTTCTTGTATTTTTTTAGTAGAGACAGGGTTTCACTATGTTGGCCAGGCTGGTCTTGAACTCCTGTCCTCGAGTGATCCGTCCACCTTGGCCTCCCAAAGTGCTGGGATTACAAGCGTGAGCCACCACGCCTGGCCTCTAGTAAGTTTTTCTTTTTTTTTTTTTTTTTTTTTTTTGAGACGGAGTCTTGCTCTGTCGCCCAGGCTGGAGTGCAGTGGCCGGATCTCAGCTCACTGCAAGCTCCGCCTCCCGGGTTTACGCCATTCTCCTGCCTCAGCCTCCCGAGTAGCTGGGACTACAGGCGCCCGCCACCTCGCCCGGCTAGTTTTTTTGTACTATTTAGTAGAGACGGGGTTTCACCGTGTTCGCCAGGATGGTCTCGATCTCGTGACCTCGTGATCCGCCCGTCTCGGCCTCCCAAAGTGCTGGGATTACAGGCTTGAGCCACCGCGCCCGGCCTAGTAAATTTTTCTTAATGGTAGTTCTGATTTTTTTTTAACCAATAGTTATTAAGAAAAACATTTTTATGTTTCAGATATTTGAGGTTTTTACTTACATCTCTTTTATTAAAACAGTAGGTTATTGTGCTGTTATCAGTTACAGTGTTTTACTTTTAGCTTCAGGAAATTTATTCTAAGGGGTGTGTGTGTGTGTGCGCGCGCGCATGCGCGTGCACATGGATTATATGCTGAATTTCTATTACTCTTCTCTTGATAAGGGATTAGTCCATTAGTGATTTCCTGGCATGATGTGGATAATGAGACTCCCTCTATAATAAAATCACAGTCTGGTAACTCCCTATCATCCCAATAGTTAAATGAGACTCCCTGTTTCCTCTTGCTGGACTTCCCAGCCTCCAGCTGCTCACATGGTCCTCCACAACTGCCTCCCTGTACACCTATTATATTCTACCAGCAGATTCTAATCTTTTCCCATAATACTAAAGTGAATTTGAAGTCCTCCACCTCCAAGACTAATGAGCACATCTATACTCTAAATTCCAGTCTCTTCCAGTCTACTTCTTCCTACTGTGGTTTACTTTCAATAAATCAACTAATCACAAAATATACTACCAGGTCAGAGGTATCTTGGACCCCTGGGATACTTAAACTGTTTCCAATCCAAACTGATCAGATAATGAGTATTCCAGTTCCTGTAGCCCATAACTAAAAATGTTATTCTACAAACTAGTGTTTATTTGTTTGAACTGAAACCATCTGAACACTAGTTTTTAAGTACAAATATTAAACAGAGCAACTTTAATCCATATGTTTTTCCATTGCATTGCTATTACAGTTTAATTTCTAATTTCAATTTCATATTTTTAATTTCATCAATACATACTAGGAAACCAATTATGAGGAAAAAGAAGCTATACCCTACATTTAGAATCTACTGAGGTTTCAAAGAGTTTACCAGGAAAATGCTGACTCTGAAATGTTAAACTTGGTTTTTCTTTTTGTTCAGCCAAAAACAAAGTTACATTTTTATTTTTTTTAAATCAACAAAAGTCAGCACTTTGGTGAAATTCTAAACACCTGCAATAACATATAAAAACTGCTGAACCTACCATTTATACCCATCAATTACTCCAGAGGTATCAAATTATCCATGGTCTGACACTATGAGAAACTCAGTAAGATCCCTCTAATCCTGACAGTTTTTCAGGCAAAGTTGAGAATTTATAAGCAAGATCACAGAATTCTACTAGCTCCATCACTGGGCCCACGGATTAGGATCAATAATTAACTATTTGGCCAGGCGCGGTGGCTCACGCCTGCAATCCCGGCACTTTGGGAGGCCAAGGTGGGTGGATCACGAGGTCAGGAGTTTGAGACCAGATTGGCCAACATGGTGACACCCAGTCTCTACTAAAACTACAAAAATTAGCCGGGTGTGGTGGCGGGTACCTGTAATCCCAGCTACTCAAGAGGCTGAGGCAGGAGAATCGCTTGAAACCGGAGGGCAGAAGTTACAGTGAGCAGAGATCACACCACTGCACTCCAGCCTGGGCAACAAGAGCAAAACTCCATCTCAAAATAACAATAATAATCATAGTAATAATAATCAACTTTTTTCAACATCCATTAACATAAAAACTTTTATTTGCCATCTGGAATGGTCTGTGACTAAATAACCCAAAACGTATTGTAAGTAGCTAAACCCAAAATGTCTAAGACAGTTGAATAAAATTACTTTAGAACCCAAGAAAAATGAAAGTAATACTAAATTGCCATACTTACTAAATTTTTTAAGAGTCATTTTTGAAAAAAATTAAAGTCTGTACTAAAAAGACGCTAATTTGTCTTATACATGTGGTAACCATTGCGGGTAATGGGTGAAAAGTACATAAGACTTCTCCGTACTATCTTTGCAACTTCCTGTATAGTTATTTTAAAATAAAAAGATATTTTTTAAAAATGCAGTAAGAACGAACTACTGACACAAATAACAACACGAACAAATCTCAAAAACTTTAGGCTCAGCTGGTCCAACAGCAGAGGGTCATCAGAACTCATTAGCGTTACTAAAGTTGGTATACAATACCTCACTGCTAAATTTAACTGGTTTTATTTAAAAAACAAACTTCGGGCTAAATGAAAGAAGCTAGACATACAAAACGTGTTATACAACTCCATTTACAAGAATTTTCTGGAAAATGCCACAATACAGCAAGAGAAAACAGTAGTTCCTGAGTATGAGGCTGGAGGGTAGGCGTGAGGATTGACTATAAAGAAACACAAAGGAATATTTCAGGTGATCATCTTCTAAAACTGGATTGTGATAACAGTTGCACAGCCAAATGAATTCACTAAAACTGTACACTTAAAATTGGTGAATATGCTATGGTAGAAGCTAGATGGTGGGTATACCAATGCTAATGTATTATTATTTTTTTTAAGATAGGGTCTCACTCTGTCATCCAAGCTAGAGTGTAGTGGTATGCTCATGGCTCACTGCAGCCTCAAACTCCTGGGCACAAGGGATCCTCCTGCCTCAGCCTCCTGAATAGCTGGGACTACAGGCATGCACCACCATGCCCTGCTAATTTTTGAATTTTTTATAGAGATGAGGTCTCACTATGTTGCCCAGGCTGGTCTTGAACTCTTGGCCTCAAGTTGTCCTCCCACTTCAGCCACCCAAAGTGCCAGGATAACAGGTGTCTCATAAACAAAGGAATGAGAAATATAAAATATATATATTTCCCTTGGCAGCTCACAATTCCAGAAAAGATTAAGTCAATGGCATCCATCCAATCAAACAATCCCATACCCCACATACACCACGTTGTAGCCCTTGTTTCACAATCTGTTATAAATAAAGAGGCTCTGAGATTCCAATCCCCTAATCAAATCGTTAAGTGCTACTAAAGGTGGCTGTCATTTACTCAGCAACAGGATGGAAACCCAAGTACAAACATGTAACACATTTTAATTACCACATGGAGAAAATTCAAGTTTTAGCACTCTGTAAATTATAGTGTTAGCAATATCAAAATACCCAAGAAATAAAAATCTCACTCAAGAGTTTTTATGCCTATAACACCAGCACTTTGGGAGGCGAAGGCAGGCAGATCATTTGAACCCAAGAGTTAGAGACTGGCCTGGGCAACATGGTAAAATTCCGTCTCTACAAAAAAATACAAAAATTAGCCAGGCATGGGTGGTGGCCTGTACCTGTAGTTCCAGCTACTCAGGAGGCTGAGGTGGGAGGATTGCCTGAGGCTGGGAAGGCCCAGGCTGCAGTAAGTCATGACTGCACCACTGCACTCTATCTACCCTGGATGACAGAGAGGAGAGACCCTGTTTCAAAAAAAAAGGGCCAGATACAGTGGCTCATGCCTGTAATTCCAGCACTTTGGGAGGTCGAGGCAGGCAGAGCACTTGAGGTCAGAAGTTCGAGACAAGCCTGGCCAACACAGTGAAACCCCATCTCTACTAAAAATACAAAAATTAGCCAGGTGTGGTGGCAGGTGCCTATAATCCCAGCTACCTGGGAGGCTGAGGCAGAAGAATCGTTTGAACCGAGGAGGTGGGGGTTGCAGTGAGCTGAGATCGCGCCACTGCACTCCAGCCTAGCCAACAGATTGAGACTCCATCTCCAAAAAAAAAGGAAAAGAAAAGAAGAATTTTTATGTAAGAATCACAAACTTTCTACAAAAAATTCTCTATGAGAATCTTTGAGGGAAAAACTCAAATGCGGTTATGCACACCTTAACATTGTCTTCCACAATTCTTTAATTAAACTCAAATCCACCAATACCCCAACATCTTATTAGATAATCAGCAAGAAATATCAAACTTAAGCAGAAAAATACTGAGAAAACAAAAATGTGAAATCATAAAAAGTAACACATTGGGCAACATAGAAAGACCCGGTCTTTAAAAAACAAAAAACAAAAAACAAAAAAAACTAGCCACACACAGTGGTGCATCTGTAGTTCCAGCCACTCAGGAGGCTGAGGCAGAGATCACTTGAGCCCATGAATCTGAGGCTGCAGGGAGCTATGATTCCTGTCACTGCACTCCAGCCCCAGCCTGGGTGACAAAACAAGACCCTGTCTCTAAATAACAAACAAACCTAAAACCGCCAAAAACACCTGTGGAGGGATAACATCTCTTATATTTATACAACTTTCTAAGATTTCCTATTTTTATTAGCCTCCTAAATTTATGCATATTCCAATTCCAAAGAGCAAAGTAGTCTTACTAGGCTTTCAAAAAACAAGACAGCACCTTTAAACCTCCCCAGAGCAATATCTAAAGAGAAACAGATACTGTCATACAATACTCATTAAAAAAATTTTTTTTAATTGCCAAATTTTAATTTTTTTTTTTTTTTTTAGATGGACTCTCGCTCTGTCACCCAGGCTGGAGTGCAGTGGCATGATCTCGGTTCACTGCAACCTCCACCTCCCAGGGTCAAGTGATTCTCCTGCCTCAGCCTCCCGGGTATGCTGGGATTACAGGCACGTACTACCACACCTGGCTAATTTTTGTATTTTTAGTAGAGACGGGGTTTCACCATGTTGGCCAGGCTGGTCTTGAACTCCTGAGCTCAAGTGATCTGCCCAGCTCAGCCTCCCAAAGTGCTGGGATTACAGGCGTGAGCCACCGTGCCCGGCACTTGCCAAATTGTATACCAAAGGTGTATTCCTCCTTACAAATTTTCAGAGGTAGTATGTACATTTTTACATTATTTATTAGAAACCATAAATAGGTAAATAAAAATTCCAAAAATGGTTCAAGTGGATGTTTCTAATTTGTTACTTTTCGAATTCCAGACTATACTTCATAAAAGAAGAGGATGTTATATACTTGTTATGTATCTTACTGTGCCTAGCAGGAGGGCAGTAAGTGATAGACAAGGATAGCCAGCAGAGACCTTTTCAAAATGGACTTACATTATATACATAAGTCCCTTTTAAACTCTAAGATTAGGAGGAGGGAGAGAATGACAAGTCTTTTATCTAACTGACCCTTAAGTCCTACAGTATTTACAATGATTAGTAAAATGTGTGAGTTCTGTAACTGTTAAAAAAAATAAGACACAGACTAGTCTATAGACTAGTCTGCTTCACTGACACTATGATTAAATAATCATCAGAGAAATGAGTCAAGAATTTACCTTTGTACTGGCCACACCAATCTCAGGACCAGCATTAATGTGAACTCCACAATCTGTCTCCCGTGATATAGAACTGCCAACTGTGTTTGTGATCCCCACAGTTAAAGCTCCTCTCTCCTTACAGTACCGAAGACCCATCAAGGTATCTGCTGTCTCACCTGTGCAAAAAGTAGGACAAGCATAACACATACAGAACAGTTTTAGCATATGCTGTTTCTTAGCAGCAAAAACAAATTGACCACACTTTCAACAATATTACTTGTTTTAAATAAAATACAAAACATCCATTTAATAAATTTATAAAACTTTAATATGGGCTTGTCAGCATCTCCCTTCTGTCACTGAAAATCCAGCTCTTTGAACATAAAAGGTGTTCATTTTTACTAATTCATAAAGAATTATGTAATATTAAAATAAATCTGTGTTCGTCAAGTCATCTGCAATGCCAGTTTATCTTTAAATATCAGCTTTTGCCAAGATATGCTAGAATTATGAAAAGAATCACTTTCCTTCCCTTTAAGTCTTTAAAATTAACACACCTGATTGACTAAGGAAAAAGCAAACATCATCTCGAAAGACTGGTGTGTTTCTGTCCAGGAAGTCACTTGCTAGTTCCACCATCACGGGCAACTCAGTCAGCTCCTCAAGAACTTGACGTGTCTGCAGAGAAAAGATTACTTGGTCACAGAAGTTTCCTTCAAATACTCTTTCATTGGACTTCTTTGGATTCAATGTATAGTTTTTGCTTTTTCTGATTACAAAAATGACATGTTAGAAAATAAAAACAACCTAGATTAAAATATTTTTTAAAAAAATCAAAATCCTACCAATTGAGATAAGCACAGCTAACATTTTACCATCAGTCTCTTTAAACAACTATGTATACATTCCTTTTTTTTTTTTTTTTGAGACGGAGTCTCAGCTCACTGCAACCTCAGCCTCCTGTGTTCAAGCGATTCTCCTGCCTCAGCCTCCTGAGTAGCTGGGACTACAGGCGTACGCCACCACACCCAGCTTAGTAGAGATAGGGTTTCACCATGTTGGCCAGGATGGTCTCGATCTCCTGACCTCATGATCTGTCCACCTCGGCCTCCCAAACTGCTGGGATTACAGGCGTCAGCCACCGCTCCTGGCCACATACATTCATATAAAGAAACATACTCATACATATAAAACATTGTGAGAAGTGGAAAGGGCATGGTTCTGAGTCAGCTTGTATGTTATCTCTAACTACCCAATTCCTAATCTTTAAAATGAAAATTCATGTAATACCCATGTCAGCGAGGGTTTTCAAATCAGATAACAGATGTACAAATATAGAGAGAAAAATTAAACACTTTAAAAATACAATGTATTCATAAATAGGACCATTTCCCAAAAGTAGTCAATATATTTTAGAAATCTTGTTTAAGAAGGCTATTTTCAACCTTTGTGGGATGGGGTAGAGGGAATGAAGTAGGGAGCAGTATTCCTCTGTGCAAAAGGTAGCTTAACCTTCATTTCAGTAAATTTCCATTCTAATTATTTTTACACTAAACATCAGAAAATCAAAAACAACAGAAAAATTAACTTTTAGGCAGCAAAAACTTTAAGCTCAACCAATGTATACATTTAGTGTTGCTTTAATTCTAACTCTAGAGCTCACCTATCCTGACAGCCTTTCACCAGCCTCTTCAGGCAAGTGGTCCTGCCCATCTCTCACCCATCTCAGCTTTCCTCCTTCTCAGCAATAAAGAACTTAAAGGTGCCATTATTTCATAGCCCTTTAACTTGAGCTTGCCCGCAAATTTGAGCAGAATCGTTTTATCTGGTTCCCCAAAAAATATTAAATAACTTTGATTTGGCATTTTTTAACAATATTACATCATGTAAAGAAAGTCATTGAAGATAAAATGCTCCTTTTATTGTTCTTTTCCACTAATATATTTTATTCATTATACATTAAGTTACTGACACTAAAATGCTAAATGTTTTCCTACAAATAAATGTAAACCAAACCTTTTCACCCAGTTTATAATATAAATGTTACACTGGAATCATATTCTTCAAAATAAAAAGATGGGGAAAGAACAGAGAAAGATAGAAATCTGGAGGCTTACCAGATATTTAAAAGTAATAAACCCCAAAAAAGTAATCTCAAGATTTATCTGTGCTAATTAATAGTTTATTCTTTTAGTTGGGGCAACTTTTTTTTTTTTTTGGCTAAAGATGGGGTCTTGGTTTGTTGCTCAGGCTGGAGTGTAGTAGCTATTCAGAGGTATAATTATAGGGCACTGTAGCCTCGAATTCCTGGTCTCAAGTGATCCTCCTGCCTCAGCTTCTGAGTAGCTGGAACTACAGGCACACAACACTGCACCCAGCTGCAAACAATTTTTTATAAATACACAAAATGACATATTTCCATCACAATAGAGTAACTTAATGCTATAAATTCCACTGAATGCAACTACAAAACCTAGAGAAAATTAAAATTTTGAAAAGCATACTAAGTAGGCCATACTTAAATCATTTATGCCTAGTGTTCCATCATTGGAACACTAAGCTTGTGGGAGTTATTTATATCCTACTACTCAAGGTCATGGCCAAAGTCTGATTTTTCACAAACAAATTTTGCAACCTCTGGCATAAATGGGTTAAGAATGACTAGAGTGTAGTCAGTTATTATTCAGGACAGAGAGAGATACTAAAAAAAAAAACATGCAAATGTGTCATGAAACAACAACAAAAATGTAAAACAGGATAAAATAAATGTTACTATTTTGTCTGATAAACCACAGGGGGATTTCTAATGTTTGTTAACTATAGTAGTCTTGGTATCCACAAAACAACAAAAAATCTTAGAGAATGCTAACAGAGCATATAACTGCTGCCCCAAAATTGTCTTAGCATTAGATGAAGCATTTAATTAAATTTGCTATTTCTGAATAGAGGGCTCATTCAGTAATAGATCTAAGCCACCAGTAACGTGTTTACGTCTTTCTTCTTCCCGTGTTCAAAATATTTTTTTTTTTTTGAGACAGGGCCTGGTTTTGTCCCCCAGGTTGGAGTGCAGCAGTGCAGTCTAGGCTCACAGCCTCACCTTCTCGACTCAAGCGATCCTCCTGCCTCAGCCTCCCAAGTAGCTAGGAGTACAGGGAGTTGCCACCACACCCCGGTAATCTTTTTTTTTTTTTGGGTAGAGACAGGGTCTCGCTATGTTACCCAGGCTCAAACTCCTGGTGTCAAGTAATCCTCCCACTTTGCCCTTCCAAAGCACTGGGATTATAGGTGTGAGCCACTGCACCTGGACAAAACAATCACTTTTTCAGACCTCTACCCTTCAATATTACATAGACTTTCTGTTTAGGACCATATAATTTTAGGGGAGGAGGGGAGGAGGTATATGGTGTAGTCTTTGAAAAGAGCAAAGTTTGTTGAGATGCAAGGGCAGGTGACCGGATAGTTTCACTCACTGCTTAAATAAATGGCTCCTAATAAATATTTATGACTCAGCAAATAAAAAAATTATGTCGTGAACTTTGGAAATCAATCCTAAAAGCAGAAATTGAATGTAAAGGCCTTCTGTTTATAAGAGTTGACATCAGCAGCACGTAAACTCTCTCCTTCTAAGGAAACTACATGTGGAAATACCCTCATATACCTATGCTTCTGCACTGACAATACACGTTTTTGATACTGAATTTCAGCTTCTAAAAGAACAATTTAAAGAATAAAATCTGATTTAAAAAAAAAAAAGGCAGACTGCCTTTCTTTGCAGTAATGTGCCCACAAAGTAAAACTGCATTGAGGTTTACACATGATATAGGCCATCTGTCTAGGGCAAGTGAACAACGCTAAGCAAAACCCAATGACTGCTCTTATATATATAGGCAAGCTCCCTAGGCTACAAGTCTAGGACAGCACGGAAAACTTTTCCCGTCTTGGCCTTTCATGAAGTCTGTTGCAGAAGGTCTATCTGTGTATCTAGGGACCTTTTCTACAGATCTTCCATTGATAAATAATTCCAAGCAGCTGGTAAATTTCTCCCCTTACCTTCTGTTTTTATCACAAAAGTGAAAAGATAACACATTAACAAACGATAGTTTTACATAGTATGTTATTAGAGCTACTACTTGGTCTATAGATATTCTCTAATATTCAACATAATTAAAACTTTAAAAAGCACTTACTGCTACACCAGCATGGTAACTTGTGCCACAAGCAATAAGAATCAAACGCCGGCATCTCTGGATCTCCTTTATGTGATCCTTCAAACCACCCAAATTCACTGAAATAAAAGTTTGTGTATATAATTATTTAGCAAAGAACCATGTGAACTAGGCAATCGCATTTTATGAGTATCCACTGCCAATATGATAAAGAATATGGCTGTTTTAAAGAATATTCCTCTTGGAAAGCACAGTTCTCTGTAATTTTGAAAAGTAAATTAAATAAGTCACAACTTAACTGGGCCCCCCAAACTTGTAACTGACCTTACTCACCTCTCTACATCCCCACACAATTACAGTATTTATTACATTCTACCTTAGTCAGTCATTTTTACGTTCTTCTCTTTGAAAGTTATCTTAAAGGCAAAAGTAGAGGGACACAGAAAACAGACCATTAGATGTTGAGGGCTGGAGCTGGAGGAGGCGTTGACAACAATAGGGTGCGAGGAAATTTTTGGAGTGACAGAACTGTTCTACATCTTGACTTTGTAGAGGTTATAATTATGACTATGTTGTAGAGGTTTGTCAAACTTAGAGTTTTATACTAGGAATGATGAATTTTATTATATCTAATTATGTCTCAATAAACCTGTCTGGGAAAAACATGATCTCAGTTACGTTTATTTCCCCTCTGGTGCCCAGAAAGGTGCTCTGTAGAGTAACAGAAACCCACTCTCTCTCAGTCTTTGCCATCCTCATTCCCCTAATGCTTCAGTCAAAATGCTTGATTGTTCTGATCCCTCCACATTTATCTTCAAACCTAACATCTCTCCCTGGACAACAGCAATATTCTCCAATTCTCTCTTCTGTTCTCCACCTCCTGGAGTCTGCTCTCCATATGCTACCAGAAGGATCTTTTACAGTGATCCTTTAAAAACATAAAGACCCTCCAATGAAGTCTGTCCTCTTTTTCGTTTTCAGTTTCTATAGCTATTTATATGTTGTTCTCCATGTGTCTTGTCCAGAAATCCTTCCACACAGGCTAGTTTTCTACCTGTGAGAAATTCCCATTCAACATTCATTCAACTGCTCAACTAAAATTCCCTAAGCACCCTCCAAGTAAATACAGTGGTCAAGGCACTGAGAGCTTCTGGACTCAAACAGTTCCAAATCTGGCTGAGGAGAATGACAGGTACCTCCTCGTGGGCCTCATCCTGCTGCTCTCTCTGAACCATTTTCAGTCTGTCTACTCTGCCCCTGCTCTCTTCAACTCCCCCTTTTTTTTTTTTTTTTTTTTGAGACAGAGTCTTGCTCTGTAGCCCAGGCTGGAGTGCAGTGGTGCAGTATCGGCTCACTGCAACCTCCGCTTCCCAAGTTCAAGCGATTCTCCAGCCTCGGCCTCCTTAGTAGCTGGGATTACAGGCGCAAGCCACCATGCCCAGCTCATTTTTTTCTATTTTTAGTAGAGAGGGTTTCACCATGTTGGGTAGGCTGGTCTTGGACTCCCGACCTTGTGATCCACCCACCTTGGCCTACCAAAGTGCTGGGATTACAGGTGTCAGCCACCGTGCCCAGCCAGCCCATCTTCTTTTTTATCTTAGTTATACTATAAAACCAAGGTACGTGTTTTACTTTTTATCTTTTGAATAATTATATGTTCTCCTTTTTGAATTTCAATAATGAAAGAAGGTATGTTTCTCTATTTTTAAAAATTAGCAAGTAGGAAACAAAACCAAACAAAATAAAAAGTATTACTAGCTTCCCAAATAATTTATAATCAAATCCAAACTACTTACTTTGGCCTTCAAGTCCCATACGACCTGTCTCCTGCTTACTCTGACCTAATACCCTAGCACATCCCCTCTCACTCAGGCCACACCAGCCAGACTGGCCTTTTCTTGCTGTTCCTGCACTAGACCAAGCCTGTTTGCGTACCTCTGCCTACAGTGTTTTCCACAGACCTTGGCATTAATTACAAATGTCTGGGAAGAAAGGAAACAACAGTAAAGGGCTTGATCAGGGTCAATCAAAGGCAAAGACTCAACATAAAAGCAAAGAAAAAAAAAAAAAAGGCAGACCAACTACCAGAAAGACCTGTACTGCAGATGATGACAAAGAATGACATGGATGTAAGCCAGTGAGATTAGCTGGCCACAGTGTTTCCTTAATATTAGTCCTAGAAATATCTGGTGGCTAAGGAGAGTTGGGATAGTTCTGAAAGGAGCTGTCCAAAGCTCTAAATTTGATGCTTTTGAGAAAAGCCTGATCCCTGTTGAGATGAGGTAGGCCATCACTACAGGCAAAAGAAAGAATGCCTGATGGACAGGGGAGGGGATGGAGAGCACTTAGAACAATGTATACATGGGAACTAGTTTGGTTCAATAAATGACTAACAATGTGACCTTTGGCAAACTGAAAGCCTCAATCTCCTCATCCTAACAACAAAAAAGATGACAGCTATCCTGTTTTATTATAGAACTTTTATGTACATAATACAGATATAAGCACTCTTTATGTATTTATTTATTTTTTGAGACAGGTCTTTCAACCAGGCTGCAGTGCAGTGCTGGAGTCAGAGCTCACTGCAGCCTCAATCTACAGGGCTCAAGCAATCCTCCCACCTCAGGCTCTTCAGTAGCCAGGGCTATAGGCACCCACCACCACACCCAGCTAATTTTTTAAAAAATTTTTAGTAAAAACGAGGTCAGGCTGGTCTAGAACTCCTAAGCTCAAGCAATCCTCCCGCTTTGAGTGCCCAAAGTGCTGGGATTACAGGCATGAGCCACTGCATCCAGCCAAAAGTACTTTTTAAAACCGTGAACTTCCCAAAGTTTGTCTCATTTTCTCATTTTCTTCCCCTATAAATCTTTTTCCTGGCCTCATTTCCATAAGTACCATAAAAGAATTTACTGCTGTTCTCCCAGTTCCTCTAGCTCAACCATCTTCAACAACCCTCTCTGTCTACAGAGGCAGATACGATTCCTCTGGTGGTGGATGCCTGTAATCCCAGCTACTTGGGAGGCTGAGGCAGGAGAATCGCTTGAACCCGGGAGGTGACAGCTGTGGTGAGCCAAGATGGCACCACTGCACTCCAGCCTGGGCAACAATAGCGAAACTCCATCCTAAAAAAAAAAAAAACAAAAAAACAAAGGTGTTGTACTCTCACCTTTACCTTAAAAATGCAGGAGGGTACAGGATATCCAAAGGCATCATGCAAACACCTGAAAGACCTCTGGGGAAGTTCACACTTTTACTTACTTATACACTCAGAAAGGAAACCTAGACTAGGCAGATACATGTAAGCTGCCCAGCAACGGGATCAGGTCTCATTCTTCTTAGAATTCACAGTACCTAGGACAGTCCCTGGTACACAATGGGTGATCTACACATAAAATTTACCATTTTAACTATTTTTAAATGTACAATTCAGTGGCATTAAGCACATTCACATTATTGTGCAACCATCACTACAATCCATCTCTGTAATTTCATCATCCCACAACTGAAACTCTGTACCCTTTAAATAGTAACTCCCCATTTCCCCTCCCCACAGCCCCTGGTAACCATTAATCTACTTTCTGTTTCTGAGAATCTGACTATTCTAGATATCTCATATAGGTAGAATAATACACTAAAGAACTTTTTCCAAGATGGCTGGGCTCCACTGACGGCTGACAGCTGTAGCTGTTCTACATGGCTATTAAGGGCAATGAACTTTCAGGTTGTTAATGGCACCTCCTACAAGAGACACTGAAATAATAAAATAATTCATATGTAATTACCAGTATAGTCATCAAAGTTGACTCTTCCTCTCATTGTGTTCACGACAGACTCTGGCTGCTCAAATATTTCCTTCTGCATAAATGAACTGAAGTTGCCTACAGTAAGAGAAATCACATAATTAGAACAAAAACAAATCAAAGAATAAGAAAAGATTTGTAAACAACCAAAAGTCCCCCTCCTTTAATAAAATCTTGGTAAATAAAATATAACAAAAGGTCATGCAATAGAAAACTTATTTATACATGACTGCCTAAAAGATTGGGTGAATATATTTTACTCTATGTGGAAAAAAGTAAGAGTACAAGTCACTTTTAATTAACTACATACTTGAAATGTGCAGTTAAAACAAAACAAGTGAAAGAGACAAGCCTTTTTTTTTTGAGACGGAGTCTCGCTCTATCACCCAGGCTGAAGTGGAGTGGCGCAATCTAGGCTCACTGCAATCTCTGCTTCCTGGATTCAACTGATTCCCCTGCCTCAGCCTCCTGAGTAACTGGGACTATAGGCGCGTGTCATTACGCCAGGCTGATTTTTTGTATTTTTAGTAGAGACAGGGTTTCACCATACTGACCAGGCTGGTCTTGAACTCCTGACCTCATGATCCGCCCACCTCAGCCTCCCAAAGTGCTGGGATTACAGGCGTGAGCCACCGCACCAGGTCAAATGAGACAAGCTTTAAGTTTTGGAGTATAACCTACATTCAAACTGCGGTTCTATCCTTTACTATCTAAGCTGGGGAAATTATTAATCTATAAAATAAGAGACCAGTTACTTCACAGTATGGATTGCAGTATGGATTAATAAAGCAAGAAATCTGACATATATGTAGAGTCATGCAATAAATGTTATTTCTTATTTTTACTTTTTTTTTGAGACAGGGTCTCACTCTGTCACCCAGACTGAAGTGAAGTGGCAAAATCACCGCTCACTGCAGCCTCAATCTCCCGGGCTCAAGTAATCCTCACACCTCAGCCACCTTAGTAGCTGGGACCACAGGCACACACTATCATGCCCGGCTCATGGTTTTGTTTTGTTTTGTTTTGTTTGAGACAGAGTCTCACTCTGTCACCCAGGCTGGAGTGCAGTGGCACAATCTCACCTCACTGCAACCTCTGCCTCCCAGGTTCAAAAGATTCTCCCACCTCAGGCTCCCCAGTTGCTGGGACTACAGGTACGTGTCACCATGATCATAATTTTTTTTGTATTTTCAGTTGAAACAGGGTTTTGCTATGTTGCTGAGGCTGGTCTTGAACTCCTGAGCTCAGGCAATCTGCCTGCTTCGGCCTCCCAAAGTACTAGGATTACAGGTATGAGCCACTGCACCCGACCTTTTTTTTTTTTAATTTTTAGTAGAGACAGGATCTCACTATGTTGCCCAGGCTGGTCTCAAACTCCTGAGCTCAAGTGATCCTCCTACCTTGGCCTCCCTAAGAGTTGAGATAACAGGCATCAGCCACTGTGCCTGGCCAATGTTAGTTTCTATTCCTACCACAATCCCATCAGTATAATAATAATTATAATACTTAACAGAAGCAAATATTACATACGACTAAGTGTGTCAGACACTGTTTTAAGGACTTTATATATAGTAGCTTCTTTTTTTTTTGAGACAGAGTTTCGCCCTTGTTGCCCAGGCTGGAGCACAATGGCGCAATCTCGGCTCACTGAAACCTCTGCCTCCGGGGTTTCAGCCATTCTCCTGCCTCAGCCTCCCGAGTAGCTGGGATTACAGGCATGTGCCACCACACCCGGCTAATTTTGTATTTTTTAGTAGAGTTGGGGTTTCTCCACGTTGGCAAGGCCAGACTGGTCTCAAACTCCCCACCTCAGGTGATCCGCCCACCTCGGCCTCCCAAAGTGCTAAGATTACAGGTGTGAGCCACTGCACCCAGCCATATAGTAGCTTCTTAATCCTCAAAACAACCTTAATGAGTTAGGCTCTATTATCCTCATGTTATATATAAGAAAACTAAAGCACAAAGAGAATAAAAAGGAACAGAACATGAACTATATTTATGTTTCTAAAGTATCTTTAAAGTATCAAGTGTTAATAATCTTTTTTATAATGTTAGAAACAAATCATTAATTAGTTTGAAGATGATTGTAAAAACAGCAGATAATTTCTCTAAAGAATCATCCCTTTTCCTAGGGTTGTCCTTTGCCTAATCATGTGGAAGATTCCACTCACACCATTCATTACTAGATTCAATATGCTAGGAAAAGAAGTAGAATATATTCTTTCCATTAAGGACAGCAAGCTATAACATGACAAAAACTTTTACCCTTCATGATCTGCTGGAGTTCCATCTGGAGTGTTTGCACAGCTCGTCCAGGGTGATCTCCTGCAGTTCGTTTAATTCGATGGATAGAAAGACGTCCATCCACTACTGCTGCAACATCATCATCTTCTAGAAAGATGACGCGATTGGTGTGTTCTATGACAGCACTATAACATTTTCAAGGAGATATTACAATCAATAACCAAGGATCATCTCTATAAATGAAACTATCATTTGGATACAAGAACCAAATTTCAATATAAACTCTATCACTCTGCAGTATCTCGGAGAATTTTCTGGTTACTAATGCCATCCCCTACAGGAAAGTATGGGGAAGGTGGTCATTGTGGACAAAAAATAAAAGGATCTCTGCATAGTAACCTAAACCAAATAGATTAGACCAGAAAGCATGGTTGTTTCCTCCTCATTCTATCCACTACCAAGTCCTGAAATTTTAACTTCCAAATACTCTCAAAGCTTCTATATCCACCACCAGACAAATTCAAGCTCCCATCAGTTCTTTGGCTGGACCACTGCAGCAATCTCCCAATTAGTCCACCCACTTTGTCTCTGATCTCTCTCCATCCATTCTCCATTTCTGCCAAAACTGATATCAAAGGCAACAACTCCAATGAAGATTTCTCCTTCACTCAACAAACCATTTGACAGCTTCCCTTTGGCTCTTAGAAAGACAACAAACTGGCCGAGACAGGCAGATCACGAGGTCAGGAGATCGAGACCATCCTGGCTAACGCGGTGAAACCCCGCTTCTACTAAAAAATACAAAAAACTAGCCGGGCGAGGTGGCGGGCGCCCGTAGTCCCAGCTACTCGGGAGGCTGAGGCAGGAGAATGGCGTAAACCCGGGAGGCGGAGCTTGCAGTGAGCTGAGATCCGGCCACTGCACTCCAGCCTGGGCGACAGAGCAAGACTCTGTCTCAAAAAAAAAAAAAAAAAAAAAAGAAAGACAATAAAGTGCCTTACTGTAACCCCTATACCTCCTTCTCCAGCTTCATCTTCCACCAAGCTTCCTCTCACTCTCTCTATTCCAGCCACACTCATAGCCATCCTAAACTCTCACAGGCTGAGCCATTTGCAAAAAATGAATGTTCCTCCTTCTACCTCTTAACCTAATTAACTCCTAATCTCTCCTTAACTCTCGGTTCAAACATCATTTCCTTAAAGAAATTTACCCACCAAGGGTAAATCACCCTGTTACTAGCATTCTGCAGCTCTTGTCACAGTTGGAATTCTACACTTGTGTGATCATTGTTTAAAATTTGCCTCCTCACTAAGGAAGAGCTTCTAAGGACAAGTAATAGTTTTATTTTTACTCACCATTATCTCCTGAGGTTAGCATATGGCTTCACTCAGAGTGTTCAATATGAATGTATACATGAATGAGAAAAGGCTGATATGTTTCTGTAATTCCAGTGTATTTAAGCCGTAACTGTCAACTGTGTAATCTTACACATCTTAGCCCTGACTACACACCTTACACATCTGTAAAAATATTAAAGAGTAAAGCTTGTTTTCCCACTGAGATAATACATTCCCTGATGCCCTAAATGGCATTATTTTCTCATTTTTATTATATTCTGTTATTTTCAGGTATAGTGAATGACTCAAATACTTGTTTGCAATTTGGGTGATTTTATTTTATCCTCATTACTATTTCATTTATAAATGCATTTAAACATCCCCCTGCATTTTCTCTCAAAATGTCTTAGTCTACTACTATCCCTTTATAAAAGTGATTATGCTGCAAATTAATTCCAAATGTAAAATATGAGTATCTACATTACACTAAAACTACAATAGTTTAGCAACTATGCTATAACAATTGGGATACTAACTAAGCCATTTTACTCTTCAATCTAGAATCTCCTGCCTTCAAAACCTAGATAAGGCTCCTGAAATAAGAAGGAAAAAAATGTAAGAGTTCTAAAATAAATACACTGGAAAAAGTCTCAAGGAGTATATGTGTTCTTGGTAAACTGACCTACACTCTTTGAAATGACAGAAAAAGTGTCCTTATAGCCCCATCTCCAAAATGGTCACCTATATTTCTTTAATTAAAATAGTTGCCTCATAGAGCACAACTAGACTGATACACAATGACATCTTGGTTTCCTGTAGAATGAGAAGTTTTACTAAAAATGTCTTTGAATCAACTAAGCTCACCTTGCATCAGAAGCAAAGTAATACTCCACTGCTTTTTCCTCCACCGGGAAAAGGCAGGTTGTGCTGTCCACACGAGAGAGATTGCAGCTTCCTTTCTTGTCTTTGCCTAAAGCATATAGTTAACATGAATTGGCAAACATGTAGAAAATCACGTACAATGTAGAAATATGCATAATTTTCTACAAAATCAAGAAAAAAATCATAGCAACACAAAACAATTTCAGCAAATTTAAAAAGCCAAGTAGGTCACCTCATTTCCATGCAATAAGCCAGTAAGAACAGACAAAAAGTGTACAGTGAAGTAGCAACTATCAAAGAGTGCGTGGCAGGTAAAAGTGCTACATTATATGTTTTTTTAATATAATATTTCTTTTCCAGGTAAAAGGCAAGTAATTCCTTAATATTAGCTGGTTTTTTTCATCAAAAGTGTGTATAATTTTAGCTTTATACAAAACCTGATGATCTTAACACATAAGTTTGTGTACCTATAATTATCACAAAATTACATTTAAAATATCAAAATTGTGCAAGGAAAAATAAAATGAATACAGTGGCTCATGCCTGTAATCCTAGCACTTTGGAAGGCCAAGGCAGGAGGATCACTTGAGGTCAGGAGTTCGAGACCAGCCTGGCCAACATGGTGAAACCCCGTCTCTACTAAAAACACAAAAATTAGCCAGACATAGTGGCAGGCGCCTATAATCCCAGCTACTTGGGAGGCTGAGGCAGGAGAATCACTTGAACTCAGGAAGCGGAGGCTGCACTGAGCCAAGACCACACGCCATTGCATTCCAGCCTGAGCAACAGAGTAAAAACTCTCTCAAAAAAAAAAAAAAAAAAAAAAAAAAGAAGAAAAAGAAAATGAAGGCTAGTGGCAAATTAATTTTATTATTTCATAACAAAACCTCACTAGATTTTAGCAGCAAGTCAGCATAACAAATCAAGTTGCAGTCTACACTAATTCTGATTTTAAAACAAAACAGATGCATATCACTCTCTAATCATGGTATATCATATGTGGCACCCACTGTCAGGGACAAAATTTATAAACCAAGAAACTCTCCCTTCTTTAACTTGGGTTTTCTTTTTTTTTTTTTTTTTTTTTTTGAGACGGAGTCTTGCTCTGTCGCCCAGGCTGGAGTGCAGTGGCCGGATCTCAGCTCACTGCAAGCTCCGCCTCCCGGGTTTACGCCATTCTCCTGCCTCGGCCTCCCGAGTAGCTGGGACTACAGGCGCCCGCCACCTCGCCCGGCTATTTTTTTTTTATTTTTTATTAGAGACGGGGTTTCACCGTGTTCGCCAGGATGGTCTCGATCTCCTGACCTCGTGATCCGCCCGTCTCAGCCTCCCAAAGTGCTGGGATTACAGGCTTGAGCCACCGCGCCCGGCCTAACTTGGGTTTTCTTATACTTCCTTTAAGTCAGGATAAAGTAGGGTCTTTTTGCAAAGCTAATATCCTTTTAATTCTTGTATTTCAGATTTATGACATCTCTACTTAATTTGTCAAGACATTAATTTTTTTCATCAAGACTGGAATACTAAAGTTTTATAAACTGGCCTAATATAGGAAAAAAATCTATTAGTTGAAGACTACATAAACGTCCTAGAGACAAAAATGCACCTTTCTCCAAGGCCAGGACATAACAGAACTATGGACACAACAGCCAGAGAATATCACAAGTATACTTATAAAAACTGCTACTTTACCTATCCTCTTAAAATGTACATATAAAGACAGACTTGATAATAATTATTAGAAATGTACATTCAAATGTGCTAATTATCCTGAGTTGATCATTATACATTGTACACATGTATTGAAATATACACCAAATATATAATTATATATTAAAAACAATAAAAGTCAAAAAAAGCATATTCAAAGTTTTCCACCATCTGTGATTATGTTTTAGTGATGAAAACAAACTAACTTTTCCCACTCATATTTAACAGCAAAGATGCCAAACTTTGAAAAATAAGTATAAGATGACATCCAAGAAAAAGTAACATTATAGAAAAATAACATAATAGTGTTTGCCAGGGGCTGGGAATGGGACAAGGGTTGATGACAGAGGGAAAGTTGAGGGAACTTATTGAGTCATGAAATTGTTCTGTATCTTGATTGTGTTGGTAGTTATGCAACTTCACATCTGACAAAACTCGTGAAACTACATGAAAAAGAGTAAATATTACTGTATGTTAAAAAACAGAGGCCAGGCTCTGTTTTTTATTTTAAAAAACAGAGGCTGAGCCTGGCAGATCATTTGAGGTCAGGAGTTCAGGACCAGCCGGGCCAACATGGTGAAACCTCGTCTCCACTAAAAACACAAAAAATGAGCCGAGAGTGGTGGAGCGCGCGTGTAGTCCCAGCTATTCCAGAGTCTGAGGTGGGAGAATTACTTAAACCTAGGAGGTAGAGGTTGCAGTGAGGTGAGATTGTGCCATTGCACTCCAGCCTGGGTGACAGAGCAAGACTTCGTCTCAAAAACAAAAACAAAAAAGTGAATTTAAAAACACATAAAAAGAGAGCTCAGCATTTTAAAAAAATAAATGTGGCCAGGTGTGGTGGCTCACGCCTGTAATCCCAGCACTTTGGGAGGCCAAGGCGGGAGGATCATGAGGTCAGGAGTTCAAGACCAGCCTAACCAATATGGTGAAACCCCGTCTCTACTAAAAATAGAAAAATGTGCCGGGTGTGGTGGCACATGCCTGTAATCCCAGCTACTCAGGAGGCTGAGGCAGGAGAATCGCTCAAACCCGGGAGGCCCAGGTTGCAGTGAGTCGAGATCACACCACTGCACTCCAGCCTGGGCGACAGAGCGAGACTCCATCTCAAAAAAAAAAAAAACAAAAAACGACCTTTGCTTATAAAATGTCCTGCGAGGCTTCAGTTTCACTGTGTTTTTTCTCCAAATACTGATAACTTCATTCTTCAAATAACAAAGTATATTTAATTAAAATATGTTTAAAAATTTGAGTCTGGGCACAGCAGCTCACGCCTGTAATCCCAACACTTTTTGAGAGGCCAAGGTGGGCGGATCACCTGAGGTCAGGAGTTCGAGACCAGCCTGACCAAAATGACGAAACCCCGTCTCTACTAAAACTACAAAAGTTAGCTGGGCATGGTGGTGTGCACTGGTAGTTCCAGCTACTCTGCAGGCTGAGGCACAAGAATCACGTGCACCCGGGAGGCGGAGGTTGCAGTGAGCCAAAATCACGCCACTGCACTCCAGCCAGGGCAACAGAGCGAGACTGTTTCAAAAACTAAATAAATAAGGTCAAAAAATTTGAGATATCAATGTCTGTTTAAATGAAAAGAACACCTCTGGGCTGGGCACAGTGGCTCTCAGCACAGGCTCTCTAGGCACCTGTGATCTCAGCACTTTGGGAAACTGAGGCGGGTGGATCACTTGACTCCAGGAGTTTAAGAGCAGCCTGGGCAATATAGCAAGACTCCAATTGTACAAAAAATTTACAGTTAGCTGGGAGCCAGGCACAATGGCTCATTTCTGTAATCTCTGTAATTTGGGAGGTTGAGGTAGGAGGATCCCTTGAGCCCAGGAGTTTGAGACCAGCCTGGCCAACAGAGCGAGACTTCCTCTTTACAAATAAAAAAATTGGCTGGGGGTGGTGGCACATGCCTGTGGTCTCACCTACTTAAGAGGCTGAGGGGGAAGAATCACTTGAGCCCAGGCAGCCAAGGCTGCAGTGAGCCATGACTAAGCCATTGCACTCCAGCCTAGCTGAGAGAGCAAAATCCTGCCTAAAAATAAGAATTAACTGGGTGTTAGCCAGATGTGGTGGCTCACGCCTGCAATCCCAGCACTTTGGGAGGCCAAGGCGGGCGGATCACAAGGTCAGGAGAATGAGATCATCCTGGCTAATATGGTGAAACCCCGTCTCTACTAAAAATACAAAAAAAAATTAGCCAGGCGTGGTGGTGGGCGTCTGTAGTCCCAGCTACTCAGGAGGCTGAGGCAGGAGAATGGTGAACCCAGGAGGCAGAGCTTGCAGTGAGCCGAGATCATGCCACTGCACTCCAGCCTGGGCGACAGAGCAAGACTCCGTCTCAAAAAAAAAAAAAAAAAAAAAAAAAGAATTAGCTAGGCGTGATGGCACACACTTGTAGTCCTAGCTATTTGAGAGGCTGAGGCAGGAGGATCGCCTGAGCCCAAGAGTTTGAAATTGCAGTGAGGTATGACCACACCACTGCACTGCACTCCAGTCTGGGCAACAGAGCAAGACCCTGTCTCCTCCTGCCATGCTATTTAAAAAGTAATATGGAAAGTTACATCAAAGTAAATAAATAAGAAAAACAAAAAATAAACTTTACACATAGACAACAAAAGAACAATCACTACAAATTCAAATAAAGCCAATCAAGATAGCAAATGTAAATCCAACAGTAATATGTCATGCATAAAATAAAGACCATTTAAACATATTTCAGTTAAAAGTTAGGCTAAATGATTCAAATAACTACCACTTAGTTAATCTATAATAACCTAGCACACAATGCTCTTCTCCTAATCCAAGCATATATCCTACATGATTTTAAAACAAAGGAAAAAATAATTTACAATTTCAACTATTTTCTCAAATTTCAGAAATTTTAATGAAATTATTAAAAGCACTTTCTAAATGCCAAAAGCAGACACGCAAAATATACTCCGCAAATTAGAAAAATGTCAAAATATGCTTCCCCATAAAATAAGCACATTTTTAGAGGCCCAGCACATTCATTCACTTGAAGAACAAAAGAATTAGTAAAGAATAAACAAAAGAGGATAAGATCCTCCCCATCCATGCAGAATGCATTTCCCACCTCTTTCTCCCTGTGATCCCCACCGTGTGAATTTTGATCCAATCTGAGTCCTAGCTAAGGATACACAACAGAAAAAAAATTCTAATCATCAGAGAACTCACGAAACCAAATCTTTTTCATGTCTAGACAGAACTATATATACATATGCATCTGACCAAAGGGGCATTTATTCCAACTTAAGGAAAATAATTCTTCATATCTACTGCACTCCATTTGTAGAGGTAATTTTACCTGTTCTGTAGAGTATAGGAATGTGATCAGTAGAAAGTTTATGTTCACTCCGTACAGCAATCAACAGAGGGCTACCTCGCCTGTAAATTGCAAGAACAGTTAGAATTAAATCATTTTTATAAATAATGGACTAATGATATAAAATGTAATGGCCAATACTCTTCAAATGTTTAAATTCTCCCCCCAAGCTCAACTTCAGATATAAGAAAGAACTAGATAAAAATAATTTTTTAAAAAAATTCTGCATTGGGCCAGGTGCAATGGCTCACACCTGTAATCCCAGCACTTCAGGAGGCCTAGGCAGGCAGATCACTTGAGTCCCAAGAGTTCAAGACCACTCTGGGAAACATGGCAAAACCCCATCTCCAAATTAGCCAAGTGTGATGGCACGTGCCTATAGTCTCAGGTACTTAGGAGGCTGAGTAAGGAGGACTGCTTGAGCCTGGGAGGTGGAGGTTGCAGTGAGCCAAGATCACACCACTGCACGCCAGCCTGGGTGACAGAACAAGATCCTATATCCAAGAAAAAAAAAACCAAATTCTGCATCAGGGGTCAGCAAACTGACCTGCAGTCCCAGGGTTATTTATTTTTATAAATAAAGGGTTTTTATTTGTTTGTTTGTTTTTTGAGAACGGCCTTGCTGTCTCCCAGGCTGGAGTGCAGCGGCGCAATCACAGCTCACTGCAGCCTTGACCTCCTGGCCTGAAGTGATTCCCTTGCCTCAGCCTCTGAAGTAGCTGGGACTACAGACATGCACCACCACACCCAGCTAAATTTTTTATTTTTTATAGAGACGGGGTTTTGTCATGTTGCCCAGGCTGGTCTGGAACTCCTGGGGTCAAGCAATCCACCCACCTCAGCCTCCCAAAGTGCTAGAATTACAGGCATGAGTCACCACGCCCAGCCTAATACAGGTTTTTTTTTTTTCTTTTAATTTTTAAAATTATTTCTTTTTTTAATTGACAAATAAAAATTGTACTAAACACAGTTATTTTGGAACATAACCATGCCCATTCTTTTACTTATTTTCTGTAGCCGCTTTCACACTACAACTGCAAAGCTGAGTAGTTGCTACAGAGGCTACATGGTCCAGAAAGCCTAAAATAGTTACTATCTGGTCCACTCCAAAAAAGTTTGCCAACACCTGTTCTGTAACATGGTATTTTAATTTTTTTCCTTTGTAATGTTAAATGGAACATTCCTTTCAATTGTGCACAGAATGCCAATATATGAACATGTAGCACCTTCTCCTTAGTCACCCTGTTTTCAGATTAAAAATATCTCTCTCTTACCATATCTTAGGGCACCTCACTTAGGACTTCAGGATCAGGCCTAAATATCCTATTAAGAAGCAATGATGGTACAATTATCTAGGAATCTGTCTAGAATACATGTTTCAAAAAATACAGAGAAAGCTAACATTTTAACTTTATTAGATAATATTCAATATCCAAATTCACAAAGTAACCTTGGTGCGCCCAACAAAGACAAAAGGCCAATTAAATGCCAAAATGTATTTTTTCTTTTTTTTTTTTTTATTTTTTCAGACAGTCTCGCTCTGTAGGCCCCAGTGGAGTGCAATGGCACAACGTTGGCTCACTGAAACCTCTTGCCTCCTGGGTTCAAGCGATTCTCCTGCCTCAGCCTCCCGAGTAGCTGAGATTACAGGCATGTGCTACCACACCCAGCTAATTTTTGTACTCTTAGTAGAGACAGGGTTTCGCCATGTTGGCCTGGCTGGTCTCAAACTCCTGACCTCAGATGATCCACCTGCCTTGACCTCCCATAATGCTAGGATTACATGTCTGAGCCACAGCGCCCGGCCTGTATTTGCTTTCTTAAGGGATTCTGTTAAATGGAAGAGTGGTAAAACAACAGACAAGAAGCAGCATGTGAAAATATGCTCACATGAATATATCTAATAAAGGGCAGAGCCTTTATAATAAAGGGTCATGTATAGTCTATGAAGAATAAACATGTAACTCAAATATGTTGAAATACATTAGTCATTGTTAGAGGTGTACGTACCTTGTGCCAACTGCTTGCCCAGGAAAATGAACACTTTTAAATACGAGTGCAAAAGCACCTTCCTATGGAGGGAAAAAAATGCATTAGCAATATTGACTATAATCAATTATCAAGTCAGAAATGCCTAGAACATACTGGCTTCAGCACAGAAATTTTTTGTTCACACAAATGCTCTTTTATACCAGTTTACAAACAAGTCTAAAGTTTAAGTAAACACTCCTAAGCTTCGGTGTATCCAAGACCCACTTTTTTTTTTTTTTTTTTTTTTTTTTTGAGATGGAGTCTCACTCTGTCACCAGGCTGGAGTGCAGTGGCATGATTTTGGCTCACCGCAACCCCCGACTCCCTGGTTCAAGCGATTCTCCTGCCTCAGTCTCCCAAGTAGCTGGGATTACAGGCACGCGCCACCATGCCCAGCTAATTTTTGTATTTTCAGTAGAGACAGGGTTTCACCATGTTGGGCCAGGATGGTCTCAATCTCCTGACCTCATTCATGATCCACCCGCCTCGGCCTCCCAAAGTGCTGGGATTACAAGCATGAGCCACCACGCCAAGATCCACTTTTTTAACCAAGCTTATACTCAAAATATGCTCAATAGATAACAACTCCAAAAACAGATCATTTAAAAAGTCATCCTTTGTACAGGTTATGAACCTTCTCAACCGATATATCCTATCTCCATCATCTACCTATGTCATCATAATAGTATGGATTATCAGAAGAAAGACAGAATTAGAAAAGATCCCAAGATCAAAATCCAAAACGTATTCTCTACCCTAGTAATTGTACACCACTGTTAACTTCCACTCTTTCTGACCTTGATATTAGAGATATAAATATATACAATTATTAACATGCACACCACAGAAATCCATCAACCTGAATCCTCAGGGACAGGGCTTACAGGAATCAAGAACAGATAAAAGAGGAACATGAAGTAGGAGAGGGAAGAACCACCCTGGAACACAAACTGGATTATACGATGAATAAAAGGCAAAGCCTATTAGAAACAAGAAAAGGCTGGGAAAGCACACAACTCTACTCTGCCTTGGGTAAAGGGAAGGAACAGGCCTCTACATTCTCCATTTTCCTGCTTCCTCCTTTTGCTACAGATACAAGATTTGGGTGTAGGTGGGAGGGAAGTGAGGGTTGGACCTTAGTTGTGAAGTTAAGGACTTTTAAGTGGGAAAGAGTTATGAGTGGGGAAGGGAGATGTAGGTATCTCTATGGATTTGGACATTTGTAGATCTTTGATGTCTTTAATCTTTAATTAGGAATGTTGGATGGAATCAAAAAGAATACTGCTTTTCTCATGGGCTTGGAAATGCTTTTCTATCTATAGAAAAGCCTTCCTTCAGGGCCAAGGAAAAGTCCCCAGAAAGAAAAATAAGTAGTTGACTCTGTTGGCTCAGAGACAAGCAGGCATTATCCCAGAATATAAACTGTGAAGCTCCCATTGTGCTAAGTTATTGGTTGAGAAGAACACTCAATGAGCAAGAAGCAAGGGAATAACTAATCCTCCATTGTGTGTACTGTGTACATGTCCACGTGTGGTGTGTATGGATGTGTGTATATATGCATAATTGTTAGACACACTTTGATTCTGGATTATTTTTCATTCTCATGACATTAAACCAGAATGAAGCAAGCAGAATTTCAAGTGGAGGGTTGGGGGGGAATCAATAAATCAATCAATCTCCCAAAATTATTCAACCTGAATAGTTATATGAGAAATAAAAGCCAAAAAAAACAATAGCACAGTTCCTGCTTATCAAACTTAATTTCCAGAAAGTTTCTCATGATTAATGTTGGCATAATTATCTTTTAAAGTGTGGCTTAATACCAGTTGTTGGATAACTCTCTCCACCAAGGTAGTAAAGCTGGTATCTTGACTTTCCTGATTGTCATACATATACTTAACGAGCTTGGCAATTGTCTCTGTATCTG
Source organism: Macaca nemestrina (assembly GCF_043159975.1). Lineage (NCBI taxonomy): Eukaryota > Metazoa > Chordata > Mammalia > Primates > Cercopithecidae > Macaca > Macaca nemestrina. The sequence goes on from NC_092137.1 coordinate 69,619,714, forward strand.
TTTCAGATTCGAAGTCATAGCCTTTGCTTTCCTGTAAATAGAAAGAAAAAAAGATACAATTAAAGAAATATTCATGATATAAAAACCTTTTCTACAGAATTGTCCCCTCAAATATTTCACTAATTTCTAATATTCTTTGAACATCATATCCCATTATACAAAATTAAAGTCACCATCTGATTAGAGTGACTTCAAAACAGTGTTGTACTCTGTGTAACTGAACATAGACTTAACTTACTATCCAATAAATAGCCATTAGCTGTATGTGACTATTTCAATTTAATTAAAATTAAATAAAATTTAAAATTCAGTTCCTCAGTCATACTAGCTCAACAAACACATGTGGACAGTGGTTACTATACTGAATAGCCCAGATACACTATGTCTTCCATCACTGGAGAAAGTTCAATTGAACAGCCCTAAGAAAGCACTCATGCAGGTCAACATTATGACCACAACAATACAGTATATAGCTATTTAGGACACAGAACTTTCATTTAATTTGTACTGATTCTTCTTGTATTAATATGTCCTAGGAACTTTAAAACATGACAGAATCTCTCATAATGCAAAAAATGTCTCCACAAAATTCCAATTTTATTTGAGCTTTTGTCATGTACATTACAGTCAAATACTAATCATTTCCTTTTCTTTTTTTTTTTTTTTTGAGACAGAGTCTAGCTCTGTTGCCCAGGCTGGAGTGCAGTGGCCGGATCTCAGCTCACTGCAAGCCCCGCCTCCCGGGTTCACGCCATTCTCCTGCCTCAGCCTCCCGAGTAGCTGGGAGTACAGGCGCCCGCCACCTCGCCCGGCTAATTTTTTTTGTATTTTAGTAGAGACGGGGTTTCACCGTGTTAGCCAGGATGGTCTCGATCTCCTGAACTCGTGATCCGCCCGTCTCGGCCTCCCAAAGTGCTGGGATTACAGGCTTGAGCCACCGCGCCCGGCCCATTTCCTTTTCATATCAAAAAACAGAATTGTTCCACTGTTAGCAAAGAAAAGTCCAATAAACCACCATGCCCTTGGAATTGCCCAAGGAATTACTTGATGACACCTATATGGTGTTGCACATCCCAACAACCAACCCCACTGCTCTCGTTAGAAGTATTCTCAAAGACTGGTGTCTTTTGAGGTCACCTTACTTACCAAAAACTTTTTCAAGTCTTTGTAGTTGGTGATGATTCCATTGTGAATAACAATAAATTCTAAAAGAGCAAGTGTTGATGACAGAAAAGTTAGAAGTCTGATAAACCTAAAATAGCTATTACTGTAACTGGATGTTTTTCAAGTTAAAAATTTGTAACACGCTATACTATTTATGTTATTTAAAACATAATTACATCTACTTCTCAGTATCAGATTATCATCACGTAGATCAGCAGCATTGTTTATGTGGCATAGCCAAAGCACACAGTGCAGGGGAGGTGGGTACAGTGGGGAAATAAACAGGAGTCCAGAGATAACAATTTCAGTTGTGGCTAAGCTAATAATAAAATGTTACCATGAAAGGAGCAAGTTTATTGGGTCTGTTGCCTCATTTGCAAAATGAGAGAGCTGAACTAAATATTATTATTTCTCTGTTCATTCATTCTTGAGTATAAGTTTAAAAAGAAGGCCTTTCAAACTAAAATAATCTGATTTACACTAAATGAGTTTAAGAACTAGAACTAAGGAATTTGCTAAGAAAAACCAATCAATTCTATAGTTAACTTGTTTGAGATCCAGGTAAGTCATAGAATGTCAGAGAAATAAATGTTAACGTATCATTCCAAGAGAAGATAGATATGATCTTGGGATAATTATCTTCTTTTTTAACTAACTTTGAAAACTGTAAGAACAGATAATCAAGAGTTGACAATATCACTATTTGTAGCCACTGATGGTACATAAAAACTACCAATCTGGCTGAGCGCGGTGCCTCACGCCTGTAATCCAGCACTTTCAGAGGCCAAAGTGGGCAGACCACATGAGGTAAGGAGTTTGAGACCATCCTATTCAACATGGTGAAACCCTGTCTCTACTAAAAATACAAAAACTTAGCCAGGTGTGGTGGCATGTGCCTGTAAACCCAGCAACTTGGGAGGCTGAGGCAGGAGAATCGCTTGAATCTGGGAGGCAGAGGTTGCAGTGAACCAAGATCACACCACTGCACTCCAGCCTGGGCAACAGAGAACCAAAAAAAATCCTGCCAATCCTGGATTTATTATTCAGAGTTCATTTCAGTTAGGAGAAAAATTACTGCTAAATTAAATTTTATATTAAATTATCAAAATATATATATATATTTTTTTTTTTGGAGACACGACGTTGCTCTGTCACCAAGCTGGAGTGCAGTGGCTCAATCACGACTCAATGCAGCCTTGACCTCCTGGGCTCAGGTGATTCTTCCACATCAGCCTTCCAAGCAGCTGGGATTACAGCTGCTTATACCACACTCAACTAATTGTTTTATTTTGCTGTAGAGAGTCTCACTACGTTGCCCAGGCTGGTCTCCTGAGCTGAAGCAACCCTCTCGCTTCATCCTTCCAATGTCTTGAGAATATACGCATGAGCCACTATGCCAGGCCAAAATGTTCTTTTTTCTTTTTTGAGACAAAGTCTTGCTCTGTCGCCCAGACTAGAGTGAAGTGGCAAGATCTCGACTCACTGCAACCTCTACCTCTCGGGTTCAAACAATTCTCCTGGCTCAGACTCTCAAGTAGCTGGGATTACCGGTGCGTGCCACCATGCCCAGCTAATTTTCGTATTTTTAATAGAGATGGGGTTTTGCCATGTTGGCCAGGCTGGTCTCGAACTCCTAACTTCACGTGATCCACCTGCCTTGGCCTCCTAAAGTGCTAGGATTACAGGCATGAGTCACCACACCCGGCCCCTCACAATGTTCTTAATATACGTAAAGATCTGACATTTTGGCTGACAGTAATTAGAAACCAAATAATAAACATTTTCACTAGATTTTTGAGAGAAGATGTAAGCAAGTACTAAAATAAATTTATAAAAAAACTTGCTGGGTGTGGTGGCTCACGCCTGTAATCCCAACATTCTGGGGGGCTGAGACAGACAGATCACCTGAGCTCAGGAGTTCGAGACCAGCCTAGCCAACATGGTGAAACCTTGCCTCTACTAAAAATACAAAAAATTGTTGGACGTGGTGTCGGGCACCTGTACCTAACTACTTGGGAGGCTTGAGACAGAAGAATTGCTTGAAACCGGAAGGCAGAGGTTGCAGTGAGCGGAAAACATACCATTGCACTCCAGCCTGGGCAACAGAGCAAGATTCCGTATCAAAAAAAAAAAAAAAAACTTAATTCTAGAACAAAGAGATTCATAAATAGCTAATTTAAAGGCCTTAACTTAAAGCCAAATTCTCAAAACATAATCTAGATGTAAGTTTTTGGGAATCTTTCATAAAGGCCTTGTCAGTGTCAAAAGTCTAAATTATTGCTACCATTATGATCATATTCAATAGTAATTATTGAAGCACAAGAAGCCTAAATAGGCAGCTTCTGAATTAAATTAAATATCAGAAAGGGCTGGGTGCAGTGTCTCATGCCTGTAATCTCAGCACTTTGGGAGGCTGAGGTGGGAAGATTACTTGAGTCAAGGAATTTGTAACCAGCCTGGGCAACAAAGCAAGACCCCTATCTCTACAAAAATAAATTAGCTGGGTGTGGTGGTGCAAGCCAGTGATCCTAGCTACTCAGGAGGCTGAGACAGGAAGATCACTTGTGCCCAAGAATTTGAGGTTACAGTGAACTATGATCCCACCACTGTACCCAGCCTGGGTGGAGGAGTAAGACCCTGCCTCTAAAATAAAAGGAAAAAAACAGGGAGGGATAAATACACACATATACACTTTTGTATGTATTCTGTACATATTTCCTTATTTTTAAATGAAAGAACAGACTCAATAATTGGTGAACGTTATCTACACAGGGAACAAGAGGAAACAGAAGAGTCTAGACTTGTTTTGTTGAGCCAGTCTCACTCTGTTGCCCAGGCTGAAGTGCAATGGCGGCAATGGTGCAATCATGGCTCACTGGAGCCTCAACCCCCAGGTTCAGGTGATCCTTCTGCCTCAGTCTCCCGAGTAGCTTGGACTACAGGCGCATGCCACCATCAAGCTAATTTTTGTATTTTCTGTAGGCACAGGGTTTCACTATGTTGCTCATGCTGGTCTCAAACTCCCAGGCTCAAGCAATCCCTCCATCTCAGCCTCTCAAAGTGCTGGGTAGACTTCTTTTAATATGTCTTGTTTTAAAGATGTTACTTCAGAATTATGTAAATATTTTAAATAATCATAAATAACATCTATTTTTAAATAATACCAATCCTTAAAATTAAAAAACAGGCTGCTGCGGTGGCTCACGCCTGTAATCCCAGCACTTTAGGAGACTGAGGTGGGCGGATCACAAGGTCAGAAGATTGAGACCATCCTGGCTAACACAGTGAAACCCCGTCTCTACTAAAAATACAAAAAATTACCCGGGCATGGTGACACACGCCTGTAATCCCAGCACTTTAGGAGGCTGAGGTGGGCAGATCATAAGGTCAGGAGATCGAGACCATCCTGGCTAACACAGTGAAACCCCATCTCTACTAAAAATATAAAAAATTACCCTGGCGTGATGGCACACACCTGTAGTCCCAGCTACTTGGGAGGCTGAGTCAGGAGAATTGCTCGAACTCGGGAGATGGAGGTTGCAGTGAGCCAATATCACACTACTGCGCTCCAGCCTGGGCGACAGAGCAAGACTCAGTCTCAAAAAATAATAATAATTTAAAAAAAATTTTTTTTAAACATATTAAAGTAATATCCAGCCAGTAGCACAACTGCATGGAGAAAGACTATTCCAAGTAACTCTAAAACACAGTAATTTGGTTATACATTTCTAGAGAGATATGCCCTAAGGACAAAACCGATAACAAAAGTTCTCAGCCAGGAGCAGTGGCTCACACCTGTAATCCCAGCACTTTGGGAGGCCAAGACAGGAGGATCACTTGAGATCAGGAGTTCAAGACCAGCCTGGCCAACACAGTGAAACTCCGTCTCTACTAAATATACAAAAATTAGCCAGGCATAGTGGACAGAAAGGGTCTCATTCTGTTGTCCAGGTTGGAGGGCAATAGCGTGATGTACGACCACGGCTCACTGCAGCCTCTACCCCTTGGGCTTAAACAATCCTCCCACCTCAGTCTCCCAAGTAGCTGGGACTACAGGCATGCACCACCATGCCTAACTTATTTTTTTATTTTTTGTAGAGATGGGGTCTCACTATGTTGCGAGGGCTGATTGTGAACTCCTGGACTCAAGCAATCCTCCCAACTCAGGCTCCCAAAGTGCTGGGATTACAGGCATGAGCCAGTACTCTCAGCTCTGTATACTCTCTACGACTTCTGAATGTTTGAAATTTTCCAAATGAAAAATAATTAAAATAATGAAAATCTAAGAGCCTTCTTTCTGCCCCCATTATTAGGCTTCTACAATCATTCCAAAGCACGAAAAATCTTTCCATACCATTATTTTTATCAGAGCGCTGGGGGTGGCTATTGACAGGATTGGGTTCTCCATGTGTTGCCCAACGGGTATGAGCTATTCCAAAGTGTACATCAAATTCTATATCCAAATCCATATCTTGTTGCTCTGAAGAATATGAAAAGAAAAATTTCAGTATTAAATCATGCTGCAGAGATAATGCTATAAGCTATATTTAAATATAATTATTACAATGCTGCTCTCTTGGAATATACAATCACTGAAACTAAAGATCAGGTATATTCAAAATAGTGATTAAAAGACTTAGGAGGCGAGTGCAGTGGCTCACACCTGTAATCCCAGCACTGTGGGAGGCCAAGGCAGGCAGATCACCTAAGGTCAGGAGTTCAAGACCAGCCTGACCAACATGGGAAAACCCCGTCTCTACTAAAAACACAAAAATTGGCCAGGCATGGAGGCACACGCCTGTAGTCCTGGCTACTCCGGAGGCAGAGGCAGGATAATCACTTGAACTCAGGAGGCGGAGGCTGCAGTGAGCTGAGATCACACCACTGCACTCCAGCCTGGGTGACAGAGCGAGACTCCACCTCAAACAAAAAAAGGACTTAGGAACACATTGTAGGTCTGTATCAAGACATTTCATGTACCCAGTAAATATATACACCTACTATATACCCACAAAAATTAAAATTGAAGATAAATAAAGACGTAGGAGTTTATGCAACTGAAATACTGAAGGCAAATGGTTTCAATAACAACCAAAAAACTAATATAGAATTAAAGCAAACACAACAAAAGTTTAGTAACGGATAAAGTTAGGTGAAGTATATACAGGTAATAATGTACTATTCTTTCAAGCTTCCTGGAGATACGAATACTCAAGAGTTAAGGACAAAACCAATTAATGTAACTTTTTAAATCTGTATTTAATTCTTGCCTTAAAAAATCATTATCAATTTAATTAAACATGTATGTAAAAATAAATTCATTTTCCCAATGACACACAACCTTATGACTGCAATTTCTTTGGTCTCTGGTGAGAGTACACACATCTCACAATATAAACTGCAATTATGGAGTGCCTCCAAAATCAAATAGGTATTTGAGAACAGAGCAATGCTATGAAAGTATGGGGCTACTGGGAAATCAGCATAAGGCCAATGTTCCTTTATCTCGAAAAGTAGCTGATTCAGCCGGGTGCAGTGGCTCACACCTGTAATCCCATTTCGAGAGGCTGAAGTGGGAAGAACACAAGGTCAGGAGTTCGAGACCAGCCTGACCAACATGGTGAAACCCCGTCTCTACTAAACTACAAAAATTAGCCAGGTATGGTGGTGCACGCCTGTAATCCCAGCTACTCAGGAGGCTGAGGCAGGAGAATTGCTTGAACCCAGGAGGTGGAGGTTACAGTGAGCCGAGATCACACCACTGCACTCCAGCCTGGGTGACAGAGCAAGACTTCCTCTCAAAAAACAAACAAACAAAAAAAGTAACTGGTTCTTAATTTATTTTTCATATAAGCTATCTTTTCTTGGGGCTTCTTAAAAAAAAAAAAAGGACGGCCGGGCGCGGTGGCTCAAGCCTGTAATCCCAGCACTTTGGGAGGCCGAGACGGGCAGATCACGAGGTCAGGAGATCGAGACCATCCTGGCTAACACGGTGAAACCCCGTCTCTACTAAAAAATACAAAACAACTGGCCGGGCGAGGTGGCGGGCGCCTGTAGTCCCAGCTACTCGGGAGGCTGAGGCAGGAGAATGGCATAAACCCGGGAGGCGGAGCTTGCAGTGAGCTGAGATCCGGCCACTGCACTCCAGCCTGGGCGACAGAGCAAGACTCCGTCTCAAAAAAAAAAAAAAAAAAAAGGACAGCTCCAGTTATTAACTAGTAATGCTCTTAATTTCCTAAATATAAAATTCATTTGGCTAAGAACCCAGATAACAAAGTTTATCAGAATTAGGTCTAAATTAAGAGCAAACTCGCTGGGCACCATGGCTCATGCCTGTAATCCCAGCACTTTGGGAGGCCGAGGCAGGTGGATCACCTGAAGTCAGGAGTTCAAGACCAGCCTGGCCAACATGGTGAAACCATCTCTACTAAAAAAATTAGCTGGGTGTGGTAGCGCACGCCTGTAATCCCAACTACTCAGGAGGCAGGATAATCAACTGAACCCAGGAAGGGTAAGTTGCAGTGAGCCAAGATTGTGCCACTGCCCTCCAGCTTGGGCGAAAGAGCAAGACTCCGTCTCAAAAATAAATAAATAAATAAATAAATAAATAAATAAATAAATAAATAAATAATAAATAAGTAAAACCACAATGATATATTCTGTTGTACTATTACATTTATGATGTTGTCAACCCAGCTTCCACTAGAATTCGAGTTCTACAAAAACAGCAGCCTACCTTATTATTTTTGAATCCTAAGCACTAAAAGGTATACATGGCAGATACATTTTTGTTGGATGGTTCAATCAATCAAAGAATAAAATCACACATCTATTCTTTCCTGGCTTAACTGTGCTCTGAATAATTAAGGCAACCTGATAAATGACCTCAAGAAAAGTACAGGATTACTACTTACCATTATTCAACAGGCTAATGCAAGAAATGAAAACATTTCTTTGACTACTTTATATATATATATATATAAATATATATATATATATTTTTTTTTTTTTTTTTGAAACAGAGTTTCGCTCTTGTTGCCCAAGCTGGAGTGAGTGCAATGGCACAATCTTGCTCACTGCAACCTCCGCCTCCCGGGTTTAAGCGATTCTCCTGCCTCAGTCTCCTGAGTAGCTGGGATTACAGGCGCGCACCACCACGCCTGGCTAATTTTTCTTATTTTTAGTACAGACAGGGTTTCACCATGTTGGCCAGGCTGGTCTTGAACTCCTGACCTCAGGTGATCCGCCCACCTTGGCCTCCCAAAGTGATGGGATTACAGATGTGATCCACTGCGCCAGGCCTGTTTGACTACTTTTTAAAGCTAACTATAATTAAAGCAGTATCTCCCTGCACATGCTGGCAAGCGATACTGGAGAAAGTCACAAGATTCTGTATATTGAATCCATTTCAAATTCATGGTAATTACCACACCTTTATTTCACTGTTGCCGCAGGGACATTACTGAATGTCTAGTAAGAAAAAACTTATTGCTATGACAATAAGCACATTTCCCACAATAAATATTTCATGTCATATAAATTAATCATGACTTTGAATCCTTGACTCCTCCTTATTGTCTGTTAACCCGTTTTAAAGCCCTTTGCTGAATCTTAAGTCTAGATAACCCCCACACTCAGTTTCTCTTCTCCCATCCACTGCAAAGCAATACTGAATAAAGTCAGAAAATTCTGTAAATTAAGACCCTTTCAAATTCATGATAATCAGCATATCTATTTCACTGTTGCTACTTAGGAAACATGTATCCAAGTTCCTTATTCATTAAACTGATAGCTCAATCCAGTTCCCCGACAGCTCATCATATCTTTTCTATTCTCTGTAAAGCTCAATCCTACCTGCAGTCCCTCAATTTCCACTTTACTCAGCTTTTGTCCTCTCACCTGGTAATTATCTGCTTTAAGTTTGTCTTTTACCTTTGATTCCTAAAGTACACTCTTTCTTTTAAAGGCCAACTGCTTGCCTATGCCTTGATCTTCTTGGGCCGTACTGCTTCAATAATTTCCGCATTTGCATCTTCCATCTTAACCTACCTCTACTCCCACGGCTCCTCGCCCTCTGCCTGCTTTTTCTCAGATGTCATCTTCCCTTTTTAAAAAAAATACTTAAAACATATTTAAATTTGCTGGGAATAATGAACACCCAACTACCCATACTCAGAGTTAACGAAACATCTACTCATTTGTGCTTTACATATTTTTTAGGATCTAAAATGTAAAAAATCAATGTGGTATATGAAAACTCTAAATAAATAAATGTAAAAAAAAAAATGCAATTGATACCTCCTTTATATCCCCATTCCATTCATTTCCTCCTCAGAGGATTCTCAAGTCGACAGTCTTACTATTCATGCCTTTTAAACTATGATTATGTTAACATAAGACCATAAATGATAGTATCATTTTGTGTTTTTAAATGTGCTATACTTTACATACCAGGAATTATCCATGTTCCCATATGCAGAACCAGATTCAGTGCACTTCTTTCAAAAGCTACATATGGTCATTCACTATCATATACAACTTATTTTTTGTTGTTTTTGTTGTTGTTCTTTTGTGGAGATGGAGTCTCACTCTGTTGCCCAGGCTGGAGTGCAGTGGCGTGATCTCAGCTCAATGCAAGATCTGCCTCCTGGATTCAAGTGATTCTACTGCCTCAGCCTCCCCGACTAGCTGGAATTACGGGCACACGCTGCCACACCCGGCTAATTTTTGTATTTTAGTAGAGATGGGGTTTCACCATGTTGCCCAGGCTGGTCTCAAACTCCAGAGCTCAGGCAATCTGCCCACCTCAGCCTCCCAAAGAGCTAGGATTACAGGCGTGAGCCACCACACCCGGCATACACAACTTATTATATCATCCCATTCCCTTATTTATAGACATTTAGGCTGTTTCTAATTTGTGACAATGAATCTTGTTGTCATGTCACCTTGTTCATTGTGTTTCCTTCAAGTATGTATCCAAGAGTGGAAGTGCTTAGTCTCAGGGTATAGGCATTTCCCATGTAGATATTGCCAGATTGCTCTTCAAAGTGATTTACCAGTCACAAATTCACCAGTAATAGCTGCAAGTTTCCATTTGTAGCTAATAAATTCAATCAATACTTATTTTGCATGTATTGTAGGGTAAGATTAGCTAGGGGTTGGCCAGGCACAGTGGCTCAAGCCTATAATTCTAGCACTTTGGGAGGCCAAAGAGGGTGGATCACCTGAGGTCAGGAGTTCATGACCAGCCTGGCCAACATGGCAAAACCCCATCTCTACTAAAAATATAAAAATTAGCCAGATGTGGTGGCATACACCTGTAATCCCAGCTACCTGGGAGGCTGAGGCAGGAGAATTGCTTGAACGAGGAAGCAGAGGTTGCAGTGAGCCGAGATTGTGTCACTACACTCCAGCCTGGGCAAGAGACCAAGAGTCCATCTTTTAAAAAAAAAAAAAATTAGCTAGGAGTAAAGCAGACACCCAAATAATTACGCTTCAAAAACAAACCAGTTGGCCAGGCACAGTGGCTAATGCCTGTAATCCCAGTACTTTGGGAGGCCAACGTGGGTGGATCACTTGCAGTCAGGAGTTCAAAACTAGCCTGGCCAATATAGTGAAATCCCGTCTCTACCAAAAATATAAAAATTAGCCGGGCATGGTGGCACAGGTCTATAATCCCAGCTACTCGGGAGGCTGAAACAGGAGAATCGCTTGAACTTGGGAGGCAGAGGTTGCAGTGAGCCAAGACTGTGCCATTGCACTCCAGCCTGGGCATTGCAGCAAGACTCCATCTGGGGGAAAAAAAAAAAAACAGTTTACTGGGAAGAGGCATGTTTCAATATGTTGACATTGAATAATGGTGATTCTGTTCACAATCTGCCTTTATAACGTCCCGTATTTGTCTACCAATACTGTAAATAAAAAGGATTACTATCAGGCTGGGCACAGTGGCTCACGCCTGTAATCCCAGCACTTTGGGAGGCCAAGGCGGGTGGATCACCTGAGGTCGGGAGTTCGAGACCAGCCTGACCAACATGGAGAAACCTCGTCTCTACTAAAAATATAAAATTAGCTGGGCCTGGTGGCACATGCCTATAATCCCAGCTACTAGGGAGGCTGAGGCAGGAGAACTGCTTGAACCTGGGAGGCGGAGGTTGCGGTGAGCCAAGATCGTGCCATTGCACTCCAGCCTGGGCAACAAGAGTGAAACTCCGCCTCAAAAAAAAAAAATAAAATAAAATAAAAAGGACTACTATCATTCAAACCTGCCATTACTATTCTTATCTTTCTATGCTATTCTACTCAGAAGGTCCTCCCTTCACATCTTCACTGACCAAATATAATCAGCATCCATTCCCTATGTAATCCCAGTCTCGTCAACTTGGGCAACTCTCCCCTGAATCTCACAGCAATGTCTGTTCTCTCCTACAGAACCCACTATATCAGCCTGGTATACAGGATGCAGAACACACAGCAGATATTTATACTATTGTTTTTGAAGTGTAGTTATTTGGGTGTCTGCTTTACCCCTAGCCAATCTTACACTACAATACAGGCAAAATAAGTATTGATTTAATCTGTTAAACAAGTACTACAAAGCTAAATGTATGGCTTATATGTGGGGAAAAAAAAAAGACAAAATCCATCATTATCCTCTACCTGTACTCTTCCACAATGATTATGATGGCATTCATACGAGTAGGTACATAAAATACTTGCTGTTTCCAGGGTTTTATGGAGAATTTTAAAAGTATTTTTTCAATCAATCTACTTCAAAGTTTGTTTTGTTTTCAAGTTTCTTGTGAAAAAATAAAATGTGTAAGCATAATGTTATGACCTAAATACTGAGAAGTAAATCCTCTTTGATGGGGCAAACATCTCTGACAACTCCTTGTGCCAGAGACGAAAACTATGAGGGAAAACATGATACTTACCAGATTCTATCAGACCTACTCAAAGATGCAACGTCAAAATTGACTACATCCAAGCTAGGCATTTAATTCAAAGTGAAGACAATTAGCAAGTGAAGACATGTGTATAAGGGCATCACTAGAAATACCTTTTGTCCTATAGAAAGCTCTTCCTCAGGAATGGTGGCTCTGAAGATACTTCATTTATTATTCAGAGCTTGCACTGAAGGTATATACCTAACTAATTTCCTTCCCTAGTTGCAATGATTATTTTTCAGGCTCAGGTACATTTTAAAACTAGTCCAGACAGTAACAAAACTACTTTTCTTTCCTCCCTTCAATGTTACAGACCATTATCATTAAAATGGGTCCCAAAATATGGGGGGAGGGAGCAACTTGGTGGAGAATGGGGAGGGGAAAAGGAAGAGAAGGGGAAGGGGGACAAAAATCAACTTAAGTACGTTACTGTGAACTTCTTCATCCAGTGCCTTAACTTTTCCTTTCTTCTTAATAAGCTGGATTTTGCAGGCATTGGCTTCCCAATCTTTGTCATTGCCTCCATCAAATCCCACACCTAAACCATCATGAGGTAAAAAAGCAAGATTTAGAAACTGGCTACTGATAAAATTATTAATGAGGCAAAATTTTTAATTAAAAAATATATTCTCATCTAATTAATTCACTTATTTATCAATTCAACATCTACTGAAAACTTGTTGTGTATCAAGAACCAGGATAGCCGCTACACACAAGAACAAAAATAACTCCATTCCTGTCCTCAAATTTCTAAGTCTATCAAGAAGACAGACAAGGAAAAAATAATTCAGCATAATTATGAATTATAATAAAAATACTATAGGTTACAGTTGGGATACAATGCAGAAATGCAAAATATGGGCACCCACCTCAGAAGGTAGCTAAGGAAGGAAGGTCATAGAACACATCTCTTAAGAGTCTCCTTAAGTTGCTAACAAATTTGAAAAAGCTACCCTGAAGATACTGGGAAAACACTGTCCTTTAAGCAGACAAGTGATTCGGCAAAAATGTTTAGCAAAGCCCTTCTAGAAACAGTGTAGAGAAAGAACTGGAGGGAGAGAAACAGAAGGAAGAAACCAGCTGTCAAAAGCTACAGCTACAGCAAAGCAAAAATGAAGAAGACCTGAACTAAACAGTAGTAATGCAGACAGAGATAAATGATATTGGGAAGTGGAACTGACTGAATGTAAGTGAGAAAGCAGAAGTCTGGAATACCTCAAAGGACTTGTAGAATGGCTCCAAGGACTTGTTGAATGATTCTCAATAAAAGGGACATAGAAAAACAGTGGGCATGCCTGTAATCCCAGCTACTTGGGGGGCTGAGGCAGGAGAATGGCTTGAACCCGAGAGGTGGAGATCGCAGCGAGCTGAGATCGCACCACTGCACCCCAGCCTGGGCAACAGAGTGAGATTCATCTCAAAAACAAATAAAAAACAGAGTGGGAAGTAGAGTGAGGACTGCAGTGTATTCAGCTTATTTTTCTTTTTTCTTTTTTTTTGAGACAGAGTCTTGCTCTGTCACCCAGGATGGAGGGCAGTGGCGCAATCTCGGCTCCCTGCAACCTCCACCTCCCAGGTTCAAGCAATTCTCCTACCTCAGCCTCCCAGGTAGCTGGGATTACAGGTACATGCCACAATGCGTGGCTAATTTTTGTTTGTTTGTTTGTTTTTTTAGCAGAGACGGGGTTTCACCATGTTGGTTAGGCTGGTCTTGAACTCTTTACCTCAAGTGGTCCATCCACCTCAGCCTCCCAAAGTGTTGGGATTACAGGCATGAGTCACCACACCCGGCCTCAGTTCAATTTTTGAACATGCAAAGTTTAAAATATCATGGTCTATCTAGGAAAAAACTTCCAGGAGGCCTAGAATACAACTTGGGAGATACATCTAGATTAGAAGAAACATATCTGGATTAGAAGTCACCAACATACTCACACACAAAAAAAAAATTAAAATAAAAAATAAAAAGAAGAAAACAAAGAAGGTACCAACATATATTAATAGAAGGTTGATGGGCTGGGCATAGTGGCTTACGCCTGTAATCCCAGCACTTTGGGAGGCCGAGGTCAGGGGATCACGAGATCAGGAGATTGAGACCATCCTGGCCAACATGGTGAAACCATCTCTACTAAAAATACAACAATTAGCTGGGAGTGGTGGCAGGTGCCTGTAATCCCAGCTACTCAGGAGGCTGAGGCAGGAGAATTGCTTGAACTCGGGAGGTGGAGGCTGCAGTGAGCCAAGATCACGCCACTGCACTCCAGCCTTGTGACAGAGTAAGACTTCGTTTCAAAAAAAAAAGAAGACTGATAAAGTCAGAGCTCACCCATGAAGACACCAAATAAGAGAAGTGGGCCTAGAAAAGAATCTTGGCTGGGTGCAGGGGCTCACGCCTATAATCCCAGCACTTTGGGAGGTCAAGGAGGGTGGATCTCCTAAGGTCAGGAGTTCAAGACCAGCCTAGGCAACATGGTGAAACCCCATCTCTACTAAAATTACAAAAATTAGCCAGGGGTGGTGGCGCGCACCTGTAATCCTAGCTACTGGAGAGGCTGAGGCAGGATAATCACTTGAATCTGGGAGGCAAAGGTTGCAACAGTGAGCCAAGATCACACCATTGCACTCCAGCCTGGGTGACAGAGCAAGACTCATCTCGAAAAGAATCTTGAAGAACATTAATATTCGAGCTGTAAGTAGAAGAAAGGAGCCTCCAAAGCAAACAGAAAAGAAGTAATCTTAGCATCTTAGGAAGAGAATAAGGTGTGTTGTCAAAGAAGTTAAGGAAGGAGAGAATTTTAAAAACAAAGGAGTTGAGGAACTGACTTTCCATTACTAAGGAAAGTCAAGGAAGACAAATGCCCATTCCATGTGCCAATGTTAAGTGTACAAAAAAGAGTTAACATAGCAGGTGTGAAACTGCTATCCTTAGAAAGGCCTGTTTTCAACATTGGCCCTTCACTGGTATCTAGAAACTTGGTTTTTGGAAGGATTCCTACCACCCTAACCAAAAGTATCTCACTAAGCAAACTGTGCAAACAATGTGGTTTCTGCTGAACATCTGCTCTTCTTTTGGGAGTCTAGATTTTGGTACATGCTAGGCAGAGGGTGCCTATGTGACCAGCTCCCAACGAAAACCTGAGGCACTGATCCACTGGTGAGCAACTTGTGCCTAGCTTTCTCAAGACTTCACTTCATGCACCTTCTCCCTTAGCTGATTGTGCTTTGTATTCTTTTGCTATAATGAAACATAGCCAGGCCGGGCGCGGTGGCTCACGCCTGTAATCCCAGCACTTTGGGAGGCCGAGGCGGGCGGATCACAAGGTCAGGAGATCGAGACCACGGTGAAACCCCGTCTCTACTAAAAATACAAAAAATTAGCCGGGCACGGTGGCGGGCGCCTGTAGTCCCAGCTACTTAGGAGGCTGAGGCAGGAGAATGGCATGAACCCGGGAGGCGGAGCTTGCAGTGAGCCGAGATCGCGCCACTGCACTCCAGCCTGGGCGACAGAGCGAGACTCCGTCTCAAAAAAAAAAAAAAAAAAAAAAAAAGAAACATAGCCATGATTACAACCAAATGCTGAGTCCTGTGAGTCCTCCTAGGGAATCATCAGATTTGCGGATGGTCTTAGGAACCTCTGACACAATTGAGGGAAGGAGCTAGGGTAGAATATAAAGTTACCAGAAAGTTATGTTTATGTGTCACTTATTTAAGATAGAAGAGGGTGGAATCAGTGGTTTGCCTGTAATTCCAGCACTTTGAAAGGCCAAGGCAGAAGGATCACTTGAGGCCAAGAGCTTGAGACCAGCCCAGGTAACATAGTGAGACTCTCATCTCTATAAAAGTTTCTTAAAAATTAGCTGGGCAGGCCGGGCGCGGTGGCTCATGCCTGTAATCCCAGCACTTTGGGAGGCCGAGGCGGGCGGATCACAAGGTCAGGAGATCGAGACCACGGTGAAACCCCGTCTCTACTAAAAAAAATACAAAAAATTAGCTGGGCACGGTGGCGGGCGCCTGTAGTCCCAGCTACTCAGGAGGCTGAGGCAGGAGAATGGCGTAAACCCAGGAGGCGGAGCTTGCAGTGAGCCGAGATCGCGCCACTGCACTCCAGCCTGGGCGACAGAGCGAGACTCCATCTCAAAACAACAACAACAACAAAAAAAAATTAGCTGGGCATGGTGGCGCACAGCTATAGTCCTAGCTACTTAGGAGGCTGGGGAGGGAGGATTGCCTGAGCCCAGAGTTCGAGACTGCAGTGAGCTATGACCGTACCACTACATTCCAGCTTGGGTGCCAGAGTGAGACCCTATCTCAAAAATAAATAAGAAAAAAGAATCTGAGGCAAGTTTATATGCCAAAACATGAAAACAATGGAGAAAAATTAAAGTTACAAGAAAGAAAAAAGAATTTACAGAGTAAGACCTTCATGAACTTTGTTTTACCACAATAATGCCCCATATGATGCTTTTACAATAATATTCTTAATAGAAGATCATCATAAGCAATACTCCACATAAATGGTAACACTGTAGAGACTACATAAATAAATCCTTTAAATATGATTAAAAAACAAAAATTCTTCCAATTTACATTTACTCAAAACAAAACAGATTTTAATAGTCTAGTCTCCTAATAATAATAATGAAAATAATCTCTATTTAAATAATCATGCAAAATCCATAGTATTTTTTTAAAAGTACCAGCAGAATCATATCCTCTGTACTCCAGTCTCTGAAGGCCTTTGATTAGGGTCTCCAAGATTTCTCGTCTCGTTCGAGGAACATGGTAGTTTAAGTAAGCAAATATACCTGCAAATAAACAAATATTTAATGAAAAATTCTGATTTAAAAATCAAAATTAGCATAATTATGTCAAGTATATGAAAAAATGTGACGTCAGATTCTGCCTTTCAAACAACATTTCAAACCGTTTAAAGTCAATGGAACGGCCGGGCGTGGTGGCTCAAGCCTGTAATCCCAGCACTTTGGGAGGCCAAGACGGGCGGATCACGAGGTCAGGAGATCGAGACCATCCTGGCTAATACGGTGAAACCCCGTCTCTACTAAAAAATACAAAACAACTAGCCGGGCGAGGTGGCAGGCGCCTGTAGTCCCA
Organism: Macaca nemestrina; assembly: GCF_043159975.1. NCBI lineage: Eukaryota > Metazoa > Chordata > Mammalia > Primates > Cercopithecidae > Macaca > Macaca nemestrina. The sequence continues at coordinate 69,636,936 of NC_092137.1, forward strand.
GCTACTCGGGAGGCTGAGGCAGGAGAATGGCATAAACCCGGGAGTCAGAGCTTGCAGTGAGCTGAGATCCGGCCACTGCACTCCAGCCTGGGTGACAGAGCGAGACTCCGTCTCAAAAAAAAATAAAAATAAAAATAAAGGCAATGGAACTTTTTCAAGGGAGAATTTCTCATAAGTATAAAAAACTAAAGTAAACATGTCAAAATACACGTTTACAATTTTTTCAAAGAAGCTTATAAAGCTGGCTCCTTATTTTCCAAGACTGCCATTTTTGTCGAGTGAAATTTAATTTTTTTAAAAACCAATTAACAAATTTATAGTTTATGTCCTATATACAGAGCATTTCGTTTCAAGAAAAAAATTTCTGAAGTAATTTAAGCAACATACAGGCCCTAAAATCTATACCAATGAGATTAATTTTGCTTACTTCCAATAACCATGCTATCAGTGACATTTAAGAATAAATGATGGGGCCGGGCGCGGTTGCTCAAGCCTGTAATCCCAGCACTTTGGGAGGCCAAGGCGGGCAGATCATGAGGTCAGGAGATCGAGACCACCCTGGCTAACATGGTGAAACCCCGTCTCTACTAAAAAAATACAAAGAAATTAGCCGGGCATGGTGGCGGGCGCCTGTAGTCCCAGCTACTCAGGAGGCGGAGGCAGGAGAATGGCATGAACCTGGGAGGCGGAGCTTGCAGTGAGCCGAGATCGCGTCACTGCACTCCAGCCTGGGCAACAGAGCGAGACTCCGTCTCAAAAAAAAAAAAAAAAAAGAATAAATGATGTGAAAAATACTCACCCCTTAAATAATTACGTAAAATAGTAAAAACTGACCAAATATATAACTATCTTAAAAGAAAACTGCTTGAATTACTTGTTTATCATATTAGCAAATGACAACCAGGTAACAACTCTAGAAAATTCACAGAAAAAGAGCAATCATGTGGAAAAACAAAACTAGAAATAAAAGGAGTAATACAATGTGAACTGAACCAGACAAGCAAAGAAGTAACAGAACACAGGTAAGGGAAATCCACATTTTAGGAATGGCAGCATGGGCATTATCTGAGGTTTTCCATGGCTATGCTTTGGCCAGAGCGGACACAGCTTTAATGTATCAAAACTGAAGACTAAAATATTTTAAAATACAAGTTCAAGCTGCTTATTTTAAAACTTCCCTTTTTCTTAACTACATTTCACTGTAATTCTGATTCATAAGATGTTTAAATTAATTCTGTGAGACAGAACTCCCAAATAACTAGTCTTCATTTCCATCTGAAAAGAGATATTTACTTCTATAGTGTGAATCTATTGAAACATTTCAGCATACAAAAATAGCACATTGTTGATACCCAACAGGAAAGCCATAACATATATGCTGATCACCATGATCAATACAGTGCAATTTTCTCAAATAAACTATTATGCCCTAAAAAAGAGAAACTCACACATTAAAATCCAAAATAACCTGAAACAACGGTTTCAACTCTCCCCAAAGAAGTAGTTCCAGGCCAAACACTTACAGAAATCCTGTATTTCATTCAGATTAAAAAAAAAAAATACACACACATCTTACATTTATATTTTTTAAGCTTTCCTGTAATGTACAGTCATCTTACTTTCACAGCACGACCACCCTGTAGGGGAGGGTAGAACATCTATCTTACCTAATTCAAAAGTAGAAAATGAGTTAACTGATATCCCAGAGATACCCACAAATAGCATTCCCAACCTCAAAGCACAGCAATTAAGATAAGGATAAACAACATGCTGCTTAAGGGTATTTCTAAAGTAAGAGTGGTAGCGGCACAGCCATGTGTAGCTTCAAACTTTCAATGGCTACTCATGATATAAACACAAGAGGACAGTAGAAGAGTCTCAAGACCAACTCCACCCATTTAATTCAGAAGAATGAGTCTCTGGTTTTTGTTGTTACTTCTGTTCCTTCATAAAGTATCTGTAATATGAATAAGCCAATAACCCATTTGTAAATCAAACTTTGCACTCTTCACCCATGGGTCACTGATATTTGAGAAAGATTAAACACCTACAGATAACTATCAGTTAAGTATTTTAACCAGGCAATTAAAAGACAATACACAGAACACAAATCTTTCCTAAAACAATACTTTAATACAAATGTGGGCTGGGTGCAGTGGCTCACACCTGTAATCCCAACTTTGGGAAGCTAAGGCAGGCGCATCACCTGAGGCCAGGAAATCAAGACCAGCCTGGCCAACATGGCGAAACCCATCACTACTACTAAAAATACAAAAATTGGCTGGGCATGGTGGCATGCGCCTGTACTCCCAGCTACTTGGGAAGCTGAGACCGGGAGAATCGCTTGAATCCAGGAGGCAGAGTTGTAGTGAGCCGAGATCGCACCACTGCACTCCAGCCTGGGAGACAGAGTGAGACTCGTCTCAAAAAAAAAGTGTGAAAAAAACTGAATCTGAACGAGTCCCACCACTGTGACTGCATCAGCTAGAGTCCTTTAAAGAAGGATACAATCTAGCTGATTTGAAAACACAAGCCTGTCAAGGATTGTTTGCAGTCTGTCCAGAGCTGACAAATTCTAATAATGCAGTACATCCAGAAAAACTCACTCCTAAACTCTCTCTTTTTTAAGAAATCTAAGTCTGATAGTTAAAGTAAAAATGTAAGCCGGATGGTAAAAACGAAAGTGTGATGGTAAACGATTTAAAGATTAAATATGTATATTAATTTGTTAAAACCATTTAAATGCTAATGATATAAAACTGTTTTTAAGACAACTTATAGACTCTACTTTTTTTAAAAGATTAATGCAGCAGGGCTGGGTGGCTCATGCCTGTAATCCCAACACCTTGGGAGGCCAAGGCAGGTGGATCACACGAGGTCAAGAATTCAAGACCAGCCTGTGCAACATGCTCAAACTCCATCTCTACAAAAATACCAAAATTAGCTGGGCATGATGGCAGGTGCCTGTAATCCCAGCTACTGAGGAGGCTGAGGCAGGAGAATTGCTTGAACCTGGAAGGCAGAGGTTGCGGTGAGCTGAGATTGTGCCACTGCACTCTAGCCTGGGCAACAGAGCAAGACTCTGTCTCAAAAAAAAAACTTAATGCAATATTAAATTCACTGTTTTTAATAATGTAACTCAACAACAGCATTCAACTTTGATAATACTTCTAACTTCAATCTCCTTGGTTTATAATGGCTCACTATATGAATCTTGAGAGCCGAAGAACATTTTGGCTGAGTGCTGTGGCTCACAACTGTAATCCCAACACTTTGGGAGGCCGAGGCAGGTGGATCACGAGGTCAGGAGTTCAAGACCAACCTGACCAACATGCTGAAACCCTCTCTACTAAAAATAAAAAAAAATTTTTTTAAAAGCCGGCTGTGGTGGCACATGCCTGTAGTCTCAGCTACTCGGTAGGCTGAGGCAGGAGAACAGCTTAAACCTGGGAGGCAGAGGTTGCAGTGCACCTAGACTGTGCCATTGCACTCCAGCCTGAGCAAAAGAGCAAGACTCCATCTCAAAAAAAAAAAATAGAGCTACAAGAAGGAAGGGGATTAGCCTCAGACATACCTGATGAGGAAAATGGGAGCTAAGAAGTTAAACCTGTCAGTTTCATAGCCCTGTCCCTTGACAGCACTGCTAGCCCAAGGCATTCCACCTGTGGGGCTACTGGGTTAACTATAATCTTGGGGTGCCGAAGACAATATTGGCAGCAATTCATCAGGCACGCAGGGCATGTTCACAAGGGAGGCATTCACAACTCACAATGATGCTTGTTAGAGCAGAAATCGTTAGTTTGACCTCTATTTTCAGGTCTTTGACTTGTCTTATCAAAACTCCCAATAAACAGCTCTTTTTTTTTTTTTTCCTGAAACAGAGTCTCGCTCTGTCGCCAAGGCTGGCGCCATCTCGGCTCACTGCAACCTCTGCCTCCCAGGTTCTAGCAATTCTCCTGCCTTAGCCTCCCAAGTAGCTGGGATTACAGATGCTGCCACCATGCCCGGCTAATTTTTGTATTTTTAGTAGAGATGGGGTTTTGCCATGTTGGCTAGGCTGGTCTCGAACTCCTGACCTCAGGGGATCCACCCGCCTCAGCCTCCCAAAGTGCTAGGATTACAGGCGTGAGCCACTGCACCCAGCCTAACATCCCAATAAACAGTTCTTAAGTAAGGTAATGGCAGAAGCCTAAAATCAACTTTCCACCACTCTTCGGTAATTGCTCTAAGAGCACACACAGTAGCTGCATAAGCATAGATGTATACAGCATAGTAGCTGTATAAGCACCCCCAAATCAGCATGTACTTCACAAGTGTAAGCTTTCTTACTAATGGAATATACTTGGAATAAAATAACTCCCTAACTGAAGGAGATGCTTGAACCTACAGGCATCATTCTCAGAAAATGGCAACTTAAATTCAATGACAAAAAAGCATTTATGAGTACCTTGCTAACAAAATTTCAGAAGCAATCTGGATCACAGACTAGACACACCTGGTTGAAAGCAATGTAGCTGCAAATAAAGACTGTTAAACCTTATTGAAAAGAAAACTAAACACAACTGACTAGTCAAATTATTAAAATTCCTATGCCTGGTTGCATTTATGTCCTTATGAATAGGAAATATTATTTTTATATATTTTATCATTTGACAGCTTCAATATTTTGGGACCCTAAACATTGTAACTTATCAGTGATAAGTGTTCAAATTCATTCTCTAAACTTAAAACTTCTGAATCCTAAATCCACCTACAATGTCACTTAAATTCTAAATTTGTTTTATTGTTCTTATAATGCTAGTCACAAATTAATTCATCATCATCATTAAAGATTCAAACTAGGCCAGGAGCGGTGGCTCACGCCTGTAATCCCAACACTTTGGGAAGAGAGGCAGGAGGATTATTTGAGCTCAGGAGTTCGAAACCAGCCAGGGCAACATAGCAAGACTCTGTCTCTATTAAAATTTGAAATAATAAATAAAGATTAAAACTATACAGATGCTACAGAATTAATTGTAAAAATCTCTCCTTTCTGTCTCCATACAGGTTCCATCCCCTTTCTCAGAGATAGCTGTTAATTCCATACACACAGTCCCAGTCCTTCAGCTATAAATTTTTCTACAGGCCGGGTACAGTAGCAGACACCTGTAATCCCAGCACTTTCAGAGGCCAAGGCGGGAGGATCACTTGAGGGCAGGAGTTTGAGATCAGCCTGGGCAATACAGGGAGACCCTGTCTCTACAAAAAATAAAAACTTAGGCATGGTGGTGCATGCCTGTAGTCCCAGCTACTTGGAAGGCTGAGGTGGGAGAATCACTTGATCCCAGGGGTTCAAGGTTGCAGTGAACTAGTCAATATTATAATTATGGAATCACATTCTACATTTAAGATTTCTTTAAAATTAAGTATTATTTGAGATACTTTATTTTCTTTTCACCAGAGGCTCTGCTCTGTCACCCAGGCTGGAGTACAGTGGCACAATCCCAGCTCATTAAAACTACCACCTCCTGGACTCAAGTGATCCTCTCATCTCAGCCTCCCAAGTAGCTGGGACCACAGTGTGCCTGTTATTTATTTGTTTATTTATTTATTTATTTATTTTTTTCAATTTTTGAGATGGAGTTTTGCTCTTGTCGCCCAGGCTGGGGTACAGTGATGTGATCTCAGCTCACTGCAACCTCTGTCTCCCAGGTTCAAGCAATTCTCCTGCCTCAGCCTCTGGAGTAGCTAAGATTACGGGTGTGAGCTACCACGCCTAGCTATTTTTTTATTTCTTGTAGAGATGTGGTGTCACTATATTGCCCAGGCTGGTCTCGAATTCCTGGACTCAAGTGATCCTCTTGTTTCGGCCTCCCAAAGTGCTGGGATTACAGGCATGAGCCACTGCACCCAGCCAAGATACATTTTCTACAATCCTAAAAGCATACATAAAGGCTGAGCGCAGTGGCTCATGCCTACAATCCCAGCACTTTGGGAGGCCGAGGCAGGTGGATCACTTGAGGTCAGGAGATCGAGACCAGCCTGGCCAACATGGTGAAACCCCGTCTCTATTATAAAAATACAAAAATTAGCCAGGCATAGGTGACGCATGCCTGTCCCAGCTACTCAGGAGGCAGAGGCAGGAGAATCACTTGAGCCCGGGAGGTAGGGCAGAGGGTGCAGTGTGCTGAGATCGTACCACTGCACTCCAGGCTGGGCAACACAGTGAGACCCTATCTCAAAAAAATAAAAAATTTAAAAGTAAAATAAATCGCACATACAAAAATAACATATGAAGTGAAACAATTAAGACTTTCAATTATTTGTGTGTTTTTTTAATCGGTTCATGTCTCCCCTACTTTATTGTAATTATTGCCACTAAAAGGGGCTCCATGACACATCTCTTGCACATTTAACATTCTGGAGCTCAAATCACTAGTTTAAGTCCTGACATCTCTAATTATACACTCCCTCACAGTCTACCTATGTCATCATCCTTCTTGAGGAAAAAAAAAGCATGCACTTCCTGCTCACAATCTTCAAATATTCCGTCTCTCTCTATTCTCTGACCATTCACACCAGACGACAATTTTTCATCATTCTGCCAAGTCAAACCCTCTGGGTCCACTGTGCTGACTCCTGGTCTCTGAGCATTCTACATTGAACTATGACAGCCACGCAGAACTCATCTATCCATTTCAGTCCACTTTCGGATGGGCTCTCCGAACTGCTGACCAATCCTATTAACTCATCACTTGCTTAACTTTCAAATTTCTCCTAGATATTATTTTAGAGTCTAAGCTACATACTACTCTCAAATCCTCATTTTCTCCTCCCAGCTTCTTTTTCATTTTTGGTAGATTCTTACTTTATAGAATTTTTTTTTTTTTTTTTTGAGACAGAGTCTCGTTCTGTCACCCAGGCTGGAGTGCAGTGGCGCTATGTGAGCTCACTGCAACCTCCACCTCCCGAGTTCAAGCAATTCTCCCACCTCAGCCTCTCGAACAGCAGCTGGAATTACAGGCGTGCGTTACCATGCCTGGCTAATTTTTGTACTTTTAGCAGAGACCAGGTTTCACCATGTTGGCCAGGCTGGTCTCGAACTCCTTACCTCAGGTGATCTGCTCACCTCGGCCTTCCAAAGTGCTGGGATTACAGGCGTGAGCCACTGTGCCCAGCCAGAATTAAAGTCTTCATTTTCTTTTTTTGTTTTTAAAATATAGAGACAAGGTCTTACTATGCTGTCCAGGCTGGTATCAAACTCCAAGCCTCAAGTGATCTTCCTACCTCAGCCTCCCCAAGTAGTGAGTTTACAAGGGAGAGTCACTGCCCCTCACCCATTTTCTTTTCAACAGTTTAACAACACATATATTAAATACTTCTCATCCTTCCTTGTAACCTCAAGAGAGATATATTACACATACTACTCTCTGGAGCTAGCCTCTCCCCTACTTGTAACTTTAAAAAACAAAAAAAAAACAGCCCTGCTCTGTCACCCAGTACCCAGGCTAGAGTGCAGCAGCACAATCATAGCTCACTGCAGCCTCAAACTCCTGGGCTCAATTCTCCCACTTCAGGCTTCTAAGTAGACTGGACTACAGGTATGCACCACCACACCTGGCTAATTTATTTTATTTATTTATTTATTTTTTTAATAGAGATGGGATCTCACTATGTTGCCCAGGCTGATCTTGAACTTCTAGCCTCAAGTAATCCTCCTGCCTCAGCTTCCTGAGTGGCTGGGATTATAGGTGTGAGCCAAAGCACTGGCTACTTATAACTTTTTTTTTTTTTTAATTGAGACATAGTCTCACTCTGTCACCCAGGCTGGGGTACAGTGGCATGATCTCAGCTCACTGCAACCTCCACCTCCCAGGTTCAAGCAATTCTCCTCCCTCAGCCTCCCAAGTAGCTGGGATTACAAGTGCGTACCATGACACTTGGCTATTTTTATATTTTTAGTAGAGATGGGATTTCGCTATGTTGGCCAGGCTGGTCTCAAACTCCTGACCTCAAGTGATTCGCCCACTTCAGCCTCCCAAAGTGTTGGTATTACAGGTGTGACCCCTGCTCCGGGCCTTACTCATAACTCTTGAGGAGTGTTTCTCCAACTTTGTAAATACAGAACTCTTTTGTTAACATCAAAATATTCTGAGGCTCCTTCACAACAATGGGTTAAATGTTTATTATTCAATGATCTAGAACAATTTTTATTCAACTTACAGACAAAGTTATAAGCATATTAATAAGCAATGAACACCCTTTAACAACTTCAGGGCTTGTAGGTCAGGAACCACAGCTCTAGAATTCAACTTCTCAACACTCCCAGAGGACTTCAATCCCAAAATCCTCTTCTTTTTCGTATTACTTGCAGCCCTCTTCCTGAACACAAACTGAGACCCTTCTGCCTTGACATATGCAATTTATCTAATAATTTCTTCATAACCATATCCAATTAACTTCTCTGCAGTATTACATATGAATGATGTTTTTCTATTTTTACAGACTCTGTCCAAGGCAATATACTACTTTGGAACTCTTTTGCCTTTAACCACTGTTCTTTGGTCTGTTTTCCTGGCACTTCTATTTTCTCCTTCAACCCTTCTGGTAGTAGTTCTCAAACTATTTCCGCCTCCATTCACTGACGGGTAACATATGCCATCAATGATTACCTCTCACAGTATACTAATTCTCTACAAGCTGGCCCTATTCCTCAAAGTAAAAGTCCTGCCCCATCACCCAGAACATTCCTGACCTAATGCAGATACCCAAAGCCCAGAGTTCTCCAGTCCCTAAATTTCTACTCATTCTACTTGTGGTCTACGACATGGCAATGAACAATGACTGTGTATTTTCACCTGAAGCTGTTGCATGTGCATTCTTTCCTCTGATCAGGCAGCAATTCCTTGAAGGCAACTCTCTTATTTTAGTCATCTCTGTAAAGGGCAGAGTGCCAAGTATAAAGCCATCATTTCAAATATCTGCAAGTATCTTCTAACACTTTCTAGGCACCTGAAATATACAGTCAAAAAATTCCCAAACCACAGAAACAGAACACTATTTCACCAGATGCTAAAAAGGAATGAAGTAAAGAAAGGTTTCATAATTAAAGGTTTAAGAACTACCTGGTTAAATAAAGTTAGGTATATATTTAGAACTTTCTAGAACCTTTAATCTCGCTAATTGTGAATCTCCAAGAGCAGAATTTCCCAAACTTGTGTTACAAAACCCTTTCCCGCCTTCTACTGCTCATTACCAGAACCTATTAATCTCCATTTCCAGGGGACAATTGAAGAAATGTTTATTAAGCAATTATTTTCTCTCACAACTTCTTCATATCCAGTATGGTATGTAAGGATATGTTAATAGTACCGGTTTTATGACCAATCCTAGCAGCCAATCTCAGCATTCCTCAATTATCCCCAAAGCCATTAGACAGTATAATTACAAAAACCTTTTGAAAAATTCATTTTAGGATACTTTAAAATTGCAAGTTCCTTTACTGCTTTTAAAAAGGATCTCATTTGCAAACATTCCATTTTATTTATTTTTATTTATTTATTTATTTATTTATTTATTTTTGAGACAGAGTCTCACTCTTGTCACCCAGGCTGGAGTAGAACGGCAAGATCTCAGCTCACTGTAACCTCCGCCTCCTGGGTTCAAGCGATTCTCCTGCCTCAGCCTCCAGAGTAACTAGGATTACAGGCGTGCACCACCACGCTCAGCTAATTTTTTAATATTTTTAGTAGAGATGGGTTTCACCATCTTGGTCAGGCTGGTCTCAAACTCCTGACCTCAAGTGATCCACCCACCTCAGCCTCCCAAATTGCTGGGATTGCAGGCATGTGCCACAGTGCCCAGCCCAAAAATTCCATTTTATATACACCATCGGATCAGAGGGGTATAACCCCACATTTATAAAAACAATAGCAGAGTCTGTTAAAAGCTAGGGATAGCTTAAGTGACTTGACACTCAGCAAAACCAAAAATAATACAAATAAAAAGGACAAAGTATACTTCAAACTAACGAGAAAAAGGAAGATAAAATAAATTTGGAAAATAGACACTATTCTTCTCTGGGAGATTCTCAATGCTTATTATTAATAATACATTAAAGATTCTAAGAACTCCAATCAAAAAACAAAACAAAACATTATCACGCGATTTAATATGTTGCTTCCTAAATTTACCAGACCATAGGATCTTTTTTCCTAACACTTATTAACAACCCAAAACAAGCTGGTAAACATTATTATATCAGTTTCAACAGTGTATCTGATTGAAAAAAGCATATCAGAATCTTCAATTGTCATTCTTCTGCTTCAACATTGTACAACGTTGAAATAAAATAATCTTTTAGGAAAATTTAACTAGGGCCGGGTAAGGTGGCTCACTCCTATAATCCCAGCACTTTGGGAGGCCAAGGCAGGTGGATTACCTGAGGTCAGGAGACCAGCCTGGTCAACATGGTGAAACCCCACCTCTACCAAAAATGCAAAAATTAGCCAGGTGTGGTGGTACACCCCTGTAATCCCAGCTACTCGGGAGGCTGAACCTGGGAGACAGAGGCTGCAGTAAGCCACTCCAGCCTGGGCGACAGAGTGAGACCCGTCTCCCAAAAAAAAAAGAAAGAAAAAGAAAAACTTAACTAGATAGCAAGTAATCAGAAGGTAAGCTTCCAGATTTTCCCATCTATTCTAATTTTCACTCCATTTCTCTGCTCAGGAATTTTAGTTCAATGATTAAGATGTGGGAGGAAAATAACGACACTCATCTTCTTATCTTTCAGAATTTACATTAGAGAGAAAATAAATTCTGAACCCTATCCCTAGAATCACGCAAAACTGTGGTATGACTTAATAAAAGCAGGACCTCAGAAATGCCTCAAATACTCACTTTTTATTTCTTCAATACCTGTTTCCTCAGCAGTAAAATTCTGTGGAATGGAGACACAGACTATGTGAAAACTCCCAACATTTAGTCTCCACCCTAAAGGTATCTCCCTTATCTGAACCTGATTTCCATATCTGAGTTATTTTTTGATTTTTATTTATTATTTTTGAGACGAGGTTTCGCTCTTTTTTGTCCAGGATGGAGTGCAATGGTGCGATCTCGATCTTGGCTCACTGCAACCTCCACCTCCTGGGTTCAAGCAACTCTCCTGCCTCAGCGTCCTGAGGAGCTGGGATTACAGGCGCGCACCACCACGCCCAGCTAATTTTGTATTTTTAATAGAGATGGAGTTTCACCATGTTGGCCAGGCTAGTCTTGAACTCCTGACCTCAGGTGATCCGCCTGCCTCGGCCTACCAAAGTGCTGGGATTATAGGCGGGAGCCACCACGCCTGGCGCTGATTTTTTTTTTTTTTTTTCAATAAGTACTTTACGTTTTTTTTCCTGGACCATGATGAAATGACCTGCAACCAGAATGTCGAGTACTTGATGAGGACACACCCCGTCATTCAGGAACAGTTAACTAGCAAAGGAAGCACACTGGAGATTGACCAGTTTGCAAATTCACTACTTCGCAGCTCCAAAGTAAATGCAAAGCCATTCTAAGCAGACGCTGCAAAAGTCTGATTCTGAAGTCAGCTCTACTCTAATAATTTCAGTAAGCTATTTATAGGTGTTTCTGTTTTTATGCGGGTTTTTTTAAATCTCCTCTAAATTTAAACCTGGTCCTCATTTTCAGAAGCTGAAATGAGCATAAATACAGGAAATATATACACTAACGAGTACAATCCACCTCCTGTTCAGTTCCTTCGGGCAAAAGGCTGCAAATAAGAAGTCTCCGAGAGAGTTTTCAATTCTCTTACAATGGTACTTCCCTTTAAAAAAAAAGTGTTCTTTCTTCCAGGGATAAAGTCAGTTGTAAATTTCAGTAAGAAAGGTAAGAATACAATTATTTTTACTGGCAATAGCCAAGTTGAACACCAATTTTAGAGGACATCAGTCATGTCAGACACGATTCTCAAAATCTCTTTCACTAACACTTAGGTAATAATAAACGACTCTCAAAACATGAAATAAAAGACCCTAACCTTAATTCTTTAACTGCTCTAGCAAAAGTATTTGTTAAACTTTCCATAGCTAGTATTTTTAACGGGTGCATATGCAAGGGATAAATGATGTTTTTCATAGTTGGCATTCTAAAGGGGTATACATCCAAGGTATAACTGATATTTTTCAGAGCTGGCGTTTTTAATGGGTGTACATGCAAATGATAAATTATGTATAACCTATTGCCACAGACATTTGAAGGACTCTTCCACTAGAGGATCAGGTCTAAGCCCATTAACCAAATTATTGATTAGCAATTATTTCTGTTGAGACAAGGGATGGCAGGAAGTATCACGTTTAATGCCATTATCGTGGCTCTAGCTAGGGTCTGCTTTCTATCGGGCCTGCCTGAAAACAAGTAAAATATTTTTTGAAAGGTTTTTAGAAAAATGCAAGATAAGTTCAACAGACCTCGCCCAATGTTCCACAGGTTGCCTCACTCACCTGGTGGGCCCTTTTGAAGGCACCCCCTCCACACCTCAATTCCCTCAGCCCTTTCCCCCTTTTTCAATAAAGGCGTCTCTCTCCCCTCTCCGTTCCTTCTCCGCGCAAAGGCGCCCGCTGGCCCCCAGCGGAGGGGGCCCGCCTCCCTCTCAGGTGCCTTTCTCCCGGCCGCCACCCTCTCTCCCGCACGCGGATGCCGACCCCCGCCCCCGCAGACACCACTGGACGCCCCTTGCCCATCAGCTAGACTTCGCACCCTCCACATTCCCGCTTCCGCCCGTCGCCTTGGGCCTTAACGGCGCCCGCACCGCACCCCAGCGCCGCCCGGCAACACGCCCCCCGCCCCCGGCCCCCTTACCACACATGATGCCGGAGACACGGCCCGCGAGGCCAGGGGCGAGTGGCTGGCGGAATCGGGGGTGCACACACGAGCTTCGGTGGGCAATCTGCTGGCTCGGGGGCCGGGGTGGCGCCGACACGACTCCCTCGGGGATGCGACGGCCAAGGCAACGACTGCCTTCTCCCCCTCCGAGGCTCCGCCAGCAACCGCCGCCAGGCCCCGCCCCTCGGCGCGCAGCGCGCCGCCGCCGGTAGGCCCCATTGAACCGCTCACGCGCCGCTCACGCGCAGGTCCCGCCTCCCAGCGCTGCCCCGCCCCCCGAGCCCACGCAGGCGCTGGACTGCTGGCGGCGGAGACGTGGCAGTAGCTCGTGGCAGTGTCCGCCTGGAGTTCCTGGAGACGCCCTCACTGGGGCGAGCCGCGGGAGGCACCAAGCCGAGAGGGAGGGAGAAACTCAGCACCTGGCTGGGAATGACGGAAAGAGAAGGATGGAATTGTTAGCAAAGCAATAGCTCCGGGTGCGCGCGCAGTGCAGCCCCAGGCCCCACGCTCCAGCACTGCACGAAGCGGAGGAAGAAAGCAGGAAGTCTCAACAGGGAATCCTGGGGGACATAGGCTAAAAAAAAATTGCAAAGAATTGGGTAAGGTGGGAGGAGAGAGAGAACAAAATTCTTGACTGCAAAGCCCCAAAGGGTCAGCCTCTCTGGTGATAAGCAATTCAATTCCATGTGTAATATGCTTGGCCCCTAAAAGCCCTCCGCATCCATTGCCTCCATAACCCTCAGTTTATTGTGGAAGGGTAGAGGAGGAATGCAAGGCTCAACTATCCGACTGTGAGCCTGGACGTAAGAAACTGCTGGCCCACCTCCTCCCATGGCCTACCTGAGAGGGCTAGGAATTCCCTAGCTTTAACAGCCGTGCGTTTGACTTATGAACGATTCGTTCTATGAATTAATGCGCCATGTCTGACAAGAGAGACTTGATTAGAGAGGGATGATGTTTCTCAATTTATTACCTGGGCATTTGCTTTAAACAGCCTTAAATGGTATCTTCAGTGAAATGTAGAGTTATCAGAACTCTATAATGGCTCTAGAGTAGTATTAAAAACGTTCATGGCACACAGAATTCCTGGAGTGCTGACTGCTGTTCTTGTGTCTGGTCTTATCCGTCCTTCCAGCCCGATACACTCCCAACAGTCTCAACAGGTAGTTCCTGAACTGGGCCAGGATTGTCAAATCTTTTGCACACTTTGGTTACTCTGCATGGAATGCCCACCCTATCTCTGTTTAGATGCTACTACTTCAGGAAAGCCTTTTTTTATCTCCCCTAGACAGATTTAGAGACATGCATTAACCTCTCACTCTTTGAGCCACTCACTGTAAAGAAATATGCTTTGATATCTTATGATTTTCTGTATTTTCCCACTGGGCTATAAGTTTCTTGAAGCTAGAACTAGATTTTACATACCCAACACTTTTAGACCACAGCACAAAATAAAAGATCAAATTTATTTTGGAATGAGTGAAAAAAGTCCTATTTTCTTAGCAGAATTAACCTTCTATGGCTGGTTGTATGATTAAGTGATCATAAAGCTTTCAGTTTTTCTTAAGGGGAAAAATGCCTTTTATCACTTGCCTCAGAGAGGCTGAAAAATGTCATTAAGCATTTAACTAAAAATGTAACTAAGCAGAGGATTTCTCACCTAAAAGCCCTTTTAATATTTCAATCCCCTAAGTCCCTAGATCACCCAGAGCAAAGTTAAAAAAAAAAAAAAAAAGAAACAAACAAAAAAACCAGTGAGCTTTTTGGTAATACATTTCTTAATTCAAGAAACAAAAGACTGTGGATATACATCTAGCCTAAGAACCCTCATCTAAGGCTCTGGTAGGAACTCCGTTGTATTACCTAGAAGCCAAGGTATGGTTCCAATGCTTAAGCAACATCTTTGTGCACTGGCAGCAAACCTGTCAATGCCACAAAGAAAATGTCAGTAGTACCACCAGAGTTCTCACGCTCCAACTATAATAATCTATTTAACCCTTCGCTTTCCTTTTCTGCATGCTACTCCATCACAATGACTATCAATTTGTCTTATCTATCTCCACTCAACAAGCTATTTTGGAAGATATTTATAAATAAGTTGAGAAGAAGAAAGTAGTGTTGAGAAGAAGAAACTAGTGTTACAGGTCTTTTAAAATTTGTCTAAATACAAATTTTTAAAAGTTTTCAGTAAAGACTGGAAAGTCCCTAACTCAAAAAAAAAAAAAAGTTAAAAAAAAAGTAAATAAAAAAACAATTTGACAAAAAAGAAACTTTGAAGGACAGTATTTTCCCAACTCAGCCTTGAAGAACCTCATTAACCCAACACAACAAAGAACCCTTTGTAACCATGTGCCAGTTAAGATACACACTTTGGGTGCTTGACCTCCCTTTATACAGAGCTCCACCTTAGTTGGGCCTTTGGGAATAAGGCCTGGAAGAGAAGAAAATAAATGATCTATGAAGGAAAGGAGACATCTGCGTCTAATTCGAACATCTGAGGGAATGGATTTTCTCTCCTGATCAAAACATTCTGAAAGACAACAAAAAAAGTAATGATGGCAAGGGGGTGTCATTCACCATCTCTTTATGTAAGTACATTTCCCTGTTCATAGATTCAGTCCCATTGGATCTGATGGCTGAAGGCCATCAGAGCTTCCAGTTGCCATTACTAACGCAATGAAGAACCTTGATTGAAATAGCTATAGTCATTTTTGTTAACCTTTATGTGAATTCCAGTAATAAATAGCAATAAAATTATGAAAATAAAAATTCCTTTGCATAAGAATTTTTGGAACTACCAAATGGGGAGCTAGGGCACATATGTCCTACTTTTTAGGGAGCTTTGCGGAGAAATGTACCCCAGTGGACAGAGAAGATGGTAGCAAGTATCAAAGGAAAAAGAAATAGGTTGAGCCCCTGCGGCCTATGAAAAGAAATGAGGACAAGAACAAAAGGCACCAATCAAGGTCTCAGAAAGACCCCGTGAGTGAACCCCATTAGCCTCCCACAATTCATCCCACACACGCTGGCTCCAGAGGGACCTGTCAAAAATACAAATGTGATCCAGTTTTTCCTTGCTTCCAATTTCGTGGGTACTCTTCACCCACAGGATGAGTACTGGGTTTCCCAATTCAGTGGCAGCACTCCTACAGAGAAAAGCTCTCACAGAGCTCTTCAAGGATGCAGCTCTCACAAATTTATTTCTCACAGTCATGGCGAAAGATGCGCCTAGAGGGCAGAGCTTTCACTGACAAACAATAAATAGAAGCCCACTCAAACTAGATGAAGAAGGGGATTTACTGGCTCACATAATTGGAATAGACAGCAATACAAACAGCCTTCAGCACATCTATACCCAGGGACAGAATGTTGTCAGAACTCTTGAACTACCTCTCTGACCTCATGGACAAGGAAATAACCCTTAAATAGGTCTGCAATCACATCTTTATAGTTTGCAGCCCAAAAGGAGAGAGAGGCTATTCCTCCATCCTTACTTTTTATATTCTAGACAAGGATTCTGGCCAGTCCAGTGTGACTCACATGCCCCACTCCTGTGGCAAAGAAGGCAAGACACTGTGATAGGACAGGTCCACCAGAGCCCTGTAGAGTCATACAGCCACATATGGCAAGAGGGAGCAGTTATTCAAAGGAAAGAGGAAGGTGTTGCTAAAAGAAGAACACTAAGAAGGCACACAAAAAAATATGTCCACCACATCAAGCAAATATGACCTGATTGCCACCCAGAAAACCTCAGGCTTGAGGACAAAGGATGCTGACTCCAACTAGAAGTTGTGCCCTCCCCAATACTCCTCTCCACGGTAGCTCCAAATTTTTCCAGTAGGCAGAAGCTGGGGCAGAGTTTTCTAGCTCTGCGAGAAAGAAACTCATTCTACTGCCACGAAAGTCAACAAATTGAAAACCATGAGATTAACTGGTCCTATCTTTAACCTACTATTTCTGTCCTGTAAGATGTGAACAGAGCCACAATAAGGGTGAACCATTCAGGGAGCTGCCTAGAACTGAAAGATCACTTGAAACGTAAGGACACCGAAAAAGTACTATTTTCTAGGGTTTCTTTCAAGGGATACAAAAGTTGCTTCTCTATATCCTATAAGCCCCTAGGGAATAATCACAGATAACACTGATATGGCAAAATGGAGTATATGGCTAGGATTTCCCAAGAGGGGTGCAGATTCCCTCTGGACTGGAAAGCAACCAGCTTCATATTCCTGCACAAAAAAATGGACACACATGTTCATACCACTGCTTTTGTCTACTGTGGTTCTAGACTCTTGCCCATTAGTAAGCACCTATGAAAGCAAGGAAAGCTTCTCCCCTCCCTCAAGTAGGAATACTCAAGAGGGGTATGGGCCCAACTTCCTTAAGACAGAATAAAATAGCTATAATGTACATAGGCCTTGCAGCCAGAATGCCAGAGTTCACGTTCCTGGCTTTTCCACTCAAGTTGCATGGCAATGGACAATGTACTTTTCCTTGTACCTCCATCTTCCAATTTATAAAAATGGAGACAATAGGCCAGGCACAGTGGCTCATGCCTGTAATCACAGAGCTTTGGGAGTCCAAGGCGGGTGGATCACTTGAGGTCAGGGACCATCCTGGCCAATATGGTGAAACCCTGTCTCTACCAAAAATACAAAAATAGTCGGGCATGGTGGCACATGCCTGTAATTCCAGAAGAATCGCTTGAACTTGGGAGGAGGAGGTTGCAGTGAGCTGAGATGGTGCCACTGCACTCCAGCCTGGATGACAGAGCAAGACTTTGTCTCAAAAATAAAAGGGGGGGGGGTGCGGAGGAGGGACAATAGTTGACAATCGCATACGATTAAATGACTTCATAAATGTAAGGTGCTTAGAACAGTGTTTGTGAAAACCTCAGGCTTGAGAACAAAGGATGTTCAATGAATACAGGAACATTGAATGTTCAATGAACGTTTGCTATTTTTATATATGTTGCTCTCATATGACTGTATGTCATCCTGTATAGGGCTTCATCTTAATTTTGGTTAGTGAAAAATCCTCAGGCCAGGCGTGGTGGCTCGCGCCTGTAATCTCAGCACTTTGGGATGCTGAGGCAGGTGGATCACTTGAGCCCATGAGTTGCAGATCCACCTGAGCAACATGGTGAAATCCTGTCTCTACAAAAAAAAATAATAATAATAATAGCTGGGTGTGGTAGTGTGCACCTATAGTCCCAACTACTTGGGAGGCGGAGGTGGAAGAATCACTTGAGTGTGGGAAGTCAAGGCTGCACTGACCCACAATCACGCCACTGCACTCCAGCCTGAAGGCAATAGAGTGAGACCCTGTCTCAACAACAAAAAAAAAGAAAAACCCCCCAAATGCCTGGCGTACTCTTGACCAATAATCTTAGTTTCAAATACTTATTGAAGCATCCTATATTTACAAAGTGTTTTCAGGATATTTCATGTAAAATATTTTATAAAAGCTGGACATGGTTGTGCATGCCTGTAGTCCTAGCTACTTGGGAGGCTGAGGCAGGAAGATGGCTTGAGCCCAGGAGTTTGAGGCTGCACTGAGCTATGATTGCACCACTGCAACTCCAGCCTGGGTAACAGGGTAAGACCTCATCTCTATTTTAAAAAGAAAAAGAAAAAATAAATAAATACAAAATATTTTTTTTTTTTTTTTTTTTTTTTTTTTTTTGAGACGGAGTCTCGCTCTGTCACCCAGGCTGGAGTGCAGTGGCCAGATCTCAGCTCACTGCAAGCTCCGCCTCCCGGGTTCCCGCCATTCTCCTGCCTCAGCCTCCCGAGTAGCTGGGACTACAGGCGCCGCCACCTCGCCCGGCTAATTTTTTGTGTTTTTAGTAGAGACGGGGTTTCGCCGTGTTAGCCAGGATGGTCTCGATCTCCTGACCTTGTGATCCGCCCGTCTCGGCCTCCCAAAGTGCTGGGATTACAGGCTTGAGCCACCGCGCCCGGCCAAATACAAAATATTTTATACATTTTGGGGGTTTCTTGTATGTTTGGTTTTTTTTTTTTTTTAATTTTTGTTTTGGCTAAACACAACTAATAGTGATTATTAGTCTTTCTTTGGGATTATATAGGGAGAAATTCAGTATAAATATTCCAAAATAAAAACCATTACCTGATTAAACTTAGTATTTGAATAGTGGTTCAATTAATTTAAAAATACAAGTTAATTTGTTTTTGTTTTGACATGGAGTCTTGCTCTGTCATCGAGGCTGGAGTGCAGTTGCGTGATCTCAGCTCACTGCCACCTCTGCCTCCCGGGTTCCAACGGTTCTCCTGCCTCTGCCTCTGCCTCCCGAGTAGCTGGGATTACAGGGGCCCACCACCATGCCCAGCTAATTTTTGTATTTTTTTAGTAGAGACAGGGTTTTACCATGTTTGCCAGACTGGTCTCGAACTTCTGACCTCAGGCGATCCACTTGCCTCAGCCTCTCAAAATGCTGGAATTACAGGCGTGAGCCACTGCAGCCGGCATGTTTTCATTTTAAGGTTGACATTTGGCAGTTTACCACAAATGAAAAATTGGTAAAAGTATTTACCAAGTCCTCCATCACTTACCAGTCTCTCCGAATGCAATCAGCTTCAAGTTACGGAATACCTGATAACAGTAGCTAAAACAAGAAAAACATTTATCTCACGTCATATAAACTCTGAAAATGAGTGTAATTCTTAGTCTGGCCAAAAGGCCAACAATGTCTTAAGGATCCAGGCCCTCCCTTTTTTTTTCCTTTTTTTTTTTTTCTGAGACACAGTCTTGCTGTCGCCCAGGGTGGAGTGCAGTGACATGATCTCACCTTACTGCAACCTCTACCTCCCAGGCTCAAGTGATTCTCAAGCCTCAGACTCCCTAGCAGCTGGGGCTACTAGGTGGCATATGCCACTGCACCAGGCTAATTTTTGTGTTTTTAAGTAGAGATGGGGTTTCACCATGGTGGCCACACTGGTCTCAAACTCTTGGCCTCAAGTGATCTACCCGCCTGGGCCTCCCAAAGTGCTGGGATTACAGGTATAAGCCACCGTGCAAGGCCAAGGATCCAGACCCTTTCTTTGCTCTTTGCTATTCTCAGTGAACAAACTTTTAGTCATGATTACAAGTTGACTATCATTGCTTTGAACATCACACTCTACAGTGTACCAAGCAGGAAGAAAAGGAATGGAGAAAAAAAAGGGGGGCCTTCTTAGAGATTAACTCACATACACACTGTCTTAACCAGGAAAGACAATCTTTCCAGAATTCTCCAACAGACTTTCTCTTCCAGTTTACTGGCCAGAGCTAGGTCATATGGCTACCCACAGACTAATGACTTGGAAAAGAAAAATGGAGTTAAAGTGACTGGTTTAATCATAACTTATCCCCTGGGACTGAGGTGAGACCTACTGAAAGGGCCTTCCTTAACAAGAAGTGAGGGTATATGTGAGGGTAGGCAACCAAGAGTTTCTGTGGCATTCTCTATACTACCACTGCCTACTTGTGCACCATTTTCACGTTATACTCAAGCCATACTTAGCTTCTTGAGGTTCCCAAATACATTTCACACTTACAATTCTGATTACACTACTCTTTATGCCTAGAATCCCACACCTTTCCTCCTTGTTCTTCATGGCTGTTAATTTTGTAGAAAATCTTTCCAATACTTTGGCTTCTCAATTGAAGAATTTCCTGATGTTTTTTTGTTGTTGTTGGTTTGTTTGTTGAGACAGAATCTCGCTCTGTCACCCAGGATGGAGTGCAGTGGCACAATCCCAGCTCACTGCAACCTCCGCCTCCCAGGTTCAAGGGATTTTCGTGCCTCAGCCTCCTGAGTAGCTGGGATTACAGGCACATGCCACCTCACCTGGCTAATTTTTGTATTTTTAGTAGAGACGGGGTTTCACCATTGGCCAGGCTGGTCTCGAATTCCTTACCTCAAGTGATCTGCCCACCTCAGCCTCCCAAAGTGTTGGGATTATAGGCGTGAGCCACTGCGCCGGGCCAATTTCCTCTCTTCTAATAATCTAACCCTCCACCCAATTCAGCCTCTTATTTCATGGTCACATCCAAGATATGCCATTACTTGCATCTCATCTACCATGTCAATTTCCTGTAGCTTCAACTAAAGGGCAGGTTAAGTTGCCTTGCTTATGAAGCAATTCCCAGGGTCTAAATTAAATTCATACATGATATCTCCAGGAATGAATTCTCCAACCCTACTATTTGGTTCAGTGAACCAAAGGATAAAAGTAAAAACTTCAATTCCTAGCACTCACAACTGCTAGAGTTCTTCCTGTTTCCATGACTATCTTAATCTCCTTAATTTGAGGGACTAGAATTCCAGAGATGCAATTTATCACTACTATTTCCCATCTTTCCTTTCCCTGTATTTTCTATTAACTGCAGTCTCTGAATTACTATAGAAAAATGAGAGAGAACGCTAAATCACTCTTTCGGCTACCTGAAAAAGCAGCACCCCTAGAGTAGAAAGATAACAGTGCACATTTCTGGCATGGTACAGATTATGGATCTCTGAGTCAGAAGCCAGTGGAAGGACCAAAGCAGCTTCTTCTCTCTTCTTCAGCAATTCTGATTCATAAGGTAAAGGCTGGGCATGCTGAGGCAGTTTTTCTAATTCAGCCATCTCCATCTTAACCAATAGAAACTGTGTCCGGATTCTAGAAGTTAGTTTTTGATCTTTTGCGTTTGTTTTTGAGATGAAGTCTCACTCTGTTGCCCAAGCTGGAGTGCAGTGGTGTGATCTCAGCTTGCTGCCACCTTCGCCTCCCGGTTTCAAGCAATTCTCCTGCCTCAGCCTCCTGAGTAGCTGGGATTACAGGCATGTGCCACCATGCCCGGCTAATTTTTGTATTTTTAGTAGAGACAGGGCTTCACCATGTTGTTCAGGCTGGTCTCAAACTCCTGACCTCGTGATCCGCCCACCTCAGCCTCCCAAAGTGCTGGGATTACAGGCATTAGCCACCACACCGGGCCATTTTTGGGATTTTTTGGTCTTAAGTTCTTCGCTACTTAATTGAGGGCTAGTAGCCAGATACTATTTTTAAAACAGAATTGTTTAGCTGGGTTTTTTTTTTTTTTTTTTTGAGACGGAGTCTCACTCTGTCCCCAGGCTGGAGTGCAGTGGCTGGATCTCAGCTCACTGCAAGCTCCGCCTTCTGGGTTTACGCCATTCTCCTGCCTCAGCCTCCTGAGTAGCTGCGACTACAGGCGCCCACCACCTCGCCCAGCTAGTTTTTTGTATTTTTTAGTAGAGACGGGGTTTCACCATGTTAGCCAGGATGGTCTCGATCTCCTGACCTCGTGATCCGCCCGTCTCAGCCTCCCAAAGTGCTGGGATTATAGGCTTGAGCCACCATGCCCGGCCCTACCTGTTTCTTAAGCTAAAAACTTCATTAAAAATAGTTTTAGATATTTTGCAAAAAGCCATTTTAGAATATTCTGAAAAGCATTCTGTTTCTTCCTGTATGAAAAAAGTAAATAAATTAGATGGGGAGGAAATGTATTTTAAACTCCTTCACACATATGCAAAGGAGCCATGGGAAATGAGGAACAAAAATAAAAATATCCTTGGATAAAATCCACATGTACAGAAGATGATTCAAGAGGTTATAAATAACTCATATGAGGTAAAGCAAACATGTAATATTTATATATCATTCTCTGAAGAGCATATTTTATTAATCTTCAAGTTCCTCAGCATATTAATAATAAAAACTTCATATATATCATCAACAAGTCTGACTGTTGTGCCCAAAGAAAATCCAGATTATTTTAAGGTGAGTTTGCTTCTTTTTCATCCGATTCGTCATCCATAACCTAAAACCAAAAAACAAAGACAATTTAAGAATTAAGAAAATGATTAGATTTTGCTATTTTCCTGATTTTACTATTACTTCTTTACCTGATATACTCTGTAACGATGCATGACAAGCCAGTAAGAATAAATCTATTAACAGCCCCAAAGAACAAGGTTTTAATCATAACCTGGTATCCTAAAAACATAAAAGCAAATTAAATATTTGGAAATTAATTAAAGCATTGATCACTTCTCCTTGTCTCAAAGAGGCTACCCACAGCAGAGTCTCAGCTGGGCAGAAAAGACTATAAATAATTAACTGGGACCAGGCACGGTGGCTCATGCCTGTAATCCCAGCACTCTGGGAGGCCGAGGCAGGTGGATCACGAGGTCAGGAGATGGAGACCATCCTGGCTAACACGGTGAAACCCCGTCTCTACTAAAAATACAAAAAATTAGCTGGGCGTGATAGCGGGCACCTACAGTCCAAGCTACTAGGGAGGCTGAGGCAGGAGAATAGCGTGAACCGGGGAGGTGGAGATTGCAGTGAGCCGAAATCATGCCACTGCACTCCAGCCTGGTGACAGAGCGAGACTCTGTCTCAAAAAAAAAAAAAAAAAAAAAAAAAATTAACTGGTATTCTCTATCCATAAGACTAACGTAATTGACTTTTTCTTTTTTTCAAAACCATCTTATTTACTTAAATATATTCGGCCGGGCGCGGTGGCTCACGCCTGTAATCCCAGCACTTTGGGAGGCCGAGGCGGGCGGATCACAAGGTCAGGAGATCGAGACCACGGTGAAACCCCGTCTCTACTAAAAATACAAAAAATTAGCCGGGCGCGGTTGTGGGCGCCTGTAGTCCCAGCTACTCGGGAGGCTGAGGCAGGAGAATGGCGAGAACCCGGGAGGCGGAGCTTGCAGTGAGCCGAGATCGCGCCACTGCACTCCAGCCTGGGCGACAGAGCGAGACTCCGTCTCAAAAAAAAAAAAAAAAAATATATATATATATATATATATATATTCTGTGGGCCGGGCGCAGTGGCTCAAGCCTGTAATCCCAGCACTTTGGGAGGCCGAGACGGGCGGATCACAAGGTCAGGAGATCGAGACCATCCTGGCTAACATGGTGAAACCCCGTCTCTACTAAAACTACAAAAAACTAGCCGGGCGAGGTGGCGGGCGCCTGTAGTCCCAGCTACTCCGGAGGCTGAGGCAGGAGAATGGCGTGAACCCGGGAGGCGGAGCTTGCAGTGAGGTGAGACCCGGCCACTGCACTCCAGCCTGGGCGACAGAGCGAGACTCCGTCTCAAAAAAAAAAAAAAAAAAAAAATCTGGGCCAGGCACGGTGGTTCACGCCTGTAATCCCAGCACTTTGGGAGGCTGAGGCGGGTGGATCACCTGAGGTCAAGACTTCAAGACCAGCCTGGTCAACATGGTGAAACCCCTGTTTCTACTAAAAATATGAAAATTAGGCGGGCGTGGTGGCGCGTGCCTGTAATTCCAGCTACGGGGGAGGCTAAGGCAGGAGAATCATTTGAACTCGGGAGGTGGAGGCTGCAGTGAGCCAAGATCACGCCACTGTACTCCAGCCTAGGCAACAAGAGTGAAACTACGTCTCAAAAAAAAAAAAAAAAATCTAGATTCTGGCTCTGATCTGAGACAATCAATAGAAAAAGAATTCTTTCATAGGATATCTTTTCGGTTGAGTAAAAATTGGTATTTATTTCCAAGAAATTAATATTTTACGAGGCCGGGTGCGGTGGCTCAAGCCTGTAATCCCAGCACTTTGGGAGGCCGAGACGGGCGGATCACGAGGTCAGGAGATCGAGACCATCCTGGCTAACACGGTGAAACCCCCTCTCTACTAAAAATACAAAAAAACTAGCTGGGCGAGGTGGCGGGCGCCTGTAGTCCCAGCTACTCGGGAGGCTGAGGCAGGAGAATGGTGTAAACCCAGGAGGCGGAGCTTGCAGTGAGCTGAGATCCAGCCACTGCACTCCAGCCCGGGTGACAGAGCGAGACTCCGTCTCAAAAAAAAAAAAAAAAAAAAAAATTTACAACCAATTTCAACAATACCCAATCCAAAAAATTTTGTCAACCAACTCATATTTTAGGCAGAATTATTCCTTAATTTGGAATAATATTCCCAAATACTTAATACAAAACATGTATAGAACATTTGTAAGGCACACAGCTAGTTGTTGCAGAGGAATACAAAGACTTGGATATGATTTCAGGTCTCTTAGGGAGCTTCCACATAAACATAAAGCTAAAACAGATACAGAAAGCCACATAAATATAAAACCAAAACAGAAGCTTTGGACCTGTCAAAAAGAACTTAATTCCAAGTGGGGGATTGATAAAAACTTCAAAGAGGAGATGGCATGTACTGGACCAAAACGATGGTGTGGAGGGTAAAGCAACTCCATCTTGGATGCTAATCTGCCACATTGACTAACCTCAGTTCTAGGAATGCCTCTGAGATTTCTATTTAATTCTGCCTTTAGGTAAAAATAACCTTGATGTTATCCTAAACAACACATACTTAGCATAAATCTTGCCTTTAAGCAAATTATAGGCTATTAGGCAAATAGCATTCTTGCGTTTTCCAGAAGGGCTGACTTCAATTGTCCTACACATGTGTACTACACATGCTTCTGAAGCATGTGTACACATTCCTCCTAGGCTATATACGCCCTGAGTCTAGGGGGTAACAATGCGGGGATCCATCATCTTGCAGCTGCCCGATAAATGGCTTCTGTTCCTCAGTCCCTATTAAATCTTTCTTTCTGACCAACTGGATTTGTCAGCCTCTTTCTTCAGCCTCTCATCAGCTCCCTAAGACTTTGGGGAATAGGTCTATATAGACCTGCTCACTGTGGAACAGATGAATTTTAATACTACCCAAGGATGAGTGATTCCCAATGGAGCCCTTAAGGGCACAGAATTACCTGAGGTGGTCAGGCGTGGTGGCTCATGCCTGTAATCCTAGCACTCTGGGAGGCTGAGGCGGGCAAATTGCCTGAGCTCAGGAGTTCAAAACCAGCCTGGGCAACACGTTGAAATCCCATCTCTACTAAAATACAAAATACAAAAAATGGTGGCATGTGCCTGTAATCCCAGCTACTCATGAGGCTGAGGGATGGGAACTGCTTCAACCTGGAAGGTGGAGGTTGCAGTGAGCCGAGGTAGCATGTCACTGCACTCCAGCCTGGGCAACAGAACAAGATTCTGTCTCAAAAAAAAAAAAAAAAAAAAAAAAAAGAATGAATTACCTGAAATTCTGTGGGTTGGAAATTTCTAATTTCCACACATCCCTTCACTCCTTGATAATCTCTCTCCATAAGGCCATGCTTTTTGGTTGAGAATCACTGCAGTATTAAGAGTCATTATTACTGATGACAAGGTGCTGTGTTATACTCCTTAGGTATGTTGGCAAAAAAAAAAAAAAAGTTGATATTGTGCTATACATAAAGCTTTAGAATTCTATTCAGTATAATGACAAACTACGATTTCTAATGGGCTTCTTGCTTGCATATTTAAGAATACGTAGATTAGGCCAGTTGTGTTAATCCTTAATCCCAGCATTTTGGGAGGATCACCTGAGGCCAGGAATTCAAGACCAGCTTGGGCAACATAGCAAAACTGTCTCTACCAAAAAAAAAAAAAAAAAAAAAAACTGGTAAATATGATGTAGTAGAGTTTTTCCACTAAAGATTTCTAAATCTCATCTATAAAACACTGTGTTACATGTTAAACCTTTTTCATAATTTTTGTGCAATCAGGACAGCAATATGCCCTCTGAGTCTCTGTGACCTTATGTGCAAAATGGAAATGACTTAATGCACTGTATTACTAGAAGATGAAATGAGCAAAATGCCTGGCACATAGTAGGTTCTCATAACACTAAAGTTACTTCTTTTTCTTTCTTTTTTTTTTTGAGATGGAGTTTTGCTCTTGTTGCCCAGGCTGAAGTGCAATGGCGCGATCTTGACTCACCACAACCTCTGCCTCCAGGGTTCAAGAAATTCTCCTGCCTCAGCCTCCCGAGTAGCTGGGATTACAGGCATGCACCACCACGCCCAGCTTATTTTGTATTTGTAGTAGAGAAAGGGTTTTCTCCATGTTGGTCAGGCTGGTCTGGAACTCCCTACCTCAGGTGATCCGCCCACCTGAGCCTCCCAAAGTGCTGGGATTACAGGTGTGAGCCACTGTGCCCGGCCTAAAGTTACTTCTAAAATAAGAGACTTCAAGTCTGATAAAAATTGCAACACAAAAATCTAGCCCTTGAAGAAAAAGCTAGGTCATGAATTTCTTTTCAAATACTTGCCTTAACATCTATTTCCAGCCTTTGTATCTACAAAGAAAAAGAAAAAAATGAAAAAAAATCTAGACCTGTCATATAATATTGGCATACCTGTTCTACGCCTTCTACCTCTGGAATATAAAACTGCAGCATGTTCTGAATTCCATTTTTCAGAGTAATGATTGAACTAGGACAGCTAGTACAAGAACCCTGGAGTTTCAGCTGTACGATGCCATCTTCAAAGCCTTTATAGATTACATCCCCTCCATCTTCCTGCACAGTTGGCCTGTGAGGTCAAAGAATATTTATGACATATTCTTTAAAATACAAGTTTTCATTGAAAAAATTTAATACAGCTCAGAGCTTACATTTTATATTAGTAAAATTCACAAAGTTAAAGCTACTTTTATAATAGAGAATAATAACTGTGGCTAAGTTTTATTTATAATTAATTTTTTTTAAATCTCAGGTAAAATATCAAAATTCACTCATACAAATATTTCCTCCACTTACCACATTTTATCTTGCTTACTAATATCTTTTTAAGGCTGGGCATGGTGGCTCACACCTATAATCGCAGCAATTTGAGAGGCCAAGGTAGGAGACTGCTTGAGCCCAGGAGTTGGAAGCTGCAGTGAGCTATTATCAAATCACTGCACCCCAGCCTGGGTGACACAGCGAGACCCCATCTCTAAAGAAAACTTTTTTAAATAAAACGATATTTTAAAGCACTTAACATTTCAAATTTCCTAATAATTATTGTGATTACCTAAAACATACTCAGTCACTTGTTTTGAGTGAAGGAGAAGTGAGACTGTCATATGCTGGCTTAATTTTCAGGTAAACTTTTCACTGAAATACAACATTAACACAGAAAAATGCTTAAATCCTGTATGTACAGTTCACTAAGGTTTCACAAAGTGAACACACATTTATAACCACCCAAACCAAGAAAAACACCACACCTCCAGAAGTCCCCTTTGGGCTTCCCTCCAATCACTCCCCACAACCAAAATGCAGCCATTATCCTAATTCATATCACCACTGATGAGTTTTGCCAGTCTCTGAACTTTATAATTTACAAATATAAATTCTATTTATAAATCACGTAGAATTACCCTTTTGTATCTGGCTTCCTGTGCTCTTTGTGAGATTCATCTATGTTGCTGAGTATAGTACTAGGTCATTTACTCTCACTGCTGCATAGTATTCCATTAAGCACATATACCAGAATTTATTTATCCATTCTACTGTTGATAGACATTTAGGTTAATACTAGGTTTTGGCTTTTACAAATAGTACAGTTATAAAGATTCTTAGAAATGTCTTTTGGTATGCATATATATTACTACTGGGAATATACCTGAAAGTGAAATTGCTGAATGAAGAGTATGAATATGTTGAGATTTAATAAATACTCCCATATAGTTTTCCAGTTATATAAACTTACATTTCCACCAGCAGTGTATGAGAGTTTCTGTTGCTCCACATCCTCACCAACAATTGGTGTTGTCAGTCTTAATAGTTTTAACTATTCTACTGGATTTGTACTAATATTTAATTGTAGTTTGAATATTCATAATAACTAATGAGGTTAAGTACTTTTTCATGTTTAGTGGCTACTTATTTTCTTTCCTTTTTTTTTTTTCAGAGACAGAGTCTCACTCTGTTGCCCAGGCTGGAGTGCAGTGGCACGATCTCAACTCACTGCAACCTCTGCCTCCGGGGTACAGGTGATTCTCCTGCATCAGCTTCCCAGATAGCTGGGATTACAGGCATGCACCAATACCCCCGGCTAATTTTTTTTTGTATTTTTAGTAGAGACGGGGTTTTACCATGTTGGCCAGGCTGATCTTGAACTCCTGACCTCAGGTGATCCGCTCACCTAGGCCTCCCAAAGTGCTGGGATTACGGGTGTGAGCCACCATGCCCAGCCGCTATTTGATTATCTTTTGCAAAGTACTTGCTGCAGTCTCTGATTGTCTTTTTCTTACCAATTTGTACAAGTTATTTATATATTCTGTCATATAAACACTGTAAATATCTTCTAATCTGTACCTTGCCTTTTGACTGCAAATGACACTTTTTAAACATCTCGCTTTGTCACATAGGCTGGAATACAGTGGCATGATCACAGCCCACTCAATGCTACCTAAAACTCCTAGACTCAAGGAAGCTTCCCCTGCCTCAGCCTCTTAAGTAGCTGGAATTAAAGGCATAAGCCACTGTGCCCAGCCAATGGCATCTTCTGATGAAGAGAGAGTCACAATTTGACTGTAGTCCAATTTATATGTATTTTCCTTGACTTTTATCTGATTTTCTTTGAGACGGAGTTTCGCTCTTGTTGCCCAGGCTGGAGTGCAATGGTGCGATCTCAGCTCACCACAACCTCCGCCTCCTGGGTTCAAGGGATTCTCCTGCCTCAGCCTCCCAAGTAGCTGGGATTACAGGTGCCCACCACCATGCCTGGCTAATTTTTTATGTTTTTAGTAGAGAAAGATTTCTCCATGTTAGTCAGGGTGGTCTCAAACTCCCAACCTCAGGTGATCCACTCACCTCGGCCTCTCAAAGTGCTGGTATTACAGGTGTAAGCCACCGTGCCCGGTCTTTATCTGATTTCTTGTGTCCCGTTGGAAAAAAAAATTGCCTACCTGAAGGTCATACAAATATTCTATTTCTTTACTTTTCTCTTCTCTTTTCTTTTCCCCTCCCTCCCTCCCTCCCTCCTTCCTTCCTTCCTTTCTTCCTCCCTCTCTCTTTCTTTCATTGTAGAGATGGGGTCTCACTATGTTGCCCAGGCTGGTCTCAAATTCCTGGGCTCAAGCAATCTACCACCTCGGCCTCCCAAAATGCTAGGATTATAGGCATGAGCCACCATGCCTGGCCCCTATATTTCTTCTAAGCAGTATATAGTTGGTTTTGTCTTTTCACATCCAATATGACAATCTTATTTTTGTACATCAAACCATTGTCATTTAAATGCCAATACTTTTGAGTTTATATTACCATTTGCTGTTTCCTATTTTATATCATTTTGGATTGAGGAAGTATTTTTTATTCTATTTCTCCCCTCCATAAGTTTGATTTCTTTTTTTTTTTCTTTTTTTTTTTGGTGAGACAGGGTCTTGTTCTGTCTCCTTGACCAGAGTGCAATGGTGTGATCACAGTCCACTGCAGCCTCAACCTCCCCAGCTCAAGCAATCTTCCCGCCTCACAAACAGCTGAGACTACAGGTGCACACCACCACACCCAGCTAATTTTTTAATTTTTTGTAGAGACAAGGTCTCACTATGTTGCCAGGGTTGTCTCTAACTTCTGAGCTCAAGCAATCCTCCTACCTCAGCCTCCCAAAGTGCTGGGATTATAGGCATGAGCACCATGCCCATCATCTTATGCTTCTTTCCTATATCTTCTATTCTCTTCTCTCTCTGTGCTTCAGGCTGAATATTTTCTACTGACTTAAATTCCGGTATACTAATCTTCTCTTCAACTATGTCCAATCTAATGTTAACCTAATCTAATGAGTTCTTAAGTTCAGTCATTATAATTTTAGTTCCAGGGTTACTAATTCTTTTTCTTTTTTTTTTTTTTCGAGATGGGGTCTCACTCTGTCACCCAGGCTGGAGTGCAGTGGCGTGATCTCGGCTCACTACAAGCTCCACCTCCCAGGTTCACACCATTCTCCTGCCTCAGCCTCCTGAGTAGCTGGTACTATAGGTACCCGCCACCACGCCTGGCTAATTTTTTGTATTTTTAGTGGAGACGGGGTTTCACTGTGTTAGCCAGGATGGTCTCGATCTCCTGACCTCGTGATCCACCCACCTTGGCCTTCCAAAGTGCTGGGATTACAGGCATGAGCCACTGCACCCGACCACTAATTCTTTTTTTTTTTTAATAGATTCCAGTTCTCTAATGAAATTCTTCATCTTGCTATTTTTTATTTTAATCATAGTTCTTTAAACACTATGATAACTCCAATATCTAGGTTACCTATGAATCTGTTTTACTTTCCCTTGGTTTAGTTTCTAGATATGTCTAGCAATATCTGACTGAATTATGAACACTGTGTATGAAACACTGAAGTGACCTCGGATTATATTTCATCAGAAAGGATTCACCTGGTTGGGTGCTGTGGCTCACTCCTATAATCCCAGCACTTTGGGAGGCTGAGGCAGATGGATCACCTCAGTCCAGGAGTTTGAGACCAGCCTGGGGAACACGGGGAAACCCCATCTCTACAAAAAATACAAAAATTAGCTGGGCATGGTGGCACATACCTGTAGTTCTAGCTACTCAGACAGCCAAGGTGGGAGGATCACTAGAGCCTGGGAAGCTGAGGACACAAGTAGCCATGAGCATGCCACTGCACTCCAGACTGGGCAGGAAAGCGAGACCCTATCTTAAAAAATAATAACAATTTTAAAAAAAAGGATTCATCTTATGTTTTGTCAACAGCTCATCTACTCTGGAATTAAACTGACTTAATACTGGCCTACAGTTTTGTAAGCTTACTATACCTTTGATGTGCCTTCATTTCAAGAGTATAATTCTCCGGGGAGCCTAATCACCAAGAGCTTAGAATTTTTTTTTTTTTTTTTTGAGACCGTCTCGCTCTGTTACCCAGGCTGGAGTACAATGGTGTGCAATCTTGACTCACTGCAACCTCTGCCTTTGCTTGCAATTCAAGCGATTCTCCTGCCTCAGCTACCGGAGTAGCTGGGATTTTTCACAGAGACGGAGTTTCACCATGTTGGCCAGGCTGGTCTCAAACTTCTTACCTCAAGTGATCCACCCACCTTGGCCTCCCAAAATGCTCAGATTACAGGCATGAGACACCGCACCCAGCCAGGCTTGGATGGTTCTCAAGACCCAACCTCCTTGACAGAGTCTAAACTCCAATTTTTGTCCCCGACCCCAGCACCATAAGACTGTCAAAAGTCTGCTCTGCCTTCCAGCTACTTTTTTTTTTTTTTTTTAAACACTTCTTTAGCCCCTTTTACATAGCTACAATAAGTAATTGCCTTATGGGGGAAAATCTGAGTATTAGGATTACTTTTCTTTCTTTTTTAAGTAATTATTACTGTGGTTTTTTTTGTTTTGTTTTGTTTTGTTTTGAGACAGAGTCTTACTGTATTGCACCCAGGCTGGAGTACAGTGACACAATCTTGGCTCACTGTAAACTCCACCTCCCGGGTTCAAGTGATTCTCGTGCCTCAGCCTCCCAAGTAGCTGAGATTATAGGAGTGTGCCACCACACCTGGCTCATTTTTGTATTTTTTAGTAGAGAGACAGTTTTGCCATGTTGGCCAGGCTGGTCTTGAACTCCTGACCCCAGGTGATCCACCTGCCTCAGCCTCCCAGAGTGCTGGGATTACAGGCGTGAGCCACCCTGCCCGGCCAATTAATTATTTATTTATTTTTTTTGGTGGAGTCTCACTCTGTCACCCAGGCTGGTGTGCAGTAGCATGATCTTGGCTCACTGCAAGCTCAGCCTCCCGGGTTCACGCCATTTTCTTGCCTCAGCCTCCCGAGTAGCTGGGACTACAGGCAACCGCCACCACGCCCAGCTAATTTCTTGTATTTTTAGTAGAGACAGGGTTTCACCGTGTTAGCCAGGATGGTCTCGATCACCTGATCTCACGATCCACCCGCCTTGGCCTCCCAAAGTGCTGGGATTACAGGCCTGAGCCATCGCGCCCAGCCTCCAATTAATTATTCTTAATTCAGAAAAATTATAGATATTTACACGTACAACATGATGTTTTGAAATATGTAGGCCAGGTGTGGTGGCCCATGCCTATAATCCCGGCACTTTGGGATGCCGAGGAGGGTAGATCACCTGTCAGGAGGTCGTGACCATCCTGGACAACATGGCAAAACCCTGTCTCTACTAAAACTACAAAAATTAGCTGGGTGTGGTGGTACATACCTGTAATCCCAGCTACTCAGGAGGCTGAGGCAGGAGAATCACTTGTACCCGGGAGGCAGAGGTTGCAGTGAGCCGAGATCACGCAGCACTCCAGCCTAGGTGACAGAGCAAGACTCCGTCTCAAAAAAACATCTGTATACACCATGGAATGACTAAATCAAGCTAATTAACACATACATTACCTCACATACCCGTTTTTTGTGTCAAAAACTTAATAACTACTATCTTAGCATTTTTTTTTTTTTTTTTTTTGAGAAGGAGTTTTGCTTGGCACCCAGGCTGGAGTGCAATGGCGCAATCTTGGCTGACTGCAACCTCCGCCTCCTGGGTTCAACCAATTCTCCTACCTCAGTCTCCATAGTAGCTGGGACTACAGATGCCCACCACCACGCCTGACTAATTTTTGTATTTTTAGTAGAGACGAGGTTTCAACATGTTGGCCAGGCTGGTCTTGAACTCCTGACCTTAGGTGATCCAACCGCCTCGGCCTCCCAAAGTACTGGGATTACAGGCGTGAGCCACCGTGCCAAGCCACAATTTTCAAGAATACATTGTTACTAACTATAGGCTTACTTGGCTGGGTGCTGTGGCTCACATCTGTAATCCCAGCACTTTGGGAGGTTGAGGTGTGAGGATCACGAGGTCAGGAGTTCAAGACCAGCCTGGCCAACATGGTGGAATCCCATCTCTTCCAAAACTACAAAAATTAGCTGGGTGTGGTGGCACGTGCCTGTAATCCCAGCTACTCAGGAGGCTGAATGTGAAGAACTGCTTGAACCTGGCAGGCGAGGCTGTAGTGAACTGAGGTTGCACTCCAGCCTGGGCGACAGAGCGAGACTCCGTCTTAAAATAAAAAAAAACTATCTCAAGAACAGAAAACCAAACACCGCATGTTCTCACTCATAGGTGGGAATTGAACAATGAGAACTCTTGGACACAGGAAGGGGATCATCACACACCGGGACCTGTTGTGGGGTCGGGGGAGGGGGAAGGGATAGCATTAGGAGATATACCTAATGTAAATGACAAGTTAATGGGTGCAGCACACCAACATGGCACATGTATACATATGTAACAAACCTGCACGTTGTACACATGTACCCGAGAACTTAAAGTATAAAAAGAAAAACAACAACTATAGGCTTACTTTTCTTAACTTCCCTACTCTCTAGGATCTTGGTCCTTGAAATCAAGATTTCACTGGTAACCCAGAATTTTAATTTTTGTCTTCCCATCTAAATAAATTTTCTGAGAGCCCAGTGGTTTCTCCGATTCTTAGCAGCTGCCCTCTGCCCAGCTTCTTCTACCCCCTATGTAGCAAGGTACAGCAAATGCCTGAAGGGAAAACTCAGTGAGCTTCCCTTCTCTCCAGGATCTTGGCACCTCAAATCTTGCTTGCTTTGGCAGCTATCTAATGCTTTCAAACAAATTCTTTTTACTGTACTTTATCCAGCTTTTCTGGGAGTTCTCAGCATGACTATTGGTCTGCTACAAGCAAAAGTAGA
Source organism: Macaca nemestrina (assembly GCF_043159975.1). NCBI lineage: Eukaryota > Metazoa > Chordata > Mammalia > Primates > Cercopithecidae > Macaca > Macaca nemestrina. The sequence goes on from NC_092137.1 coordinate 69,671,348, forward strand.
AGCCTGCTGTTCTCCACTCATTTAAATTTATTTTGTATGGGCAATACACTGAAAATAGGTACTCATTCTCTCTTCGCAACCTTTCCAAACATTCAGTCTTTTTTTTTTCTTTTTAAGAAATTTGGTATTATAACAATATCGAATCTAAATTGAGACTGTGAAGAATACATTTCTTCATTGAATATGTTTAAAAACATTGGATGTTTTAAAATTTTGAGCAAATGTAGTGAAGATACAGGCTTTAAATTCGATTGTCATGGTTACCTGCTGTGGTTTACATTAACTTGCACTTATTTTGAAAATCTACTATAATCTCATGGCCAATTAAAACTGTATTGCTATAATGAAAAATGCCTCCGAAGCACTTGAATTCAGGTAGAGAGAGGAGCACATACCGTATTCTAGTATCTAACAATTCCTTAATCATTGCCACAACTTCATCATCTTCTTCAGATCCTAGAAATAATTACATATAAAAACATCAAGAGTAGAAATTTTATAGCCATGCAAGTACAAGTATTAAAACAGAATGATTTCAACTACATGGTTCATTAAAAACATAAAACTATAGAACATGTAACTTGGTATGGAGATATATTTTGGGAAACTGAAGAGAAAATCATTCATGTGATTCTCTGAAGAAAAATTTGGGAATACTGATCAACTCAACATTTGGTGATAAAGATGAGTACACTAAAACATCTTGGTATACTAATGATGTTAGGGTTTGAAATTTTAAGCCAGTAAATATGCAGATGTTCTCTGTTCTCAAGGATTGAAAGTATCAGAGAAAAGAAACTGAATTTTGATGGAAACTTTGAGACAAAAAGGCACACCTATTTTGCAAGTTAAGTTACATCGTCAGTTTCTCAACTTACTGGTTTTCAAAATGTCAACCATATTAAATATAGATGTAAGCCTTCTGGAAATTTCTGAAATGTTTTTTTTTTTTCTTCTTGAGACAGCGTTTCACTCTGTTGCCCTGTCAGGAGTGCAGTGGTGTGATCACAGCTCACTGCAACCTCAACCTCCTGGGCTCAAGCAGTCCTGCCTCAGTCTCCCAAGTAGTCTGGGACCACAGGTGTGAGCCACCACACCCAGGCAATTTTTTTTATTTTCTGTAGAGATGGGGTCTCGCCATGTTGCTGATATGGTTTGGCTGTGTCCCCAGTCAAATCTCATCTTGAACTGTAGTTCCCATAATCCCTATGTGTTGTGGGAGGGAGCTGGTGGTGGGTAATTGAATCATGGGGATGGTTACCCTCATGCTGTTCGCGTGATAGTGAGTGAGTTCTCACGAGATCTGATGGTTTTATAAGGAACTTTTCTCCCTTTTGCTTGGCACTTCTCCTTGTTGCCACCATGTGAAGACTCACATGTTTGCTTCCCCTTCCGCCATGATTGTAACTTTCCTAAGGCCTCCCCAGCTATGCTGAACTGTGAGTCAATTAAACCTCTTTCCTTTATAAATTACCCAGTCTCAGGTATGTCTTTATCAGCAGTGTGAGAACAGACTAAACCAGTTGCCCAAGATGCTCTTCAACCCCTGGGCTCAAATGATCCTACTGCCTCGGTCCCCCAAAGTACTGAGATTACAGGCACGAGCCATGCCAGGCCTCTGAAATGTTCTACACATCTTCTGAGCAAAAAGTTAGCCTTTGAGAAAACCAAAAATGTAGAGATTTCATATCATATTATAACAAACACTAGATTCTGGCAACCCCTAAAATTAAATTACATTGAGTTTTTAAAGAAAAGAAATAAAACATGGCTTATGCCTGTAATCCCAGCACTTTGGGAGGCTGAAGTAGGCACATCACTTGAGGTCAGGAGTTCCAGACCAGCCTGGCCAATATGGCAAAACCCTGTCTTTACTAAAAATACAAAAATTAGCCAGGTGTGGTGGTGGGTGTTTGTCATCCCAGCTACTCAGGAGGCTGACAGGAGAATCACTTGGACCCAGATGGCGGAGATTGCAGTGAGCTAAGATTGCACTACTGTATTCTAGCCTGGCTGACAGAGCAAGACTCTATCTCAAAAAAAAAAAAAAAAAAAAAAAGAAAGAAAGAAAAGAAAAATTTAAAAATTTAAAAGGAAAAGAAAACACACAAAAGGTGGTTCCCACCTATAATCCCAGCACTTTGGGAGGCTGAGGCAGGCAGACCACCTGAGGTCAGGAGTTCAAGACCAGACTGGCCAACATGGTGAAACCCTGTTTCTACCAAAAATACAAAAATTAGCTGGACGTGGTGGCACATGCCTGTAATCCCAGCAACTTGGGAGGCTGAGGCAGGAGAATTGCTTGAACCCAGGAGGTGGAAGTTGCAGTGAGCCGAGATTGCACCACTGCACTCCAGCCTGGGCAACAGAGTGAGACTCCACCTCAAAAAAATAAATAAATAAAAATAAATAAATAAATAAATAAATTTGTTGGGGGAAAAAACACAAAAGCTAAAACTGTCTTAGATCAGTAAACCTAAATTCCACTTCCCTACCATCCCTTCCATAGACAATCACTATCATGAGTTAGGTTTATATCTTCCCAGCATGTGTTTACATTTACATGTATAAATTAACACAAATGAGATCATACTATACATACTATTCTATATCTTGCTCTTTTCTATGTAAAATATCTGAAAGGTCATTCCCCATTGGCATATACAAATATGTCTCAATAAAATAGGTACACAGTAACTTTTATATAGATTTGTCTTTGGCCAGTGTCTTATTTCAGTTGTTTATACAGTTTGCTGCTATTTCTAACAATCCTGCAACATACTTGCTTATATAAATATATATCAAAAGGCCGGGCTCAGTGGCTCACACCTGTAATCCCAGCACCTTGGGAGGCCAAGGTGGGCAGATCACTTGAGGTCAGGAGTTCAAGACCAGCCTGGTCAACATGGTGAAATCCCATCTCCACTAAAAATACAAAAATTAGCCGGGAGTGGTTGCGGGTGCCTGTAATTCCAGCTACTCCAGAGGCTGAGGCAGGAGAATCACTTGAACCCAGGAGTCGGAGGTTGCAGTGAGCTGAGATCACGCCACTGCGCTTCAGCCTGGGTGAAAGAGTGAAACTCCGTCTCAAAAAATATATATATACACACACACACACACACACACACACACACACACACACACACACACACATATACACACAGATACATCAATGTACTTTTGCAATTATATTTATGAGATAAATTCCTACTGGTGGGATATTTCAGTAAACAGGCTTGTGCTTTTTTTTTTTTTTTTTTTTTTTTTGACAGAGTTTCACTCTTTTTGCCCAGGCTGGAGTGCAATGGCAAAACGTCAGCTCAATGCAACCTCGGCCTCACAGGTTCAAGTGATTCTCCTGCCTCAGCCTCCTAAGTAGTCAGGATTACAGGTACCTGCTACCACACCTGGCTAATTTTTGTATTTTTAGGGGGGGGGGGTTACGCAATGTTGGCCAGGCTGGTCTCGAACTCCTGACCTCAGGTGATCCACACGCCTTGGCCTCCCAAAGTGCTGGGATTACAGGCGTGAGCCACCGCGCCTGGCCTAGCTTGTGCATTTTTAATGTTAGTAGATATAGTCAAATTACTCTAAAAAAGTTATAAGTTTACATATGGATCCATAAAGAACACACGTAACTGTTTCATGTAGTACTAAAAATTTTCATAAATGGTACATTTATAAATGTACATACATTTGAATTTTCCTTTTTCACTTAATATTTTCTTTTTTATGTTTCTATGTTGCTATCTCCCAATCTAGTTCATTCCTTTTAACTGCTGGTATAGTTAAAAAATATTTCAGTGAACATGTTTCTACATGTTGCCTTGTGCATATCTCTAAGACTCTTAAGATATACATCTAAAAATATACCTGTATCACCTAAAGATAATTATACAAATGTTTCTGCATGTCATAGTCTACTTAGTGTTGCTATAAAGGAATACCTGAGACTGTGTAATTTATAAAGAAAAAAATGTTTATTTGGTTGATTCTGATGTCTAGAAAAGTTGAAGACTTGGCATCTGGTGAGGGCCTCAAGCTGCTTCCCCTCATGGAAGAAGGGGAGCTGGCCCACGCAGAGATCACATGGTGAGACAGGAAGGAGATGGTCTTAGTGGGACTCTTCTTAGCACTCAGCTCTCAAAAGAAGTAATAGAGTAAGATCTCACTCCCCTCCCCTCCTACCCCCGGCTTTTCCAGAGGGCATTCATCTACTATTGAGGGATCCATCTCCATGACCCACTCACCTCCCATTAGACTCTACCTCCAACACTGGGGATCAAATTTTGGCATGAGATTTGGAGGGGACAAACGTAGAAACTATAGCAGTGTATATATGTGTGTATGCACATATAAATGTTTTTGTAGTCAATGCATATTAACATTGATGAACTACTAGAACTAATGAGTGCTAATCTTGACAGATATAAGATCAATATACAAAAATCAACAGTATTCCTATATCCAACACCCCAAATTAGAAAACATTATTTTAAAACATACAGGGCCGAGTGAGGTGGTTCACACCCATAATCCCAGCACCTCGGCAGGCCAAGGCAGGCGGATCACCTGAGGTCAGGAGTTCGAGAGCAGCCTGGCCAACATGGCGATACCCCATCTCTACTAAAAATACAAAAATCAGTCGGGCGTGGTGGTGGGCGCCTGTAATCCCAGCTGCTCAGGAGGCTGAGGCAGGAGAATCACTTGAACCTGGGAGGCAGAGGTTGCAGTGAACCGAGATCACACCATCGCTCTCCAGCCTGGGCAACAAAGCAAGACCGTGTCTCAAAAACCAAAAAGCAGATACAGGCAGCATGGTAGAGTGGTTAAAAGCATTAACGCTGGAGCCAGATTGCCCAAAGTTTGTATCTATCTCTGCCACTTACTACCTGTGTGACCTTGAGCAAATTACTCAACCATTCAATGCCTCAGTTTTCTCATGTGTTAAATGTGATAACAGTTCCTATCTGATAAGGTTACTTTAAGAATTAAGTGAGTTTATACTTGTAAAGTGCTTAGAATTGTGCCTGAAATATCGTAATCAGTATATCTAAGTGCTTACTAAACAAAATAAGAACCTTTATGACAACAAAACCTATATGGTACCTAGAACTAACATGAGCTCATACCAAGAAAAGAACATAAGTCTCAAGTAAATGGGAAAATTTGGGGATGAAAAAATATCAATGTTGAAGGAATGTTAATTCTCCCAAATTTAATCTATAAATATAATGCAACTTCAACCAAGCTCTTGACATGGTTTTTCAGAGACTTTACAAGATGATCAATAAATTTACAAGGAAGAATAAAGTGACCAGACCACCAGAAAGTTTTTTTTATTGAGGAACTTTTTTTTCCAGATATTATCATATACTATGCTAATTGTTACAGAGATACTGTAATTAAAACTCTGTATGTTATTAAAACAGGAAGGCCGGGCGCGGTGGCTCAAGCCTGTAATCCCAGCACTTTGGGAGGCCGAGACGGGCGGATCACGAGGTCAGGAGATCGAGACCATCCTGGCTAACCCGGTGAAACCCCGTCTCTAGTAAAAAATACAAAAAAATAGCCGGGCGAGGTGGCGGGTGCCTGTAGTCCCAGCTACTCGGGAGGCTGAGGCAGGAGAATGGCATAAACCCGGGAGGCGGAGCTTGCAGTGAGCCGAGATCCGGCCACTGCACTCCAGTCTCGGCGACAGAGCAAGACTCCGTCTCAAAAAAAAAAAAAAAAAAAAGGAAGAGGGCAAAAAGACCACAGGGACAAAAAACATCTTAGAAAAAGACCCATGTATAATATTATAAATTCATGAGGAAAGACTGGGATACTTGATTAGCTATTTAGAAAAAGATGAAATTATATTTTAAACTATACAGAAAAACAAATCCCACAGTGATTAAATATGTAGGTGTAAAAAATAAAACTTTAAAAAACAAAAATACATACACATTTGACAATATCTTTGTGATAGAGAAAGGAAAAACTTCATCAACAACAAATACAACAGTATCAGCAAATACTTATGGAGCTTTATGTATAGTCACTCTTCCAAGTGCTTTACACTAAATAACTTACTAAAACAAGGTACAAAAGGCACAAACCACAAAGGAAAAAGATGAACAAATGTAACCACATTAAAATGAAAATTTTCTGTATGACAAAAGACATCATAAACAAAATGAAAAGTTAAGTCACAGTTAGGGAGATATCATTTGCTAAGAAAATACCTAACAAAGAATTAATATTCAGAATATTTATATATATATACAGAGAGAATGAGACCTTTTTTTTTTTTTTAAGAGATATGGCCTAGTTCTATCAACCAAGATGGAGTGTACTGGCGTGAACATGGCTCACTGCAGCCTCAGCCTCCTGGGCTCAAGCGATCTTCCCACCTCAGCTTGTCAAGTAGGAGGGACTACATGCACGCATCACCATGCCCAGCTAATTTTTGTGTTTTTTTGTAAAGACAGGGTTTCGCCACATTGCCCAGGCTAGTCTCAAGTTTCTGAGCTCACAATCTGCCGCCTTCACTTCCCCAAGTGCTAAGATCACAGGTGTGGGGCATGGTGTCCAGCCCAGAATATTTTTTAAAAACCTGCTTAAATAAATATAAAAAATACATATGGGCCAGGTGGCGGTGGTTCATGCTTATAATCTCAGTACCTTGGAATGCTGAGGCAGGAGGATCACTTGAGGCCAGGAATTTGAGACCAGCCTGGGCAACATAACAAGATCTCATCTCCACAAAAAAAATTTTTTTTTTTTTTTTGGGACGGAGTCTTGCTCTGTCACCAGGCTAGAGTGCAGTGGTGCGATCTCAGCTCACTGCAACCTCTGCCTCCCGAGTTCAAGCGATTCTCCTGCCTCAGCCTCCTAAGTAGTTGGGACTACGGGAGCGTGCCACCATGCCCAGCAGATTTTTGTATTTTTAGCAGAGATGGGGTTTTACCATGTTGGCTAGGATAGTCTCAATCTCTTAACCTCATGATGTGCCCACCTTGGCCTCCCGAAGTGCTGGGATTATAGGCGTGAGCCACTGTGCCAGGCCTCTACAAAAAAAAAATTATTTATTTTTATTTTATTTATTTTTTTTTTTTTTGAGATGGAGTCTCACCCTGTCGCCCGGGCTGGAGTGCAGTGGCACAATCTTGGCTCAATGTAACCTCCACCTCTCAGATTCAAGCAATTCTCCTGACCCAGCCTCCTGAGTAGCTGGGATTACAGGCACATGCCACCATGCCTGGCTAATTTTTGTATTCTTGGTAGAGATGGGGTTTCACCATGTTGGTCAAGCTTGCCTCAAACTCCTGACCTCAAGATCTGCCCACCTTGGCCTCCCAAAGTACTGGGATTACAGGCGTGAGCCACCATGCCTGGCCAAAAAATTTTAAAAATAAAAACATTAAACAGGCATGGTGGCAGGAGTCTATAATCCCAGCTACTTGGGAGATGGAGGCAGGAGGACTGCTTAAGCCTGGGAAGCTGAGGATGTAGTGAGCCATGATCATGCCACTGCACTCCACCTTGGGTGACACAGCAGGTCACTGTCTCCAAAAAATAAAAAGACACGTGACTCAATTTTGTTTTTAAGTAGAAAAGATAAAAATAGAAAATTTACTGACAAGAAAAGTAAATGGCCAATAAACATATGAAACTCTTCACACTCAGTATTAATCAAGGAAATGCAATTAAAACAAGATATTGGCTAGGCGCAGTGACTCATGCCTGTAATCCCAGTGCTTTGGGAGGCTGAGGCAAATGGATCACGAGGTCAGGAGTTCGAGACCAGCCTGGCCAACATGGTGAAACCCCGTCTCTGCTAAAAATAGAAAAATTAGTTGCGCATGGTGGCAGGTACCTGTAATCCCAGCTATTCGGGAGGCTGAGGCAGGAGAATCGCTTGAACCCGGGAGGTGGAGGTTGTGGTGAGCCGAGATCATGCCATTGCAGCACTCCAGCCTGGGCAAGAAGAGTGAAACTCTGTCTCAAAAAAAAAAAAACAAACAACAACAACAAAAAAAACAAGGTACCATTGTATACCCAACATACAGGTTAAAAAAAAGAAAGAAAAAGAAAGAGAGACACTAAATGATGACAAAGATCAAAGATGTAAGAACACTGAAATTCTTACAATATACTGCTAATGTGCACTTAATTAGATCAACATATGATATAGCAATTCCACTTTTAGGAACATAGCCTAAAGAAGCTCTCAGCCAGGCATGGTGGCTCATGCCTGTAATCCTAGTACTTTGGAAGGTCAAGGTGGGTGGATCCACCCACCTTGTTTGGGATCAGCTTGGCCAACGTGGCAAAACCCCGTCTCTACTAAAAATACAAAAATTAGCTGGGTGTGAAGGTGCATGCCTATAATCCCAGACACTCAGGAGGCTAAGGCAGGAGAATTGCTTGAACCTGGGAAGCGGAGGCTGCAATGAGCTGAGATCATGCCACTGCACTCCAGTCTGGATGACAGAGCAAGACTCTGTCTCAAAAATAAATAAAAATAAGGCCGGGTGCAGTGGCTCATGCCTGTAATCCCAGCACTTTGGGAGGCCGAGGCAGGTGAATTACGAGGTCCAGAGTTCAAGACCAGACTGGCCAACATGGTGAAACTCCGTCTCTACTAAAAATTAGCCAGGCAGGCCGGGCGCGGTGGCTCACGCCTGTAATCCCAGCACTTTGGGAGGCCGAGGCGGGCGGATCACGAGGTCAGGAGATCGAGACCATCCTGGCTAACCCAGTGAAACCCCGTCTCTACTAAAAATACAAAGAAAAAAAAACTAGCCGGGCGCGGTGGCGGGCGCCTGTAGTCCCAGCTACTCGGGAGGCTGAGGCAGGAGAATGGCGTAAACCTGGGAGGCGGAGCTTGCAGTGAGATGAGATCCGGCCACTGCACTCCAGCCTGGGTGACAGAGCAAGACTCCGTCTCAAAAAAAAAAAAAAAAAAAAAAAAAAAATTAGCCAGGCATGGTGGTGGGCGCCTGTAATACCAGCTACTTGGGAGGCTGAGGCAGGAGAATCACCTGAACCCGGGAGGCAGAGGTTGCAGTGAGCTGAGATCATGCCACTGCACTCCAGCCTGGGCAACAGAGCAAGACTCCATCTCCAAAAATAAATAAAAATAAACAAACAAACAAACAAACAAAGAAGCTCTCCACATATTCACAAACAGACTTGCATAAGGATGCGCACTATAGAGATGTTTTCAATAAAAAATTAGTATAAAACTTTACTTGAACATAAAGGAACAAATTAACTATACCTTATTCCTATAATGAAATGCTATCCAGCACGTAAGATGAGTAAACTAGAACTATATTTTTTGAAATGGATATATTTCAAAAATATCATACTTAGTGAAAAAGGCAATTAGAAAGTATAACACAAGATATTTAAGGTTGGGCACAGTGGTTCATGCCTATAATCCCAGCATTTTGAGAGGTTGAGTCCAGCAGAACACCTGAGGTCAGGAGTTCAAGACCAGCCTGACAAACATGATGAAATCACCTCTACTAAAAATACAAAAATTAGCTGGGTGTGGTGGTGCATACCTGTAATCCCAGCTATTTGGGAGGCTGAAGCATGAGAAACACTTGAACCTGGGAGGTGGAGGTTGCAGTGAGCAGAGATCGCGTCACTGCACTCCAACCTGGGTGACAAGAGTAAGAGTCTGTCTCTTAAAAAAAAAAAAAAAAAACAGATATTTAAAACTTAAGAACAAAAACTAATACTATATATTCCCTGCAGAGACTTACATGTATAGTATAAAACAAACCAAGTTTCACATATCTCTGAAACTAGAGAGGGAAAAGGGATGGGGGTATAGTGGTTTTAGCTGTTTCTTTTTTTATTTACTTTATGCTCTAGAATCTGACACTGTATGTTTAATATTTTATTTTAAATGAGTCTAAAGCAACTGTGGCAAAAGATAACATTTGTTTTGTTTTTCCCAAAAGCCCATTCTGTAATTTAATTAACATTTGTTAGATATGAGTGGAGGGCAAATTGGTAAACATGATATTATTTTCTGCATGTTTGAAAATTTTTGTAATTGAAAATTTTGGTTTTATATAGTAATGCCAATTTATACACAAGTTTTCAAAATGATATATAAATCTGCAGAGCTAAATATATTAAATGATAGAATTCTAGGTTCCTATGACTTCTAAAATCAAGGTAAATGTGAGGAAAATAGAAAAGTCTAAAAAAAGGACAAATTTTAATTACTCAATACAACATGTTACCTGCTTCTCCTGAAGGTGTTTCCTCAGTAACTAGGGGTAAGCCAGATGCAAAGAAGTCCATGATTGTTGCATAAATATCTGGTTTCAGTAAATTCCAGTCTAAATCTTCATTTTCCTATAAACATTGAAAGGAAAATGCTGTATTTGCAGGCAAGGGCAGAGACCCATACAGAACGCTACCTTATACCTCTTTTTTTTTTTTTTTTCTGAGGTGGAGTCTCACTCTGTTGCTCAGACTGGATGGAGTGCAGTGGCATGATCTTGACTCACTGCAACCTCCACCTCCTGGGTTCAAGCAATTCTCCTGCCTCAGCCTCCCAAGTAGCTGGGACTACAGGTGTGTGCCACCACAGCTGGCTAATTTTTTGTAGTTTTAGCAGAGATGAGGTTTCACCATGTTAGCCAGGATGGTCTCAATCTCCTGACCTTGTGATCCGCCTACCCCGGCCTCCCAAAGTGCTGGGATTACAGGCGTGAGCCACTGCGCCCAGCCCCCTTATACCTCTTAAGAATCTTTTCCTGGCCAGGTGTCGTAGTTCATGTCTAATCCCAACATTTTGGGAAGCTGAGGCAGGAGGATAGCTTGAGTCCAAGAGTTCAAGACTAGCCTGAGCAACACAGTGAGACTTCATCTCTTTTCATATTTTTACAAATAATAAATAAATGGAAAGGAAGAAAGAAAAAAGAGAGAAAAGAAGCAGAAAAAAGGAGAAGAAAGGCAAGCAGGTGGGCGAAGGGAAGGGGAAGGGAAAAGGGAAAGGGAAAAGAAAAGAGATAAAAATAAGAAAAGAAAAGAGTAAAGGAAAAGAAAAAATATCTTTTCCTATATACACACTATACCTACGCAATGGCAACCACTTCTGGAGAATGTATATTAGCTCCACATCTTAAAGGGTCCTGTTTAAATAAATTTCAGAAGATAAAATCTTAAAGATTCCCCCATTCATTAACTAATTCATTCACTTATCAAACTTCCGTTGTTCTAATTTGATTTAAATGATTAAAAGACATTTTTCGTGATGTGAAGACAAAATATTAAATGGATTTTCTGTCTTTAAAGAGGATGATAAAGAGATACCCATTCTCTTAAAAAAATAGGATGTAATTGCTTGACCAAGTATACAGAACAGTCTACAACTATTCAAAAAATTTACTTACATATATTACTTAAAGGGTATGAAAGAAATTTGGCTGGGCGTGGTGGCCCACGCCTATAATCTCAGCACTTTGGGAGGCTGAGGCAGGTGGATCGCCCGAGGTCAGGAGTTTGAGACCAGCCTGGCCAACATAGTGAAACCCCGTCTCTACTAATAATACAAAAATTAGCCAGGCGTGGTGGCAGAGGCCTGTAATCCCAGCTGCTCCGGAGGCTGAGGAAGGAGAATCGCTTGAACTTGGGAGCCAGATGTTGCAGTGAGCCGAGATCACGCCACTGCCCTCCAGCCTGGGCGACAGAGTGAGACTCCGTCTCAAAAGAAAAAAGAAACAATATAGAGATAGTACATAAAAGGTGACATAAATGGGGACTGCTAAGGTTATAAAAGTAAAACTAGTGAAATAGCTTAGTGATTGGGAAAGGAAACTAGTTCTAGGTAATAAATCATTTGGAAAATAAATCAGAGTGTTACCTCAGATCTTCAGTAAATAGTAGACTCTACTAAATAGGATAATATTGGTAATAAAAATAAGAAAAACATCCTAAAGTTGTCTGAATGAGAAAAAAAGGCAGCATATAAGCTGCAAATATACATATACATTTCGAAAAAAATAACACAAATTATGCATAAAGAAATCTAATTATCAACTGGAAATCAGAAGTAGAAACAGGTGATTGCTGAAGACATTCAGTAAAATGTGATAGTCCATGATGAGAAAGGTTACTAGAAGAAAACAAAAAAATCCAATATTCCGTCTATTAAATACCAACGTGGGCAGGCGTGGTGGCTCACACCTATAATCCCAACATTTTGGGAGGCCGAGACAGGAGGATTGCATGAGCCCAGGAGTTCAAGACCAGTCTGGGCAATATAGAAGGACACTGTCTCTACAATTAAAAAAAAGAAAAAAGAAAAAAAAATTAGCTGGGCATGGTGGCATGCACCTATAGTCCCAGCTACTCGGGAAGCTGAGCTGGGAGGATTGCTTGAGCCTGGGAGTTAGTGGTTGCAGCAACCCATGATCGCGCCACTATATTCCAGCCTGGGAAACAGAGCAAGATCCCATCTATATGGATGTGTACATAGATACACACACACATACATATATATGTATCAACATATATATACCCTAACTTGGGATATTATCTATTGGTTACGTCATTTCACTTAAGAAAAAATTGCAGAGCTAGGGCAATTTCAAATAGGGTAACTAAATAATGAAAGTAAGAGAGCTAAAGGATGACTTACTAAATCTAATCAAGAAAAATAGGAAAAGTAAAAAAAACAAAAAAAAACCCTTTAAGATATAATCACATTTTTACCTATAAAAATTTACATATAGCATAGGCTATATGTAAAAGAACTAAATAACTTTTAAAAATAAATATATAATTTCCCACTTATAACTAGTTGTAAGTATTAGATAACATATATAAAGCACTAGTGCCATATCTGACATTGAATATATTAAAAAAATGCTTATCCCTTCTTCCCCTTAAAAAATATGGAAGAAAGAAAACTGGAGAATGGGGGACTGGATGTGGCGGTTCACACCTGTAATCCCAGCAGTTTGAGAAGCCAAGGTGAGCAGATTGTTTGAGCTCAGAAATTTGAGACCAGCCTGGGCAACATGGCAAAATCCCATCTCTACAAAAAATACAAAAATTAGTTGGACGTGGTGGTATGCACGTATAGTCCCAGCTACCAGGGAGGCTGAGGTGAGAGGATTGCTTAAGCTCAAGAGGCTGAGGCTTCAGTGAGCCTAGATCATGCCACTGCACTCTGACCTGGGTGACGGAGTGAGACTTTGTCTCTAAATAAATAAATAGGTACAAGAGAATACTGGACTAGATGACTAGATTTAACATGTCACTAACCCAGTACGTCCACTTTTTTTTTTTTTTTAATTTTTTTTTTGAGACAGAGTCTCACTCTGTCACCCAGGCTGGAGTGCAGTGGCCCGATCTCGGCTCACTGAAAACTCGGCCTCCTTGGATCACACCATTCTCCTGCCTCAGCCTCCTGAGTAGCTGGGGCTACAGGCACCCGCCACCACACCCGGCTAATTTTTTTGTATTTTTAGTACCGACGGGGTTTCACTGTGTTAGCCAGCATGGTTTTGATCTCCTGACCTCGTGATCCGCCCGCCTCAGCCTCCCAAAGTGCTGGGATTACACGCTTGGGCCACCGCGCCTGGCCCCCAGTATGTCCACTTTTAAGGACATAAAGAGCTCAGACTAATCCTTTCAAATTGCTTAAAGGGAGTTTAATAAATACTTGCAATTTTCACACACTATCAGGCAAGTGATTTAAGTTCAGGGGATATATGTCAATCAACAGATTTAAAAGGATACATAGTTCAAATTTAAATAGTTCATGTCCCATTAATCTAGTAGACATAAAAAATGGAACAGGCCTTTCTAGCAGATATTTCCTTGACTGTTGAAAAACACAGCATATTTTGGCCGGGCATAGTGGCTCACGCCTGTAATCCCAGCACTTTGGAGGCTGAGGCAGGTGATCACCTGAGGTGAGGAGTTCTAGACCAGCCTGGCCAACATGGCGAAACCCTGTCTCTACTAAAAATACAAAAATTAGCAGGGCATGGTGGCAGGTGCCTGCAATCCCAGCTACTCGGGGTGGCGGGGGGGCCAAGGCAGGAGAATCGCTTGAATCCGGGAGGCGGAGGTGGCAGTGAGCCAAGAGCACCATTGCACTGCAGCTGGGGGACAAGAGCGAGACTTCGTCTCAAAGAAAAAAAAAAGAAAATGAAAAAGAAAAACATAGCATATTTCGCTTGATTTTTCTGACATTTAGAGGGCAAGAGAGTAAGACCCTGTCTCGAAAATAAAAAATAAAAATTAAAGAACAGAAAAATGGAAATGTTGGAGAGAGAGGCACTGGACTCAGAAAAAAATGAAAAGTATTTCGAGTCTTATTTTATATAATCCTATGTTTACCTTTGTGACAGTGATGAAATCTGGTCCAAAGAAGACACTTTTTACTCCTTCAATCCTAAATAACTGCCTGCAAAAAAAGAAAAAAATAAGAGATACTAAAATGCTTGATTATGGAAAAGTTTAAACATACACAAAAGTAGAGAAAAGCAAAAAACTCTCCACATATCTCTTGCAGCTTTAACAATTATCAACTCATGGCCAATTTTGTTTTATAATTCCTACTCTATGATTTAGCAATCCCACACTATTTACCAAAAGAAATAAAAACACATGCTCCACAAAGACTTGTAGATAAATCTTTATAGCAGCTTAATTTTAAAATAGCCACACATGTAGAAAAATATGGAAATGTCCATCACCTGGTGAATGAATAGACTGCTATATCTATACTATCAATCATTCATGAAACAAATATTTGACACCTACTAAATGCCAGGCACTGTACAAGCACGAAACAGACTATTTTCTTTCTTTTTTTTTTTTTTTCTTTCGAGATGGAGTCACCCTCTGTCACCCAGGCTGGAATGCAGTGGTAAGATCGTGGCTCACTGCAACCTCCACCTCCCAGGTTCCAGTGATTTTCCTGCCTCAGCCTCCCACGTAGCTGGGATTACAGGCACCTACCACCACACCAAGCTAATTTTTGTATTTTTAGTAGAGACGGAGTTTCACCATATTGGCCAGGCTAGTCTTGAACTCCTGATCCCAGGTGATCTACCCGCCTCGGCCTCCCAAAGTGCTGGGATTATAGGCATGAGCCAGCACACCCAGCCTAAACAGACTATTTTCAAAAGACTACCTTGAAAAGAGATTTTGCCAACTGAACATCTGACAGAAATAATCTCTCACTAATCTATAACTGAATTAATTGGGGCTTTTTTACTTTTACATTTTTTTTTTTTTTTTTTTTTTTTTTTTGAGACGGAGTCTCGGTCTGTCGCCCAGGCTGGAGTGCAGTGGCCGGATCTCAGCTCACTGCAAGCTCCGCCTCCCGGGTTCACGCCATTCTCCTGCCTCAGCCTCCCGAGTAGCTGGGACTACAGGCGCCCGCCGCCTCGCCCGGCTAGTTTTTTGTATTTTTTAGTAGAGACGGGGTTTCACTGGGTTAGCCAGGATGGTCTCGATCTCCTGACCTCGTGATCCGCCGGTCTCGGCCTCCCAAAGTGCTGGGATTACAGGCTTGAGCCACCGCGCCCGGCCTACTTTTACATTTTTAATACAAAATATGAACTCATCCTTGATGTAAATGTTTCAAACAATAAAATTTAAATGCCCCTTGACCACCCCTACCAAATCCTGTTATCAGTTTCGTGTGTATTCTTCCAGATCTTTTTGTCAGTGCATTTGTTGTTCTGTGGTTTTTGCTTTCATATACATAATATCATATTGGACTCACTGTTCTGCAAGTTGCTTTCTTCACTTGTATGTCTCATATGTCTTTCTATGACAGTAAATACATCCCTGCACATATCTTGGGCACATGTGCAAGTAACTTCTAGGGTAGTAACCCAGTAGTGAGTTGTGGAATCATGTATGTAGTTACAGGGTTTTATTTAATAAAATAAAACAGAACAACAGAAAGAGATGAAGAAAGGAAATTTAAGACTCTATTATCTATTGTAAGGGTGAAAAAAGAGTGAAAACTATCCCATCAAACACTTGTATCTCACATATACACACACACGATGTAAAACACTTTTTACTGTGACTTATGTCAAAAAAGTACGAAAAACAGCCTGTAATTCCAATACTTTGGAAGCCAAGTAGGACAGATCACTTGAGCTTAGGAGTCTGAGACCAGCCTGGGCAACATGATGAAACCTAGCCTCTACAAAAAATACCAAATTTAGCCAGGTAAAGTGGCACATGCCTATAGTCCCAATTACTTACGAGGCTAAGGCAGGAGAATAGCTTGAACCCAGAGGTGGAGGTTGCAGTGAGCCAAGATCATGCCATCACACACCAGCCTGGGCAACAAAAGTGAAACCTTATCTCAATAAATAAATAAATAAAAGTTTAAAAATAAAATACGAAAAACAAACACTCTAAGGTATATTCTGAGAAGTGATATGTTTAAGTAAAAAGAAAAAGTACTTATTAATTATAAATTTTAAAAACAATTCCAGAGCTTAGCAAATCCCTAGGTTCCTTAAATGAGACATATAAAATGGCTGTATGTATAGAAACAGTTACCTAAGCTCTGTTTTCCGAGTATCCCTGGCAATCAGATTGAGGCTTCAGTTCCCAAAAATTTCAACTGATGCTGACTCTAATATTCTTTATTATTAACTTCTCTATCAGTTAAAAAGAGCTTCATCCCAACAATTTTATCATTTGTGCTTTTTTTTTTTTTTTGAGACAGAGTCTCACTCCGTGGCCCAGGCTGGAGTAGAGTGGTACAATCTCAGCTCACTGCAAGCTCCGCCTCCTGGGTTCATGCCATTCTCCTGCCTCAGTCTCCTGAGTAGCTGGGACTACAGGCGCCTGCCACCACACCCGGCTAATTTTTGGTATTTTTAGTAGAGATGGGGTTTCACTGTGTTAGCCAGGATGGTCTCGATCTCCTGACCTCATGATCCGCCCACCTCGGTCTCCCAAAGTGCTGGGATTACAGGCGTGAGCCCCCGCGTCCGGCCCTATGCTTTATAATCTCTAACATACAGTAGTCCCCCCTTATCCCCAGGGGATCCATTCCAATGGCCCCAGTGGATCCCTGAAACTACACGTAGTATTGAACCCTGCAAGTACTATGTTTTTTTCCTATACATATATATCTATGAAAAGTTTAATTTATAAATTAGGCACAGTAAGAGATTAACCACTGATAATAAAATAGAACAGTTATAACAATACGCCAGCAATATGCCAGCATCACTACTTTAAGAGATGGCTACTAAGTAACCAATGATGTGGCGACGGCAGTGGGGGGGGTCAGCAGAGGGGAGGGCACAGGCAGACAGATAATGTATATGACATGGATACACTGGAAAAGGGATAATTTATGCCCTAGGGAGGACAGAGCAAGATTTCACCATGCTACTCAGAAAAGCAGCACAATTTAAAACTGATGAATTTTTACATTTCTGGAATTTTCCCTTTAATATTTTTAGACTATGGCTGATATTGGGTAACTGAAACCGGGGAAAGTGAAACCACAGATAAGGGGGGACTACTGGTTTAAACATGCCTTTATCTGGTGAATTTTAAAACTGTCCCTACTGACTAGTTTTCATTTACAGTTCTGAATAGAGTATTTTAGGAATTACTCCACCTAGAAAGAACTACAAATTCAACTACCCTTATGAATAAAATAAGCAAGTTCTCATTATTCTTAAAAATCAGATTTTTAAGATCTGAAATGGAAATTTACCATATTTATCAATTTGATGAATATTTTTTCTTAAGTAAAAACATAAGTTTTTATTTATTCATGCTATAGGTCTCTCAAATATATCGCTCTTCAGGAGAAAATTTTTTTAATATCAACTCTCATTTTTCTTTTCTGAGACAGGGTCTCACTCTCATGCCTAGGCTGGAATGTAGTGGCACAATCATGGCATCACAGCTCATAGTTTCCTTAATCTCCTGGGTTTAAGTGATCCTCCCACCTCGGTCTCCCTAGTAGCTAGGACTACAGACACGTATCACCACACTTGGCTAATTTTTGTACTTTTTGTAGACAGGGTTTCACCATGTTGCCCAGGCTGGTCTCAAACCCCTAAGCTCAAGTGATCCCCACCTCCTCAGCCTCCTCAACATGTTTGGGGTTTTTTTGAGACAGGGTCTCACTCTGTTGCCCAGGCTGGAGTACAGTGGCACCATTATGGCTCACTGCAGCCTCAACCTCCCAGGCTCAAACGATCCTCCCATCTCAGCCTCCCGCATAGCTAAGACAAGAGGTACACACCATCACACCCAGCTAAATTTTTGTGTGTGTGTCTGTGTGTGGTAGAGATGGGATCTCTGTGTGTGTGAGTGAGTGTGTGCGTGTGTGTGTGTGTGTGTGTGTGTGTGTGTGTGGTAGAGATGGAGTCTTTCTATGTTGCCCCGGCTGGTCTCAAACTCCTGGACTCAAGCAATCCTCCCACTTCGGCCTCCCAAAGTGTTTGGATTACAGGTGTGAGCCACTGCAACATGCCTTATTATTTTTTTTTAATCTCTCATCTGAAAAGAAATTATTCTCTACACTTAAAAAAGAATGTGGTGCACACAGAAATGCAATAGTTAAATAAAGTTGTCTTAACCCCAAAGTCAGTTATTTATGTTTCTTGGTAAAAGCAAATGAAAACAGTAATATACCTAGCCAGAGGGGAGCGAAATGCTGCAGCTGGGGTGGGAAAATCCATGGTCCTTGTCTCAAGAACTGGTTTTCCTGGTATAAACTTTAAGCTGTTGGGATTTGGAGTATCCTGTGTTTGAATAAACATGTATCTCACTAAAAAAAGGAAAAAGAAGAAAATGTTATTCTAGAAAAAAACAGTTAACAAGTTTATGGACTATGACATGCTCATTTGCACAGAACCAGAAGAAATAAGAAAAACTGGGGAAAAACCCAAGACTTTACTGCCCTGATAAAGCATTTATAAAGATAAGAAAGAAATATATCAATATATAGCCGGGCACAGTGGCTCACACCTGTAATCCCAGCACATTGGGAGGCCAAGGCGGGTGGATCACGAGGTCAGGAGTTCAAGACCAGCCTGGCCAAGATGGTGAAACCCCATCTCTACTAAAAATACAAAAATTAGCCAGGTGTGGTGGCAGGCACCTATAATCCCAGCTACTTGGGAGGCTGAGGCAGAGAATTGCTTGAACCTGGGAGGCAGAGGTTGCAGTGAGCTGAGATTGTGCCACTGCACTCCAGCCTGGTGACAGAGTGAGACTCTGTCTCAAAAAAAAAAAAAAAAAAAAAAAAATCAATATATTTAAGTGTGTAGAGTTTTCTATTAATCTCTGGTGTTTTGTTTTCTGGGGTTTTTTTTTTTTTTTTGAGACAAGGTCTTGCTCTGTTGTCCAGGCTGGAGTGCAGTGGCACAATCACGGTTCACTACAACCTCAAATTACTGGGCTCAAGCAATCCTTCCATATAAGCCCCAAAAGTAGCTGGGACTACAGGCGTGCATCATCACACCTAATTAATTTTTGTATTTTTTTGTAGAGACAGGGTCTCACACTGTTGCCCAGGCTGGTCCCAAATTCCTGGACTCAAATGATCCTCCCACCTCAGCCTTCCAAAGTGTTGGGATTAGAGCGTGAGCGCTGTGCCCAGCCAATACTCTGATTATTTAAATAACTGTGTTATGAAACAGATTCCAGAAATAGTCTACACTTAAGTCTTATATATATTCATAATTCAGGAGTCCTATACATATTCTATTTGGTGACTTTGTACCAATGGCTATCATAACCATAGATCACTTATTGCTGACATTAACACAGTAAAATGCTACATTCTCTTCTTTCCAAAGTGCCACCATTATTTTAAAGACAATAAAGTTAGCAATTTATAATAGTAATAATAAATATTTATTGTGTGCTTATTATATGCCAAATACAGAGTCAAAGGCGGTTTTTTTTTTTCTTTCTTTGAGGCGGAGTCTCACTCTGTCGCCCAGGCTGGAGTGCAGGATCTCGGCTCACTGCAAGCTCCACCTCCTGGGTTCATGCCATTCTCCTGCCTCAGCCTCCCGAGTAGCTGGAACTACAGGCGCCCACCACCACGCCTGGCTAATTTTTTTTTTGTATTTTTAGTAGAGATGGGGTTTCACCATGTTAGCCAGGATGGTCTCGAGCTCCTGACCTTGTGATCCGCCCGCCTTGGCCTCCCGAAGTGCTGGGATTACAGAGGTGAGCCACCATGCCCGGCCAAAGGCTTTTTAAAAAAATTTTTTTGTGGAGGTGGAGTCTCCCAATGTTGCTCAGGCTGGTCTCAAGCTCCTGGCCTCAAGTGATCTTCCCACCTTGGTCTCCCAAAATAAAGTGCTGACATTACAGGTGTAAGCCATCATGTCCAGCTCTGGGGCCAAGTGTTTTATTTATTTATTTTTAATTAATTATTATTATTTTTTTTGAGACAGAGTTTTGCTCTTTCGCCCAGGCTGGAGTGGAGTGGCACAATCGTGACTCACTGCAACCTCCACCCCTCGAGGTTCAGCTGATTCTCCTGCCTCAGCCTTCTGAGTAGCTGGGATTACAGGCACAAACCACCATGCCTGGCTAATTTGCTAATTTTTGTATTTTTCAGTAGAGACAGGGTTTCACCATGTTGGCCCAGCTGGTTTCGAACTCCTAACCTCAGGTGATCCACCCGCCTCAGCCTCCCAAGTGCTTGGATTACAGGCGTAAGCCACTGTGCCCGCCGACTCTTTTCTTACAATATCTTTTTTCTAGGACCATGATTAGATTGAGAATTGATTCACTAAAGCAATAAAGAGATAATACAATCTTTAATTTCCTGTCTTGCTATTATGACAACAGCTTGCAGGACGAAAGGACAGCATTGGCGTTTTAATAGTTTTAAAACTATTAAACAGACCTGATTATTCATTATGAAAATGAACCTTCTGGCAGGGGGCAGTGGCTCATGCCTGGAATCCCAGCACTTTGGGAGACCAAGGCGGGTGGATCACAAGGTCAGGAGTTCCAGACCAGCCTGGCCAACATGGTGAAACCCTGTCTCTACTAAAAAAATACAAAAATGAGCCAGACGTGGAGGTGTCTGCCTGTAACCCCAGCTACTCAGGAAGCTGAGGCAGGAGAATCGCTTGAACCCGGGTTGCAGTGAGCTGAGATTGTGCTATTGCACTCCAGCCTGGGTAAGAGAGAGAGAGTAGGTCTCAAAAAAAAAAAAAAGAAAAGAAAATGAATTTTCTGGCCGGGCGAGGTAGCTCACGCCTATAATCCTAGCACTTTGGGAGCCAAAGCGGGCAGATCACCTGAGGTCAGGAGTTCCAGGCCACCCTGGCCAACATGGTAAAACCCCATCTCTACTAAAAATACAAAATTAACCAGGTGTGGTGGCGAGCACCTGTAATCCCAGCTACTCAGGAGGCTGAGGCAAGAGAATCACTTGAACCTGGGAGGCAGAGGTTGCAGTTAACTGGGATCATACCATTGCACTCCAGCCTGGGCCAAAAGAGCGAAACTCCATCTCAAAAAAAAAAAAAAAAAAGAAAGGCTGCGCATAGTGGCTCACGCCTGTAATCTCAGCACTCTGGGAAGTCAAGGCAGGTGGATCACAAGGTCAGGAGTTTAAAACCAGCCTGGCCAACATGGTGAAAACCTGTCTCTACTATAAATACAAATGTTAGCCAGGCATGGGAGCGTGCGCCTGTAGTGCCAGCTACTTGGGAGGCTGAGGCAGGAGAATCACTTGACCCTGGGAGGTGGAAGTTGCAGTGAACTGAGATTGCACCATTACACTCTAGCCTGGGCAACAGAGTGTAATGAAAAAAAAAAACAGAAAAAAAAAAAAAAAAGAAAATGAACCTTCTGAGTAAAAATAAATCCTCCATCTTACAGCAGTATATTTAAATAGATTGACAATCGTATATAACAATTAAAATTTATTCAGTGCCTGGGCGCGGTGCCTCATGCCTGTAATCCCAGCACTTTGGGAGGCCAAGACAGGCGGATCACCTGAGGTCAGGAGTTCGAGAACAGCCTGGTCAACATGGTAAAACCCTGTCTCTACTAAAAATACAACAATTAGCCAGGCGTGGTGATGTGCACCTGTAATCCCAGCTACCCAGAAGGCTGAGGCAGGAGAAATACTTGAATCCGGGAGGGGGAGGTTGCAATGAGCCAAGATCCAGTCACCATACACTCCAGCCTGTGAGACATAGTGAGACTCTGTCTCAAAAAAAAAAAAAAAATTATTCAGTGCCTATCATGTGCTGGGCAGAGTGCTAAGCACTTTACAGGTATTATATCATTTAATCCTTACATGCTTTCTTTTTTTTTTTTTTTTTTTTTTTTTTTTTTGAGACGGAGTCTTGCTCTGTCACCCAGGCTGGAGTGCAGTGGCCGGATCTCAGCTCACTGCAAGCTCCGCCTCCTGGGTTTACGCCATTCTCCTGCCTCAGCCTCCCGAGTAGCTGGGACTACAGGCGCCCGCCACCGCGCCCGGCTAGTTTTTTTGTATTTTTAGTAGAGACGGGGTTTCACCGTGTTAGCCAGGATGGTCTCGATCTCCTGACCTCGTGATCCACCCACCTTGGCCTCCCAAAGTGCTGGGATTACAGGCTTGAGCCACCGCGCCCGGCCTACATGCTTTCAATGAGGTACTGTTTTTATCTTGTTTTATAATAAGGAGACTAAAGGTCACTCAGCTACTAAGTGACAGAGCCAGGATACAAAGCTGGACAATTTTGTAGGTGCTGACTTTCTTAGCCACCGTACATATTGCTAATCCTTATCTAACATTGCCAAGCATAATAGGAAAATACATTTAAGGTCAGTCTTCCTGTTCTAATTTTCATATCACCTATTTTAGGAGAGAGAATAAAATACCAAAAAGCAACAGTTTTATTTTAAATTTGGAAGAGTTTAAATTTGGCAAAACATATGGTTGGTACAAAAATGCTTTTCTTAGCCATTAGGGAAGAGGTTCTAATTTGACAACTGAGAGTCATTTTTGCACTTTGCCATGCAGTTCCAGCTAGCTGAAGTAAAACCATTTCGTGGATAAAGAAAAAAATTAAAGGTGAACTCCTATACATTTTGCTTAAGTCATTGTCCTAATCAGACAACCAGACAATTCCTAAAAAATGAAAAAATAACCGCAATGTCCAAGTACTTCTTTAAAATATGTATATTTCTAGTAAGACATTCTTCTGAAAATCTATAAGGGAATGATTTTTCAATGACACATTAAAGAAAGGGCTGCAAACACTTTCTGTAAATAATCTTCTAACTCTGGTTCTGAACCAATCATTTCTTGCAGCTTGTATTAATAATTTATTGCTAACCAAAATCTGCACACAGTACTCTACCAATATTTGAAGAATTAAATCTGGCTTTGGCTGGGTGCATCAGCTCACACCTATAATCCCAGCATTCTGGGAGGCCAAGGCAGGAGGATCACTTGAGGGTAGAAGTTTGAGACCAGCCTGGGCAACACAGATCCTGTCTCTACAAAAAACTACAAGTTGTTGTGGCATGTGGCTGTAATCCCAGCTATATGGGAGACTGAGGCAAGAGGACTGCTTGAGCCCAGGCATTAGAGGATGCAGTGAGCCAAGACAAAAAAAAAAAAAATCTGGCTTTATTCTACGCAGTCAATTTGAGAAAAACTATACCTGCAGAAAGCAAAATTTTTAGAAATCCTTGAGGGTAAAAACTACAAATGCAAAAAAAAAAAAAGTCATTTAAGAGCATGTACTCTATACTATCTAAAGTAGAAAGTATGAAGATGAATGACATAATCACAGAACTTTTTACTTTTGACAATAAAGGCGCGCACCACCATGCCCAGATAATTTTTGTATTTTTTTGTAGGGTTTGACCATGTTGCTGAGGCTGATCTCGAACTTCTTGGGCTCAAGGGATCTGCCCACCTCAGCCTCTCAAAGTGTTGGGATTACAGGCATGAGTCACCACGCCAGCCTATTTCTTCCTATTATGCTTGGTACTAATAGGTACCTAAGGAGGTAGACGTAAACTCCCCCAAAATACAGATTAGTGATGCTTAAAGTCAATATCAATGACTAAAATTAATGGGTTTCCTATTTGAAAAGCCTATATGACCACATATTTCAGTCCTACAAAGTTTAAAAGTCCAATTAAAGTGGTTTAATCAGCTGAGTTACTCAGTATTTACAATATTTATATCTAAACTATTCTGTGATTCAAGCAGTCAGGCAAGTCTGCAGGAAAGTGCTCCTCTTCTGGCCCCTGGCTACTGAAGGGGTAAGGTCTACCCTGATTTAACTCATGCCCTTAGCCAGAATCAGCCAGAGTATGGCCACCAGAATGTGTTCAAGCTAGCAATGGAAAGGAGAGGCTGAATTTATATGCTTACAGGTCCATAACACATATAGGTGTACATTTACATACATGCACACATGCAGACACACATACCCTCTCCCCTTAAAACTTCCCTAACTCTACATTATGGTCATCACACTTCAAATTATTTTCAAATCATATCTATTTCCCAAATTAAAGAAAATCAAGTATGTATCTTGTTAACAATCAAGATTATTAACAAAACCATAGTAATTAATTTTGACAAAAAAGTTTTTATTTCTTTTTTTTTAATGTAATGTTCTAAGGTCTGGATAAAAGCCAGAAATTTACTGATTTTAAGGGTATACTTATCCAAAAAATGTAAAGCACTAGCTTGAAATACATAGAATTCTTTGAAACACAATCCCCATTTGAAAACTTCTTTTTGAGACAAGGTCCCACTCTGTCACCCAGGCTGGAACACAGTGGTGTGATCACGGCTCACTGCAAGCTTGAACTCCTGGGCTAAAGGGATTCTCCCACCTCAGCCTCCCAAGCAGCTGGGACTACAGGTATGCGCCACCATGCCCAGCTAATTTTTTGTATTTTTTGTAGAGATGGGGTTTCGCTGTATTGCCCAGGCTGGTCTCAAACTCCTGGGCTCAAGCAATCAACCTGCCTCAGTCTCTCAAAGAACTGGGATTACAGGCATGAGCCACCACACCCAGTCAGATTTTAACTTCTACAATATTTTCATTTTGGAAATCATTTGTTGAGCAACTTTTGTGTTGCAGTGGAAGTGTTATACAAGATACTGAGATTTCATAGATCTATTGGACAATGTCCTTGCAAAGAAATTTTCTACTTAGAAGCCTATAAGAAAAATATGGCTTTTTTTCCTACATTCTTTCTATAGGCTTCTAAATAGAAAATATACACATTCTCATCTTTTATGATCCACAAAATCCTAACACAGTTCCATTAGTTTCTGAAACACAACTGCTTTAAAAGAGGTGAAATTTTACCTGGGTTACAAAAGGCTGCAGGTAGTGGGAAAAGTGGTCTTTGTACAAATTGATGCAGAGGCTGTTTCTTAATGGTGTATGGATTCTTCAACGTATGACAGAACCTATATTTAAAAGCACATAATGAATGACATTTTAAGAGCTCTAATCTTTTAAAATTGGTTTCTACTTCTCATGTATAAAAAAGACCTATGTAAAATTTAAACATAACCAGCAATAGAAATAATTAGAGAACTGACTTTTCATTTTCCATCTACCTTATTTCCACTTACTTAGGCAAGCAATACCTATAAACAATTCAAAATCAGATAGAGCTTAAATGGAAATTCCTACCCTTGATAACTGGGTGTGCACAGGATAATATAACATCCAGATATAAGAAATAGAATTGGGCCGGGTGCAGTGGCTCACACCTGTAATCTCAGCACTTTGGGAGGCCGAGGCAGGTGCTTCACCTGAGGTCGGGAGTTCAAGACCAGCCTGACCAACATGGAGAAACCTCATCTCTACTAAAAATACAAAATTAGCTGGGTGTGCTGACACATGCCTGTAATCCCAGCTACTAGGGAGGCTGAGGCAGGAGAGTCGCTTGAACCCAGGAGGTGGAGGTTGCCGTGAGCCAAGATAAGCCATTGCACTCCAGCCTGGGCAACAAGAGTGAAACTCTGTCTCAAAAAAAAAAAAAAAAAAAAAGGCCGGGCGCGGTGGCTCAAGCCTGTAATCCCAGCACTTTGGGAGGCCGAGACGGGCGGATCACGAGGTCAGGAGATGGAGACCATCCTGGCTAACATGGTGAAACGCCGTCTCTACTAAAACATACAAAAAACTAGCCGGGCGAGGTGGCGGGCGCCTGTAGTCCCAGCTACGCGGGAGGCTGAGCCAGGAGAATGGCGTGAACCTGGGAGGCGGAGCTTGCAGTGAGCTGAGATCCGGCCACTGCACTCTAGCCTGGGTGACAAAGCAAGACTCCGTCTCAAAAAAAAAAAAAAAAAAGGCCGGGCGTGGTGGCTCACGCCTATAATCCCAGCACTTTGGGAGGCCAAGGTGGGCAGATCACAAGGTCAGGAGATCGAGACCACAGTGAAACCCCGTCTCTACTAAAAATACAAAAAAAATTAGCTGGGCGCGGTGGCAGGCGCCTGTAGTCCCAGCTACTTAGGAGGCTGAGGCAGTAGAATGGCGTGAACCCGGAAGGCGGAGCTTGCAGTGAGCTGAGATCTGGCCACTGCACTCCAGCCTGGGCGACAGAGCGAGACTCCGTCTCAAAAAAAAAAAAAAAAAAAAAAAAACAAGAAACAGAATTGTATCTACATTAGTAATTTATAACCCATAGTCCCAGACTCTTGGTTATGCACAAAGGAAGCAAATAACTATAAGCTTTTTTCTTTTAAAAAAAAAATTTAGGCCAGGCGCGGTGGCTCAAGCCTGTAATCCCAGCACTTTGGGAGGCCAAGACGGGTGGATCACGAGGTCAGGAGATCGAGACCATCCTGGCTAACACAGTGAAACCCCGTCTCTACTAAAAAATACAAAAAACTAGCCGGGCGAGGTGGCAGGCGCCTGTAGTCCCAGTTACTCGGGAGGCTGAGGCAGGAGAATGGCGTAAACCCGGGAGGCGGAGCTTGCAGTGAGCCGAGGTCCGGCCACTGCACTCCAGCCTGGGCGACAGAGCGAGACTCTGTCTCAAAAAAAAAATTTAGAATTAGGCAATAGAGTCACATGGTTCAAAATTGATAAGGATAAAAGCATATATAGTGGAAGTCTCCCTCCTTTCCTGTCCCTTACCACGTTTCCCTCTCTCAAGATAACCTGTATTACCTGTTTTGAAAAGTATTTCAATACTTCAAAAAATCTAAAAGAAAGTATACTATTGGGCTGGGGGTGGTGGCTCACACCTGTAATGCCAGCACTTCGGGAGGCCAAGGAAGGTGGATCACCTGAGGTCAGGAGTTCAAGACCAGCTTGGCCAACATGGTGAAACCCCGTCTCTACTAAAAATACAAAAACTAGCTGGGAGTGGTGGTGGGCGCCTGTAATCCCAGCTACTTGGAAGGCTGAGGCAGAGGAATCACTTGAACCTGGGGGGTAGAGATTGCAGTGAGCCGAGATCGCACCACTGCACTCCAGCCTGGACCAAAGAGCGAGACTTCATCTCCAAAAAAAAAGTATACTATTGTCCTTTTTGTTTTTGAGATGGAGTCTCGCTGTTGTTGGCCCAGGCTGGAGTGCAATGGCAAAATCTCGGCTCACTGCAACCTCCGTCTCCCAGGTTCCAGCAATTCTCCTGCCTCAGCCTCTCAAGTAGCTGACATTACACGTGCCTGCCACCATGCCCAGCTAATTTTTGAATTTTTTTTTTTTTTTTTTTTTTTTTTTTGAGACGGAGTCTCGCTCTGTCGCCCAGGCTGGAGTGCAGTGGCACGATCTCAGCTCACTGCAAGCTCCGCCTCCCGGGTTCACGCCATTCTCCTGCCTCAGCCTCCCGAGTAGCTGGGACTACAGGCGCTGCCACCACGCCCGGCTAGTTTTTTGTATTTTTAGTAGAGACGGGGTTTCACCATGTTAGCCAGGATGGTCTCGATCTCCTGACCTCGTGATCCGCCCACCTCGGCCTCCCAAAGTGCTGGGATTACAGGCGTGAGCCACCGCGCCCGGCCTAATTTTTGAATTTTTTAGTAGAGACGGAGTTTCACCATGTTGGCCAAGATGGTCTCGAACTCCTGACCTCAGGTGATCTGCCAGCATCGGCCTCCCAAAGTGCTGAGATTACGGGCATGAGACACTGTGCCTGGGCCCATCCTTTTTTTTTTTTGAGATTGAGTCTCACTTTGTTGCCCAGGCTGGAGTGCAGTGATACGATCCCGGCTTACTGCAACCTCCACCGCCTGGGTTCAAGCAATTCTCTTGCCTCAGCCTCCCTAGTAGCTGGGATTACAGGTGTATACCATCACACCCAGCTAATTTTTTTATTTTTAGTAGAGATAGGTTTCATCATCTTGGCCAGGCTGGTCTTGAACTCCTGACCTCATGATCCACCCGCCTCGGCCTCCCAAAGTGCTGGGATTACAGGCGTGAGCCACCACGCCCGGTCTCTAACTTTACTTTACTCTTATAGAGAAAACATAATTGGCTATTTTTGATGGCTTTGACAAACTGAAAACAAAGGAAGAAAAGAAAAGCAAATATTACTGGAAAAGGAAGTAAAAGGAGACTTTAGTAGTGAAAATTCTTAAAATCCTAATGCAATTTACTTTAAAATCCAGTTTACTTGAAAATATCATCGCTCTCCATTACAACTGCCACTTCATAGAAGTCATGGAAAAATTTTAAGCACAAGAGTCATTTATAATTGCCAATGGGTTCAGATACTGCTAATTCATCAATACAGGGGATTTGCAATAGTTTAATTCACACGGAGCCAGCTGCAAGGGAGACTGGAGTTTCAGCACTCAGTCTCTCTGGATCTGAGTCTAGGGGTTTTCAACGATAGACTGGCAGGCCAGGGAACGGGTGCTGCTGATTGGTTGGGGATGCAATCATAGGGTTGTGGAAAATGGTCCTCCTGAGTGCTCAGTCCGTTTATGGGTGGAGCCACAGAACCAGTCAGAAATGCAAAAATCTGAAAAGGCTAATCTTGGGTTCTACAAGAGTGATGTTTCCTGCAGGAGTAATTGGGGAAGTTGCAACTCTTATGACCTCCAGAATAATGGCTGGTAATCATTTATATCTACACCTTAGCAGAATTCAGGCTTCTCTCATCCTCCCAACCCAATGGTCTTTCATTAGCCTTACAAAGGTGGTTTAATTTTGGGAAAGGGCTATTATCATTTAAACTATCAACTTAATGTCTCCCAAAGTTAGCTTGGCCCAAGCCTGGGAATGGGCTGTTGTCTAGAAGTTAAAGTCAAAATGGTGGTTGGTTAGAACGGTCTTTCACTGTCATAATTTTCTGTTAAAATGTTTTGCAAAGGCAAAAATTGTGATCATACACAAGATCACATTTATCTAATTATTTGCTGCTTAAAATAGGCAAGAAGCAACAAGGGCTGTCACATTTTTTTCTCTACCAAAACTGGAATTCTTCTTGTGGAAAAGAATGAGTGGGCACCAATGAAGTATTAATAGAATACAGATGAACTTTTTCCAACCTTGGGTAATCATTATATGCCATTGATAAGCAAAAGACTACTTTACTGGGATACTGTGGGACTCTAACCCACATAGTTTCTTAGACGCTATTGGAGAGATAAAAGTATTGGAACCGAGGATTCAAGAGAACAATGGAATCAACACTGAATGGGAATCAAATCATCTGTGAAGTCCTGACTGCCACTCCCCACACTAGCTCCAAACAGTGTTGATCACAGTAAGAGCTGTCACGCCTTTATTTATTTATTCTGAGATGGAAATAATCTCGCTTTTCTCGCTCCGTTGCCCAGGCTAAAGTGCAGTGGCGTGATCTTGGCTCACTGCAACCTCCACCTCCCTGGTTCAAGCAATTCCCCTGCCTCAGCCTCCCGAGTAGCTGGGATTACAGGCACACACCACCACGCCCGGCTTTTTTTTTTTTTTTAATATATATATATTTTTAGTTTTACCATGTTGGCCAGACTGGTCTCGAACTCCTGACCTCAGCCAATCCGCCTGGCTTGGCCTCCCAAAGTGCTGGGATTACAGGCGTGAACCACTGCGCCCGGCACACCACTTTAAATTATATGAATCTATTACAGCACTCATGACTGTCATTATTTGTTAACATATTTTTCTTGCTAGACTGCATACTCATTAAGGGGAGAAACTATCTTCATTTCCAGCTGCTAGCACAATGGCCTCACTTCTTCATCTCCACAATGAGATTAAAGTCGCAGCTACCTCATAAAGAATCCAGAGAATCCATGCAAAGTGCTTAAACCAGTGCTAGGCCATGCAGTAAGTGCTCAATAAATGGCAGCTGCTACCATTATTTAATTGGTGCCCAATAATTACTAATTGAGTGAAGTTCAAGGTTTGGAGTAAAAATGCCTTTTTCTATAGTTCAGTATCTAAATCTGTGAATACTCTGGAATTTGGAAATACACTAGAAGAATAATATTCTTATCCCTTCAGCCCAGGGAAAAAGCAGCAGAATGAATAGAGGAAGCACATTCCGACATACAGGTTTAAAGTCTTGTTTTTAAACTAAGAGTGGATTACATTATTCAAGGAAGACATCTACTCAAACACAGGAGATAACTAACAAAAAATTCTACCAACTTAAATCTTTTTAGGATATACATTTAAACTTCAAGAGCACCATTAACACTAAAATGTCAAATACTCAAGAGGGCAAACTCTTGTAGGCCATTTTCTCCAGACATAAAATTAAGGTACACCTACATAAATGTTCTCTTAGCAATGTTCACAGAAGTCTTTGAAACTCAAAGGTACGGCTCAGGGAAGGGGGAAAAACAAGGGAACAGAGTGGGCTTAATGGTGATGGGTGCAGGGAATCTAGGGGTCTGAATTCTCGTCGGAGTTCCATCACTTAGAAACTGTGTGACCTTGGACATGTTACCTCCTCTTTCAGGGTCTTACTGGGAAAATGAGGAAACGAGACAAGGTATTTTCTTCCTTTCTGTGTGACATTCTGATTCTGTTTACAAGAGGAGGGAATGCACCTCGTAAAGGGCCTGGGGGCGGGAGAGGCACACGATTTAAAAACAGCTCCTCCGTTCTGGCTCTACAGCCAGTCTCTACAAGCTTCCATACCGCACAGAATCAAGCACTGGGTCTCTAAGCCTGAGACGAAGCTCCACAGAGTCCGCCCGGATTAGGACACAGAAGCGCCGAGCTCCCGCACCGACGGCCATACACCTCAGGGCTCACCCCCAACTGCGGCGACAGGGCGGACCCGCCGGCTCCATCAGATGCACTACCCACCCGCCTCGAGAGGGTCTGCAAGGCGGCGACCGCTCCGCTGGCTAAGCCCAACGGCACACCTATTCGGAGCTCCAGGCTCTTCACCTACCGCCTGCGCAGCCCCGCGGCAACAGCCGCAGTTCCCCAGCCCCGCCTGGCCGCGGTCGCCATCTTACTCCGGAGTGCGCAGGGGTCTCCCTGACAGCACCACAAAAGATCTGCGCAGGCGCAGGCTGGCCGGTAGCTGGGCGGGCACTGGGAAGAGCCCACCCTACCGGCTGCGGGCGGCCCTGCTGCGGCTAAGAGCCGTGGCCTACACTCCGACGTTTGCAGCCTACTGCGTCACCCTGACCAAGATAGGCCAGGAAACCTTTGCTGTTTGCGCCGGCGCCTGGTTAATTAACGCAGCACCCTGAACGCATGCGTGTTTCCGTCCATACTTTGCTTTCCCTGCTGGCTGGGTTCTTAGCAGGTGCTGGTGCTGCGGTTGCGAATGCTGTTTTCCGTCCCTAAACCTGACCCATTCCCTCAGTCCTGAGTAGGACCCTACTCAGCCTCCAGGCCCAGCTCAGTGACTGCCCCCAAAGACACCCCAGAGCATTCCCTCTCAAAGGTTCTCGCATTTCTCCTGCCCTTTTCCCATGGGTCTGATGTGGACCTGTGTCTAACCCTTCCTCATAGCTGTGCTTGTCGCCTGCCCCTTCATCATCTTGGACCAACCCTCACAGAGCACGTATCTGGCACAGTGCTACCCTCCTCTGGATTAACATGAGCGTTTGACTAGTTTCCAGAGCAGAGTGCCAAAGCCCATTCCTATTCTTCCAGAACCTTCCTGGAGTGTTCAGTTTTCTCTAGGACAATGGTTCTCAAAGTGCGGACTAGGGGCCAAAAAAAGCAGAACACGTTAGAAATGCACGTTAGAAATCCTGGGCCCCACTTTATACTTACTGAGGCACAATCTCTATAGGTGGAGACTGGAAATCTTTTTGTTACTTGTTTTTTTATTTTTTTATTTTTCTAGAGACAGGGTCTATCTCTGTCGCCCAGGCTGGAGGGCAGAAGTGCGATCATAGCTCACCAAAACCAACTCCTGGGCTCAAGTGATTCATCCTCCAGCCTCAGCCTCCCAAAGCACTGGGATTACAGGTGTGAGCCACCGTGCCTGGCTATTTTTAGTACTAGTAGTAGTAGTAGTAGTAGTAGTAATAGTAGTAGTAGTAGTAGTTTTGTAGAGAAGAGGCCTCTCTATGTTGCCTGGGCTGCTCTTGAACTCTGCTGGCCTCCAGTGATCCCTCTTGCGTGGGCCGCCAAAAGCTCTTAGGTTACCTCGCCCTGCCTAGTAATGTTTTAACAAACCCTTCCCGGGATTCTGATGCCAGCTAAAATTTGAGAATCACTGTTCTGGAAGACAGAGGACTGGTTTCTAGAATGGAAACAGGTTGTTGAACAGGTTGAGGCCACACCTAAGCAACCCTAGTAATTTCTATGGCCCGGAGACACATCTAAGAGGGTGGGTGGGTTTCAGGCCTGCAGCTTGCCCCGGCCTGGACACTGAGTGGGCTGTGCCTCCTCCCAGTTTGGTTCATTTCCCAATGCTGCGTACTTGCTTTTAACCACTAGTGGTATTCCCCCCCACCCCCACCCCGCCACACACACACACACACGCGCACGCGCACACGCACACGCACACGCACGTGCATTCTAGACTGCAAAGCAGTCCAAGCCTCTCTTGTTGACCCTGAATCAAGAATAAAATGTGGCTCTTCCACCTGGGAACAATCGTTCTTCTTGGACTTCAATTTTTCCCTCTCTTATGGATTCCTTATCATAAGAAAAATCCTGCCTTGCCCCAAATCCTCTTCCACTGTCTTTTCTTCCCTTCGAAGCCAAGTGGCTCAAAAAAATTGTCTGCACTCTTAGTCTCTAGTTTTTCACTTCCCACTCCTCAAACTCCTGAAACAAGGCTTCTGTGTCCCACCATTCCTAGGGCCTGCTCTAGTCAAACCACCCCACAGCCTCTGTGCTACTAACCTCAAGGACCGTTTTCCATCCTTTCTTGACCTCCACAACATCAGAGGCTGAGGAGCTCTCCCTCCCTTTTATAATCTCGTTTCTTGACTTTCCAGGAACCACAAATTTTCCCTATTTTCCCTGCTACCTTTTTGGTTAGTCCTCCCAGATTCCCTTGCAGGGTTTCATCTGCTTGCCCCTCAGTGTTGGTGCTTTTTGGGCTCCCATTCCAGGCCCTGTTCTCTTCCCCTTCTTTTGTGATTAACAAATTTCACTAATTAGCGTTTCTTTCTTCTTTTTTTTTTTTTTTTTTTTTCTGAGACGGAGTCTCGCTCTGTCGCCCAGGCTGGAGTGCAGTGGTGTGATCTCGGCTCACTGCAAGCTCTGCCTCCCGGGTTCACGCCATTCTCCTGCCTCAGCCTCCCGAGTAGCTGGGACTACAGGCACCCGCCACAACGCCCGGCTAATTTTTTTTGTATTTTTAGTAGAGACGGGGTTTCACCGTGTTCGCCAGGATGGTCTCGATCTCCTGACCTCGTGATCCGCCCGCCTCGGCCTCCCAAAGTGCTGGGATTACAGGCGTGAGCCACCACGCCCGGCCAACTAATTAGCATTTCTGTCAGCCACTAGAATATGTTTCTCTCTCTTGCAAAAACTGGGTTAACAAAACATTTGTTTTTGCCAATTATTGATCACTTACATTAAATGAAAACAAAGCAGATTAGAAACAGTGTGTATAGGATGATCTCATTTATATAAAATTGTGTGTCTGTGTGTGCTTGTATATGTGTGCACAAGAGGTATCTGGAAAGCAGATTGTCAGTTTTCTCGCCCACAAGCTCATCTTTATTTCCTTAAATATGATAAATTATTTCTCACCTTAGGGCCTTTGCATAAATTCTTCCCTCTACTGGGAATGCCTTTCCCCTCCTCTTTTCTTAACTCCCTTGTACTAATTCCCCCAGGTTTGCACCTAAATATCCCTTCTTTAGGGGGCCTTCCCTTTGCCTCATTCCATCTCAATCTAAATTGTCTCCTCTGTCAGCCTCTCTCAAAACATGCTTTTTCTTTCATAACACATTCTCACAACTTGAAATGATGGATTTGGATACTGATTAATGATCCTTTCCCCTGCTATACTCTAAACGTATGAAGGACATGTCAGTCTCTCTTTTTTTTCTTTTTGAGATGGGGGGTCTCACTCTGTCATCCAGGTTGAAGTGCAGTGGTACAATCATAGCTCACTGCAGCCTCGAACTCCTGGGATAAAGCAGTGCTCCTGCCTCGGACTCCTGAGGGACATGTCAGCCTCCTTACTTTTGTATCCTTAGCACCTAGTATGTGCCTGGCATACAGTAGGTGCTCAAAAAGTATTTGTTGACTGAATGAATGGAGTCATCTCAACCCTTTGTCAAATTCAGTACACTTTTTCATGCTGTGTGAGCGTTGTGTGGACAGCAGAAAGGGGAAGTCAGGAAGGAAAGGGTGGTCCGGTCCAGTTCACCCCTAGCCTGGTTCTGTGCCAAGCCAGGGTGCCGCATTTTATGGAGAAGACTATATCCAGTAGCATGTGAAACTAGGGACAGCAGCCAGGAGCGGAGGTGAAAGAGCCTTTCCTTCTTCCCACATATACTAGAGAGGGCGACTCTTTAGGAAAAAGAACAAATACAATTTGAGATATCTGTAGCTCTATTTATAACCCTCTGTAACACATACAGATACACATACACACACAGCATTATACATACATTTATAATAACTGATAGACAACTGATACTTTCTCTAATATTTTAGCAAAGATGTTTTATTGGTTGACTAAGAAGATTACCAGACTATGTGACAAGGACCAAAAGGTCATTTACTCATACATCTATTCATGAATGTTAATGAATAGAATTGTGGCAGACAACCAGGTACCTCGCAATATCTATTTCCCCCTTCTTCCTTACTTGTGACCACTGATTTTGTTCAGATAGCAATGAGTCCAATTTAAGAAATCTATTTCTCAGCCTCCCTTGCACGTAGTGGGTATAAACTGGCTCTATGGTTCGGTTCTGTCCAATGAGAACAATGAGAAAGTCAACCAGAAATTTCACAAAGCTTTGCTAAGGTGAAAGATTGCTTGAGCCAAGGAGGTCAAGGCTGCACTAAGCCGTGATCATGCTGCTGCACTCCAGCCTGGCTGACAGGGCAAGACCCTGTCTCAAAAAAAATTTAAAAAATAATAATAATAATAAAAGGCCAGCACTGTGGCTCATGCCTATAATCCCAGCACTTTGGGAGGCTGAGGTGGGTGGATCGCTTGAGCCCAGGAGTTTGAAACCAGCCTAGGAAATACAGTGAGGCCTCATTTCTACAAACAATATAAAAAAAGAAAAAGTATCAGGCCCAGAGAGGCATTTAAAATGTAGTAGCAGTAGACGGCCACGGTGGCTCACGCCTGTAATCCCAGCACTTTGGGAGGCCGAGGCGGGCAGATCACGAGGTCAGGAGATCGAGACCATCCTGGTTAACATGGTGAAACCCCATCTCTAGTAAAAATACAAAAAATTAGCCGGGTGCGGTGGTGGGCACCTGTAGTCCCAGCTACTCGGAGGCTGAGGCAGGAGAATGGCGTGAACCCAGGAGGCGGAGCTTGCAGTGAACCGAGATGGTGCCACTGCACTCCAGCCTGGGCGACAAAGTGAGACTCCATCTCAAAAAAAACAAAAACAAAAACAAATAAAATGTAGTAGCAGTAATATCTCATTCACCCTTGAGCTAAATAATAACTTCTTGAAGTCACTTGCTATGTATGCAAGAATACTGGCTGAGCATGGTAGCTCATACCTGTAATCCCAACACTCCGGGAGGCCGAGGTGGGCAAATCGCTTGAGCCCAGGAGTTTGAGACCATGCTGGGAAACATGGAGGGTTTACAAGCATGAGCCACTGTACCTAGCAGAATAAAAACATGTTATCTGAGGAGGGTGAGCCCCTTTAAATTATCAGGGCCATTGACTAGCCTAAAAAAAAAAAAAAAGGTATCAGCGCCAGGTGCTGTGGCTCCTGCCTGTAATCCCAGCACTTGGGAGTCTCTACAAACAAACCCCGTCTCCACAAAAAATTAGCCAGACGTTGTGGCACATGCCTGTAGTGCCAGCTATTTGGGAGGCTGATGGGGGAGAATTACCTGAGCCTGGGAAGTTGAGGCTGCAGTGAGCCATGATTGCACCACTGCACTGCAGCCTGGGTGACAGCGTGAGACCCTGTCTCAAGAAAAAAAAAAAAGTCGAATGAGAATACCTGATGAGCAACTTTTGTAATTGTTCCCCTCCCCTGATTTGTCTCTTTTTCTTTAAAAAGTTGAGCCTCTCCTTTGTTCCCAGAGCACTCTCCAAGGCAACCTGGAACTATGGCCAGGGCTACAGTCCTCAACCTTGGCCCAGATAAATTCTCTATATTAATTTTGCCTCAGCTTCTTCCTTTTAGGTCAACATTTGCTTAAGGTACTGTTTAATTAGGTTTTCTGTTACTCAGAGATGATCAAAATCCTGTGTGGAGTGATATTAAGATGAACAAAACAATTCCTGGTCCCAGGGAGCTCCTGGAGAAGATTTGTAAATCAACGAAGGCGCTAGGGGAATAGAATGCTATGTGGGGGACAGGAAGCATTGTCAAATGTGAAATGGTGCTTAACTTTCTTTGGGTTATATTTATATGAATGTGTTATTAATATGTGTTTCAAAATTGTGTGAGATTCCTGTAATTCTGGTATGTCTTAGTATATGATATCAGTAATAATTATGATTATTATGTTAAATTGTTGTGTGCCACAGAAATAACCAAATTTCCTTGTTAATCGTGTCTTTAACCATGGCTGTTCTAAGTTTTGTCATCCACAGACAATTGTTGTTTTACTTTGATTCTTCTCAAAAAGGAGTTTATAATGAGCTGCAGTCCAAAATTTTCTTCTTTAAGGAAATTCATGGGAAGGACTCTAACAAGTACTCTTGAATACAAGTTTCTGATAACTTTGGAGATCATACCGTTGGACTATGAAAATGCCTTCCAGGACTTTAATTAAAAAGCTGATGTATTCATGAGGATTTCTAATCCAACATCAAAAAGAACAAGAGTTAATTAATGGAACTAAGCCAATAGAATATTAAAGTCATTTTTGTATGTGTGTAAAGTGATTTTTTATGACTTTTTTGTTTGAAACATTACTGATAATTTTTGTTTTGTTTTTTCAGAAGCAAGAAAACTTTTTTCTGTTGAGCTATTTATAGCTTACAACAAGTTGGGTAAAATGTACCTTTCTGATCAAAATTTGAAGCATATTCTTTTTCTCTAAATTTCTCCATAATTTGGAAACTATTTGTGAGATTC
Source organism: Macaca nemestrina (assembly GCF_043159975.1). Taxonomy (NCBI): domain Eukaryota; kingdom Metazoa; phylum Chordata; class Mammalia; order Primates; family Cercopithecidae; genus Macaca; species Macaca nemestrina. The sequence goes on from NC_092137.1 coordinate 69,708,966, forward strand.
CTTTTTTTTTTTTTTTTTTTTTTTTTTTTTTTTTTTTGAGACAAGGTCTCGCTCTGTTGCCCAGGCAGGATTGCAGTGGTGCAATCTCAGCTCACTGCAGCCTCAACTTCCCAGGCTAAACTGATCCTTCCACCTCAGCTTCCCAAGCAAGTAACTGAGACTGCAGGTGCCCACTACCACACCCAGCTAATTTTGTTTATTTTTTGCAGAGACAAGGTCTCACTATGTTGCCCAGGCTGCTCTCAAACTCCTGAGTTCAGGCAGTCCTCCTGCCTCAACCTCCCAGAGTGTTGGGATTACAGGCATGAGCCACCACACCCGGCCTATTTGTGAGTATTCTTAATATATATAGCAGTATAGTTATTTGCATAACTTCAAGAAGAATCTGTTTTCTTTTGTAACAGGACAAAATTTGAGACACTGGTTATTTTATCAAGGCTTTGACTAGAATAGCATTTTTTTCAGATATACTCAGACTGCTTTGAGGAATTGACATTGATTTTATAGAGCCAATAAAAAGCCCTTTGGAAAGTCTGGCCTGGTACCATGTCTATCCAATTCCTTTACAAAGTTCCTGACCTGTAATAAGTAAAGAATGTCACTTTCTGGCCGGGCACGGTGGCTCAAGCCTGTAAGCCCAGCACTTTGGGAGGCCGAGACGGGCGGATCACGAGGTCAGGAGATCGAGACCATCCTGGCTAACACGGTGAAACCCCGTCTCTACTAAAAAAATACAAAAAACTAGCCGGGCGAGGTGGTGGGCGCCTGTAGTCCCACCTACTCGGGAGGCTGAGGCAGGAGAATGGCATGAACCCAGGAGGCAGAGCTTGCAGTGAGCTGAGATCCGGCCACTGCACTCCCGCCTGGGCGACAGAGCGAGACTCCGTCTCAAAAAAAAAAAAAAAAAAAAAAAGAATGTCACTTTCTGACAGGCCCAGGAACCTCAAGTTACTTTGAGATCTCAAGAAAAGTGGAATTCACCCCCAATTCATACAGGTATCTAGAGGCACAGATAAATCCTTGGCTTGGCTAACCTCAAGAGGCTTTTAAAAAGTCAAATCTGGGCCGGGCGCGGTGGCTCAAGCCTGTAATCCCAGCACTTTGGGAGGCCGAGGTGGGCGGATCACAAGGTCAGGAGATCGAGACCACAGTGAAACCCCATCTCTACTAAAAATACAAAAAATTAGCCGGGCGCGGTGGCGGGCGCCTGTAGTCCCAGCTACTCAGGAGGCTGAGGCAGGAGAATGGCGTGAACCCAGGAGGCGGAGCTTGCAGTGAGCCGAGATCGCGCCACTGCACTCCAGCCTGGGCAACAGCGTGAGACTCCGTCTCAAAAAAAAAAAAAAAAAAAAGTCAAATCTGCTATTCCTTATGAACTGGTTCCAACAAAGCGAATTTAAAAGGAGTCTATGTGGTCAATCACTATGCTTATGGCATTGTATGCAAATAATTAGGCCAGGTACAAGACTAAAACTTATTTTGCAAATAAATCGGTCATACTATGATTTATCCTTGATAAAAATGGGAAACTGGAGAAAGAAAAATTATGTTTCAGAAGAAAACTATAGTATACCTGTTATTAGATTCTAGCCTTATTCATTGTTTTTGAGTTTTTATTATTTGCCTATATTTGGACTGGATTCAGATTTATTTCCTGGCTACAAGTCTCCAAACTAACATTTTCAACTTTTTCTTCCATTTTCTTGTTTTGGAATTGTTACCGGAAAGGGTTCCCGATCCAGACCCTACGAGAGAGTTCTTGGATCTCGCATAAGAAAGAATCCAGGGTGAGTCTGTAAAGTGAAAGCAAGTTTATTAAGAAAGTAGAGGAATAAAAGAATGGCTACTCCATAGACGGAGCAACCCCAGGGCTGCTGGTTGTCCATTTTATGGTTATTTACTGATGATATGCTAAACAAGGGGTGGATTGTTCGTGCCTCTCCTTTTTAGACTATATAGGGTGACTTCCTGACATTGCCATGGTATTTGTAAACTGTCATGGTGCTGGTGGAAGTGTAGCAGAGAGGATGACCAGAGGTCTCACTTGTCACCATCTCGGTTTTGGTGGGTTTTGGATGGCTTCTTTACCGCAAGTTGTTTTATCAGCAAAGTCTTTATGACCTGTATCTTGTGCCGAGCTCCTATCTCAACCTGTGACTTAGAATGCCTAAACGCCTGGGAATGCAGCTCAGTAGGTCTCAGCCTTATTTTACCCAGCCCCTACTCACGATGGAGTTGCTCTGGTTCACATGCCTCTGACGAGTCATGAGAAATTAAAACTATACTTTTCTTAAAGCCCTACAAGCAGAAGCCAGAGAACTTAAACTTTGGGAGAAATAACAGCAATTTATATATAAACAATCTTTGTGCCTACTGAATATGAGCTATGCAAAGGGTTCACTTAAACACCTGATTCAAGCCACAATCCAGGAAAATCTGTCAGATTGTCACTGCAATCTGAAAATGCTTCAGATACTCTAGAAAAACGAGTCTATAGACTGCTTCAGACATTATAACAGTGTCAATGTACAACTAAAAGAGTTAGGGAGATGATTGCCCAAATAATTGCCTTAATTGAGGAGATAATTAGGTAGCCTGAATCAGGTTCCCGGATTCCTTTCCCTTTGTTGCTGTTATTTGGCATTGCTTCTTTAGTTTCTCCCCCATCTCCGTGGAATGAGGCTTCCTAGCAACTTAGAATCAGATGAAACATACAACCACAAACTTGTGTCTTCTACAGTGTTTTCTCTGAAAGATTTCGAAGAGCGAGAACATGTAATGGAAAATTTAAAAAATTTCGGGACTTCCACTCCTTATTCCAAAGAGAAAGTTAACCCTGGTGAGTTATGCAACCCCCTCTTGCAAATGAATAGCTGTCACTAGCATTATGCGTTAGCCAGATCCCCATGGAAAGGTAAAAGGCCTCAGGCATCTCCGAATAACTTCCCCACAGATCATGCATAAGTAAATTCTTTGCCAGCCTCCCATAAACAAGGACATGCCAGTTGTAACTTTAGGTTTCCAGTGTATCTGGCTCCTAAAACTAAAGTCTGTTCCATTCTACACTGATAATGTTGATTACAAGCTTATCTTCCCAGGTGTAAAACAAAGACAAATGAGATCAGTCATTCTTCCAGCTACCCAAACATGTTTGCATAATTGATTCTTCCTTTAATCCTTTTTTTTTTTTCTTCAGACATTCATCTTATCTTATGTAAAATGCAGATTTACTGGGCACTAACTGAAGTCTCCTAAGAATGTAACCATTCACCTTTACAACTACCTGCCCCTCTTCCTACGTGCCTTCCTTCCCTTTAAGAAAAAGTATAAATACGGCCGGGCGCGGTGGCTCAAGCCTGTAATCCCAGCACTTTGGGAGGCCGAGACGGGCGGATCACGAGGTCAGGAGATCGAGACCATCCTGGCGAACACGGTGAAACCCCGTCTCTACTAAAAAAAATACAAAAAACTAGCCGGGCGAGGTGGCGGGCGCCTGTAGTCCCAGCTACACAGGAGGCTGAGGCAGGAGAATGGCGTAAACCCGGGAGGCAGAGCTTGCAGTGAGCTGAGATCCGGCGGCCACTGCGCTCCAGCCCCCGCGACAGAGCGAGACTCCGTCTCAAAAAAAAAAAAAAAAAAAAAAAGAAAAAGTATAAATACTAAACCTCCTGAAAACCTCTTTGGGGAAACAGCCACAAATGCATCTGTGGCTCACGTTTTTTTCCCTGACACTCCCTGAAGCTGGCTTAATAAACCTCAATGGACTGAGATACTTGCCTCAGTCACTCATTCTGGTTATCATTCCCAACATGGATGTCAGCAGTGGCAATAACTACTAGTTCTGCCCCTTCCTCTATGGTATCACTTGCCTAAGCACCATATAGACAGGCCACCTTTATCTTCTTGATTTTATTCCTAGTGCCTGGCATTTAAGAGATACTCAAGATATGCTTGCTAAATTGAAACCTCTCTGAAGTTCTGTAGAACTAATCACCTTCTAATAAATATATTTTATTTCATTATTATGCTAATTATTTTAAATAAGTTTCCCTCTGTAGAATGTATGCCCCACAAAGGTAGAGATATTTGCTTATATTGATAACCGATGCATCTCATATGCCTAGAACAGCACCTGCCATTCAGTAAGCGCTCCATAAAAACTTCTTAAGGCCCAGCGCGGTGGCTCACACCTGTAATCCCAGCACTTTGGGAGGCCGAGGCGGGTGGACCACGAGGTCAGGAGATGGAGACCATCCTGGCTAACATGGTGAAACCCCGTCTCTACTAAAAATACAAAAAATTAGCTGGGCGTGGTGGCGGGCACCTGTAGTCCCAGCTACTCAGGAGACTGAGGCAGGAGAATGCTTGAACCTGGGAGGCGGAGGTTGCACTGAGCAGAAATCACGCCACTGCGCTCCAGCCTGGGCGACAGAGCAAGACTCTGTCTCACAAAAACAAACAAACAAAAAAACTTGTTGAATGGATGAGCCTAACTTTCCTAATCTGTAAAATGTAGGGAACAATACCTACTTAAAATAGTTGAGTGATTAGAGAAAATGCATTCAAAGTGCCTTGAACTGAGCTTGTCACATAGGTAGTTACAATGATGCTGTTGCTTTATTTTCCTATAACACTTTTAGACCCATTCCTGATATTCTACAAGGAGTGACATCTGAGGTCAGCTGACTAACCTGTGTTCTTCCTAGAAATGAAATGGATTTGAGTATTTCTGCTGGGCTGATGTGTCAGGTGCAACAAAGAAATATTTACCTGAGGCATGGTGAACCCTTCTGGGAAAGAATTCATCCTGGGGAAGAATTCCTTTCTTGAGGAAAGAGTCAATTCATATGTTTGATCCAAGGTCAAGGGGCCCAGATACTCAGACTGTCTTCTGACCAGCCCCCATGAACTCTGCCTCAGGCTCAGGGAGAGTGTTTGAAATAAAGATGACACAAAAGAAGGAAGTTGTTTCATTAAAACATCTAAGACTGTGTGAGCCCTGAGCCCAGGGTCCTGCTGCTTTCTAGCCTGTGAAAGGAGAGGGGCATGCTGTACCCCAGTGGGACCTGTGGAGCACAGTTAACTACTGACTGGATGTCAGGGTCTGAAGCAGGCTGCACCAGCCCCCATCTGGACAGGGGAAGTGGGAAGACATTACACCATAGGTGCCTTGGCCTTGTTAAATAAAATTATGGGAGGTCACTGTTTTGGACTGAGCTCCTGTACTAGGCCCCAACAGACCAGACCAAACCAAAATGGAGTCACTCATGCTAAATGCCACGTAATCAAACTGAAACTTGTAGGTGACAGACCCCAAAACAGACTCGTTTCTTTTTTTCTCCTGAAAACAGGAGATTCCAGCATAAGGAAGTCCCCCTCTGCCGTAACTCTTACAAAAAAGTAACCTGATGTTACCCAATCAGGTTTCTTTCTATTGTTCCGTTTCTTTGTTCCCATCTTACAAAACCCACTGTTCGGGCCGGCGCGGTGGCTCAAACCTGTAATCCCAGCACTTTGGGAGGCTGAGGCGGGCGGATCATGAGGTCAGGAGATCGAGACCATCCTAGTTAACACAGTGAAACCCTGTCTCTACTAAAAATACAAAAAATTAGCCGGGTGTGGTGGCAGGTGCCTGTAGTCCCAGCTACTCAGGAGGATGAGGCAGGAGAATGGCGGGAACCCGGGAGGCGGAGCTTGCAGTGAGCCGAGATCACGTCACTGCACTCCACCTAGCCTGGGTGACAGAGAAAGACTCTGTCTCAAAAAAAATAAATAAATAAAAATAATAAAAATAAAAAAATCCATTGTTCTACTATTTCTCAGTGAAATTTGAGACCAAATAACTCCATGTATGATGGTGACAGAATGACATCAATGCCTAAAGTTTTGGTTAATCTCTCAAATTGAGAGGTTGTTCAAAAGGGGGAAATTGTTTTTTTTTTTTTTTTTTTTTGAGACGGAGTCTCGCTGTGTCTCCCAGGCTGGAGTGCAGTGGCGTGATCTCGGCTCACTGCAAGCTCCGCCTCCCGGGTTCACGCCATTCTCCCGCCTCAGCCTCCCAAGTAGCTGAGACTACAGGCGCCCGCCACCACGCCCGGCTAGTTTTTTTTTTTTTTTTTTTTTGTATTTTTAGTAGAGACGGGGTTTCACCATGTTAGCCAGGATAGTCTCGATCTCCTGACCTCGTGATCCACCCGCCTCGGCCTCCCAAAGTGCTGGGATTACAGGCTTGAGCCACCGCGCCCGGCCAGGGGAAATTGTTATGTTTGGCCTAAAGCTGCCTCCTTGCGTATTTTAAGTTGGGTTTCTCTAGACACAGTGAACTGTAACCCAACTTGGTGTGTAAACAGACTCTTGTAACAAGCAGTGAGTCTCAGTCACAGGAGCCAAGCTTCACTCAACCACAGGCAGTCAAAATGTTCAAACCAGGTCAAATAAGGTAAATCCCCAGCTGTCACCAGTTGAGCTGTTTCTGTTCCTCACTTCTGTTTTCTATAGATCACTTTCCTTTTTCTGTCCATAAATCTTATCCAACCATGTGACAGTCCTGGAGTCGCTCTGAACCTATTCTGGTTCTGGGGGCTGCCTGATTTGTGAATCATTCTTTGCTCAATTAAGCTCTGTTAAATTTAATTTGTCTAAACTTTTTCTATTACCAGCCTTCTGGGGCTGATCTGGTCTCAGGCAGCAGAGCAGTTGAAGAAGCAAATGAGTAAATGGTAGCAGAACAGAATCTGGCCGGGCGCGGTGGCTCAAGCCTGTAATCCCAGCACTTTGGGAGGCCGAGACGGGCGGATCACGAGGTCGGGAGATCGAGACCATCCTGGCTAACACAGTGAAACCCCGTCTCTACTAAAAAATACAAAAAATTAGCCGGGCGAGGTGGCAGGCACCTGTAGTCCCAGCTACTCAGGAGGCTGAGGCAGGAGAATGGCATAAACCCGGGAGGCAGAGCTTGCAGTGAGCTGAGATCCGGCCACTGCACTCCAGCCTGGGCGACAGAGCGAGACTCCGTCTCAAAAAAAAAAAAAAAAAAAAGAACAGAATCTGTTCCAAGCACACATGATCCCAGGAATGGACGGAGAGAGATGTCAGTCATTGGAGTTTCCACAGAGAAGGTGGGAGCAGAGACAGAGCCACATTGTACTGTGAGGTTGGTGAAGGTCTCAAAAAAGGATTAAACAAATAACATCGAAGATAATACCTTTCATTTATCACTCTAATTATATACAGCCCCTTCTAATTGCCTTTGGTTTGTTGATTGAGAGGGGAAAATATCTTCTTTCTTAAATAATCCAGAATAAAACTTTTAAGTTTTTAAGACACAGTCTTGCTCTGTCTTCCAGGCTGGAGTGCAGTGGTGTGATCATGGTATCCTACAGCTTCAAACTCCTGGGCTCAAGTGATCCTTCTTCTTCAGCCTCCTGAGTAGCTGGGACTAGAGGTGCACACCACAGTGCCCAATTATTTTTTTTTATCTTTATTTTTGTACAGACGGGGGTCTCACTATGTTGCACAGGTGACTCTCAGAACTCCTCAAGTGATCTTCCTGCGTCAGCCTCCCAAAGGGCTGGGATTACAGGCCTGAGCCACTGTGCAAGACCTGGAATAAACATTTTAAAAACAAAGTTCCTGCTTTTGTATTTTCCAAAATTTCTCTGCAAGCTTTGTAGCTTTTCTACTAGTTTTTTTATTTTTTATTTTTATTTTTTATTTATTTTTTGAGAAGGAGTCGCCCAGACTGGAGTGCAATGGCATGATCTTGACTCACTGCAACCTCCACCTCCCAGGTTCAAGCCATTCTCCTGCCTCAGCCTCCCGAGGACCTGGGATTACAGGCATGTGCCACCACAGCCAGCTAATTTTTGTATTTTGAGTAGAGATGGGGTTTCACCATGTTGGCTAGGCTGGCCTTGAACTCCTGACTTCATGATCCACTCACCTCGGCCTCCCAAAGTGCTGGGATTACAGGCGTGAGCCACCACGCCTCGCGCTCTTCTACTATTTTATACCTAATAATTATCCCAATAAACAACAAATTCTGATTTCCTTCATCAAATTGTACTTCTCCCCTTTTACCTCCAAAGCCAGGTGTTCCTAGATTTGAGATCTAAGAGAACACCTGGGAACACCTGGTCATTCGGGTTTGTAGCTATGTATATGTATATGTAGCTGGAGGGCTACTTCTTCTGGCTGTGAAGGGTGTGCCCTGTTTAACGATAGGGGCCACAATAAAACAGGATGCAATGTGAGTCGTTCCCCGGAGTTACCCAGCATGGTAGCCCTGTGGAACAGGGTATGGAATGGGACTTTCCTGCTGTCTTGGAGTTTTGGCTTAAGCCTCCAAGTCAAGGACACTGGGTGATATCAAAGGCCTCTAACATTTTAAAGTGGTTAGGCTTCCTGAAAGATGTTAAAAAAAAAAAAAAAATGGTGACACCTCCACCCAACCCACCCAGGTTGTGTAAGACAAGGCAACTGAGAATCATCCCGAAAGCCCCAGGGTGCCTCTGATTAGAGCAGCGTTAAAGTCTCACTCCCTGACTGCGGGCTTCCTGACCTGCGGAGACTTTTGGCTCAGTCTCCCCAATTACTGGGGTAAAATATGGTAAGGCGGTCCTTGGAGTGTCCTCGGGAGTTTGGGGATGAATTCCAGAGATGGGAGGTGGATCCAAGTAGCCCACAAGTGGCACAGCAAAGAGAGAAGGGACAGGAGACAGGCTTGCACCCTGATATTTGGTGGAACAAGGATGCCAAAACTTTCCCATGGGCCAAGTGGGCACGGCAGAAGCAAGCCAGGGTGAGCTTTCCTGGAGGGATTCTGCTAATGAGGGGCGCTAGCAGGGAAGGGGACCCCAGCTTGCTGAGTAAAATGTACTTATCAGGGGCAGGAGGTAAGAGGAGCAGGTTGCAAGAATTAGAGCAGGAGTCAAATCAATTTTCTGTAAAGGGCCATAGGGTAAATATTTTTGTCTTTGCGGACCACATGGTCTCTGTTGCAACTACTGCACCCTGTCCTTGGATAGCAAAAGCAGCCATAGGCAATACATAAATGAAAGAGTGTGGCTGTGTTTCAGTACAGAAAGTCTTGAGTTTCACTTCCTGTGGGGAGGAATATAACTAATAATAGATGTATTGAAATTCTGTGTGAGAGATTTTTCTTCCCCATTTATCCTGTTTATTCAATCACTTTTTATATCAGTATGGGCTCATGGATGTTTATCCTATGTATTATAATCTAATAATATAATGTTTATTTTATTGCTCAATTTGTTCTAGCTTTGACCATTGGGAGTTCTTTCAGGTTGGCTCTTATGTTCCTGTGACTCTTTATTTTTATTTTTTTTGATAGAGATGGGGTTTCACTGTGTTGCCCAGGCTGGTCTCGAATGCCTAGCCTCAAATGATTCTCCTGTCTTGGCTTTCTCTATGCTGGGATTACAGATGTGAGCCACCATGCCTGGTCTATATATATATATATATATATATATATATATGTAGAGAGAGAGAGAGAGAGACACAAGGTTTTCTCTGTCACCCAGGCTGGAGTGGTGGCATGATCTTGGCTCACTGCAGCCTCAAACTCCATGGCTCAAGTGATCCTCCCATCTCAGCCTCCCAAGTAGCTGGGACCAGAGATGTGAACGAGCACACTCAGCTAATTTTTAAATTTTTTGTGGAACCAAGGTCTCACTATATTGCCCAGGCTAAAATTTACCCCTTAAACGTTTTGTTTTGTTTTAAGTGGGGTCTCACTCTGTTGCCTAGGCTGGAGTACAGTGGTGCAATCTTGGCTCACTGTAACCTCCACCTCCCACCTCAGCCTCCCAAGTAGCTGGGACTACAGGGGCATGCCACCACGCCTGGCTAATTTTTATATTTTTTTGAGGGATAGAGACAGAGTTTCACCATGCTGCCCAGGCTGGTCTCGAACTCCTGGGCTTAAGCAATCCACCCACCTTGCCCTCCCACAGTGCTGGGATTACAGGTGTGAGCCACTATACCAGGCACCAGCTTTTTTTTTTTTTTTTGACCCAGAGTCTCGCTATGTTGCCCAGGCTGGAATGCAGTGACACGATCTTGGCTCACTGCAACCTCTGCCTCCTGGGTTCAAGCGATTCTCCTGCCTCAGCCTCCTGAGTAGCTGGAATCACAGGTGCATGCCACCACGCCTGGCTATTTTGTATTATTAGTAGAGACAGGGTTTCACCATGTTGGCCAGGCTGGTCTCGAACTCCTGAGCTCAAGAGAGCCACCCACCTCAGCCTCCCAAAGTGCCGGGATTACAGGCATGAGCCACTGTACCCGGCCTCCATTTTTTTTTTTTTTTTTGTTGAGACAGAGTCTCGCTCTGCCGCCCAGGCTGGAGTGCAGTGGCCGGATCTCAGCTCACTGCAAGCTCCGCCTCCCGGGTTCACGCCATTCTCCTGCCTCAGCCTCCCGAGCAGCTGGGACTATAGGCGCCCGCCACCTCGCCCGGCTAGTTTTTTGTATTTTTAAAGTAGAGACGGGGTTTCACCATGTCAGCCAGGATGGTCTCGATCTCCTGACCTCGTGATCCGCCCGTCTCGGCCTCCCAAAGTGCTGGGATTACAGGCTTGAGCCACCGCGCCCGGCCCCCATTTTGTTTTTTTTTAAGCTCTTTTTAACCTTCTGACACTACAAGATGCTCCTGGTTCATCTTATATATTTCCTCTTGTCCTAGAATCAGCCATTTCTCCATGGAACCCTGGCTCTTTTTATTAGAGAATGGTATTTAAAAACCATGACTGAGTGCTAGGTGTGCTTGTTGTCCATTTACTCTTCACTGTCTTATTCCTTTATCTGTTCCTTCTCTACAGATTGTTTCTCCTCTGCTGCTGAGCTTAGCTGCTTGAGCATTCAATATGCCCAAGTGCTTCTCCCATTAATTCTTCACCCATGTCCACACCTGGGCTGCATTCTGAAGGGAATATGTCTCTTTTTGGGTCCCTAGGCTAACCTTATGTAACAGCAGGTTGACGGACTACTTCGTCTCCTTCCATGTAAACTCACATGCTAAACTAAGCCCTCTAGATCTTACTACTCAAATATAAGAAAAGAGGAACTCAAAGAAAAATACATAAGAGGGGAGGGGGAAAGAACTTTGACTTCAATCTAGAGAAGCAGATCTAAACCATCTGCTGCTCATGGCTTTCCCCTGGGGTCTCACCCTGGTTCCTCCCACTTGGGTGTTAAGGGGTAATATAAGGCACCTCCTTGGTCTATTAACCAACCAGCCTCAGGGGCAAAAGTGAGGTACAAAGAAGTGAATGCAGAGCCCACCTGTGGGAACTTGTACTTGCAACTCCTGTGTTCTCTACATGGAAGGCAGGGCACACCTTAGCAGAAGGCTCAGTGACAGTCTGAAAAGGGCTTCCCCCAGAGCAACTGCGGAGGCCCAGATAGAAAAGACTGTGCTTTTGCTTAATGCTCACTTGAAATAGGAAAAGCATAAGAACTTCACATTGTAGAATTTGGTGGGGTATGTATTTAGGTCTTAAATTTTCAGAAGTGGGTAACTTTGGCTTCACCCTTGCATATAATACCAGAAATCTTTGGATTCCTGGGTCTTCTTCAAACGCCACCTCTGCAAACTCAGCAGAGGTGTTACCAGTTCTCCCTGAATCATAACAAAGTCAAGCTCATTAAAGTTCAGGCAAATAGCACTCTGTGTTTTCTGAAATTTGGAGAGGAAATAGGCAGGCAGATTCTCCTTCACAATATGGATTTTAAAAATAATTCTTAGGTGTATTTTTTCCTAAGACTTCTCTCTTTATGTTAATGCTGGTCTCTCTTCAGGAGTATAAAAGTATACTACTAGGCTTCACACTAAGTGAAAGATACCTATGGATCCCTTCAATCCTAGAGAGATCTGATTTAAGAAATTGCACAAAGCATAAATCATTTAATTAGGTCAATTTTAATAAAGGGTATAGGAGTTTACAACTCAAAACAATTCATAAAACCTATCAGATACATACGATAAATCACACCAAGAGTGCAATAACATCAATCCAATGGTCTGCAAATAAGAGGTATCGCAAACATTAAGATTGACTTTCATGTTTTCCCCCCCTCCTTTCTCTTGTTCACAGCCCAAGATTATGTGTACATTGTTTTCCGAGGCCTGATGACCTCAATATTCCTTCTGGCTGGGGAGACCTCCTCATTCAGTCCATTCCAAATAGTCAGCAGAGGGAGTTCACCTCTTCTCCACGGAATGAGCATGGTCCTTGTCCTTTATTATTTGGTTTCTATCTCCTAACAAATGACATTAAATGTTCCCTCATTCAAAACATCTTGTGGGCCTTGTGGTGTTCTGGTCACTGCTACCCTCCCAGTGCCACACATGAGCCCTCAGGGTGAGCCCTACAGAGTTTCATCCTTGTGGATAAGAAGATGTGTACTTGGGAACAAGGCTAAAGCCATGGCCGATTTCCCCAACCTTTTATCGAGAAGAACTCCAGCTGTAACTTTGAGAGTTTTTGGCAAAAGGAACCAGATTTACTCATGCCAAATACCTATGGTCAACTTCTCAGTACTCTTTGGATACCTTTATTAGGAGAGCTTGAATTAACACCATGGAAGAAAGCATGATGAATGAGCACACACACAGACACACAAACACATATACCCCATTCACACTCAAACAGGAATCTCCAGTAGACTCAAAGAATACAGCTGGTTTGCCATTTCAGAGTGAAAGGCGCACTGTCTCACCCTGCCCCCAAAGTCTAACCTATCCTACTTTAACTGGTATAAATGGGTAAAAACTATTTCTGCAATTCCTTGCTAAAAGGAATCAAATGGATCCCTTTAACATGTACATATAGTTCCATTATAATGCAATGCAGGTAACACTAACTTGATTTCAAGAACATTGTCAAAATCGGGGCACACATCCTTCTGTTAGAAATGGCTGGGAGACAGCTGAGAATAAATTTATGGAATTACAAATTATAGGAATACTAGACTAAGTCAAGAATGGTTAACACGTAGCCATTTTTGCCAGCTATTCTAGGGTTCCTTCACACATAAACTTGACGCTACGTTCCGGGAGAGGTACCTCCGGGTTGTCACTACAGAGTAAGGCTGGGGTCCTGCCAACCTTCCTTCATCCTTCTTCTAGTTCATAATAGGGAAGGTGAGCCATTTCATTCATTCATGATTTGTTTTGTTTTGTTTGAGACAGGGTCTGGCTCTGTTGCCTGGGCTGGAGTGCAGTGACACGATCTTGGCTTACTGCAACATCTGCCTCCCATGCTCAAGTCATCCTCCCATCTAAGCCTCCCAAGTAGCTGGGACTACAGGTGTGCACCACCATGCCTGGCTAATTTTTGTATTTTTTGAAGAGACGAGGTTTTGCCATGTGGCCCAGGCTGGTCTTGAACTCGTGAGCTCAAGCGATCTGCCCACCTCAGCCTCCCAGAGTGCTGGGATTACAGGTGCGAGGCACCACACCCCATCCATTTCATTCTTATTTGGTGAGATTGTCACAGTCTTGGCTGAAACTTAAGAAGAAAGCAATTAAAGTTAACATGATCATTCATCATGCACTTATTGATATGCTCAAAATAGGGGAATGTCAAGTAAGGAAATGAAGTGGGAACAGGAGCAAGGGAGGTAAGTCAGGAAGACTTCCAGGGACTTGAACAAAAACAATTCCCAACCACATACTACTTTTTCTTTTCAAGCATTTTGAAACTCTTCTTTTCCTTTATTGATGTTTTCAGTAACAAATTTGCAAGTGTTCTTGGTGGTTAAAAAAACAAAACAAAACTACAAGTATCAGCTGAGAAACAAAGAAAAAACTAAGAATTTAAATTAGATGATTCCATTTAAAGTTTTCAGTGTTTACTCCTTCAGGTGGAACATTAGAATTCAGGGGTGGTTTGGACATTAACAAGGTACTCCTGCCTCCTCAGAAGCTACGGTCTTTTCTGCAGCTCTCTTATGTGCTTCTCATCAAAATAACTTCAGTCCCACATTTCTCGGATAAAACCACATCTGTGTTTTTATCCAGCAACCATTTCACAGTTGACTGGCATGTGTTCTCCAATTTCAATTCTGAACACACAACAGGGAATTTTTCTTTATTAAAGGGACCCAAATGATTTTAAGTTGTATTCTTCCTGCTAGAGAATTGAGGAGCATCCTTCTCTAATTCCTATAATAAAATTTCCTATGTGATATACTGCATATATATTATATCTGATATATGTTTTGATTATTTTTCTTTATGGAAGCAAATACAGAATTTCCATTGTCAGATCACTCTGATGATTATAATCTGCTTTCATTATGCATCAGTGAAATGTCCACCAAGTAGTTGAAAACACTGATATACATGTATTCTAAAACTTACTAAATAAATAATGGGCCAGTAAGATACCAGTATCTTTCTAGAACATTCAGAAAGAGATCTTAGTTGCCAGAGAAAACTCAGATACAACATGGGCCTGTAAACACATACACTCTAGTCTATAAATATGACACTTTTCAACTCAATAATAAGTGGGCCCAAAACAATATAGGGTGTATGACCTAGACTCCCTAGGTGCTGCTCAGCAGCTGCCTCAGCATCAAATTGTGTTCATCCCATTTTCTAATCTAACCAAGTACTTGGAACTAAAGGGCTGTGTGTAGCCCAAGAAAATGATATATTAAATATTTTTCACCACATATGACATCATTAATTCAATACTGCCTGTTAGTCAATTAATGTGGATTCTTTCAGGGTTCATCAATGCATGTGTGGCTTGATGGTTTATGAATAAATATATTCTGGCTCAATGCTTTCCACTGAAATGAAAGGTCACAAGTTCTATGTTCCCTATCAAATGTGTAAAGCAAAAACACAACAAACGAAAACAACAAAGTACAGTCGTTTGATTATATACAGTCATGTGCTGCATAACGATTCCATCAATGATGGACCACATATACCATGATGGTCCCATACGATTATACCATATTTTTACTGTACCTTTTCTATGTCTAAAATGTTTGGATACAGAAATACCATTGTGTTACAACTGCCTACAGTGTTCAGTACAGTAACATGCTGTACAGGTTTGCAGCCCAGGAGCAATAGGCTAGACCATATATCCTAGGTGGGTAGAGGCCGTACCATCTAGGTTTGTGTTAAATACACTCTGTGACGTTCACACAATGACAAAATAACCTAAGGATGCATTTCTCTGAATGTTTCCCTCATCATTAAGTGGGGCATGATTGTATTTTTTTTCTCTTTAAGGAAATAAGACCCTACTGTAATACAAGTCGGCAGAATCTAACAGCTACTAATAATTAATGTAATCCACAAGTCAAAATTTTTTCGTGCATCACCAAAAAAAAAAAAAAAAGTAATTCGTATGTGTTTGCATCCATTTCTGTATTCAAAGAAGGTATGTAGAGTCTCCACCCATCATGTCGCCAGTGACAATTTTTTTTTTTTTTTGATACAGAGTCTCGCTCTGTCCTCCGGGCTGGAGTGCAGTGGCCGGATCTCAGCTCACTGCAAGCTCCGCCTCCTGGGTTCCCGCCATTCTCCTGCCTCAGCCTCCCGAGTAGCTGGGACTACAGGGGCCCGCCACCTCGCCCGGCTAGTTTTTTGTATTTTTTTAGTAGAGACGGGGTTTCACTGTGTTAGCCAGGATGGTCTCGATCTCCTGACCTCGTGATCCACCCGTCTCGGCCTCCCAAAGTGCTGGGATTACAGGCTTGAGCCACCGCGCCCAGCCCAATTTTTTTTTTTTTTTTTTTTTTTTTTTTGAGACAGAGTTTTGCTCTTGTCACCCAGGCTGGAGTGCAATGACACAATCTTGGCTCACTGCAAACTCTGCCTCCCCAGTTCAAGCAATTCTCCTGCCTCAGCCTCCTTAGTAACTGGAACTACAGGCATGTGCCACCACACCTGGCTACTTTTTGTATTTTTAGTAGAGACAGGGTTTCACCATGTTGGCCAGGATGGTCTCAAAAACTCCTAACCTCAAGTGATCCACCCACCTCAGCCTCCCAAAGTGCTGGGATTACAGGCGAGAGCCACTGTGCCTGGCCTCCAGTGAAAAATTTAAAAAGGATACAAGCTCATGCTCGACAAAGTATTCAATTATGCAGTAAAATCACCATGATTTTATTCTGATTTGCACCTTGAGAATTAAAATAGTCACTTGATTAGAAGGGAATTATCAAATAACCAAAGGAAAAACATTTTGCTGGGCTGTTACAGAGATAATCCTGAATATTTGGAAAGGGGAATTAGAATGACCTCGTACTTTAAGAATTTCTGGGCCAGGTGCGGTGGCTCACGCCTATAATCCTAGCACTTTGGGAAGCCAAGGTGGGCAGATCGGGAGGTCAAGAGTTCGAGACCATCCTGGCCAACATGGTGAAACCTCGTCTCTAGTAAAAATACAAAAAGTAGCCAGGCGTGGTGGTGTGTGCCTGTAATCCCAGCTACTCAGGAGGCTGAGGCAGAATTGCTTGAACTCGGAAGGTGGAGGTTGCAGTGAGCCGAGATCGCGCCACTGCACTCCAGCCTGAGTGACAGAGCAAGACACCATCTTGAAGAAAAAAAAAAAAGAATTCTGAGTGGGGGTGAGAAATATCCCTGAATATTTCTTAGCTCATGTTTTTGAGAGTTTCACTTGATAATGACCATGGGAAGAATCTGGGGTGCAAAGTTCCATGTGCATTAGCCAAAATTATTCATTCAACTAGAAAGACAATTTTGCATCCACTAATACATAAAAATCAGAAATGAGAATTGGGAAGAAGCATATTCTTAGAATAAACATTTAGCATCCACCAAAGTGAAAGACATAGGTGTATGGCACAATTGAGATCTTAGTTGGAAAACCAAACCTTGGCACAGTGCCAATTATTTATCTTTTAATCTGGACATTTGAAATAGGTAGAGACCAACCAAAAAAGGAATAAGTGTTGAAAAGTAGCTGCTCATATTTTACTGCCAATATTGCTCAACTTTAAAGAATATCACACCTAATTAACCGCAATACAATTGGGCATTCAGACTTGATTCTTAGATGAATTTCCAATAATTTTTAAATCATTGATCTGGCTTGGTAAATAACTCTCCAAACGTCTACAGCTAATGGAAAAATCACTTAACCTTTGCTAGAAGTGACAGAAAGCATTCAAGTTGAAACCTAATGCAGCAGTTCTTTCCATTAAGTTGAACTGCCTTAGCAGAAATCTTCCCATTGAGATACAGCCTTTATTTTTATTATTATATTTTTGGAGACAGGGTCTCACTCTGTCATCCAGACTGGACTCACGACTCACTGCAGCCTCGAACTCCCGGGTTCAACTGATCGTTCCAGCTCAGCCTCCTGAGCAGCTACAGGCATATGTCACCATACCCAGCTAATTTTTTTATTATTTTATTTTTCAGACTCGCTCTGTTGCCCAGGCCGGAGTGCAGTGGTGCAATCTCGGCTCACTGCAACCTTTGCCTGCTGGGTTCAAGCAATTCTCCTGCCTCGGCCTCCTGAGTAGCTGGGACTACAGGTGTGCACCACCACATCCAGCTAATTTTTTGTATTTTTAGTAGAGACGGGATTTCACCATGTTGGCCAGGCTGGTCTCAAACTCCTGACCTTGTGATCGGCCCACCTTGGTCTCCTAAAGTGCTGGGATTACAGGCATGAGCCACTGTGCCCAGCCTATTTTTTTTTTTTTTTTTTTTTTGTAGGGACAGGGTCTCGCTGTGTTGCCAGAGTTGGTCTTGAACTTCCTGGGCTCAAGTGATCCTCCCGCCTCAGCCTTCCAAAATGCTGGGATTACAGGTGTGTGGCACCGCACCTGGCCAGCTTTATTTTAAGGCACTAATAACAAAGGGTATGAAAAAAGCTAGGAATAAGTCAGATCTTTCCAGAAATAAAAGACAATTAAAAAAAAAAAAACATCAGTTAACCTGTCTGGCCTATTTCAACATCTAAAGAGGACAGAGAACGTAAAAGTTTTCATGCCTCCATGACTCGGGTCTTTTCCATCCTCCCAAACACTTATTCCCATGTCTCAGATTTACGTTTCCTCAAAGGGCAGCAGAGATTTGGCAACAACAACCACACAACAAAACAACCCGAAACAAGCAAGCCTAGTTTGTAGCCTCGTCTTACGATGGATGAATTCCCTAATGCTGGCATTTAGCCCACATACTCAGAGGCCGGAACTGTAACAAGATGTTCTTTTCTAGTGTCGTGAGGGGAAAATGTATAAGGGACATTAATTTTTCACAATCAGGTAAATAGAATTTGTTAATAGCAAAACAGGAAATTCTGGAGAGAAAAAAAGATGACTCTGAAACATCAGTTCCAGCAGCATTTTCCTACACCTTCCAACGTATTCCATTTTGCCATGAGAAGAAAACTAACTAAATAAAATGGGGTTCAAGTCAGTTAGGTGAGCAAACACCAAAACACGAGTGATTTGATTGTGGAGGCAGGCATGATGGGGCAGGATTTCCCTCAAGTAGAAATGCTTCCTGTGCACACACACGCATACATGCACACACAAACCTGTACACTCATACTAATTTCAAAAGCATGGATGTGCGGAAAGCCCTGCCAGCATGACTAGATAATGAGGCGTTATCCCATCTGCCTGTGTCTCTACATAGGCTCTGACGTACATTCCACACCCACAGACACCCATGCACAAGGGCCAGTCTGCTCGCGCACAGACCGAGAAACAGATCCAGACTCCTAGAGCTTCTGCTTCCACAGGAATGAATGATTAGTAACTGCAGGATTATACTTCCTGTTGATGTGCAGGGTTTTCGTCTTGCTCTTCTTTCCAGACATCTCCCCTTTCCAGGAGCACTAAATCTTAATTTAGTGGAGGGACTAATCTTGATTCTTCGGCGGGCATGACTTAGAACAGGAGCTACAGGAATTAAAACTAGCAACAATAGGGCCCCTTTGGGATTGGGGTGAAGAAGTATTTCAGGATTTAAACAGTTTCCAGGGGTGGGGGGAAGCAGAGTTCTTGCTGGAAGGGGATGACCTCTGTGAAGGATATGAAAATGCCTACAAGTCCAGAAATCAATATAAACAAACTAACAACAACAACAAAAAGACCATAACTTAAAGGGGCTTCAACTAAATATCACTGCAACTGAGTTTGTTGACTCAAGAAATTCTGCTCTGACGCAGGGAATTGAAAGATAAGAACTGATAATATTTCTTCTTCGGAAGGCTCAGCTGGGAGTGCCGTGGCAGGTATTAAGGGTGGGACAGAGACAAAGGCTTGAGGCTCAGGTTTTGCTCCTAGGGTTTCTTGCCTGATTTCGAAGGGAAGGGTGCTAAAGCAAATGGATCAGCAGCTGGCAGCTCCGTAGTCCTGGAAGAAAGAGATGTGATAGAAACAGACCCAGCTATCGACTGCTTGTTGGTCTGTGAAACAATTTTGTAGGCAGCAATGGGCTGGGCTTCTGGACTTGGCTCATCTTCTGGGCTATAGTGACGGGAATACTTGGATAAGGACTGGGGGCGGAATGGTTTGCCAGCCACGGGGCCTGAGACAGCTTCTTTCTGGAGCTGAGGTCCTTTGTTTCTGTCATTAGGATGACCCCCAGATTCCAGGCAGGATCCCCTGGGAGAGATGCTGTCCAGATGGTCTGCTGCTTGCACAGAATGGGAGAGGAGGTTAGATTGTTGCACAAAACCAGCTGTGGAATACTGAGTTTGGACAGAGGTGTACACAGCTCTCTCACGGCCCGAGGGCACGGGGATGTCACCTGTCTGACCGAGGAGACCGGTCTGTGCAGGTAGCTCCTGGGAGGTGCTCTGGATAACTGTTAACTCATCCATGCTTTTCTTCTTAGTGAAAGGAGCTCTCAAAAACACGTCCGACTCCTCTGGCTGGGAAGGAGCCACACTGCTCTTGGAGACAAATGGGGCTTTGGAGAAAATGTCCATGTCATCATTTGGAACCCTTGAGCTCCTAAAGGGAGCTATGGCAAAAACATCTGGCTCACTGAGCCCATCCGTGGCTGGCTGTGTGAGGGCTTGAAACTGGTTCTTTCTTCCACCTTGCACTGTCTTTGCTTGCTCAGTAGAGACCTCTGGTGGAGCGAATGCAACAGCTCCTCCCAGCTTCCCCTGGGGGGGCCTGCAGCTCTCATCTTCTTCTTCAGACTCCATAAGGAGAGGACGAGACCCACTGCAATCCAGCATATCTCCTTCAAGGTCAGTCCCTTCCTCTTCGCTACTGTGGAATGAGCTGTTGCTTGAAGGGCCATCTCTGGCCAAGTAGTCAGATTCTAAGTTGTTCTGAGTCTTTGTGCCAGGTACTCTGGAGGGGTCTGGATACAGGGGAAGGCCTTTAACGCCCAGTGATTCTTTAAAGTGCTCTACAGTTATTACAGGACAGGGACTGGACTCTCTCTGGAGACCTAGAAAAGCATAAAATGCAGAATTAATGTGTAGGTCAATTCAACTCTATTTGGAACATTTAATGGTCAACCCGCGGCAAAAACATTGTGGGACCAAATAATAGATGTTGAAAATGCAAAAGGAAAAACATAAAAATAAAAGTCAGGCAAGGAAACTGCACACAAACTGGAACACAACCAACCACTGTCTCACGTTTTGGAACATGATAGGCACAACGTACAGGAAAGGAGATGAAGATGTTAGGCACACAGACATTCAGCGTTAACTATGCAATGCTCCTACACACAGGGCCAGGCACGGACACCTGCTCTACCTGGCACTGGCTCATTATGGAATGAAAACAAACCCAGTCATTCATCTCCACATATACCATGACAGTTTTGGATTATGTAGAAACACTGTCTGGGGATGACTCAATTCAGAATCTGGCATGTGGCCATCTGCACCACATGCAGAGGGACAAACTCTGAAAAGAAGCAGAATGTGGCTGCTTGATAAATGCAAGTTTACTTGATGACTTACATCATAAGCACTACTCAAAGAGCACAAGAGTGCCCAAAATATTAATACTGAAGGTACCTTCTGAGGGGAGCATACAGCATCAAAAGCAGACCAAATAAATCACCTTCAGCTGGAGTTGCCCCAGAATTTTGTTTTCAGTCTTCTAAGTTCATAAAGAGCTCCTCTGCTTAAATGAATCTGTCATAAAGTTATTTAAGCAGAAGGAGTAAAATGCATGGGTCATTACAGAAGCATTAGCAAACTCCAATATACTAGTCTATTTCTATCTAGGTAGAGGTGCCTCAGGGTGCTCTGGCTTTTAAAATCAAATAGACAATGATCAGAATGCAAGAGAGCTTACCTTCCAAGAAACATTAGCAGGTTAGAAGGATGCCATTGGGCACATGTTAGCAAGAGGGCAGGAAAAAGGCATATGTAACTAAGCAAGAAGAATCCAGAGAGAAGGTGGTTGGGGGTAAAGGTATCATTTCACCATGGGCTCAGTAAAGAGATACTACTGGAGTTGCCCAGCCCACCAGGATAAGAATATTAGATACAATGATTTGGAGCCATAGATGACCTAGAACCTCTGTAGAGATGGAACTCAATGATCCCCTTCCCATACTGACCCTCTCCCCTCCTATGCAAACCATTAGCTAGCAGAAATTTCTGCCAAAAATTATCCCCTGCTAAAGTTTCTGCTTGAATTAAGCACACAGACCACAGGAGAAGAGGCATTAAAATCAGTTTATTGGGAAACCAGTCACTTAAGAGACATTACATTGTAAAGAGAATGTAGAGAGAGGTCTGAACATTTTATAAGATACTGTACAAAAATACTATGTTTCTCTGAATCCTATAACTTTTTAGCAGTGCTTCTTTTTAAACAGTTCTGACCTTAAATATTGTTTTCAGAAACAAAACAAAAATGTGTTTGTCCTCCATTTTTATTTTCCTTTCTAACAGTTTGAATGCATTCAGTGAATTCCAGATTGGAGCGTTAAGTTAAATTCTGTACTTGTGCCAAATGGCTTTCTGAATAGTATTTGAAGAATAAGATTTTGAAGAGAATAAATTTTTACTTGCATTATAATTTTAATATGTGCAGTTACATGGTGATATGAAAGCATCAGCAGGAAATAAACAGAATACCTTCTCCCTTGCAATTTATGTGGACAGACATAATCCTAGTTTCTCAGGCAAGCATATTGATACTAGATTTGTCTCGGTGATACCAAGATGATAATTTCTGGGAGGAAATTCAAATAAAAGGGAGAAAAAGAAGTTTTCCAAAATAAGGTTTGCAGAGCCTTAAAGAAGGACAAGAGGGCCCTAAAACTCCTTAAACCACCTTCCTCACATAGTATCTGTTGGACAAAGTTTTCAGTTGCCAAAACAAAAGCACAATTTCTCATCTTCCAAAACTACCTTGAAAGTTAATGTTATTAAGCTTGTTCTGCAGGAGAGCAAAATATCTCCTAGGAAAAAAAAGCCAGCGACCAACTCTGGCATCATACGGGTCAATAATCCAATGAACATTAGTTTGAACAGAATCAGTGCTTTTTGGAAATTTAAACTGAATTCAGTCAAAACAATTTGTGCACAGAGACCGGCAAAAAGCAGCTATCTATTGAACCAGGGGCACTTTGGATGCCTGAAGTGCTAGATTACGTTTTGAGAACTGGGAAGTACCAAGGGGTGTGTGTGTGCCCATATCCAGAGTTGGAGAGGATGGAAGAACATGTCTAACCCATCAAAATTATTTGTTAAAAAGTAGGTTTTTGGTCAAGAACCCACTTGGAAAACCTTCCAACTCAGAGCATATTCTATGACCTTCATGATGAGTAATGGGAAAATCAGACTTAAAATTCCAACAACTTTGAATAATTTACAAAAACAGTCACAAAAACACCAGAATATCAAGTTTGAAGGGAAAATTAGTCTCCTGTCCTTCAAAACAAGGACGAGAGCTATTTCCTATCTTTCTTTCAGCATCAACAGGCTTTGCAGGAATGTAAACGTACATTTAAAGGGTTCTCCTGAGAAGGCCAAGTCCCTTAACCTTTCTATTCTTGTTAGAGGAGGGATGGTGTGGCCGAGGCGGACAGCAATCACACTGTGCAACTCTCCGAGCCTGGCACTCTGAAGGGCAAAGAAATGCCAGAGAATATGGGGGAAACCCAGACCTCCACATTCCCTTAAGGAATTCTGGTGGTGGTAGCACCAGAAACAAGGTAGTCAAGAGATAGGAGAAATTCCAAATAGAAACAGAAGGTAACTATTAAATCTTGTTGGCAGATGAAAGTCTTTGAGTACGTGAATGTGTTCTTACAGGGAAAATGTGTTTTCAGGATGAACAGTTCCTTTATATGAAGGTAGCATTGTGCCAACAAGGAAATGTGTTTGAAGCAGTCTCTCTACTAGCATTGAAGGATTTATACTAACCTAACCACATGCCTTGGCCCAGTTCCTTTGGTAACCAATGGCATGTCACAGCAGATACCCTGTGGCCACAGAGCTCAGTAAACACTGCCTGTTGCACCTCAGGGGCTAAAGCCCAGGGCCTGGCTTCATAGTCTGCACAGGGTCTTACTTATCATGGAGCCTAAGGTAGGGTTTTGTTATAATTCCCTCAAACTGGGTCATGCCTCTTTTTATTTTGGTTTCACACATAAAATTAAGCAAGAAGTTAAAACACACTTCTTTTTCTTGCTCTGATGTAGGACTGTGTGCCAGGTTAGGGATGTTGACACGTTCAATATGGGTAAGTGCATATTAGTCTATTTTGAGGCTCCAAATTATATAGATTTCAGCAAGAACTCACATGCTTCAGGGAAGAGAAGGAGTTCCTAAAATACCTGATGACTTGGCAACTATCCTCACCAGCTCCCTATTCACTTCCAAAGCAACCCAAAGTGCTGAATCATTTAGGATGGGTTTCCCCTGACAATTCCATCTGACTGACATAGTGAAGGTCATCAGAATGCTCCCTACAGAATCAAAGTCTGAAGACCTAAATGTCAGGCTGGATATTCCTTAATGAAATACATCACGCACAACCGGAAGTTTACTTTTCCTCATACCAAAATCTGAAATAACGGTTACAGGGAGTATCAAAGACATAATTCTTGCCAAAAACAGAAAATGAAGACTTGGAGTATTGAGAAGAAGCCTTCTCATATGTTGTTAGTAAACAGAAAGCAAACTATCCCTTCATAAGAACTTGGAAATGCAGCAGCAATTGAAACTTAAAATCTCAGAACCAAAACTAGGGAAATCAAGAGACATACATCAAACTAATAATTACCATGACCTTCTAGCTCACATAATAAAATCAAGCATTTGGTTCCACCATATATTGGGTAGCTGCGTTAAAACCCACGACTGGGAAATGAGGGACCTGATGGAAGCCAAAAATGGCCAGCTGTGCCTCTCAGGCCAATGAGGCAATTAAATGAGTGAGCTTTCTCATTGGGGATAAAATTAATCTTGCCAACACAAAATGTTTAATTAAGTTGGCCTGGGTATATTAGGGATTAAGTTAGAGGAGGAAGCTGCAAGCCTGTGCTCCATTTTACAACCCTGTGTCTGGACATATCCAGCGCAGGCTGGCAGGCGTCGTCTTCTCCTTGACCACAGGGGTTTTATTCTCTGGGGTAGCCATGACTCATTAATATGTCCTCAGTGTGTAGCTATACTTTTCCTGTGCCCAGGTACTTATATTCACTCAACACTGTGACTAAATCCTTTCTGCAAAAAGGTGGGTTTTCAGTTCAGGAAAAGAGCAACTTCTGTTATTTACGTCTCTAAACATCATGCTCCCATTTGAACAGATAAAGGTCTTTATTTTCCCTGTATGTTTACATAAGAAATTTCTTTACAGACTTTTTTTTTTAAATACAATACTTGTGCAGCAATGTTCAAATTTCACATTTTTACTGCGTATCTTCATGTACAACTGTCTGCTTTGTCGTCTTGGGAAGGACGGGTTAAAGACCTATGATAAATACACATCCACATGACAAAGGAGAGTGCAGGGCAGAGTAGAATACTCACAGGAAAAGAGTAAATTCAGGACACTATATGAAAGTGTGAACCAAGAAAGTGTCTTTCATTCTAGCAACTACCACCATCTGGTAACTTCTTTGCATAGGTTAGCATTACCCAAGGAGCCTCCCTATCCCATATTAATGAAAGGAAATCTGGGAGAAGCAAAAGAGTTTTCTTGTTATATATTTTCTGGGACTCATTCTGATTTAAGAAACCTAAGCATGTCCAACTTCAGAAACATTACTAGCGTGGAAAAAGAAAAGGCTGACTTTGTGTTGATAAAATTATAGCCTTTAGAGAGGAATAAAAAATAGCGTTGCAGTATCTGGAGTGTTTCAGGAAAGATTCCATTCTAAATATTCATGTGATAGTTTTTCTGTTCTGCCAGGCAGCCTCTAATTTGCTTAACCCAGCACACTGGGCAATCCTATCATTTTCTTTTTTTTTTTTTTTTTTTTTTGAGACGGAGTCTCGCTCTGTAGCCCAGGCTGGAGTGCAGTGGCCGGATCTCAGCTCACTGCAAGCTCCGCCTCCCGGGTTCACGCCATTCTCCGGCCTCAGCCTCCCAAGTAGCTGGGACTACAGGCGCTGCCACCTCGCCCGGCTATTTTTTGTATTTCTTAGTAGAGACGGGGTTTCACCATGTTAGCCAGGATGGTCTCGATCTCCTGACCTCGTGATCCGCCCATCTCGGCCTCCCAAAGTGCTGGGATAACAGGCTTGAGCCACCGCGCCCGGCCCAATCCTATCATTTTCATCCCAAAGCTCAAAGTTAGTGGCTATGGGAGCCTGATAATCTTACAGACTGAGAAGGTTAAGGACTCTGGGAAATCACAGAAAAATCTTATCAAGAGAGACTGTATTTTGACCCAAGGTATCTATAGCACGTATTTATTCGGCTGAGTGCAGATCCCTCCACATCACAGGCTGTCAGCCCCAGAGACCCCTTCATTCCCATAGCACTGCCGAAGGCAGAACTGTTCCTGACCTGGGGAAGGTTATATTGGTTGATCAATTATCTGTCAGGAGAGTAGGAAATAAGTATTCAAAACAAACAAAAGTATTAACAACAAAACAAATATTACATCTTGAGAAAAGTAGGTTCGTTTCTTGGGTTTGTTTTTCCACAAGTATTAGCAGTCCAAGTTCTGTAATTCTGATTCGGGAAAAGTAAAGTCCAATATCAAATAACACGGAACAAAGTGACAACTTCTTTCAGAGGTGTTTTAATCCCCATATCTTTCCATTTTTTAAACCGTTCTAAACACTAGGGAATCACAGAAGTTTCCTTATTCAGAAAATTAAAGAAATTAAGTCTTAATCATGTTCACTTTCTATTATAAGGTCCTCTCTGAGAATTTTTTGTGGATTATTCTTTTTTACCGTCTTCAACAGTAACCATTCTTCATCTTACAGGGTTGAATTTGCTTTCTGGAAATGGTTAAATGTTACTCAGAACCAAGAGTAGTAGAAAAGGTAGATAAAGAATGAATACACTTTCAGATGCTTTCTCAAAGTTATACTAATTAAATAATGTAACTGATTTTCTTATATCTTATTACCTTCCTTGATATTATTTCTAAGGAGAGGAGTTTCAAAAATAACTTTAAGGATGGCAGCATCATTAGAATAAGTATTAACTTCTTAAGTAAAACTAGATGACATTGAAGGGAACAACACTTAATTAGATGTCAAAATTCTGATATGTCTGCTAAATAAATCATTAATTATAACAATCATAATCATACTTAGAAGTGTCCACTTAAGCCTTATCTCCTCTGAGGGATGTATTTTTGAAAACACTGGGACTCATTTGAATGTTGTAAAGGGAAAAATCAATTTGTGATGTTTTCTGCTATAGTTATTCCTCTTACATAGCTGGAATAAAAGCAAATCAGAAACATATGCTTATAGTATTTGCCCGTTTTAAATTGGTAGATCCCTGATTATACATTTAAAAAGAAATCTTCTGATACCATTTTATTAGAATAGGTAGGTGTGTGTGGACGCATGTGTTTCTGTAATACTTAAAAAGGAAAATCTCTAAGACTATGATTTAGGCTTCTATTCAGATACCAAGAGAAAGCAAGTTAGTAAAAGCCCATTATAATTCTTTAAAATGTAAACACTGCTGCCATAATAGCAGGAACTACAGAAGATAACTGAAGAACATCAGGATTATATAAATCCTTCATAGCCCTTCTAAACATAATAATATATACTTAGGTCCCTATACTTCTATAATCTTAAAGACCATCTAGTCCAAACCCATTGTATAACTCTAAGGAACAGCAGCTCTGAGAGGTGAAGTGCCTGCTGAAGGTCACTCAGCCAGTGGCTGGCAAGGGCCAGGATGAGATCCCAGGTGGCCTGTCCTGCCCAGGCCTCTTCTCCCCCGACCCTGTTCAATCCAGCTCAGGTCCCACACCTGTAAAATGAAGAGGATGGTGGACTAGAGGATGGTCTCAAAGGTCCCTTAGTAGCTCAGGCTATGATTCCACAGGTACTAGGACACTATGCTCAACTCAAAGAAACTCTTTTAGCTCAGGGATGATGCTCTAAACCAAGGAAGGCTCCGTTTACCAAAGCACTCACACGTGTTCCTTAACAGAAAAACAGTTCTCCCCTTTGAGGAGGCCTTACTCTAAATAAGCCCAAGATGATTTCTTGTCATTATCTCCCTCAGGCTTCTACTACCGCCTCTGGCTTCTAGTCTGCTCATTTTCATTAACTGCCTCCATTAAGCTTTACTGAGCCAAATGACTAGATAATATATCTCAATGTAATCATGGGTAATGCATGAAAAGAACAATTTAGAGATACCTAATTTCTAAACTGTATTCTTCATAGTTTCAATTAAATTGAGAAACTAGATATTTCATTATATTTCTAACATGTATATATGAAAAAAATCAAATATGAAAACATAGAACTCAAACATTATTCTTATTTAAAAATAAACATTTCCTTCATTAATTTATACATTCTTTCTATGTCCAGGAAAGAGAATACAATTCTGACCTGCAGCAATTTTCCTGTCCATAAAGGGGTAAACCAAGTCCTATTTTCACTGCTATCCAACCACAGAGAGCCCTTCGTGGATATCTTTCGCTTTTTAATCCTCGGCAGGAAGCTTGTGCCTCTCTCAGTTTTAGAAATAATCTGTTATCATCTAGAGGCCTTTACCTAGCTCATCTTGTTTCAGCCAGCACGGGAAGTATTCATAGACAGAAGGCAGGCTGGAAGATTCAGACTTTTCCTCCAATGCTTTTCAAAGGCTGCTCGCACATTCCTAGGGTCAAACCTTGCCCTCCAGAATGCAGTGTTTTATACTGTTGTCGCCGGTAAACTTTTTCCCCCCTTAAAGTGCAAACATGGGGAAGAAGAAACAAAAGTACTAGATAGCAAAACAAGCAAATGGACTTGGAATTTTATTTGTACAAATCTGATTAACTGAGAGTTTCCCTTTTGATGATGGACAATGGCACTAGAGGAAGAGAACAAGACTGGGGTTCTCTGTGCCCACTTCTTTTCAAAAGGGTGATGTTATAAAAGTGCTTTCCACATAAGGAAATAAAATACACTTTAATGAGTAAGTGGTGAGTAATGGATAATACAGAGGGTGACCATGAGGCATGTTGTCATGTTAGTGCAGGGGCCTTTATTTATTTTACGAACAATATCCTAAAGTTAATAAAGAACTATGCTTTGTTTTATAATTATTTTTTTAATCTAGGAAGCCAAGGAAAACCAACTGAACATATTCCATTGGCTGCAGCCTTCAATTTAAACATCAGAAAGAAAGGTAAGCTGGGCACACCCAGATTGTGTCCAGCTTGTCAGCACACTTATTTCCGATTATCTGAAAATAAACAACATGCTTATTCTAGAGACAGATGACCTGCTGAAAGCTTATAGCAACACACAAGTCTATTCAAAATGATTCCATATGTTACACTGTAGGATTGCTGTGTAGTTATACAAGGGGAAGAGATCAAAACCCTGTACAGACACCTGATATCAGACTTGAAATGCCAAGTGGAAACAGAACTATTCAGCATCTTCATTTATACACAATTTACAATATTTGATTCAAAATAAAAATCACAAGAAAAATACATCTGTTTCTGCTACAATTCCTTCCCCTCCCCATCCTCCCCCCACCCCCACCCCAGTGAAAAGTCTTCTAATAAAAGGTATCATATTACCACCACTGTCTTGTTTTGGTCTAATTCTGAGATCCCACTTGGAACAGTTAACATGAAAAGGAATGGCAATACTTGGGATTTATATAACGTACACATTTTATCCAAGGATCTCAAGTACTTGCAGTCACGTCTCCAGATCTGAGAAATCACGGTTCAATGGAAGCCAGAAAGCTGGACGAATGCTGGGCAGGTTGCATGGGGTGTAAAATCCCTTGGCTAAGTCTATGATCAAACAAGGTCAAAGTTGGTTGGCTAAAGCTGGGCTCAATTTCTCTTCTCAAATGTATACTACCAGTCAGTAAGTTTTACCCTTTCTTAAACCACACACCCATCTCCAGGCTAGTGCCTAGAGTTAAGACCAACTGAAGTAGCCATGTCCTCATGATAATGCATCAGGATAAAAAGCAAAAACAGGGAAATACATTCATCAGCATCTGGCCAAAGGAGACAGGGGTTGGGAGAATTGATTTGGGAGGCCATTCCTAGCAAGAACGAGACAAAAATGTCAATTCACTAGTTTCAGTTACAGTTAAGCTTTTGGTGGAGTCGATTCCAGCAGAGGTGAAGCTCATGGCATCTAGCGCTTGATTTAAGATAATGCTATTGAAGAAGGGTAATGAGAAAACACAGCAAACTAACAAGGAGGAACTGGCCAAGGAATATCTGGAGGGCCAAAGTGATTTTCTTTCCTTATCATTTCTACAGGAGAAGGCAAGGGGTAGGAGAAAAGGGCTGGAGGGCCCCTTAGTTGCAGATTTTTTTTAAAAAAATCATTTTTTTCATAACTCCGTAATGAAAATGTATTTTACGGTATGAAGGTTACAGAACTGCATCTGCTACTGGGTCACGGCTACAGGTCTATCAGCTGATCCACCAGCAGTAAAGACCTGGCTAGGTTGGGAAGACTGGACTCAGAGCTCCCACTGCTGTTTCTAGAGTGCCCACCTGGAAGTGGAGAGATAGGAATTCAGTACAAAACATAGAGGGTTAAAGGTTTAGATGTGCAGAGCAAGCAAAGAAGAAAAACCAAACCAAAACCAAAACCAAAACAAAAACAAAAAACAAAAAAATCAAACCCTAGAGAAGCAATAGTTTA
Source organism: Macaca nemestrina (assembly GCF_043159975.1). Lineage (NCBI taxonomy): Eukaryota > Metazoa > Chordata > Mammalia > Primates > Cercopithecidae > Macaca > Macaca nemestrina. The sequence goes on from NC_092137.1 coordinate 69,739,262, forward strand.
CATTTGCAAACCCTTACATGTTGATTTTGAAACACATACGTTAGCTGTCCACCACCTCCCACCAAAAGCTCAGGCACTCTGTGCACACCACAGTATAGGCAGGACATCTTGCAAAGAGTCCTTGCAAAAGTATTTTCAAATCAATACTTTTTTTTTGGTTGAGAATTGCTGGCTATATACTAACTTCCTGATAATATCAAGCCATCTCCCTTTGACAAAGTAAAAATCAATAATTTTTGCTTTGGGGAGAAACTAGTTATTAAGATACTGCAATAAGAACATGCTTTAAAAAATAAATTGATGGTCCCATGGCAGTTTAGTGTTTTATGGCATGTTCAAATGATTTTCATCCATCAAAGTTGAAAAAGGATGCTCCATGAATGTCAGAAAGATGTGAATGATACCAAAACACAGCTGTTAATCTCTTTGGGAAAAATATTTATTACGGATTATTCTAATCATGATAAAAAATGTGATGTGCTTTTGATATATACCTTCAGGTTTCCACTGACTGAAGATCATTTTGCTTTTGGCTTCATGGTAAAAACTAACTTTTGGCCAACTGTTAAATACTTCTCTCTAAATAAACACCATGGTCAAACTTTAAAGATACCTATCTCTATCTATCTATACTGGTCCAGCCTACAATGATTCTCATTACTCCCAATGTCCTTCATTAAATGTTGATGCTTTTCTTCCCCCTTGCAGATTAGGTGCATGACTATTTTGAAGAGAACTGAGGCCAAGCTCTTCTCTTTTCCCCATCCTTTTTCTTACCTTGTGGGTTTTTGGTTATCAATACAGGAATAGGGTCAAACTCATCTTCAGCCACCTTGTCCGAGCCCTCAGGGACATCAAAACCTGAGATGAGATTACTATCTTCTGCAGCTTAATACAGAATGCAAGTACACAAGCAGAAACAACAGAGGTAGAGATTAGCAAATGAGAGAATGTGAAAGAGGTACAAAGATCTCAACTGTACAGCCCTGTTATTTCCAAAGGTGAAAGTACTCATCTTTCTGAGTTGAAATAAAAGTAGCAAAACTGGAAAATACAGAGATATAGAAAAAAATGCTTTAGAGTTGGTCATGTTAAGACTTTTATAAATGATTAGGGAGAAGGGTTCTTGGAAGAATTCTAATATTTATAAGCCATTAATTATAATTATTGTGAGGTATCTCTTCAATGTCACTAATCCACAAAGGCATAGGAATAAGTCACTTGTCTTCACTGGGGGAACAGAGGCCTAACAATATTCGAAAAACTCAAAACTGGGACGGCGGCGGGGGCGGGGGAGGAGGAAGAGAATTGGTGGCTCTCTAAGAAGTAACCACTGTATGTATACAAGGCAAACAAAATACTGCTGGAAGGACTCACTGCACTGTGACTGGGAAAAAAAGACATTGAAACAACTCAGACGCCTCAGGGAATGTTGAGGCACAAGATTACACATACTGAGGCCTCAAGTAGAAGGTTTGTTAGAATAGTCTTATCCATTCTAATTAAAGTTATCCTACCCGCAAAGCAAGTGCTAGCTGAGCACCTATTTTGCAAATGATGCTTCTCTGTAATTCTACATTGCTGCTGACACACTCCTGCCAGACATCACTGTCTAAATAGGTAACTTCCCTCTACATCACCTATAAAAACATAATCATTTTAATGTTATCAGGGGTAAAAACAAAAACTCAGCTATTACCATTGCAAACCACAGGGGTGATTATTTTTAGTCATCCTGGGGAGTTTTCCTTCTTGAATTTTCTCCTGAAGGGACTTAAGCTCTTCCTTTTCTATGCATTTTTTCTTTCCAGAAGACTATTTTCCCTACCCAATCACAGAAAGTTCAGTAACAAAGTAAGCCAGGCATTGAGCCTGATACTGTCACAAACTACTCATTGAATAGAATCTGATTCAAGCTACCTCTGTCCAGCAGGATTTCAGACCACTATTAACCCAAGACTAAAAAATGAAATGGTAGATTAGAAAGAGAAATCCAGTAACCAATCATGACTTGAAGGTGAACTTCTACAAGTTCAAACTTACAGGACTGACTTTTGAGGAAAGATGCTTATTTCTTTATTGCAGTCATCACTATGCAATAACTTTGAATCAGATATGATAAAACCATTTTACATCTAAGGCCAACAAGCATCATATTGATCATTATAAGCAGATAGTAGATAGTTACTTCAACCATCTACTTGAATTGATTGCAAAGATACCTAGCTTTTAAAGGTAACATGGAATATGTGCATTCTATGTTCTTGCCAGAAAGCAATACTTTCACCAATCTGTTGTCTAGGTCTTTTTTTAGATTTAATTTTATTTATTTTTAGTACCTGTCTGCTATTTTTTTTTTTTTTTTAAGACAGAGTCTTGCTCTGCTGCCCAGGCTGGAGTGCAGTGGTATAATCATGGCTCACTGCAGCTTTGCCCTCCCGGCCTCAAGCAATCATCCTACCTCAGCCTTCCGAGAAGCTGGTACCATCGGTGCATGCTGCCATGGCTGGCTAATTAAAACATTTTTTTGTAGAGACTGAGACTCCGTATGTTGTCCAGGCTGGTCTCAAATTCCTGGGCTCAAGTGATCCTCCCACCTCAGCCTCCCAAAGTGCTGGGATTGCAGGCCTGAGCTACCATACCTGGCCTATTGTCTAAGTCTTAGTAAATATTCTCACTGAGAGGTATTATAACACAGTATGTAAGAGTACAAACTCAAGTTTTCCATATAAGGAGGTAGTTTTAAAACTTCACTAGTAAAGACTTTTGATAAGAAAAACTCTCAAAAGTTGTTTAGTTCTTTCCCCTCTAAGGACACATGCGGGCCTGAGAAGAAGAAAGCATTTACCTTTATGGACTGGAGCAGAGATTGCTGTGGGGGCAAACTCTTCCAGAAGGTCAGTAGTAGGGTTAGAGAGCAGAGAACAATCAAGCAGGGAATCTTCCCCGGTGAGAGAATCTGAGTCCAGATTCACAGCATCCCAGGTCAGTGATGGCATTAAGTGGCACACACAACAATATCATGAGATTAGATCTTAGCCTTTAAGTTACTGCATTTACACATTACACATACAAGCCAAAGTGGGAGAAAGAAAACCAAAAGAAATCTGTGAAGCCTTCTGGATTTTCATCTACAGAAACATGTCTTTCTAGATTCCTCTTAACATTAATATAGAAATAGAGGAAAATTTTTTGCTCAGAGGTTGCTGGTTAAACAGGTCTGTGATTTGGATGCTGAGCTAACTTTAGCACCTCAGTTCTTAGTGAATGCCATTTGGGAGAAAAAACTTTACAATTAGACTTTCACTTAAAGTTTCCCTAAACACTCAATGAAAGAAGTTACCATAGGACGAAGTATCCAAACTGATTAGGAGAGGGTTGCCTCTGGCTTATTATTAGCAGAATGCGACAAGATTAAACAGTACCTTCTAGAACCAGGTTCCCACCCACAATGCCTCTTACTAGTATTCTTTACATTGAAATTGGCCCTTTGAACATGATTTTGATTTCAGAAAACCAAGACAAAAACTCAAAGTATTTTTTTTTTTTTGAGATGCAGTCTGGCTCTGTCCCCCAGGCTGGAGTGCAGTGGGGCGATCTTGGCTCACCGCAACCTCTGCCTCTGGGTTCAAGTGATTCTCCTGCCTCAGCCTCTCGAGTAGCTGGGATTACAGGCATGCGCCACCACACCCGGCTAATTTTGTATTTTTAGTGGAGACGGGGTTTCTCCATGTTGGTCAGGCTGGTCTCAAACTCCTGACCTCGGGTGATCCACCCACCTCAGTCTCCCAAAGCGCTGGGATTACAGGTGTGAGCCACCACACCCAGCCTGAGTTTAAGCATTTTAACACAGGGATTGTTTTCTGAGAAAGTTTTCTAGGAGAAAACATTCAAATGAGAACAAGGAAAATAAATCATATTGTCTTTGGAGGTATTTTTTTTTTCACCTGCATGAATTTATCCACACGTTTCCTAGGCTTCTAATTGTTTCTATCCAAGTTTGAAAACCAGATACTTTTATCAAGGGAATTATGGACCCAAAAATAAAAAAAAGGTTACCAAATCTGTATTTGTGGGCAGTTAAGAAATTCTATTAAGACTGTAAGACTGAATTTTGAAATCAGGGTACAAGCAATATTAGATCTAGGGAAGACTTCAACTTTGCCTACAATTTAATAGCAAATTACCTATACAAGATTAAAGCACTATGCTGGGAACAGAACATCAATATATAGAAGATGAGCTCCATGGCCATCACTGACATTGGTAGACTGGAAAGATGCACAGCAATCTGGAGGGTTAAGGGTGTCCTTACAGCTCGGTGGAGTTCTTTAATTAAGGACATAGAGGGATCCCGCCACCAGTGAAAAGAATCTTGAATAAAGAAATACTGTAACCAGAGAAAGCCCAGAGATTACTCCACAGAGAACATGGCTCCAAAAAGTACTCAGTTCTTTAGCAAGGAAATATATCCCTCAACCTCTAGAAGCTGGGGCTGTAACAATTCAGAGTGCCCATTTCAGCAGGAAGTACCTGGGCTGCAAAAGAAGCCCGGGATCGATCGAGTCACGTGAAAAGACTGGCTCAGAGGTTCACCGCACCGACCAGTCCCTGCAGCTGCAGAGACCCCTGACTGACCTGTGCGATTCGAGGTCACAGATTCCGTCTGAGATGGGAGGCGCTGGGGAACTGGGGGCTCCAGTCCTGGGATGAGACTCTCAACAGCAACGTCAGCTTTTTCTTTCGTAACAGAGCATTAAGAAGAGGAAAGGGTAAGGGAAAGGGAGTCAGAAGTTTCTTTAGGAAATTCTGTGAAGCTTTCTTCTTTTTTCAAATTCTCATTTTTTGAGATGGTGTCTCGCTCCTGAGCTCAAGCGATCTCTCCCACCTTGGCTTCCCAAAGTCCTGGGATTGCAAGCGTGAGCCACAGCACCCAGCCGTGTGAAGGCTTTCTTTTAACAGGTCTCTAAAATGCCAGTCTCAGGCAAAGTGGAAAGAACAGTAAGTTCCTTTATTTCTGCTGCTCTGAACGTCTAGGCTTCACTGAGCATGCGTGTGCAAGGCGAAACACTGCGGCCAGTCTCACTGATGATCAGTTCTCATAAACAAATTTGGAACATAAGCCGCTCAGCAAACCTCTTCCATGTCAGAAGAGATGGGCTGAAAGGCACCTTAATTTTTTCTGGTAATTTTGCTTTTATTAAGGGATAAACCTGGGGATAAATATCCTCTGTGCCATGTGAAGGCCATTAATCCATCTCAAACCCCATCCCAGGATGTAGCTGGGAGGCTTTTTACACCATGTGACACCCCTCAGCTGCAGGCCTACCTCTATGCAAGGTCATGGCACTTCTGAGTTCTAGGACTTTCTGCCCAAAGGCATTATTAGGTGTCTCATAATTGGACCCTCCTGAAGTACAGGGGCCTTGAACATTTTGCAAATTTGGCCTGCCTTGCTGTTGGAACACAGGGAAATGTGAGACAGGAAGCAGACCAAGCCCCTGCCCTGGATTCTATTTATGGGGCTTAACCAGTGGGCAAAATGTTTTCTCAGTTACTGATACTTGGTATATACACGGACCTTATAACATTTTAAAAATTTTGTTTAAGATGGGTCTCTGTCACCTAAGCTGGCGGGCAGTGGCATGATCAGGGCTCACTGCAGCCTCAAACCCCCTGGTTCAAAGCGATCTTCTGTCTCAGCCTCCCAAAGAGCTGGTAGCACAGGTGTGTGCCCCCAAACCTGGCTAATTAACAATTTTTTTTTTGTAGAGATAGGGTCTTCCTATGTTTCCCAGGCTGGTCCCACTGCAGCTGGATGTACATGGGCCTTCTAAAGAAGAATCTGGGCTGGGCATGGTGGCTCACCCCTGTAATCCCAGCACTTTGGGAGGCTGAGGTGGGTGGATCACCTAAGGTCGGGAGTTTGAGACCAGCCTGACCAACATGAAGAAACCCTGTCTCTATTAAAAATATAAAAAGTAGCCAGGCGTGGTGGTGCAAGCCTGTAATCCCAGCTACTCGGGAGGCTGAGGCAGGAAAATCGCTTGAACCTGGGAGGCAGAGGTTGCGGTGAGCCGGTATCACGCCACTGCACTCCAGCCTGGGCAACAAGAGCGAAACTCTGTCTCAAAAAATAAAAATAAAAATAAAATAAAAAAAGAAGAAGAATCTGCTAAATTTCATTAAGTTCAGCAAAGGTAAAGTCTAGTTAGAAACCAACTTTTTAAAAGTTTTTCTAACTACATGTGAAACTTTTCACATTCCTCCTCATTCATAAGAGATCCACTTTAGAAATCTTAAGGTATTAAGAAAGGCAAAAAATAGACGCTGTACCCCTGAAAAGCAGGGAAAACACTTCATTTGGAGTGATACAAGTGAGATTAAATAGCTTTGGCTTCGGGGGTGGCAGGGCTATTCCCTGGGGACTGGTTAACTAGGTACTTGTCATTCTTGAAACAGGCACACATATCATGCATGACTGAAGAAACAGAGATGATGACTTTACCAATTACAGCATCGGAAGTGCTACCAAAAGGATCTGTCATAGGCAAGAGGTCAGGGAGCAGAAGAGAAGTGTCAGGAGATTTGAGTCCCTCAATTAGTTTTTCTACGTTGGGCAGAGAGACAAAAAGAAAGCAAAAATGTAATGAGATATTAAAGCCAGCGGATCATTCACTATTCTCTATGCAAACACATTTTAGGGGGGTCAATATTTGGTATAGATTCACCATAAAAATTAATGCTATTAATATCTTAACAACAGGCTTTCAAAATTGGCAGTTTAAAAATGATCACTTCCTCAAGTGAAGTAGTCACTTTGTAAGGCATTCCAGATGCTGCCCTGGCTGTGTCTGCTTGTTTTTATCTGAGGTGTAATTTGCATATAATAAAAGTCACCCATTTTAAGTGTACAACGTGGTTAGTTTGGACAAATGTATACATTCACATCATTACCACTGAAATGATGCAGAACATTTCCAAAACCTGAGAAAATTCCTTCATACCCCTTTACAGTCAGTGCCTTCCTCTCACCACAGACCCTGGTAACATTTTACAGATCTGCTTTCTGTCCCTACAGCTTTGCCTTTTAAAGAATTTCCAGTAAGTGGAACCATAGAGTATGTAGTCTTTTGAGTGTGGTTTCCTTCCTGTGGCATAATGCCTTTGAGATGAAATTCACCTGTGTGGTCGCAAGTATCAATAGTTTGCTCTGTTTTTCTGCTGGGTCCTGTTCCATTGTATGGCTGTACCACACTTTGTTGATCCATTCACCAACTGATAAACATTTGGTTGTTTCCAGTTTTTAAGCTAGTAAAAATAAAGCTGCCATAAACATCTGCATATAAATATTTGTACGTTCATTTTCCTTCCTGGGCTTAGTTTTGAATCTCTCTTTTGGGGGGTTGGGGGGGACTTTATTTAGAAACAGTTTATAACTCACCAAGACAATCAATTCAACCACACCTAAGTTGACTTCAACGATCATTTATTGTCTGCCAATTGTGCACCTGTGACATGCTGGCAGTCATATTATTCCATGGTCAAATCTCACAAAATTCACTTAAGCCCGAAAATGGATTACTCTTGATGTCTTCTGGCCAAGAAATAAAAGGACGCCAGAGCCACCAGACTTGTCACACCTGGTAACTTAAAATGATTCTTCTAGCCCTGATCCATCAAGAACCCTCTATTTACCTTTAAGCTATTAAAGGTAAAGCATTAACTTGAAACAATAATGAATCATAGAATCTTACAAGAGGAAGGGAATTTAGAGCTTATATTTCCTGTTAAGAGGAGACTTAGATCACATAAATTCTGTAACTTGCCCAATGAAAGGCATGTCAACAATGTTCTTTTAAACCATGGAAATGTCATTAAGATAACTAAAATGAAAATGTTTGTTTGAGAAAAGTGACTTAAAGTCCAAGAACGTGTATATAACGTTGTAATAAATCTGTATTCTTCTAGGCCATTTGGGAATTGAGATAAGCAAGAAATAAATTGATATTCATGGAAAAACAGGAACCAAATTTTAGGTGATCTTCAATTTAGGTGATCTGTAACTACACAGGTCAAACAAAAGAATGGATTTCAGAATCTTGGCAAGATAATTTGCTTTAGTATAATTAACACACTGCAGAAAAAGACTTACATGTAAAGCCAATTCACCCTCTCTGGAGTCTATGGAATGTAGGTAACTTTGAATTAAATGACAATAAGCTACATTTCTCATTTATATCTCGTTTATATTTTTAAAAAAAGAAAGGACAGCTGGGCGCAGTGGCTCACGCCTGTAATCCCAGCACTTTGGGAGGCCGAGGTGGATGGATCACCTGAGGACAGGAGTTCGAGACCAGCCTGGCCAACATGGGGAAATCCACGTCTCTACTTAAAATACAAAAATCAGCCGGGTGTGGTAGTGCATGCCTATAGTCCCAGCCTGACCAACATGGCGAAACCCTGGGGCCTCTACTAAAAATACAAAAATTAGCCGGGCATGGTGGCACGTGCCTGAAGTCCCGGCTACTCAGGAGGCTGAGGCAGGAGAATTGCTTGAACTCAGGAGGCGGAGGCTGCAGTGAGCCAAGATTGTGCCATTGCACTGCAGCCTGGGTGACAGAGTGAGACTCTGTCTCAATAAAATAAAATAAAATAATAAATAAATAAAAACAAAAAAAGGAAGGAAGAAAAAAGGAAGCTTTTCAGTTGCAGGAAAAAACCCTCACAGGGCACTAACCAAGTACACAAGTATAATTATATTAGCATTAACCTTATACTATATATGACATTATAAGATGTGAAAAATATCTCTAATAATTTTCAGCATACTGGTAAAAATAAGATGGTTTTCCTAAAAAGTCTAACTTTGCATTGTTCCAAACACTAGTTTTTGCTTCATTCCTCTCTCCTCAAAAAACTGTCACTTAAAAAAATGAAATTATTTGCTTCTTTTAACTTAGCACTTACATATTTGCAATCTTGGAAAGCAATGGATAAAAAGTAAAGAACCAAAATTACTTGCTTGTCTTTCATACAGCAGTTTATCTTGGTGCAAAACCTCAGGCTAGCATTCTTTCAGATTCTGAATTCTAGCCTCTCTGGTGACATGTTGTGACTCTGGCACAGTTCCTTAACCTTCTGACATTATCTCCTCATCTGTAAAATGGAGATGCCTCCCCCTACTTTTTTGTACTTGTCACTCAATACCATCTCCTCTAAGCTTTTCCCCACCTTCCTGCTGCATCAGGAATCTTCTGGAGCACCCTGCACTCAATTCTCTTGCAGCCCTTAAACATGACTGAAGGTAGGGAAGGGTCTTACGAACCTTTGTATCCCAGTTCTTGGTTTCCCCTCAGATGCCCTGCCACATCTATGCCTTTTGGCTTGACTGGGGAGGTGGAAAGAACAGGAGTTGAAGAAGAATCTCCCTCTTTTCTTTTTTTCTGAGATGGAGTTTGACTCTTGTCACCCAGGCTGGAGTGCAATGGCACAATTTCGGCTCACTGCAACCTCCCCCTCCCATGTCCAAGCGATTCTCCTGCCTCAGTCTCCGGTAACTGGGATTACGAGTGTGCACCACCACACTCAGCTAATTTTTGTATTTTTAGCAGAGATAGGGTTTCACTATGATGGCCAGGCTGGTCTCGAACTCCTGACCTCAGGTGATCCACCCACCCTGGCCTCCCAAAGTGCTGGGATTACAGGTGTGAGTCACTGAAGTCACTGAGCCCAGCCTTTCTTTTTTTTTTTTCTTTTTTTTAAAGAGAGAGGAGGATAGTGCTCTGTCACCCGGGCTGAAGTGCTATGAAATGATCACAGCTCACTGCAGCCTCGAACTCCTGGGAAGCTAGGGCTACAGGCATGTACCACCATGCTCGGCTAATTTTTTTTATTTTTCATTTTATTAGAGATGGGGTCTCGCTATGCTGCCCAGGACAGTCTTGAGCTCCTGGCCTCAGTTAATCCTCCTGTCTCAGCCTCCTGAGTTGCTGACATTACAGGTATAAGCCACTGAACCTGGCTCAAGAATCTAATATTTTTATAAGTCATGAGCAAAAAGGCATGTGGGAGGGTAAAGAAGTACATCAGTGTACACGTGTTGTGTGGTGAGACAGAACGGTGTAAACTGCCTAATTTAGGGAGGCTTGTTTTCTGACCAAACCTCAAAGTAACAGGCTATTCACATAGATAACTTGTATGGTCACGGCTGCTTGGGAAATACTCAAATACAAGAAATGTCGGAGGGAGGAGCTGCAGACAGAACAATACCAGGTACAAAGCTGGGAGTGAGAGCACAGGCCACGTCTATGTAAGGTGGACAGCTGTGCAAAGAGCTGCTTGGACTCCCAGGATTCTCACAGGGAGGGAAGGTTCCCAGTGACTCAGTGGGCCTTCAGGTGCCATCACAATGATGGACATCACTTACATTTGTAGAGCTTAATATCAAATATTTTCATTCATTATTCAAAAACCCCTGGGTTTGAGAATACTAACACAGTTTAACAGAATGAAGATCAGAGACCATGAGAATGTGTGACTTGCCCAAAGTCACAGATTAGACATGGTAGAGCCTGGACTTGTCTTTGAAGTTCTCTCTGTATCTGTCTAGGGGTCTGCCTATCTCCATCAATAAAGGAATATGAGTCTTCACATAGACATGGTCCCAGGGACAATGGTAATGTTATCAGGCAGGTTAGCACTGGAAAGAACCTCATATCTTATGTAATTCAGCCTTCTCATTTATGAATGAAGGAACCAGCTCCAGAAAGTTAAAGTAACTTGCCAAAGATCTCACAGCAAGTAAGCAAGAGAGCTAGCTAGCTGATACTAAGACTCAGATATTTGACCACACTAGAGATTAATTCTTCCAGTTTAACTAAAGTTTTGATTGCTTAAAAATGAAAGGACTCTTAGAAGAGGTCACATCTAAAGCTATTACTGGTCATTTTTGGCCATTGTAAATGAAGAACTTGAGAAAAGGATATAATGGGAGGCGCAAGAAAGGCTATAGGATGCTGACAGTCTGTAACTCATGGAGCCTGGAGGCCTTCCATCTGCATCAAGGGCTGGCCCTGATATCCTTTGTTTTATAAATTCTGTCCTTTCTCTTACAGTTTAATAGAAACACACTGAAGCCAAGTATCATGATGAAGAACTGCACGGAGAAGAATAGCACAGAGAAGAGAGTGGTGAATGTAGGAAACTGTAGAAGTGTTTCTTAAGATCCAAAAACATCAAACTTCACATCAGTATATCATGACTTAGTGCTGTCTAATGAACAAAGATCTTTTTTCCCCATGAGTTATGAGAAGTAGCTTCTTTGGTTGCAAAGGCAAAAGCTATTCTTCTGGGACAGTTCACACCTGAAATGTACAAAGACTGACACTGTTATTCTCAATTATATAAGGGGACAGACCAACAAAACCCCCAAATTATTTATAAATTGTATTTTAGAAATGATTTAATCTTCCTAAGAAATGTTTGTGAAAAGCAGTGGACAATTCTGAAGAGAAGAAAATGGTCCAGTTTTGCATTAGTTTTTGTTTGTTTGGTTTGTTTTGTTTTGTTTTTGAGACGGAGTTTCGCTCTTGTTGCCCAGGCTGGAGTGCAATGGCACGATCTCGGCTCACTGCAACCTCCACTTCCTGGGTTCAAGCGATTCTCCTGTCTCAGCCTCCCGAGTAGCTGGGATTACAGGCGCCTGCCACCACACCCAGCTAATTTTTCTTATTTTTATTAGAGATGGGTTTCGCCATGTTGGTCAGGCTGGTCTCAAACTCCTGACCTCAGGTGATCCAAAGTGCTGGAATTATAGGTGTGAGCCGCTGCGCTCGGCCAAGTTTTGCATTAGTTTTTAGGCTTACTCTGATATTTTTAGAACTGACTCCAGACTCTAAATGTGTGTGTGTGCACGTGCGTGCGCGTGTATGTGTGTCTGAGGGAGGTGAACAAGGGTTGAATAACTATCGGGTACAATGTTCAGTACCTGGGTGATGGGATCAGTTGTACCCCAAACCTCAGCATCATGCTATGTACCCAGGTAACAAACATGCACACGTATCCCCTAAATCTCGAATATAAGTAGAAGTTATAAAAAAAGATAGAGAGTATCATTTTATTGATTTATTTTTACTTTTTATTGTGATAATATACATTTTAGGGATTTTAGCTGGGGCCTGCAAAATCCTAAAAAATAAAGAGCAAAAGAGCCTGAATTTAAGTTGCCTGATTTTTCTTTTTTTCTTTTTTTTTTTTTTTGAGACAGAGTCTTGCTCTGTCGCCCAGGCTGGAGTGCAGTGGCCGGATCTCAGCTTACTGCAAGCTCCGCCTCCCGGGTTTACGCCATTCTCCTGCCTCAGCCTCCCGAGTAGCTGGGACTGCAGGCGCCCGCCACCTCGCCCGGCTAGTTTTTTGTATTTTTTAGTAGAGACGGGGTTTCACCGTGTTAGCCAGGATGGTCTCCATCTCCTGACCTCGTGATCCGCCCGTCTCGGCCTCCCAAAGTGCTGGGATTACAGGCTTGAGCCACCGCGCCCGGCCGAGTTGCCTGATTTTTCTAAGCAATTTTCTCAGCTGTAAACAGATTAAGAACTACTTTAAAGTGTTGTTGGGATTAAAAGGGTGTATTTATCAGAATGAATGCGTGTATAAATAAAGCGTTTGGTACATAAAAGGGGATTAACATCTCTTTTAAGTAAGAGGACTAGATGGGCTAGGGGGGTCACTAGGCCACAGGTGCCTGTGATTACAGTAATGAATATGGGTCAAGCTCCATATTTTACTCAAGTGCCTTGGGTGAGAACAGAATAAGCAGAACTGTTAGAATAAAGTGAAAGGTGGGGATGAGGCAGGATGGTCTAACAGAGAGGTAGACAAGGTACTAAGAAACAGGAGATCTGTTCTGCACTAAGTGTGTGTAGTACTTTGGGCAAATCTCTTACTCTCTCTAGATTGAAGTTCTCTTATTGACAAAATGAAGATTAAACTGGCCAGGCGGAGTGGCTCATGCTTGTAATCCCAGCACTCCTACCTTAGCCTCCAAGTAACTGGAACTACAGATGCATGCCACCATGCCTGGCTAACTTAAAACTTTTTCTTTTTTTGAAAAAATGGGGTCCCTGTATGTTACCCAGTCTTGTCTCAAACTCCTGGCCTCAAGTGATCCACCCATCTCAGCCTCCCAAAGTGCTGGGACTACAGGAGTGAGCCACCATGTCCAGTCCCTCTCTTAAAATATCAAAAGAGATGCTGGCTGTGGGGCTCACCCCTGTAATCCCAGCGCTTTGGGACACTGAGGTAGGTGGATCACCTAAGGTCAGGAGTTCGAGACCAGCTCGGCCAGCATGGTGAAACACAATCTCTATGAAAAATACAAAAATTAGCCAGGTGTGGTGGCGCACGCCTGTAATCCGAGCTACTCGGGGGGCTGAGGCAGGAGAATCACTTGAAGCCAGGAGGCGGAGGTTGCAGTGAGCTGAGATCGCACCACTGCACTCCAGCCTGGGCGACAGAGCGAGACTCAGTCTCGGGAAAAAAAAAAAAAAAGAGGACAGGTACCTACTTATACAGGCTAATAAAACCAAGGGCTTGCTCAAGGCCCATTCTGACTCTAGTTAAGAATATGACCAGGAGGAGCAGAACAGGCTGAACGGACAGACATGGAAGGGCCGAACACGAGCCCCACCAAAAAAGAGGACGCAGCTGCTCCAGCCTTGTGGCTTTGAAATTTATGTTCTGTCTGATTTGGGGTGTAAGCCCTGAAGTCTCATGATGAGAGATTATGTTTTAAAACTCTAGTCACCCTAAAAAAGAAATAAAATAAAACGAAATCTAGTCACTCTAAAGAGTTCTTAGCATTGAGAAACCATTTGTGACATCTGCAAGTTGGAAGCAAAAGTCAAACATCATGCCCCATTCCAAGCTCATTTTAGGGAATTAAATCTGCAGAAAGATAAGCTTTCAGAGTAAAAACACATATTATGACCAACCTTGGACTTCTCAGTATCACTAGACTGCAGTTGGAAATGAGGAAGATGCCAGGCCAAAAGTTATGAGAAGAATACCCGTCTTGATGACAAACCATTGAGAAAACACAGCTTCTCTTGCTTAACTTCTCAAGAGATGATGAAGTACCATAAACCAAGAGGCACTTTTTTTAAAAAAAGATTTTAATTCTAAGAAGCAACACTGATGGGGCAATGAATGCCTTCTTGCTTAGTCTGTGGAAAACCGAGATCAGTACTGCAGAGTTGTTATAAAAATCGTTTCCTCAAATCCTTGTGCATTGTTGGTGGGGATGTAAAATGATGCAGCCTCTATGGAAAACAGTGGTCCTCAAAAAGTTAAAAATAGAATTAGCATATGATCCAGCAATTCCATTTCCGGGTATATACCCAAGAGAATTGAAAGCAGGATCTGGAAGAGATATTTGTACACTCAATGTTCACAGCCACGTCACTCACAAAAGACAAAAGATGGAAGCAATCCAAGTGTCGATTAACAGAGGAAAGGAGAAAGAAAATGTGGTATATACATACAATGGACTATTACTTAGCCTGAGAAAGACAGAAAATTCTGACATATGCTACAACATGAATGAACCTTAAGGATACGATGCTAAGTGAAATAAGCCAGTCACAAAAGGACAAATACTGTATGATTCCACTTATATTCGGTTCCTAGAGTAGTCAAATTCATAGATACAGAAAATAGAGTGATGGCTGCCAGGGGCTGGGAAGAAGGGAAAACAGAGAGTTGTTGTTTAATGGGTACAGAGTTTCAGTTTTGCAAGATGAAAAAAGGTGGGTGGATGGATGGTAGTGATGGCTGCAAAACAATAAGAATGTACTTAATGCCACTGAACTGTACACTTAGAAATGGTTAAAATGGTAAATCTCATTATGTACATTTTACTACAATTTAAAGAATGATTTAAAAATATTGTCCCCAATTTTCAGAGAAAATTCCTCAATCTTTCTAATATATATCTATGTGTGTGTACATACACACACACACATTTTTTGAGAGACAGGGTCTCGCTCTGTCACACCCAGGCTGGAGTGCAGTGGTGTGATCATAGCTGATTGCAGCCTCAAACTTCTGGGCTCAAGGGATCCTCCTGCCTCAGCCTCCCAAGTAGCTAGGACTACAAGCATGCACCACTATGCCTGGCTAATTAAAACAATTTTTTTTCTTTTTTTTTTTTTTAGAGACAGGGTCTCACCATGTTGCCCAGGCTGGTCTCAAACTCCGGGGCTCAAGTGATCCTTTCACTTTGGTCCTGCAAAGTGCTGAGATTATAGGCATGAGCCTGGCCCAGCCTCTTTTCTACCATATTTTAAAACGCTGGTACTACTTGTAGCTTATTTGTTTCCTAATGCATACAGAAGGCAAATAAATGGACAAGCAGCATTTGAGCATCAATGAAATACTCTGAGACTCACTAGCCATGCATCATTTGGCAGCTTTGTAAGCATACAAATGTTCATGGCTATGATTTTCATATTCCAGACCTTCTAAGAAAATTGGTTTTATAGTGCTTTGAAAAATAAAAACGTTCCTTAAAACAAACCAGTGAACCAACCTATAATTATCCAGTGCCCTTTACCCATAGTTTGACAATCACTGTATCCAGGAAATCTATTTTAATGGCTCTCAGTTGTGTAAAAGTTAAGGGTCATAAGAGCAAGTTTAATTTCAACAAGAGAAAAATATCACTTTATGATAACTAGGACTGCCCCACTGGGAATAGGGATGTAGAACCAAAGTTGAAACAGCATTTCCCATCTTTATAGTAATTTAAAATTCACATAGAAATTTCAAATATATGATTTCATCTAAACCTTGAGAACACCCCATGAGGTAGGTTTTAGTATTGCCAATTTTAAGGATAAGAACGCACAATTTAAGTGATTTGACCACAATCACCTAGCCACTAATGGCTAGAACTCAGGTCTAACAGTTTCAAATCTATTTTTATATTTCCCAAAGCCTTGAATTTAGCTCTCTGGTCAAAGGCTTTATTGATCTAGGAACTGTCCCAAAGATAAAAGAAACATCCACTGTTTGGGGACTGTGGGCAAGAGAAGGAATGTGTGGCCGAGCACAGTCAGAACAACACTAAGGCCTCACTTCCTCACCCACACAATGAGGGCGTTACTTGACATTACCACCTACCACTCCCCAGTATCTGTAAGATCAAAGGTACTTGTATGTGATCATTTTAAAAGTATAAAATAAAAATGTTAAAAGTCATTGAAAGGCACGGTCTTCAGGAGACTAAGAGTCCATGAGTCTTTTTTTTTTTTTTTGAGATGGAGTCTTGCTCTGTCACCCAGACTGGAGTGCAGTGGCGCAATCTTGGCTCACTCCAATCTCCGCCTCCCGGGTTCAAGCAATTCTTCTGCTTCAGCCTCCTGAGTGGCTGGCACTACAGGTGCCCACCACCATGCCCAGCTAATTTTTGTATTTTTAGTAGAGACGGGGTCCCACCATGTTGGCCAGGTTGGCCTTGAACTCCTGACCTCAGAGCTCTGATCCACCTGCCTCATCCTCCCAGAGTGCTGGGATTACAGGTGTGAGCTACCACGCCTGGCCAATTCTTTTTTTTTTTTTTTTTTTTGAGACAGAGTCTTGCTCTGTCGCCCAGGCTACAGCTACAGGGGAGTAGTGTGATCTCAGCTCACTGGAAACTCCTCCTCCAGGGTTCAAGCAATTCTCCTGTCTCAGTCTCCCGAGTACCTGGGACTACAGGCGCATGCCACCATGCCTGGCTAATTTTTTTATTTTTTGTAGAGACAGGGATTTCATCATATTGGTCAGGCTGGTTTCGAACTCCTGACCTCAGGTGATCCCCCCGCCTCGACCTCCCAAAGTGCTGGGATTACAGGTGTGAGCCACCACACCCAGCCTCTCAGGATTCTTATCATCAGTATAGCTGAGAGTAGATGAATATGTATACAAAACAAAGAAAGAAAACCAGGCAAAAAAGCTGACTGGTGTCCATAGTAGGCTGGTGGTGTGACAGACTGCTTGCTTTTTGCAGTGTAAAACCAAATTTGTAGTTTCCCCAGGTTCCAGAGACACGGAACCCTGAGCCCTTTCCTCACTCAATATTTAAAAATGTTAAAAAAGGATGCAGTGGCCTTGATATAGAAGCTGTGTAACTGAATGTGCTAGAGGCTGAATGTTAAAATAAGCAGAATAGTCAAAGCCACCGTGGGTAATATAATATACTTAGCACAATTCTGCAGGACACCGTGAAAGGACGGGGCTAAAGGACCTGCTGAGCCTTAGCTACTATTCTCATCAGCCCAGGGGCTGGCAGCTGCCTGACACTGTGGGCTGTGTCTTCCTTTATTCACTCTCAAAGAGTGGGTGTGCGGGGACTGCCCAGGAGTTGGCAGAGGTGCAGATGGAAGGCTATGGAGCCAGTCGTCTGGTGCCTGGGAGCTGGGATAGAAATGGAGGGTAATGGGGCCACCTAAAGGCTTCCAGCCTCTGGTTTTATTTCATTCATTTGTCTGATCTGTAAATACTCACTGAGTGAATACAGGCAGTGTCCTTGGCACAGCTGATAAAGGTGGTAAATAAGACAGATGAGGCCCCACCCTCAGACAGTGATAAGATGAGGAAAGATGGACTATGTCCTGATAAGGGCTATGAAGAAAAAGTGCCCAGGCATGGGAGTGCCCGTTGGACCACAGTGGGCCTTCTGAGCAGACGGCATTTAAACGGAGACCCACAAGTCGAATGACACAAGGGAACAAAGCTGAAGGGAAGGCTTTCCAAGCTGAGCACCAGCAAGTGCAAAGTCCCTGGGGTGGGAATGAGCTTAGCTTGTTGGAGGAAAGACAAGATGGAGAGGAAGAGCGCTATCAGCTGAGGTTAGAGGGGCAGGCGAGGGCCACACCACTTAGGGCCTTGCAGGTTGCAGTAAGCAGCCTGGATTTTATGCCCCCTCAGTGATATGAGAATTCACCAGCGCACAGAAGAGTTAACTGTCTACCTTATGTTTTCAACAGATGAGTCTGGTCTGACAGAGCAGAAAGTAAATAGCACACTCCTGGAGTTCTCTATTAAAATGTCTCATTTTAGTTGATCTTTCCACTGAAACCCAAGAGAGGTGTTGGCTTAATTGGTATTAAAGTGTATACCAGTAACATTTCAGCGGGAATCCACAGGGATGAAAGAAGCATGGAGAACCAGGAGACAGGAAAGATGACAAGAAGGCAGGCAGGATGGCAGCCAGCTGGCTCTGGTGGCCCCAGACGCATTTCCACAAGCTGGAGCCGATTTCCTGAGCCACCTGGGGCATGTGCCTGGTTCTTCAACCCTGATCCAGAGGACTCCTGTGACAGCTGCACAGGACAGTTACTTGTCTGAGGGCCCTCATCCTCTGCCCTGTGCAAAGAGGCCTTCCTCCTGGCTTCTGCAGCCCATGAGCTACCTAAGCAACAGCAAAGCAAGAACCTGAAGGGGTGTCAAAATGAGAGTGCCTCCATCACCTCTTTCCCTTGTCTGATCCCATGATTACCAAAACAGGGAGGAAAAGACAGTCAGCCCCAGCTGGAGTTTACAGCCCACACTTTTCTAACCTTCTGTTCAAAATGAACTTGTCCAAGTACCGCCAGGCATACCTGAAAAGTGCAAAGGAAGAAAGCGCCTCTATTTCTTTTTTTTTTTTTTTTTTTGAGGTGGAGTCTCGCTCTATCGCCCAGGCTGGAGTGCAGTGGCCGGATCTCAGCTCACTGCAAGCTCCGCCTCCCGGGTTTGCGCCATTCTCCTGCCTCAGCCTCCCGAGTAGCTGGGACTACAGGCGCCCGCCACCTCGCCCGGCTAGTTTTTTGTATTTTTTAGTAGAGACGGGGTTTCACCGTGTTAGCCAGGATGGTCTCGATCTCCTGACCTCGTGATCCGCCCGTCTCGGCCTCCCAAAGTGCTGGGATTACAGGCTTGAGCCACCGCGCCCGGCAAAGCGCCTCTATTTCATTCCTTCCTTTCTTTTAACTACCCTGTATTGAATCATTCCTTAGTGGTTTTTGATATTTTTAAGCTACATCTAGGTCCATTAAGCTATACAGTTAGAGTACCACCTGATCAAGGCAAGTGTTTGCTTCTCCTTAGAGGGGTAAACAAATTTGTCTAAAAATAAAAAATAAAAACTGCCTTGGTACCCTAGCTGCAGTCTGTCTTAGTAAGTGATGGTGGGAAGACTTCGTAAAGGATATGAACATCACAATCACTCCAATC
Source organism: Macaca nemestrina (assembly GCF_043159975.1). Lineage (NCBI taxonomy): Eukaryota > Metazoa > Chordata > Mammalia > Primates > Cercopithecidae > Macaca > Macaca nemestrina. The sequence continues at coordinate 69,758,516 of NC_092137.1, forward strand.
TTGAAGCAAGCAATCAAATACCTTTCTTATTTGGGGAGAGAAAAAGAACCAAGCCAGTCCTATCAGTTCAAGGTCAAGAGTTGGCAGGGGCAACAACGGGAAAAAAGGAAAAATGATCAGAAGCAAAACAATTGTCAACTGCTTCTAAGGAGCTGGAACAATTTGCTTTTGTGAGGAGACTGACAGATAAGAGAAAGGACGGCCACTCTTTCCCACATCACTCCTCCCACCAAAAAGAGTAGGGGAGGAAAGCCGGAAGGAAAAGTTTTGGCAACCTGAACTCCAAATGGGAAGCATCCAGTCACTGTTCCAAAAGTTCTTTCCATCAGAACACACCAACCACTTTCTACTTTTTAGACTGCTACTTAAAATTGAGATATGGTGGACTACAAGAGATATTGAAACTCCTGCAGTCCAGTGCACTTCACTGATGAAGATCCAAGCCCAGAAGGTTTTTCAGGTAGGGGCAGAGGCTGGAAGGGAACCCAGGTTTCCTGACTCACATTCCCTATTAATTATTATCACATTCCCTAATTTTTATTATGTGTTTTTATATTATAAAATAAAAAGACATTATAGAAATGTAAGAACTGAACAAAAGTCATCCATAATCCCATTATCACGCTATCACCACTATTCACATTTTGTTCACTTTATCATGTGCTTACAGGCTCCCCGCCATTGTTATAACCATGTTGGACTAATGTTCTTTCCAATACATAGGCCCCTCATGTCACCTTTAACACCATCAAGGATGAAAAACTGAACACTGATATAATATGGAAATCAATCTGGTATAACCTGAACCGATTTTATCTTTGCTAAGGGCTAGTACCCTCCAAGACAAGTTTACCCCTCTTATTGAGTAAAACTATGCAACAGCAGCCTATTATTAGGGCTTGGAATTCAGATCCTTTTCATGGGGTGTTTAAGGCAGAATTTTCCATAGGGCCTGGGACATGCAAATCAAGCTGTTTAACCTCAGAACATTTCTATTTACCTACCTGGTGCATCAGGTACTTGAAGAGGAATGAAAGGATCAGACACACTTAGAAGTGGGAGGCCAGAGTCCACAGTCTGCCCACCCTTCCTTTTTTCAGCTGGAGTTAGGTTGGAGGGGAAGGAGTCAGGAGAGAAAAAAAGAGAAAAGCAAAAATACCAAGTAAATCTAGGTAAGTTTACCCTCTATTAATGCAACAGCTCAAACTACAGAGTAAGTCTAAGCCTAGAATAAAAGGGGATGAGTGGCTGTAGCCCAGTGAACAGCAAAGTATCTATGAGATATTCAACCTGGTCCCCTCCCCGACATTTTTTTTTTTTTTTTGAGACGAAGTCTCACTCTTGTCCACCAGGCTGGAGTGCGATGGTGCAATCTTGGCTCATTGCAACCTCCGCCTCCCCAGTTCAAGCGATTCTCCTGCCTCAGCCTCCTGAGTCGCCCACCACCACACACAGCTAATTTTTGTATTTTTAGTAGAGACAGGGTTTCACCATGTTGGTCAGGCTGGTCTTCAACTCCTGATCTCAGGTGATCCGCCTGCCTCAGCCTCCCAAAGTGCTAGGATTACAGGCGTGAGCTACCGTGCCTGGCTCAGCCTGGTCCTTGTAACATATTATGAGATGCAATTAACAATAAAACCAGGGTATTCATATGTCTGAAATTCCACTTCTTTCTTGGATATACTGCAATCTACAGTATCTCTTTCAGAATGTCTAGAGGAGGTATTGTGCATATCACACATTTTAGCACATAAACAAACATTAACACTATCTGTTTTGTAATCTAGCATGTATATAGGTACTTCCTGTGTGTCTATCACCCTCTTGAGGTCCTTTAAGGACTAAGTCCTACTATATCACCTTGATGTCTAATACAGTGATAGGCAGACACACAGAAAGCGGCAGAAATAGACTTCTTGCCTATTGCAAAGTTAGACAAGCCCCAATCTCTGTACTATATTTAACATACAATTGGCATTCATTCTATATTTGGCAAAATATAGATTTACAGAAATCTATACACCCTATGGAATAACAGAGCTTGACGTGGTCTCAGAATTTTCTGGCGCAATTTTATTTCCCATAAAAGAAAATGAAGCCTAAAAGTTAAAGACTAGCCAGAGGTAGGATCAGAAGCCAGGTTCCTTGGTTTCCACATGATCATTCTTTTTATTTTCTTTTTTCTCTAAGAGACTGGGGTCTTGCTATGTTAACCAGGCTGGACTTAAACTCCTGGGCTCAAGCGATCCTCCCACCTCAGCCTCCCTAGTAGCTGGGGACTACAGGCACACACCACCACATGCAGCTTTACATTATCATTCTTTTCTTTTCTTTTTTAATTTTTGAGACGGAATCTTTCTCTGTCACCCAGGCTAGTGTGGTGCAATCTTGGCTCACTGCAACCTCTGCCTCCCAGGTTCAAGCAATTCTCTGCCTCAGCCTCTCTGCCAGGTGGCAGGCGCCTGTAATCCCAGGTGCCTGCCACCACACCGGGCTAATTTTTGTATTTTTTAGTAGAGACAGGGTTTCACCATGTTGTCCAGGCTGATCTTGAACTCCTGACCTTGTGATCCACCTGTCTCAGCCTCCCAAAGTGCTGGGATTACAGGTGTGAGCCACTGTGCCCGGCCATACATTATCATTCTTTACTCTGCATTTTAGTATTCAGTTTGTTCATTAATTAAAATCTCATTTTGTTTGTCAGCTGTCTTTCTAGAAAAAAAAAAGCCTCATTTTGTTTCTATAAAGTGGGTTTTTAAAAAATGTTTTATTTTGAAGTTATACAGAATCACAAGAAGTTCCTGCACATAGAGTCCTGTGAACCCTTCAACCAGCTTCCCCCAATGATGTCTTATATAAACTGTAGCCGCAGATCACCAACACCGGCACAGTACTGTGGCCCTAGGCTCCTCGGTGCTCACCAGTTGTTACGTGGCCCTATTTGTGCATGTGCGTACTGTTCTTTTCTTCTTCCCTCAGTGCCGAGGTCGCCCATACCTCTGGCTCTGGGACCCCACCCGCACCCTCTGTTCCATTCTCCCTCCACATCACCCCACCCCACCCCACTCATGTCTCTCTGCCTCTTTTCATCTCGCTGCCTGGACATCCCTGTCTTTCTCAATGACCCCTGAATCCCTCCTTCTCAGCCTGAGTGGTGCCGGGTTAAATTTGGAAATCGTAGGGCTCAGCATCCCCTCTACTAATCCCCTTGGCCTGGGCCATCAAATGTGGGACATTTCTTTTCACCTCTCTTGGCCTCACTGTTGTGTCTGTAAAATGGGCTTGTGGAGGAGTCAAAGTGCTGGGCATGTGTGGGCATCACTGGCAGCACCTCCGTGGGCACCTGGCTCTGATTTCCTTCTTTCCCTGTCTCGGACTTTACCTGTCTCTGAATCTTGGTCTCTCTCCAGTTCTGCCTCTGGCATGAGGAGGATGCTCGGATGCTCTGGGGTCTACTGGGCAGCTGTGATGAGGTGGGAGAGTTTCCACCCCACCCACCTCTATTCCACATTTCTCGTAGTCAGTGGCTGACCAGGCCTCCTTCTTCTCACCTCCCCTGCCCCCGAGAGCCCAGTGCCCCAGTCCCTTGCCTACTCAGTACCCAGCATCTCTTGAATAGACTCTGCCACTGTCACAGCAGCCACCTCTGCCACCCTTAATGCTACCTCCTCGGGGCCAGCAAGATGTAGTCTGAGATGCATGATAAAGTGGAAGGCAAAGGTGGGACTGCTGGATGGACCGGCAACCTTTCCAGCACCTGGAATCTGGCCGCCTCCTTTGCATCCTGGCTTCAAAGACATATGGGCTTTCACTCCAGAGGCCCTTGAAATGTGGGAACCCAGTGCCCCGGGCCCAGACACGGAGGAGGCAGCATGTGTGATGCCCACCATTCCCCAGGTGTGCAGGAACCTCCCAGCCCCAGCTCAACTAGATGGGTAACAGGCAAGGGCAACAGGGACAGACAGGGGTGTTAATGCCGAGATGTGGCAGAAGGGAACGGGGAGGTGCAGTGGCATCCCCTCAGTGGGTAACCTCCTCCGTCACCTCTACAGCCATGTCCTACCCAGTGGTCGGTCAGCCCCAGTGTGCCAGCAGTTGCCACCAGACCCAGCTCAGTGACTGGCACACTGGACTCTCAGGACTGTGAGCATCTGCCCTCTTCATCTCCAGGTCTGCCCTGGGAAGTGGGGATGGGAGGCAAGGTCACCTCCAACCCCCACTGACACACTACCAACCCCACCTTTCTTCTTTGGACTCTGAATTCCCACTCTCTATCCCTCAGCCCTTCTTTGGACTTCCAACACTCCTTGGGATCCTAATCTCACACCTTCCAACGCTCAACTTCTTGGACCTTCAACCTCCTTCTAGGACCCCCAACTCCTCATTCAAACCATATTTCTCAACCTTTAAAGCACTCCCTCCTGGGGCCCCTAGTTCCCTCTGGGACCTTCACTTCCTCCAACCTGTGTGTATAGTTCTTTGCAACTTGACTCTATGTATAGATTAGCTTGAGCACCACTGCAATCATGATACAGAACTGTTCCATGAAACCAAAGACCTCCTCATTCTACTCCTTTGTAGTCACACCCACCACTTATTCCTGTTACTATTCTTTGGAAACCACTACTCTGTTCTCAGTCTCTATAATTTTGTTATTAAAATGGGTTTTAAACTAAGTTTCTTTAAAGGTAGGAGGAGGAAAAGAAAGATAAAATAACTGCTTCTAAGTCCCTGAAATATTTTAAAATGACACAATGAAACATATTTAAAAGAAAAAAAGCAAACTGCAAAACTGAATACGTGGTGTAGGTCATATTTGAAAAAAATTTATATGCAGAAATAAAATTCTAGATAGAAATACTGTAAAATGTCAGCAAATGCTCTTCTCTCAAGGTGGGGTTATAAGATTTTATTTTCTTTACTTTGGGCCTTATTCATTTCTCCACATTTTTATAAATGAATATGTGTAACTTACACACAGGAAAACATATGAAAATAAAGAGGCACCACGTGAAGTTTTAAACGTTTGCCTGTTTTTCCTCCAATGTATAGACACAGTCCGTCATTTTTGCAGCTTTTACCATACAAATGTTTAATATAGCCCCGTGCCATCCTCCTGAACCCATTATGAAATTTCCTGCTTAGTTTCTCCTTTGATCAGTCAGAAGGTTTAAAATCTGTAAACAGTCTGAGTTCAGTTAAAAAATTTATAGAAAATGCTGTCATCCTGCCCTTTGTACAAATGAGAGCAAATGAGTTCCTGGCATCTAGACATAATTTTCTTTCATTTGTAAAGAATGAAGGTGTCACAGAAAGGAAACATTTACACTGCAAACAAGAGAGAGGGGAAAATATCAAATGTTCATAGTAAAAGACTGGATAAACTGAGGAAACTATGAAGACACTTTTTAATGTTTGCAAAAGCTTAGTGTTGCTGGTTTATGAGATTCCTGAGACGTGGATATAACTACAGTTTTTGATCTGGGCTACAGGTACAAATCTCTATTCTGTCATTATCCAGCTGTGCCCTTGAGCAGGTGGTCTTTGTGAGGATCACCTGAGATAATGAGCAAGAAAAGTGCTTACCCAGTGGGTTTAACATGTCTCATGTGCTTGATACATGTTCAATGTTATTACTGTCATAACTTTACTCAAATATGTGTTTGTGGCTGTGCCTTTAAATCCCTTAAAAAAATACACACACACACACACACACACACACACACACACACACACTCACTCAATTGCAGCCTTCAGAGTAAATATAAAGTAGTGGAAAGGCAGAAACAAACAAACAAAAAAACTCATTAAAAAACAGCTCACACAAACAATGAAACATAACCATGTGTAATAGATGAGAACTAGGCATTAAAACTGGGGTTGGTAGGGTGAGCAGACGGAAAATGATCAGGGACCTCGATTGTTAACACTGGTGAATCCAAGGTCCTAAGCTTTGGCACAAAGCAACCCTTCTTATTCATTTAACACATCTGTATGGAGCCAAACATTGTGCCAAATTCTGGGATTCGGCAGCAAAGAAGACTCTCAGGGCTTATTCTGTGACCCTCTTTCCAGACAAACTATATCCTACCCAGGTCCATGGCTAATCATCATTTCGATGTTCTGTTTCAAGGACAACAGTCAGTGCTTCACACATTTGATATGTTTGGTCAACTATGTGGCATATCAAACTTCAAGCAGCATGAACTGGTTTTGGAACATTTTCAAATTTCACCAAAATATCAATATACTTATAAAATTTACACAAACAAAGCTAAAAGTGAAACAAAAATTTTAAACTACTTAATAATGAAAAGCATAACTCCAAAATAATAATGAGACTATCATACGAAGATTTATGAGCTATGGTTAAACTCCACACAACTCCGTTTTTTTTTTTTTTTTTTTTTACTAGGGAAATACACACTTGTTAGAAAGCATTCTCAATAAACAGAGTAAACTTCAAAGGTTGAAGTGAGGCAACCGGAGAAAGAGAAAACAGGACATTGGAATATTTTCACATGACAAAGCCTCCCTGAAGATTATAATTAGCCTCCCTCCCCACTTTTGCGCTGGGTGAAAATGACTGTCAAATTGTGAAGAAAAACTCACAGCCCAAGTACTTTATTTTTTAAAAAAGAATTTGAAAATATATTACTATGCGTTCCTCTTAATATCACCAAAGCAAATAGAAGAAAAACAAGAAAACGGCCAGGCACGGTGGCTCATGCCTGTAATCCCAGCATTTGGGAGGCCGAGGTGGGTGGATCACCTGAGGTCAGGAGTTTGAGACCAGCCTGGCCAATATGGTGAAACCCCGTCTCTACTAAAAATACAAAACATTAGCCGGGCATGGTGGCGTGCACCTGTTGTCCCAGCTGCTTGGAAGGCTGAGACAGGAGAATTGCTTGAACCCAGGAGGCGGAGGTTGCAGTGAACAGAGATCCCACCACTGTACTCCAGCCTGGGCAACAGAGCAAGACAATGTCTCAAACAAACAAACATGAAAATGTAATAAAGATGGCCGGGCGCAGTGGCTCAAGCCTGTAATCCCAGCACTTTGGGAGGCCGAGACGGGCGGATCACTAGGTCAGGAGATTGAGACCATCCTGGCTAACACGGCGAAACCCCGTCTCTACTAAAAACATAAAAAATTAGCCGGGCGAGGTGGCGGCACCTGTGGTCCCAGCTACTCGGGAGGCTGAGGCAGGAGAATGGCGGGAACCCGGGAGGCGGAGCTTGCAGTGAGCTGAGATCTGGCCACTGCACTCCAGCCTGGGTGACAGAGCGAGACTCCGTCTCAAAAAAAAAAAAAAAAAAAAATGTAATAAAGATAAAAGCAAAAGTTAAATAATAAAAAAGAAAACAGAAGATTGTATAAATTTAAGTGTTGTCTCTGAAAATATAATAAAACATCCAACCTCTAGCTACAGTTACCAAGAAAAAGAGGAACACAAATACATACAATTAAAATTAATGTGCATAGATATTAAAAGATACATACATATTGTTGTACTTTAATGAAAAATTTTATAACCGCAGATGATTTTCTAGGAAAAGATAATATGTGACATATGAAGAACACTTACAAAATGAATCTAAAAGGCAAAGGACACAACACAAATCTCAAAAAACTAAAAATGGGTCAGTAAATAAGGTTCTCTGGCTGGGCGCGGTGGCTCATGTCTGTAATCCCAGCACTTTGGGTGGCTTTGAGGCGGGCAGATCATCTGAGGTCGGGAGTTCGAGACCAGCCTGACCAACATGGAGAAACCCCGTCTACTAAGTAAAGTACAAAATTAGCCTGGCGTGGTGGTTCATGCCTGTAATCCCAGCTACCTGGGAGGCTGAGGCAGGAGAATCGCTTGAACCTGGGAGGCAGAGGTTGCGGTGAGCCGAGATTGCGCCATTGTACTCCAGCCTGGACAATAAGAGCAAAACTGTCTCAAAATAAATAAATAAATAAATAAAATAAAAATAAGGTTCTCTGTCTACCGTCTTTGGCCTGGGCTGTGCTGGGCTGGGTGGAGAAATGGCAGGGAAAATGACTCTCATTCACCATTAATTGAAACAAAATTTATATAGCTTTCTTAGAGTACAACTTGAAAACATGTATAAAAAACCTTAAAATATACATACTTTTGATTTAGCACATAGTCTCTTAGAAGTTATCTTAAAGAAACTGCAAAGGATATAAACAAAAATTTAGCTTCAAGAATATTTATATGGTGAAAAATTGGTAACAATGCAAATATTCATAAAAGAGGATATTAAATAAATGTTACCATTCTTCCACAAACAATCATATTGTAGATTAATATTTATTGACATGGAAACTGCTAATTTCCAGAGGACATTTAAAAATGAATAACAAACTGGGCCACAGGCAGCCCTTCAGTATAGTTTACATCAAAGACTGCACAGGCCATACTGGTCACGGTGCAATGAAAACATAACATGAGTAAGTTTTGGTTAAAGAAGAAATTGAAACTTCTATTTAAAAATATCCAGAAAATAAGAATAAGAGAATACTACATATCAAATATTATGAAACGACAACGTTCTACTCACAAATAAATTTATGAGGTTAGAAAAACTACTAACATTCCTAAAGAAAGCAGGCAGAAAGAATATATGATAAGGTTAAAAGTAGACACTAATCAGTATAATTAAAAAGATCACTTTTAGAAGCATGCCAAATTCTATATCTTACAAAGAATACTTTCAAAAACTCACATTCATTGCTGAAGTATTTATCATAGTAAATACTGAAATAAAGTTAATGTTAAGAAAGGTGCGATTGGTTAAATACACTAGGATATATCATACATCTAGTGTATCCTAGAAGTTTTGTTTTTGTTTTTTTTTTTTATGAGACAGGATCTCACTCTGTTGACTAGGCTAGAAAGCAGTGTTGCAACCTCAGCTCAATACAACCTCTGCCTCCTGGGGTCAAGGGATCCTCCCACCTCAGCCACCTGAGTAGCTGGGATTACAGGTGTGTGCCACCACGCCCAGATAATTTTTATATTTTTTGGTAGAGACCAGGTTTCACCATGTTGGCCAGGCTGGTCTCAAACTCCTGACCTCAAGCGATCTGCCCACCTCAGCCTCTCAAAGTGCTGGGATTACAGGCGTGAGCCACCACGCCTGGCCATATAATGGAATTTAATGCAGGTACTTTTTAAAAATTATACTTTAACAAAATTAGCTGGGCATGGTGGCACATGCCTGTGATCTCAGCTATTCGGGAGACTGAGGCAGGAGAATCATTTGAACCTGGGAGGTGGAGGTTGCGGTTAGCCAAGATCACGCCATTGCACTCCAGCCCCAGCAACAAGAGCGAAACTCCGTCTTAAAAAAAAAAAAAAAAAAAAAAAAAAAAAAAAAAAAAATTATATTTTAGGGGCTTCTTTAATGACGTAGGAGAAATGTGCCAGGTTCATTAAATGAAAAAATTAGGCTTCAAAATATGTCTATAAAGATGCATATCAGGTTGGGTGTGGTAGCTCATGCCTGTAATCCCAGCACTTTGGGAGGCCGAGGCAGGCGGATCACTTGAGGTCAGGAGTTTGAGACCAGTCTGGCCAACATGGTGAAACTCCATCTCTACTAAAAATACAAAAATTAGCTGGCCATAGTGGCACACACCTATAGTCTCAGCTACTTGGGAGGCTTGAGGCATGAGAATCGCTTGAACCTGGGAGGCAGAGGTTGCAGTGAGCTGAGATTGTGCCATTGCACTCCAGCCTGGGCAACAGAATGAGACTCCATCTCAAAAAAAAAAAAAAAAAAAAAAAGATGTATATCAGAGTCTGAGAGTCTTAAGCAGCGGGCCAAAGAGCATACAAAATTGTGGTCATGTGGCCAGGCACAGTGGCTCACACCTGTAATTCCAGCACTTTCGGAGGCTGAGACAGGCAGATCACCTGAGGTCAGGAGTTCAAGATCAGCCTGGTCAACAAGGTGACATGCCGTCTCTACAAACATACAAAAATCAGCCGGGCATGATGGCAGGTGCCTGTAATCCCAGCTACACTGGAGGCTGAGGCGGGAGAATCACTTGAACCCGGGAGGCGGAGGTTGCAGTGAGCCAAGATTGAGCCATTGAACTCCAGCCTGGGCTACAGAGTGAGACTCTGTCTCAAAAAAAAAAAAAAAAAATTGTAGTCATGTGTATTTTGGTCAGGGAGACAGACCTACAACTTTGATTAGCTTCACAAAGATATCTGTGCCTCTCAAAAGGTCAAATGCCACCAACAGACATCAAGATGGTATCCCTGGGCTATCTCTTGGTAGTGAGGTCATGGAGAATTTTAACTTTCTTCCCTATGAATTACTAACTTTTATACAATAAAAATGTATAATTTTTTATTAATAGAAGGGAAAAGTTTGTCTCTTATGATTGCTTCTATACTTTTAACAAAGTCTCATTAAAAGAATACCTCCCTCCTTTTTTAGAAGTCTCATTAAAAAAACACCTCTCTCCTTCTTCCCAACAGCACGTGCACGCGCCCACACACACACACGCACACACACACACGCCCACACACACACGCGCACACACACACACGCCCCCCCCCCCACACACACACAGAGTTTAGAGGAGTGTTAGATATAACAGAACATTTAATTTTTAAAATTCTTCAAGTCATCTCAGAAACCTAAGAAATGACAAGCAATGAACATTGGGTGTTTCTCAAATCTAGAAATACTTGTTTAAGACGTGCCTGTGGACTAGAGAGAACAAGTCCTGCATATTACTGCCAGACTGTCCTGCCACTTTAATTTAAAGTGGTCCTGGATCTTTATCTCTTTTTGATCAGAAACCTTTTCAATTAAAAAAAGTAAGTTTTAAATTAAATAGACCATGAAAAAAAATATATATACACGTTACTGCCAGGATTTGGGTTTCACTAGCATGCTAGAGATATCTGTGGAGTGAAAAACAGTGTGAAGGTAACAACAGTGAACCTCATGTTTCAGCTATTTGCCATACTAACCAGTTCCAGCAGAAAATGAGGTCGTAGCAAAAGCATCACCTTGGGTTGATTGAAAGCCTGGGATCAAACTCTCAGCTGAGCCTCCAAGCTTCTCGGGATGTTTGCCTGGGGAGACAAAACACCACTCAGTTCATTCTAGCAGAATCTTGTGAGGCACACACACGGCAGAGGCGAGGGGCATTCTCTGAACTGACTTCTGGACTTGACTACTTTTACTGCATTATGGCGACACATTCAAAGGTCCTTGTCTAGTCAGTGCAATAACTGAGAGAACAGCTGAGAAAAAAAAAAGGAGATTGTTAAGAATCAAAAGAGAGCATATCATCAGTTTGGCAAGATGAAAAGGGTTCTGGAGATTGGTTGGTCGCACAACAGTGTGAATGTACTTAACACTACGGAACTGTACATTGAATGCCTCCCGCCCTCACTTGTAATCTATCCACTTTATATAGCTCTAATGAGTTTGATGATCTGCTTTCCACATTGGAAGCAGTTTAGGAGAGTAAATGAGAAGAGGGAGCAGTGGAGATGGCAATAATGAGATGTTATGAGGGACAAGCATAATGACAGTAGCTTAATGTGAAAGCTGACAGCTGAACAGTAAGAAAAGGGAGAGGAAATTAGTAAAACTCAGGGGCTAGTTATTTGGGTGCAAAAATACTACAGTTTTCAATAGTCTAGGTAGGTATTTCTATTTACAGTCCAGAATAACAACTGGTATACATAACAATGAAACAAAGTTGCCAAAGAAAGTTAAGTACTATGCCCTGTCTTCTGTTTAAAAAAGCAAGAAAGTAATAGGAATTTTTTTTAACAGACAGGGTCTCACTCTGTCACCCAGGCTAGAGTGCAGGGGTAAATTCATAGCCCACTGCAGCCTTGACCTCTTGGGCTCAAGTGATCCTTTCGCCTCAGCCTCCCAAGTAGCTGGGACTACAGATGTGTGCCAAGATGCCCAGCTAATTTTTTAAATTTTTTGTAGAGATGGGATCTTGGCATGTTTCCCAGGCTGATCTTGAATTCCTGGGCTCAAGTGATTCTCTTGCCTCAGCCTCCCAAAGCACTGGGTTACGGGCGCAAGCCACTACAACTGGCCTTGGAGTTTTAAAAGATTTCTATTAAATGACAGTTAAAGCCAAAATGTTTGGCCAATAGTTCATACCACTCAATTGGTTCTCATCACTCCTTTACCCTGTGCCCTTATCTACATTGAGAGTACTCTTTTTATTAGAGTACTTGCTAACATTATTAGAATTATTAGAATTATGCATGTTAGAATTTGTTCCAAAGTGTGTGCATGTGCCTCTGTGTGTGTGTGTGTGTGTGTCCTGCCTTCTAAAGTAGACTGTTCTTCAGGCAGAAGTATATCTTCTATTTATTTAATAATCTTTCTGTGTAATACAGTAATACAGAACTCTGATCATAGTGAAAGAAAGATTCAGTGTCCATGTGAAGGCACATTCATGGACAAGCGGTGCCAACTTTCTGGGACAATAAACCAACCTAGGATGAGGGAAGCATCACACTCCTCCAAGGAGGGACCATGCCTGATGCTGTTATCCTGGACTATGTCACAAACCTTTCCTACAAGTTTCTTCCCTAAGCATCACACTCTCCTTGCTGCCACCCACAATAGATCAGGATTTCCTGAAGATGAGGACTTCAGGGCCATGGTAAAAATAAAAACCAATTTGTATGCATACTTTGAAATCAAGCCTTATGGAAAGGCCCAAGCCTACGTTTTCACATGCATACCCTTCTAGAGTTACGATTCTTTCTCATTCCTGGTTATTTCTTACAATCAAGAAGCACAAAAAAAGACACAGCTTACTCACCTTCCCCCAGCTTGGCAAAGTCCTTGTTTAGCAGTTCTTCAGCTGTGAGTTTGGAGAAATTATCGTCATCGAAGGGATTCCACGTAGAACCTTCTGAAGGATTATAAACGTTTTGTTGAGAGGTCCGAGGAGAGCCTGATGGAGTGGTGGTTGCAGACCTAGGTAGGTTCCCACCCCCACGAAACAAAAAGATATAAAAGTTGAACAAAACAAAAAGGGTCAACTTATTTTCTCTTTGTTTCAGGATCAAATTCTTTTCCAGGTCAAACCTTCATTTTCCAGGTCAAACCTTCATTTTCCACCACAGTATTTTTTTTTTTTTTTTTTTAAGGCAGAGTTTTGCTCTTTCACCCAGGCTGGAATACAATGGTGTGATCTCGACTCACTGAAACCTCCGTCTCCCTGGTTCAAGCGATCCTCCTGCCTCAGCCTCCCGAGTAGCTGGGATTACAGGCGCATGCCACCACACCTGGCTAATTTTTGTATTTTTAGTAGGACAAGGTTTCACCATGTTGGCCAGGCTGGTCTTGAACTCCTGATCTCAGGTGATCCACCCGCCTTGGACTCCCAAAGTGCTAGGATTACAGGCGTGAGCCACTGTGCCCGGCCCACACTGTTTTCCTAAAAGGGCTTTCCACAGCACCTGAACAATTTCCACAGATACCCATTCCACTTTATGAAATGAATGTCTCTTCTCCTTCATGACTCACTACCTCCCACTACTTTCCTTAATCTCTTGCTTAGCTTTTTAGTCTTATCTGCAAGTTGTTTCAGTTCAGGATCTAAAAGCAACCTGTTCTTAGACTTGTGTACCTTGTGGTGACCACTATAACATCTATAATAACTGATCCCTAGAGGGGCAGGAAAGAGGTCTAGTTAGGCTGCCTCTCATCTCTTAGGATCCAGCATGCATAGAGTTAAGGGCCACCATCACAATTAAAAAGAAATAAAGACAGTTAACACTACTTTGTGCATCTAAGTATCATTATATTATTTTCTTATAAAGTCTCTCTTAACTTCATTGAAAGATGTTAACTTTAGAGCGCATGGTTCCAAGACAGTTAAGGGTCTGAAATTGCATTTACTCAATACTCATCAAAATCTACTCGTCAGGCACGGAACCAGTCACTGGGTTTCCAAAGGTCGACTAAGACATGGTTGTTGTCACAAACCAGTTCAATCAGACATACAAATAATGAATGACAATACAATGTCATACAAGCTCAAAAAAAGGTTCAGATAGCAATTATACATCATATCAGAGAAGGGTCAAGGAGAAGTCACCCTCTGACATGGATCTTGATGAATAAATGAACATTCCCTAGGTGGGCAAGGAGGAGCGTGGCAGTTCCAGGAGAGGGCACAGGAGGAACAAAGGGCTCAGGAAGGTGAAGAGTGGCAGGTCTGCCTGTGAAACACAACAGGCCCTCTGTGTTAAGCAGGGTGCTCAGCTATCATCTGACAGGTAATGAGGAGCCAATGAAAGATTTTCAGCATGGAGAGACTCGGTCAGATCGAGAGTTCAGAAAGCACACTGTAGAGCATGGAACAGGTGAGAGAATGAGAACAGTGGGCCAAGTAGGAAAAGACTTCTTAAGATTAGTATGGCCCATGCACTAAAGACAAATTCACAGTTGCTCATTAAACACAAGTACGTGCAAGATGTATGTATGTACATGCAAGAAGCCAGAAAAATAAACAAACCAGAAATAATTAAACAAACACACACAAATACACACCACTGTATTTGCATTACACGCATCTACACGCTTACGCAAAGAATCACACACTAGCAGCCGCAGGCAGACCTCGCTCACAGAGGTAAGAACGACAAAGAGGAAGCACCACATACTTGGACTTATTGAGACTGGCCTCAGCTGCAGCTGCCTGGAGCAGCTGGGTTGATTTGCTGGCAGGGACCCCAAAGACGGCACTGTGGGTTACGTCACTGAGAATACGCCTGTGCCCAGCACGCTGGGTTTTGGGGGATGAGGGTGGAGTGAGAGATCCAACTTTCTGTCCCTGGACGGCAGGAGGTGGGGTTGTCTGAACCTTTGGCTGTTGTCTTACTGGGGCTTGAATCTGCTAGGAAGAGAGATGGAAAATGTTTCATTAAATTAAAAAAAAAAAAATTAAAGGAAAAACAAACAGAAAAGCGTAACAACAAAAAATGCCACATAAGCGCTAACATGAGACTCAAATGGCTAATTTTATCAATAACGCCCAGAAAGAAAAACCCAGGCTTTGACAAACTGTGCTGCAACTTTGAGACTGATAATAACATGGTATTTGCCTGATACACATACATTTCAATCTTCATCAGCAATAATATGCAGGGTAACCATATGTTAACCATATTCAGCCCAAAGTATAAGAATGCAAAAGCTATTTCAGGTGTAAACATCTAGAATTTACCATAAAGGACCACGTTCTACTTCTGGAGTCACACACAAACTCATTCAGAATGCTTCCAAAGGGCAGGCAATAGATCCTATCACTACAGGTAGAGGCCAATGAAGACATATCTCCAGCGAAACACATTTAAGCTGAATGATTTCTGCTGAGATCCCTCGCTCTCTGCCATAGCGAGACCACAGGTTGGGAGTGAGTCAGAGAGAATTCTACCGTGATTAATAAATGTTACTGCTTGTTTGTTTTAAACTTTTATTTTAGGTTCGGGGTACACAAGCAGGTTTGTTATACAGGTAAACAGGTAAACTCGTGTCACGGAGGTTTGTTGTACAGATTATTTTGTCACCAAGGTACTAAGCCCTAGTACACAACAGTTATTTTTTTGGATCCTCTCCCTCCTCCCACCTTTCACCTTCAAGGAGGCCCCAGCGTCTGTTGTTTCCCGCTTTGCATCCATGAGTTCTCATCATATAGCTCCCATTTGTAAGTGAGAACATGTGCTATTTGGTTTTCTATTCCTCCAATAGTTTGCTAAGGATAATGGCCTCCAGCTCCAACCATGTTCTTGCAAAGCCTCCATCCTCCTTCTCTTCTTTTTACGGCTGCTTAGTATTCCATGGTGTATATGTACCACATTTTCTTTATCCAATCTCCCATTGATGGGCATTTAGGTTGATCCCATGTCTTTGCTATCATGAATAGTGCTGCAATGAACATACACATGCATGTATCTTTATGGCAGAACAATTTATATTCCTTTGAGTATACACCCAGTAATGGGATTGCTGGGTTGAATAGTAGTTCTGTTTTTAGCTCTGTGAAGAATCGCCACACTGCTTTCCACAATGGGTGAACTAACTTATACTCCCATCAAGAATAGATAAGCATTCCCCTTTTTGTTTTGTTGTTAAGGCTCTTTATTTCATTGATGGGATGGGTATACAAGATCCTATTTCTGTGACAACTCCTAAGAAAATATATAGCATTAGTTTAGTGGGATTAACTTGTTTCAATCTTCAGTGTGGACATAATATTGAAGAACTGGCAGAGAATATACTAAGAAGAAAGAAAAAAAAAAAGGTGCTGATGATGACTGAGCTAATAATACAAGGACTCTCGTGATATGGGCCATTTTCAAAACAGGCCAAACTGCCACCACAGAACAACATACAGATGAGACATCCTTGTGACCACATGAGTGGTCCTTAAGCATAAGTCACCTATATTAAGGAAAATGAACAAAAAATGTTAAGAAAGCCACCCAACCCCTTTCCTTTACTCTAACAACCTAGAGATAAAATAACTTCAGATATAAAATGCCCCAGGGATTTCACCATCCCTTCCCTCCAGTCCCTCCTCTCAGATTAGAGTGGCTACTCCAAGTGGCAACTCAGTTCACCTGCAGTATCAGTGTCTATAAAGGCAGGCCCTGAGAGAGTTTAAGGAAACTAGACTATCTAGATACCCGGGTCAGGATGCTTCTAGCTTGGGATATTGACTGCCCTCATCTTGTACTCAGGACTTGGAAAATTTATTTAAGGCAGACTATGTACACGTGTCAGCATTCCATCCACTTTACCAACAGGCTGAATGTTACAATATAAGGTTCTAATATCAATCAGAGGTTAGAAGGGTAACAAAGTTGCCCTGCTGCAGGAGAGGCCAAGTGCTCTGTGAAGACGACCACAGCTCCAGCTCCACAACTTCCTCTGGGGGTCCAGAGTGAGCTGTGCCTGTAACAGCTGGCTGAATACTACCACCACACATAGGGGTCAGAGGGCTTTGAGGACACACTGAATTGGCTTATTTCATGAGACATTCATTAATCTGTAAAGAATACTAAACTGTTGGGTCCTTTTATTTTGAAGAGTCCAGTGACAACTCTATTCCGAGATGAAGGACTGGAGGGAAGGGATGGTGAAATCCCCAGGGCATTTTACATCCGGAGTTGTTTTGTCTCTAGGTTGATGGCATAAAGGAAAGGGGTTGGGTAGTTTTCTCACCACTCGGACAACATTTTTCTCTTCTGTTCTCCAAATGCAGCACACTGAAGATCAGATGCCTCCTTCAGGACATCTTGCCCTATAACAGCAATCTACAGACACTAAGTGGTTTGTATCTGTCCAGCTACACCTCCCAGCAACCCTGGCAGACAGTTGTACTTCCACTTAGAATCAAAGAATGTGAGAGTTTAAAGGGACCTTAGAAAACGTTGATTTCAACTTCTGTACTGAGGACAAGAGCTCATTCAAGGTCACAGTGTTAACTGGAACCCATGTCTCCTGACTGTGGCTCAGGACTCTTTTCTGCACCATGATGCCATCCCAGGATTGGAAAGTGGGAGGAGGGAGAGAGAGACCATAGGAGACGGAATACAAAGACTCAGATGTTTATCTTGCTGAAGATTTTAAAAAAATAAAATATGTAATTATAAAAGGAGTATAATCACATCAAGAAATGTAAGAATATAGAAAAGAGACTTCTATTCCATCACTCTAATACAACTAGATACAATTCTTATCTTTTTGGTGCCTTATACTTTAAGTCTCTTTTCGGCCGGGCGCGGTGGCTCAAGCCTGTAATCCCAGCACTTTGGGAGGCTGAGGTGGGCGGATCACAAGGTCAGGAGATCGAGACCACAGTGAAACCCCGTCTCTACTAAAAATACAAAAAATTAGCCGGGCGCGGTGGCGGGCGCCTGTAGTCCCAGCTACTCAGGAGGCTGAGGCAGGAGAATGGCGTGAACCCAGGAGGCGGAGCTTGCAGTGAGCCGAAATCGCGCCACTGCACTCCAGCCTGGGCAACAGCGTGAGACTCCGTCTCAAAAAAAAAAAAAAAAAAAAAAGTCTCTTTTCAAGTATATGGTTTTTCCATAATTTCACAATTCCTTTAACATTACCTCATGAGCATTTCTTTTCATACTCTTGTACAGACTTTATAACCATGCTTTTTAATGGCTGCACAGTTGGGTTCCTCAGCAATTTAGGCTGCTTCCATTCTTTGGGCTATTATTAAGAAGACTGCAGTAAACATCTGGGGCACATGGCCATTTTCCCTTTGCTACTTATTGCTTTAAAATGGCTACAGGGTACGCTTTACCTTCACTCACTTGCTTCTCTAGATTAGCCCTGCCAAGAGTCAGCGGAGACAGGGGTGGGTCAAAGCTGAGAAGCTCTACGGCTCCTGGCCAAAGCATGTTTCCTCTCTGTCCCTAAAACCAACTATCCCAGAGCAAAGTGTTCAAAGTATTTGTTCATCCAGAGAACATGGAGAAGGTTCATAATTCGTTCCCAAGAAAGTGGACACTTTTGTCTAGGAAAAGCACAGGGGAACCTTGTAAGAAGTGTAGTCAGTAGTAGTTGATCATTTTATCACCCTGGATGAGCATCTGTTATCATTAAACTTAAACACAGATCAGGATTCTTTGATTATTGCCCCAGCTCCACAACCATCAGTCTGTATGTCTTGGGCAATCACTTTCTAGTCTATGCCTCAGTTTCCAATTCCATAAAACGAGGAGACTGAACTGGATAATTAAGGTCCCTTCTAGCTACATCATGCACTAATTTTTTTAAAAACTCTGTTTCCATGAACAAGAGGAACTTTATCTCTTGTTAAAAATACAGAGACTCACTGTCTACTCCACGCCTGCAGGAAGTCTGAGTTGTTTTAGAAACGAAGGTGTAAAGACACTAAACACACACTTAGCTGAGACTTAAAGAAGACAATCTACGGGCACTGCTTCCTTTCGAAGGGATGTAGGTTTTCTGTTTAAGATGGGAGACAAAACTCTATTACAAATCCATCCTCAGAAAGACGGTTTCTTACTTTTCCTTTGTTTGTCTAGTGGTTGGACTTCCCTGGGAGTAACAGGGTAGCTGTGACACTCTATCAGCTGGGTATGCAAAATGTCTTTTTCTAACACCATAAATTTTTCTATCACTATCACTCAGAAAAATATGACTACGGAAAAAAAAATCCACTTATTAAAGGCTAAAGCATGATGTGCCTGTGTGTGTTGAAACTGTAGAGGACAATTAGACGAGGGGTTCTGATGCCATACTCAGCCAATATCTAAAAGTGGACATGCCCAATTTCTAAATTGACAGGACGGCTCAAATGACTGGATACTCAGATGCTCTGGTACCCAGGGTGATTACACCAGGGTGAACGGTCCCAGGTAAGCAGGCCCTTGACAGGAGCTGCAAGGTAAACTTAAATAATGTGATTAATAATGTCATCCAAGACAAAGAATAAACACAACATGGAGGACTCAGGGCCTGGAAAGGGCACAATGGATCAAACTGCCCCTTGAAGAAGAGAAAGGGATTAACTTTAATCCTGCCTAGGTCCTTGACTGTTCAAAGTGACAGTGAGAGAGATGACGAACAGATCTTCCTGCTAGCCTAGTTTCAGAGAGATAAAAATTACGAAGGTTCTTCATCAGCAGCCTAGAATGATTTTTTTAAAAACCTCTATCTTCTACAGAACATCTCATACTATTCTTGGATATATCAAGGACAGATCAAATATTTGAACCACCCAGGTGGGAAAGCATCCTGACCCAACATCCGCTGCTGCCATCTTTCCCACCCTTTCCCTAACTCTCACTGCACACTCCTCCACTGCTTTTGTGCTCTGAGCTCTGGTTGATTCTTACCGCTGGCTCCTGGGCAGGGGCTGGCTGTGGGGCTGCAGCTGGCGGTGGCTGGGGCTGCTGTCCTGCTGCCACAGTGGGCTTTTGCTGCAAGGCAGCCTGCTGAGTCATCAGCTGTTGTTGATGCAGGGCTGTGGCCAGCTGTTGCTGTTGCTGTTGTTGTTGTTGCTGCTGCTGCTGGTAGAAATTCTGCATTAGCTGCTGTTGAGAGCCTCCCTGGGACACCACAGGGAACTGAGCAATTGCTGGTTGCTGGGTTGCTGGATGTACTGCCTGAAACTGAGCAAGAAATGAGAAGATGAATAAGGGCTTGTCCCAGAATAATAGTCACAAAAGACAAATGTCTCAGTAACAATGAAGACCAGTGCTAAAGCCAAAGGCAAGGGCAAGTAGAAAAGTCTTGAGGCTAGGCCTAAAATCTCATGATGGAGACCTCAGGGCATTAAATACAACACAGCAGCAGTCCCTTACACTGCTAGGCTCCATCCATTGCACCAGGCTGCCTCCTGCACTACAGACTGGCCTTCCAAGTGGGTTTCTGGGCCTTGCCTAAGGGAAGCTATCTGACTAAACATCATGTGACTCCATAAGCTAGAGTATAGCAGGAGCTAATAAACGATCTCCTAATCATAGAGGTAATCCTTCTTATACAGGGATTTAAAGCAGCCAAGATTAAAATGCTTCCCTACCTGAATAGGTTGAAGCAAATGATGACACAGAAAAGAATAACCTAAATGTTAACTCAACTATTCAGACTCATCTCAAGTCTTACTAAAAATTATTTCCCAAGAGCTCTATTTTTATTAAACTTCCTTAGTACAGTCAAAATAGCCAGTATACTCTATGAAGCTTCTTTTTTTGGTGTTTGTTTGAGATCATGTCTCGCTCTGTTGCCCAGGCTGGAATGTAGTGGTGCAAGCAATCTCGGCTCACTGCACCCTTGACCTCCTGGGCTCAAGTGATCATCCCACCTCAGCCTCCTAAGTAGCTGATATCACAGGTGCACACTACCATGCCTGGTTAATTTTTTTTCTTATTTTTCGTAGAGACACAGTCTCACGATGTTGCCCAGGCTGTCTTGACCTCCTGCGCTCAAGCAGTCCTCCTGCTTCGGCCTCCCAAAGTGCTGAGATTACAAGCATGAGCCGCTGTGCCTGGCCCACACTTCTTATATGTCTCTCTAATCCCCACTGTTAGGGGCTATGTGCTACATACACAAACAGAGATCAAAATAAGGGCCTGCCAATGAACTAAGGTCAAGACTGTATCTGTGAACATCCTGTATACTTTATGTAGTTACTAGAGTCAATTGGGAGGATACTGTTTGTCTACTGGGGCAAGGTTAAAGGGTTAACAAATTAGAAGACGTCAAAAAAAAGTAGCTGCCTACTTATAACAGCAAAATACTGGAAACAACCCAAATGTCTATCAACAGGAGACTGGCTGATTAAATAAACTATGATAGATATATCCTGAAGGAAATATCTAATAGAATACTCTCAAGTTGTAAATAATAATGAGCAATACCACTATACATGAGTTGGCGGGGATGAACTTTTGCAGATTTAACTTTGAAACTATGTAAATGCTTTACACATCCACAAAACAGAATTAAACTAAAATTTAAAAAGTAATAACTAAAAATCAAAAGCAAAACAATGCAAATAAGCCGGTGTATCAAATTGGTAGCTGAACGCTCCAGAAAATAATGTGCTAATCATTCTAAGGGTAAAATGGGCAAGGAAATCTTAAACTGTTTTCAGTAATCATATGGTTATTGCTATCTTAAAACGATAGAACAATTAATTATGTTAATGCTGTTAAGAATCAAGATTTCCAGATGAAAACACAACAAAATCCAAGAAGTTAAACAGAAATCCAGTAATTCAATATCCAAATTAGGAATATAAATCTCAATTCATAATGCCTATTCTCTAACAAAACAAAACAAAACAAAACAAAACATATTTTCTAATTGTCCACTGAGAAGGCCTAGAAACAACAACCAATCCATTAGGCAAATGGTATCTCTAGCATCAAAACTGTGGTTTCTAAACATTATTTCCACTAAAAAGAAACAGAGCTCCTAAAAAAAATGGATGATTTCAAGTCGAGGGCAGCATGATCCTAGATAGCAAGGAAATCATTAAAGACCACTGGAGTTACCAGACTTCCACTGGCCAACGTTGGGGCAATCTGAGCTTTAAAATAAATAAATTTCTAAAACCTTAATATGCCAGGCACGGTGGTATGCACCTGTAGTCCCAGCTACTCAGAAGGCTGAGGTGGGAGGATCGCTTGAGCCCAGGAGTTCTGGGTTGTAGTGTGCTATGCTAGTTGGGTGTCTGCACTAAGGTCAGAATCAGTATGGGGACCTCCTGGGAGTAGGGGACCACCGGGCTGTCTAAGGAGGATTGAACCAGCCCAGATTGGAAACGGAGCAGGTCAAAACTCCAGGGCTGATTAGTAGTGGGATCCTGCCTGTGAATAGTCACTGCACTCCAGCCTGGGCAACACAGCAAGGCCCTATCTCTAGTAAAAACAACAAAAAAACAATGTATTCAAAGATATCAAATAAGTTAAAATCTAAGAATTCCTAATGATACTAAACTAAACAAAACAAAAACCTCACTGTTCACCTTTGGACGGTAAGAGAGAACAAATTTATTACTCTGAAAACTAGTAAACAAAGGGAAGAATCAAGTGTTTTTCCTGCCCTTTCTGTACAAACAGTACCTCAGGGTAACTAAAGAGTTGATGAAAAAATTTCTTCATGGAAAACGTCCAGCCCTCAAATGAAGAGGGAATGTTAGACTATCATTGTGCCATCCCTGATGAATTAAGGAACTTGGCAAATGATCAGTGATGGCTGCTAAGCTAATGGGGAGCATTAAACAAATGGATCAGACAGACAACACCTCAATACACTGATTGATCTTTTTTTTTTTCCTTTTTTTTTTGGGAAACACAGTCTTCAGGGAAATCTGAAAGTAAACGTTCCCTGATCTTAATATCAGTGAAACAGAGGCTAGTGAGACATTACAGACCTCCTGACATGACGCAACAGGAAGAACAAAGAACTGTCAAACTGACTCAAATACTGAGTAAGCCTTGAGAAATTCCCAGGTACATGGAAGATGATCAAACATATCAAATGACACCACAGGATGCAATCAGCTAAACCCAGAATGCCAAAAATTCCACGGGACAAATAATCAATTTTCTCTGAAAAATTAGATGACAAAAAGCAAAAAAAAAAAAAGAGAGGAACCTATGGATAAAAGGGGACTTAAAAGATATATCAGCCAGCCGCATAGGCTAATGCATGTAATTCCAATGCTTTGGGAGGCTGAGGTGGGAGGATGTCTTGAGGCCAAGAGTTTGAGACCAGCCTGGGCAAAATAATGAGACCCCATCTCTATCAATAAAAATTAGCCAGGCATGGTGGCACATGCTTATAGTCCTAGCTACTTGAGAGACTCAGCTGGGATGATCGCTTGAGCCCAGGAACTGGAGGTTGCAGTGAGCTATAACTGCACCACTTCCCTCCAGCCTGGGAAACAGAGCAGACCCCTATCTCCAAAAAAAAAAATAGATATACTCATCATTATAAAATGAATACATTCATAGCAAAAAAAAACGTGAAAAAATATATGAAAAGATAATGGAAAACAATATAGACCAACTAAATACATTCTGTTAGTATTGGATACTGATTCAAACAAGCCAACTTAATTATGAGACATCAGAAACAGTTAAACACTAATGGATATTCGATAATAAGAAACTATTGTTATTTTTTCCTCTCTTATGATAACGGTGTTACAGTTATATTAGAAAAAAGAAGAAAAAAAAGTAGTCCTTAAAAAAATAGCTTTTTTTTTTTTTTTGAGATAGAGTCTCGCTCTTGTTGCCCAGGCTGGAGTGCAATGGCGCGATCTCAGCTCACCACAACCTCCACCTCCTGGGTTCAAGCGATTCTTCTGCCTCAGCCTCCGAAATAGCTGGGACTACATACTTGCGCCACCACTCTCAGCTAATTTTTGTATTTTTAGTAGAGACGGGGTTTCACCATGTTGGCCAGGATGGTCTCCATCTCTTAACCTCGTGATCTGCCCACCTCGGCCTCCCAAAGTGCTGGGATTACAGGCGTGAGCCACCGCACCCAGCCAAAAAATAGCTCTTGTACTGATGTCCCTCAATCAGGTGACGGATTCCTCGTGGCCTGAGAAACAGGGTGAAAGGGGTGTGAGTGACAGATCCGCTTCCCAATGCTTTAGTATCTACATCTATGAGAAACGGTGATGTAATGGCTCTTTGGGAAGATACCTTTACCTAGTGGGTTTTTCACAGTCATGACTCAGATATGCAAGCAAGGGCCACACTCTGACCACCTTACCTGCTGAGTCTGGGCCTGCTGCTGCTGCTGGTAAAACGTGCCTGCCGGTTGCTGCTGTGGTGGTGGTGGCTGTTGTTGCTGCTGCTGTTGCTGCTTGAGGAAGAGTTGCTGCTGGTGCTGGGGTGTGGCCTGGGCCTGAGTGGGCAGACCCTGGGCCTGAGTGGAAGGCGTCTGCTGTGGAGCGGGAGGAGCCTGTGGCTGCTTGGCCTGAGTTTGTGGCAGAGGCTGGCTGGGTGGCGCTTGGGGTTTTGGTTGGGGAACACTGGCTAAAAGGCCAGGCTGATTGCTGGATCCTGCAATGAGAATAAAGTCCATGTAAGGGTTCCAAACTCTTCCACAAAAAAATGGCTTTCTGTCTTGCCAAAACAATTAATAAGGGGTGACAAGTGGGCAGAGTATCCCCAGATTCATGTGCTCCTCACTGTCTTTCCACATGCTCTGTCCCACCTGGAATGTCTTTCTTGCTACATTATGTGTTACAAATTTTTCAAAACAAGGTTCAATATTGCCTCCTTAAGAAAGTCTTCCGTTATTAGTCATCTCATTTAGTCAATTACAAATGTAGTTGGCACCCCAAATGTCTACATATTCAGCTGGCCTTTGGTACATATGCACAGGCTTTGCCCCTCTTGGCATGCAGCATGACAAAATCATTCCCTGGTGTTTTATATGTAGCTTATCCTAGTTGGAGGCCTGGCTATAAGTAGATGGCCACCAAATTCCCCAAAAGCAGCTTCCTGGTACGGTTCAGTTATTCGATATTTTGGATCCATCCTTTTTATGAAACAAAGCTCCCTCATCTCATTAGAAACAGCATGCCAAAACATGAAGGGTGGTAGATACTTCAAGAGACAAAGCATTGAAGAAACAATATTCTTCTGTGAATGTCAAAAGAGAGGAGTCTTGTTTCTATTTTTTTTTTTCAGGCATACATGAAAATAATTCAGTTTCTTTGTATCTCAGCCCATCAGACCCCAAACTTCCTAAAATTGAAAGTAACGCCGGGCGCGGTGGCTCAAGCCTGTAATCCCAGCACTTTGGGAGGCCGAGACGGGCAGATCACGAGGCCAGGAGATCGAGACCATCCTGGCTAACACGGTGAAACCCCGTCTCTACTAAAAAATACAAAAAACTAGCCGGGCGCGGTGGCAGGCGCCTGTAGTCCCAACTACTCAGGAGGCTGAGGCAGGAGAATGGCGTGAACCCGGGAGGCGGAGCTTGCAGTGAGCTGAGATCCGGCCACTGCACTCCAGCCTGGGCGGCAGAGCGAGACTCCGTCTCAAAAAAAAAAAAAAAAAAAAAAAAAAAAAAAAAAAAAAGAAAGTAACTTGTCTGCTAGTCCAAGCTCTTGAGCCTCTTCAGTCCTGTCTCTTCCAGGCATCTTTAACTGCTGATGTATTAGACCCAACCAGGCATTTTTGTAGGCTGGGAGGCAAATGAATAAAATAATGCTTTCTACCCAATCATCTCCCCTAGCCCATTTCAATGTCCCAAAGTTTAATTAACAGAACAGGGAAGCTGCCCTGGACTGAACTCAACACTTTGGAAGAGTCTTATTTCTTTAAAAGCAAAGGGAAATATATGAAATAAAGAGGGAGGATAAGGTTCCAAACTGCAAAACTTAGGGCCAAGTCTAGAAAAAGAGACAACGGGCTTTAGTGGTCTTGGAGATGTATCTCAGAATTCAAGAAGGCCTCCCCTTTTGCCAGCCATTTGCCATACAATTTCTTTTTTTTTTTTTTTTTTTTGAAATGGAGTTTCACTCTTGTCACCCAGGCTGGGGTGCAATGGTGCCGTCTCGGCTCACTGCAACCTCTGCCTCCCAGGTTCAAGCGATTCTCCTGCCTCAGTCTCCCCAGCAGCTGGGATTATGGCGCATACCACAATGCCTGGCTTTTTTTTTTTTTTTTTGGCAAAACAGGGTTTCATCATGTTGGCCAGGCTGGTCTCGAAATTTAACTCCTGACCTCAGATGATTCACCTGCCTTGGCCTCCCAAAGAGTTGGGATTACAGGCGTGAGCCACCACGCCTGGCCACTGCCATACAATTTCAACGGCAGCTGCCACCTGTTCCTCAAGGAACACTGTTATCTCTGTGTGCCTCTGGATTCCAATCCTAAAGCAAACCAGGCTTTCCAAGACTTTCCTGTTGTCCAGAATGACAAAGAGGTGTACTGAGTTTCAAACCAATCTGGATAGAAACCTGCAGCCTGAGGTGGGGGCTGAACAGTGGCCCTCTTCCGGGGCGTCAGGGCGGGCTGGATGGGAAGGATTCCTGGGTTCGGCTGAGTCTGCCCAGCTTTAGGCCTCTGGCGGGGTGCAATTGAAGTCTCTGTGGTGGGAATGGGATCTGTCAGTCTAGAAAAGGAAAAGAGAAAGGTTCATATTAAAGTACGCAAAAAATGGAAGCGGGTGGGCAGCGGACACAGCGCTTCCGCTTCCACATCCACCTGAACCTTCCAGGTCTGCTTAATCGATGCTTCCCAAAGGATCTCCCACAGGATGCCACAGTTACTAGACCTTCTGAAAACAGGCTTGGTGGGCAAATAAATTTTTAACACACTGATCAAAATATATTGAGTGGCTCTCCTTCTAGCAGAACTTTTCATGTGTGAATATGCAAGAAGAATCTCAAAAAGAATGCTATGTAGAATGCATTCTCTTTGCATTCTCTAAGCATTCTCAAGTTTATTTCATCTTGTGGCCCTTTTACCTAGTACCTCCTAGGATTTCCCAAAATACCCTTTGGGTGATAATGTAAAGAGGGGTTGGAGGCACGTGGTTTTCAGATGCAAAGAGAATTCAAACTTGGCTGCAACTAGCTGTGAAAGTGGTCTTTCTACAATGAAAAGCATGCAGATGAGTGAATCCCACATGGCAACTGGAAGGAAAAAGTAAATAATTCAAGTCAAAGGATTTAAAATTGGGAAGTGTGACAGAAACTCCATTTCTTCCAATATACATACTATCTTTTTTCCACAGTAACAAAAGTTTTAACTGGGCACAGGGTCACCCAGAGTAAAAATCACATTGCCCAGTCTCTTTTGCAAATAGGTGTGAACTCGTTTCTAAGTCCTGGCATTACATGAGATGTAAGAAGATTATCATGCGGCAGTTTTCATCAACCATAATAAATAACTGGTTCAAGCCTTCTGTCTTCTTCTTCAACTATTCCTTGATCCTGCTGCTAAGAGCAGGAATGTTGCCATATTGATCCATGCAGTCAGGGCTACACTGTAGGAATGGTGACGTGGTTAGCTTGAAGAAGTCTAGATCCCTGAGGGCTTCATGGAGCAGAACTGCCATGCTGGCCTTGGACTACTTACCTCCAGATTTTGTTTACTCGAGAGAAAAAAATAAACATCTATCTTTTATACACAACTGTCATTTTGGACTTGCTGTAACTCACAGCCAGACCGACACTTTCAAACTAATATAGGGAAGACTGCTTGCTCCTTGTGAGGGTGCAGAAGCCCAGGTGCTAACTTTCACGAATTTACAGTAGTCCAGGCAGCAAGTTACTACCTACCTGAGATCAGAGTTGGCCATCCTTTGAAACTCCACTTTAGAGAGTATAACTGGGCTTAGGCCAAAATTAACAAGTTTCAAGAATATTTCCAAAGCATATGTTTTGTCAAAATATTTCCAAAACAGCCTCCATGAATGTAAAACAGGAAGCAAAGCAGCTGGCCTCATGTCCTACCTCCAAGCTCCATCCTAGGCCCAGAAACTTTGCACTGGCAACCTGTTAGAGGGATGCTCTTGTGCTGGCTGGGGAAGTGGTGACATAAAGGCTATCACATCTGGGGGGCTATAACTTGGGCAAGGGAGGTGGGAAGAGAAACGGGACATGTGCTGGAGAAAAGAAGAAAGGTGTAAGAGAGAAAAAGCCGGCCGGGCATGGTGGCTCACGCCTGTAATCCCAGAACTCTGGGAGGCCGAGGCGGGTGGATCACTTGAGGTCAGGAGTTTGAGACCAGCCTGGCCAACATGGCGAAACGCCATCTCTACTAAAAATACAAAAATTAGCCAGGTGTGGTGGCACGTGCCTGTAGTCCCAGCTACTCGGGAGGCTGAGGCTGAAGAATTGCTTGAACCTGGGAAGCGGAGGTTGTAATGAGCCAAGATCACGCCACTGCACTCCAGTCTGGGTGACAGAGTGAGACTCCATCTCAAAAAGAAAAAGGGGAAAAAAGAAAAAGCCAAGGGTGAGGGAGGTGAACAGGCTTCTGTAGAAACCCAAACAGCAGAACCTCCATATTGATCATCTCTTGAGGGGAACATCTTAGAGCAATGGGATCTGGAGCCGAAGAAAACTATATTTGAGTTCTAGTTCCTCACTAAGTAACTGTGTGATAATGGGCATGTCACTTTCCCTCTTTCAGCTTTGGGTCCTTTATATGTAAAAGGGAAAAACACATATGCCTACATCATAAGGCAGATGTGAACATCAAATGTATCAGTAACTACGAATCTGTTTTATTAATTGTAGAATGTCCAAAATATTAGTTTGTATGGACTTCAATGTGTCTGTTTTGTGGAGTGGAGTGGGGAAAGGGATCATTGCTTAGCCTCTGCACATATCATGTTTGAGCCTACTACGAGACAGCCATGAGCACAAAAGACTAAGCTACTTAAATCAGCCCAAAAACAACTCCCAAAGAGGTGAGCATGGCCAAATTAGTGAAAGAAATGGACAGACTACAAAGTAACAAGTTTTGTTTGTTAAGCAAGTTTGCTACGTTCATTAAAAATCAAAGTCTCACTATTTTAGAGGCACATCTAAAATAACTTCATGTACACAGTAGACATTTAATAAATATTAAAGAATTTTTTAAGATACAGATGTTATTTTAGTGTTCTATTAAAATTCACATATTCCCATCCAGAATACTTTGTTGATGCAGTTTGCTGTTAGCACTTCCTCGCCATGGTGGTATAAAAAAGAGGAGTATAAATAACTCCTGTGCTACCTCTAGAATCTGCCATTTGGAAGGTGTGGCAGCCATGCGAATGTGCCTTGTAGACCTTCACCTACAGGGAGCATAAAACCCCGATGCCCAGATGCTGCATTCCTAAAATGCAGCACTAAGTCCACCACTGCTGTGGTGTTTGCCCTGGCGCCATGCTTCCCATAGGTTGCTGCCAGCCCTAACCTCCAACCCATGGGAATTCCTAGGAGATGAGGGACTATCTGCTGGCTGACTGGCACAAGGACCCCAACACCTTTGGTGAGTCTTATGTAAGTTATGTGACAGTCTAGGTCACTTCACCCATGCTTCTCCTCCCTCTCTCTGGGTCAGACTTGCACTGCCTTCTGATGGCGCTCCCAGGCTTTCCTGACTCCCTCCCTGTTTTCTCTCACGTGGGCATTTCCCCAAATAACATCTTTGTTTAATCCTCTTTTGGCATCTGCTTTTTGGAAGAACCTAGGTTCAATAGACTGTGATTAGCTAAGACCCGGAGAGTCTTCTGCTGTTCATGGACCTGGTGCTTTGACCTGCACTTTCCTAATGTAGTTGGAGCCATAGAAAGTAAGAAGGAAAGGGAGGCTGAGTATTAGAGTGGTGAATGTGGCTAACCAAAAGTCAGGACACATGTTTAGTATACTTTTTAAAAATTTTAAAAAGATTTAATTTAAAATTTTAAAAATTTAAAAAGGGTCTCGCTGTATTGCCCAGGCGGATCCTAAACTCCTAACCTCAAGTAATTCTCCTGCCTCAGCCTCCAGGGTAGTTGGGACCATAGGCACGTGCTACCACGCCTGGCTAATGTTTAGGATACTCTTGTACTAGCAACAATTTTTTTTTTTTTTTTTTGAGATGGAGTCTTGCTCTGTCACCCAGGCTAGAGTGCAGTGGCGTGATCTCAGCTCACCGCAATCTGCACCTCCCGGGTTCAAGTGATTCTCCTGCCTCAGCCTCCCAAGTAGCTGGGACTACAGGTGTGTGCCACCATACCCGGCTAATTTTTGTATTTTCAGTAGAGACGGGGTTTTGTCATGTTGGCCAGGCTGGTCTTGAACTCCTGACCTCAGGTGATTCACCCTCCTTGGCCTCCCAAAGTGCTGGGATTACAGATGTGAGCCACCACGCCTGGCCATACTAGCAACATTTAAAGTCTGCTGTTGCCTCATCTCTGAATGCCCCGAGCCTATTCCCATGCAAAGAAAATAGCTTTAGAGTTCTTGATTCTCTTTCAAATGTAGATCACAATGTTTTATGATATTCCTTTTTGGATTCCCAAAGAACAGTTTCTGCCTAGGCAAGACAGAGCTTGCTTTCCTGATCTGTGAAGCCCCTGGTCACGACAGCATACGTAAGAATCAAGAAACACAGGCATCCTTCCCTGCTGCTGTGGCAATCCAAGGAGGACATGTGCTCACGAAGGCATTTCTTACCTGGCCTTTGGCTGGGTCTTTTTTGCAGCTGCCTCACTGGCTTTCACTGGTTCAGGAAGCTTTGCAGGAATGGGAGAGTTCTATAGAATTGCAAACAAAACAAAACAAAAAAAGGACATCGTAGATTTCTTTGTTAAAGAATAAGCAGCCTGATTGGGACTGAGAGCTGATGGAAACACATTTTGGGATCTTCTGGAGCAGCTTCCAGGCCCTGCGGTCTGTCTGGTAGAGGGAAGGAAAGTTAACCAAATGCATGTCAGACTCAGCCATAGTCCGGGAAGAAGAGGAGAGAGTAGCTTGTGTGCAGCACACATTCCCCGATTATTCTCTACCTTCTGTACCACGCTGAGTCACTGGGGCTTGATCTCAGTACACTTCTCCTGTGCCACAGCTTAGAAGTGATGCTATGAAAGGAATGGGAAGGAAAAGTCTGCAGCTGGTATTATTCTGGATCCCAGACAGATCTTCGTTCGAGCTTATCAATGTGTCAAACCAGGGTGCACGGAGTCTGCTAGTCAGAATGCTCAGAGAAAACCACAGCCACCCCTGTGTATGGCTGCTGAGCCAGTGCCCTTTCCAACACGTGAGGCACTACTCAGTCCGCAAGCCAAGGAGAGTTCCTCTGGCTTGAAATCTGCACTATCCATCTAACAATACCTCATGAGGGAGCACCAGCTAGCTGTCCCTAACCCTAAAACAGGTGCTTACCACTACTGAGTACCAAACGACATGAGACTTGTGAGGTGTACTTTTGAAAAACTAGCTACCAATCTGAATGCTTCCACTTAGATCTCACATTATTTAACTTTACGAATGGAAAAGTGGGACTACAAAAGAAGAAAGTCATGTTTGGTTACTGCACACTATCCCTCGTTTTAATCTGGGAAACCCAACACATAATACTAGCTATAAAACTGGCCTTTTAGGAGGGTCCTCTCGCTTCCTTCACGTTTCCAGGTGAGGGGAGATTTTTCTGCTGGAAAACTTCTAGCACTTCCTCTTCTTCAAGCATTCGTCTCCCAAAGGAGAAGAGTTGACTTCTGTGACTGATAAGACTGTGGAAAAACTGAGCTGGTCCAGTTTGCTGTTGCCCTCCTTCCTTTAGAGAAGAGCCGGTCCCCCAGGAATCAGGTGTTTACATCTCACTCATGTGGGTCTAATGCTAGGGAGCCTGACTGGTCGAGCTGCATCTTCTGACTCAAGCTTATTAGTAATAAAGCCAATATTCTGAGCTCCACCTGGATGACCCCACATCTGATTTCAAATGTGAGAGTGAAAGAGGAGTAGCACCCTTAAGCCCCAGCAGTGAAATCAAAAGTTCATTATTCGAGGAACTAGCAAGAAAATTTCAGGTTAGAATCTATTTATTATAGCATCTATTCACAAAATGTTTAAGAAAAATAGATCACAATATGACATGAAAAATATGCAAGGATTTTTAGTAGAGACGGGGTTTTGCCATGTTGGTCAGGCTGGTCTTGAACTCCTGACCTCAGGTGATCCACCCTCCTCAGCCTCCCAAAGTGTTGGGATTATAGACATGAGCCACCACGCCCAGCCGTATTATCAACATTTGAAGTCTGTAAAAAGGACATATGCAAGCATTTTACTCTGAAAACTGTGAGTGCAGAGTTTAGGATTACTAAATGTAGAAAACATTCTTATGGCTTGATGTGCTGGAAGGACAGAGAAAGAGGAGTGTGAGTTATAAATGGCCAACAGCAGAAGCAAAATCAAGAAAGCTCTGCTGCAAGGAAGGAGAACAGGGACAGGGGGCGTAGGTTCTAACAGGCATGGGGGCATGTCTAAGGCCTTGCCTCAGGAAAGCAGCCTGCCTAATCACCTCCAGGTGACTACAACAGGCATATGGCTCTTAGAGAACTAGAAGAGTTGACAGACATGAAGTTGGTCAATCTTCATTCAGAGTGTCCAACTCAATCCCTAGGGCATTTTTTTTGTTCAGTACAATTGCTTCAGTTTTATAATTAAATTCCATGGGAAAATTGGATTCCCTTTATGGCGATTGCTTCACAATTAGCTTTGCTTGAACGCCCCCTAGTAGATAAAGCAAGGGACATCTATATTCATTTAAACAGTTGATTAACACCCCAGGAACTCAAAATGGCAATCTGATAATGTTTAGTCCCTTTAAGTAGCACCATTCACGTACCTGTACATTTGGAATTGGGCACTCTTTCTTGAGTAGCTTAAATGAGAAGTAGGACACCTGGTAAATATCCGGCCTTTTGTCAGGGTCTGGTTCCAACATATATCCTAAGGCAAACATACGTGAATTTATTTAATAATATTCCAACAGTTATTACACTAGTTAGGAAGCATCATTACTCTCTCTATTCCCAATGTTTTGTTTTTAAACTTTTATTTTTCATAGAACTCAGACAGTATAATTAGCCCCTTTTCTCCCCCTGAGAAAGAGAAGCTCTAATGTTCCTGAAATATTTAATATCTATAAGAAAATAAAAATAAAATATGTGGATTGTAGCAAAGATACTTAAAGTTCATATTCTATGCTTTGCACCAGAGGGACTCAAGCTCTCAATATGAAAGTTACCACCTTCATACTTTGAAACCTAGGACGTTACACCATCTTACCACTCAAGCTCTCAATATGAAAGTTACCACCTGCATACTCCAATACCTAGGAGGTTACATGGTCTTACCATGGGCTTCCTTGGTTCATCTTATCTTACTAAATGAATGATTATTCTTAATAATTATAACCAAAACCCAAATTTCATGAATTTACTTATTCTTTTGTTGGAAATATTAGCTGGTTTCCAGATTTAAAAAAATTACAAAGTAACATATGCATATTTACTTTTCCTGTGACCTATAGATCAATTGTCTATTTCCAGGTCCTCTAAGCTTCTGCCTCCCTGAGCCTGGAAAAATCCTTAGGAGGAAAAAAAATCCTTAAGAAGACCACAAACATACACATATATATGCAAACAACAACACAAGGCAGCTGACTGCTTAAATAATAAAGTGAATGCTCTGGACACTAAGTTCCAAAAAGATCAGGGAGGCTGCAGCCTTGTGACCGCCTTGCAGAAGAGGCAGAGCTTGAGCTGGCCCTTGAAGGCAGGACAGAAGTCAGTCAGGGGGGAAGCAGTGAAAAAGACATTCCAGTTGAGAGAACAGTCTGAGCAAAGAAGGACGTGGAGAAAGACAAGAGAGTGTCTTGCTGCAAGTAAACAGAGGAGCCAGAAGGACAGGGTAGAGAGAAGGCTGAGTGGGTGGCATGCAATCAGAATCAGAATCTTAAATGCCATGCTAAGAAGCTGAGCCCTACTGTGGGACCATTGGCAAGCCGCTAGTTTCCTAATCAGGGACATGAGAGGTGGTGTTTTATAAGAGGAAACTTTTGGTGAGGGTGTGCTGGATGGGTTGAAGAGAGAGAGAAAAGCTGGTGACCAGTCCAACAGTAGAGGCATGAGCTGACAGAGTCTGTATATACTATGGTGACAGTGATGTACGTATAAAGAAAATAGTAGAAACTCCAAAAAAGGAATATGACTGAGAAAATGATTGAACCTTTCCTCTCTCTTGCTAGCTGGATCCAAAGAAATCTTAAATTTCACTTTTATAGGCTTCAATGGTGATACCACTGAGAGAAACTGAAAAGAGGGCAGGGGAACTAGGTATTGAGGGTAAAAAGAAGGAAGGAGGGCTAATGATGATAAACTTAATTTTAGATCTGTGCGTTTAGGGTGACAGTGGAGTTGCCAAATGTTCTGCAAGCAGTTTGGGAAAGATGTCCATGGTATAGATATTCATAAAGAGTTGTTTTTCCCAATATGAATTTACTGCATAAATGTTTTAAAAATTATCAAAAAAAATACTAGTCTAATATCAAAGTTGGCCATTTTCCCATATTTCCTACCAATCTCACTTACATACCTGGAATTCTAACATGAATATAATGCTTTATCTCTTAAAACAATTCAACAATTATTAAATGTCATAATCTAGTCCTTTAAATATTCCTCCTTTTTTTGTTAATAAATGGAAGAGGCTGATTGACAAAACTGGCACAATGGAATGGGCAGCACCTTAAAAGCTGTATCTATGTTAAGTGGATAAGTTATCTACATTTTCTCAGTTTCAGTTTTCTCATTTGCATAATGGGAATAATTATACTTAATATATAAAGGATTTTAAGAATTAAATGAGGCATAAGTAGGCCCTCAACAAATGTCAGATGCTCCACTCACATTTGCTGCTTCTATTTTTTCCAGTATATCCCCATGCAGGACCCAAACTGGGTTACTCAAGATTTATAATCAATCCATAACAGTTAAAACTTAGATGTTAAGAGTCTTGACCAATGTGGAAAGATGATAAAAATCTCTGCTTCTTTAGCATTTTAGTATAGGGGCTTTGTGCAAAGATTATTCTTTTTTTTTTTTTTTTTTAAAGATTACTTATTCTACCATCTGGTTAATGAATGTTAGTACATATGCTTGCTATGATGATACCAAATAGTGGGGAATCTTAAGACTATTTTTAAGAAAGCATTGAGTTTAGATGCATCTTATCAAAATCCCGTGATTAACCTAAATGAGAGGAAAAACCTGGTTCCATGGAGTTATATAGTCTTAATTATGTATTCACCCCAGTGAATGCACTGCAATCATTTTCATTTGAATTGCTTCCAGTTTTGCAAAGATGAATTTCTTATCACTTGATATGAGTCAGCTGGACTCCTTTGGTACCGGAGCTTTCATAGAGACTGCAACAGAATATAGAAGCACTATTCTGCTCCAGGCAGTTAGGATTTCTGCTTGGGTGGCTGGGCTCAGGTGTGAAACAGAACTTCAGATTTCTAGCAAAAAGACCCACCACTCTAACTAGACACTGTTACATTGTCTTTGAGTTCCCAATCATTATTGACTAATTTCTTTACCTTTGCATCTAACTCATTACTCCTGGAATCTAATCCCCCTTTATCCGCCAATTCATTCTTTGTGATCAGAAATAAAAATATGAAACTAGAAGCTTAAAATACTTACTAATTAGGCAGTGCATGTCTTGAGAATATCGAGAATTATCAGGAATTGTGAAGTTTCCATCACAAATTGCCACCTGACTCTCCCCAAATGGTAAAGTGAAGTAGCATAATTTATACAACAAACATCCAAGAGCCTAAAAAAATAAAGATAGCAGATTGCTACTAGTGGTTTATTTATCATGACTCTAAATGGATCTAATGAGAAACTGGCACCATTCACATTTACTAGCAGATATAAAAACTACAGACTATTAATATATTAGAAACGTGAGTTTTAGAACCCAACACCACTGTTAGCAGCTGAGTTACAATATTTCTACCATTATTACCAAATTGTGCTCCAGTAAAGAATAAGTATTTACCTGTTTTGCTCTTAAGAACCAGTAACATATGCATGAAAAAAAAATCTAAATAATTTCCACAGAGCTTGGAAGTAATTTTCTTTATCATGCTTCAAGAAGCAGTGGCTGGTATTCTCACATCAAGAACCTTGAGGGGCAAGTAGACAATGATATGGTATGGTAGCCACCATGCTATAGCGCTGTGTGCATTAACCTTGGGAATTTACAGTCAAGACTGCTGCTATCTGAGGTATGGATAGGTTACTTGACACCTACCCAAATGTCTGCCTTCGTAGTGATGATTTTGCCACTGTACAGGTTGACCATTTCTGGTGCTCGATAAGACAGCGTTGTATATCTACAATCAAGAGATTCATTTTTTGTTAAATATGTCAATAGTATAATTAAAAACCAGGAGCAGCAGAAACACTTTTTTTTTCTTTTTACATTAATAGAATCCCTGGGAGCAATCTGCAGAAGACAGTATGAAATATTAGTACAGATAAAATGAAAGACTGTCCCTGGTACAATCATATCATCACACCATGGCCCTCTGGCAGCAGTCCTCCTAGTCTACGAACATGTGGGGACTCAGATACTAATGCATTAAATAATTTCTTTTTTTTTTTTTTTTTGAGACGGAGTCTCGCTCTGTCGCCCAGGCTGGAGTGCAGTGGCCGGATCTCAGCTCACTGCAAGCTCTGCCTCCCAGGTTCACGCCATTCTCCTGCCTCAGCCTCCCAAGCAGCTGGGACTACAGGCGCCCACCACCTCGCCCGGCTAGTTTTTTGTATTTTTTAGTAGAGACAGGGTTTCACCGTGTTAGCCAGGATGGTCTCGATCTCCTGACCTCGTGATCCGCCCGTCTCGGCCTCCCAAAGTGCTGGGATTACAGGCTTGAGCTACCGTGCCCGGCTGCATTAAATAATTTCTAAAAGCAACTTTTCTTGGTCCTCAAATGACAAAATCTTCTCTTACCAATTCTTATTCTGATACTATATTTTGCCAATTTGTTGTTTTAAAAATGGCCTTTACATGTGGCTCAACACAGAGATGTAATACTGACTGTGGTACTCTGGAGAAGAGCAGAAAGTGGGCCCTGGCTGGGGTGAGGAGTGGATGGAATCAAGAGCCCTTCATCTTTGCTCCTGGAATCAGGTTGAAATAACAGTTTTATCTCTCGCTCCAGAAAAAAGTAGTATAAGCACATCCTCAAAGTGAGTGTCTTGGTGTTACCAAGCATGTGATTTATGCTGCTTTAGTCTCTAGATCCCAGATGGGACAGGTCTAGGCATCCCTCAGGGCCTTGGGTCAATCAGTGTCTTCTTGCCCCAGGCATGGTTGTCTGGGGTGATGCATGAAAAGGACAGAGAAGATCAGGATGTAGGTGTGCAGGCTAGACTGTTGACTTATTAGTAGTAATAGTGAGTGCTGTTACCTGTAAAAAATCCAACAATGTGGACATGAGGAGAAAATGGGTCAGGCTCTTATTGGAGTCACAAATCTAAATAAGCTTTTTCTCGTGAAAGTCTGTGATTCAGTATCTGCAGAGACTTTAATAACCTACTCACCATTATTTCCACTTAGATTGCCTTATGAGCAGGAAGGAAGGAGCAATTTAGGGTTCAGTAAAAAGCACATCTGTTTGACTGATAATGTCATGGCTGCTGTGATCATACTTAAAAACATCCTAGTACTTTATATTAGAGTGTGTGCACCTCTCAGCTTTTTATAGGCTCTGTGACATCATAAATCAAAACATTTATGTGCAATGACCACAGGACCACTGATAAAGAGCTCTAAGAGTCCTTCCTTTTACTCTGATGTATGCTTATAAACCCCTCCTCATTCTTCACTTAAAGGCAAACAACCCAACTGTGACCATGATGCTCTGAGACGAAGGACAACTATCACCATTCTCTCCCCACCCTGATCTTCTCACCCATAAGCTGAAAGTAAAGTTGCTCATCTGATTGTGGACAAAACTCCATGAAAGGAGAAAAAGCTTACTTCTTAATCTCATCTTCTACTGCATTGACTCCCTCAGTTTGTGGATTCTGGAATTTGTTGGTGGCACTTCCAAAGTCACACAGGACATAGTGGCCTCGGTCATGCAAGAGGATATTTTCAACCTGAAAAACATTCCCCAACCACCCATTCCAAGATATCATTTAGTAATGCACGTGAAAATTTGGTTTCACAGTCACATAAATAAAACGTTTTATTTCTGGCAGTCTCATTAATGTGCACAGGAAAGTTATTCCTCTCCAAGTATCTCAACAGGGGTCATCCCAAGTGGAACACAGGAGATGCAGAGTAACAGGGAAAAGTGGGTGGAGAGGGCAAAAAGAGGAAACTCCACAGTGGGGGATGCAAGAGTGCCATTTTTGTAAATTTCAGCCACATTTCTCACCTCTGCAGAAACCGTCTTCATACTTTCAAGCCTCTGACCTGTGCCTTTGCTCTTGCTCTTCTTTTAGGCCAGGATGCCCTCCACAACCCCTACCTCCTTAGCCAGCTATCAAAATCTCGTTTTAAACCCCAGGTCAAATGCCATGTCCTTTTTGAAACTTTCAGGCTCCCACTCAGATAACATGTCACTCTTTCCCTATTGTCCTTCAGTATTTCATTCTCTCATGATATGAATTACTTCACTCGGACCTTATAAGTACTTATATAAATGTCTTTACTACACTAGGTTAGGATATTCAGAATTAATACTGTTTATGTTTCAGTTACTTCTCAATGTGATAAAATGCCTGGGGATAAATGGGCAGTTTTCCTGTTAATGTATTGCCCTAATTTTTTAAATAAATGAATTCTTTGGGCAGTGAGTTAGGAGTTCTAGGCAGCAGGGAGCTTATAACGCCCCAAATCTAGAGAAATCCCTGGTATCAAAGGATTCTACTAATGAAATGACAACTCCAAAACAGTGGACACTATGTACTCAAGGTATACTGATTTTTGGTCTAGATGAACTGAGCTGACTAGTATGCTGGAGGACAGGCCTGGCTATGTGTGGGGAGTAAAATGGCAGCCAAAAAATCTTGTTAGGCCGTTAAGACTGTAGTCTCCATTGTCTTTTGTCTTCAGCCTTCCAAAGACTGACCGCCTTTGGAAAACAAAGGCAAGAGTAGACTATAAGATAGTCTACTCTTAAAGATAAGCTCCTCAAAGATAAGCATCATCTTGTAATCATATTCTTGGTCTTCTCTACCTAATGCCTAACAAAATGCTTGGCATAAAAAATGTATGTTGAATGGAATAAACCAAAAAACACTGTGTATGTGTGTGCATGTGCGAGCAAACCTGGTCTGTCAGGGGCAAGATATGAGCCACCAAATATCCAGGCCATACTACTGTACTGCTACTGATTCTTTTAAAAACAACCAGTCAATTATAATAAGCTCTAATTTCTATACTTGTTTCTATACCTTCTTTTAATTCTTCTAAGAATTACATTAAGTATATTTTATAGTCTGTATCTGCCAATTCCAATATTCGAAGTGTCTGCTGCCAACTGATTTGCAGTTTATTGTTTCTTATTCCTACTAAACCTTGCTTATGGTGGTGTTGGGAGGAGTTTTGTTGTTTCATTAACTTATGATCCTTGGAACTTAATCTGTACAAAGCTTGTGAGATCTGGGTTTAAAGTCTATTGTTCTTCCAGAGAGGATACACTGATGTAGTTGGGGGCAGTACTGCCCTGGAATTACTTTAATCTATAATTTTGACCTTGGAATTTCCAGCCACATAGGTAGTTTGAACTACGGCCATCAACCTTCACAGGTATGTTCCATGATTAACAATTCTTAAGCGTAGGGTTATGAATTAAGAATGATTAGAAGAGATTCGTTCCTTTGAGATAAGGCTGAGGCAAGCAAATATTTCCATCATCTATGTCTTTTTTATAAAGCTTACCAGTTTAATCTACTTATACAAAGTGACACAGTCAAGCTTCCTGAGCATATACACACTTTAGGAATTCAAAATAATTCCAACAAAACAACACTAATGTTTTCAATCTAATTTAGAGGTTATAAAAATAACAGCCATCATTTTCTGAGCTTTATTATTGCCAGTACTACTGTACTCAGCATTTTACATGGATTATCCCACTACATCCTCATAATCCCAATATGATTATTATCCTTCTCTCACAGATGGAGAGAATGAGGCTCAGAGTGATTAAGTCACTTGCTAAATGTCACACAGCTAATAGTTGGTACAGCTGGGAAGTGAACCTAAACAACCTCACTCTAGAAAGGACAGGCAATTATATTCCCACTACAGGAAGCAGGTTAGAAGCAGAGCAATTAATAAAGGCCCCCATCCTTACTTCCAACTATAGTAGGGGTGATGACACTTGTTTAATGCATTGGGTGCAAGCTTAAGGACAGGACTTTCTATTGTAGGGGCAGAAATGCCCCTACAATAGAAATCTAGTTAATAAGGAATCACGTGTCTAAACACTAGCCAGGCTGATTTGTTCCATGTCTCCTAAGCATTCCATACATAATCTAATTTTTCCTTTTATTCAATTGCTCCTTTTATTCAACTGCTCACTCTCTACTCAAGTTGTAACTCCCGAGAAAAACCTTTCACGACCAGTCCACAAAATCTACAGAATTGAAGGCCTTCAGGCCAAATCAAACCATGCCCACTTGTTAGT
Organism: Macaca nemestrina; assembly: GCF_043159975.1. Taxonomy (NCBI): domain Eukaryota; kingdom Metazoa; phylum Chordata; class Mammalia; order Primates; family Cercopithecidae; genus Macaca; species Macaca nemestrina. The sequence goes on from NC_092137.1 coordinate 69,799,267, forward strand.
TACCTAAAGTTTATGGCTGCTTTTAAACTCTGACAGCAGAGTTGAGCAGTTATGACGGACCTAAAATATTTATTATCTGGCCCTTTGTAAATAAATTTTGTAAACCTTTGGTAGGTAATAATCACTGAAAATCATTTACAATTCGGCAATGTTTCTTTCACTGTGGGTTGGTATTTAGCTTCTTATGTATTTACGCTTGCCTTCCCAAGTAAGACTACAAAGCTTTAGAGAAATGCCTGTGTGTCTCCCATAATGCCTTGTCCAGTGCCGTACACATGCCAGGGACCCTTAAATGTTGCTGATGAAATCACTTATTCAGCATCATTCAGCAACAATCTTCCTCCTCGGCCTCATGCACCTGGCAGGGCTCATGTAAAATCATGCTTCTCCTATTGGATGTGTGCACTCCCTTTCTGAATCAGTTTCTACACTTCTAATGCTGGAATGTACATCTAGAAAAGCTCTTATTACCATACATTTATCAAAGAAACACGTTTCACACAAAGGATAAACACGAAGGATAAATGCTTGAGGTGGTGGATACCCTACTCACCCTGATGTGATTATCACACATTGCATGCCAGTATCAAAATGTCTCATGTAACTCCTATATACACCCATTATGTACCCACAAAAATTCAAAACTAAAAAAACAAAAGAAACACGTTTCAACTCCTACTATATGCCAAGAACTTTTCTAGGCTCTAGGGATAAGGCTGTCAACACAACAAAGTCTATCCTCTCACGGAGCTTACCGTTCAAGTGGAGATAAGAAGAAAATCATTATACTTGCCCGGTAGTGATAAACATTATGACAAGAAAGCAGCGGGTGAATGTATGTACGGTGAAGGGGAATGCTATTTTAAATAGTATAGTCAGGGAAGGTCTCTCTGAGGGGAAAAGAGACCTGGATGAAGAAGGAGCAGCCATGGGCCATCTCGGGGAAGAGCACTCCAAGCAGAAAACAGCAGCACAAAGGCCCTGAGACGGGAGAGCGCCTGAAGGGTCTGGAGCACACGGGCAGGTCACGGTGGCTGGAACAGTGCTGTGCATGGCACCAGTACTGCAAAGAAAGCTGAAAACATGGGAAAGGACCTATTATGAACCAGTGCTGTCAGAAAAGGGGAGACAAGAAAATGTGGAGCCGTGGAGGAAGTGAAGGACTTACAAAAGTGAAACCAATAACAGGAACAAAGCATAAAAAACCAGAGTGATAGTAACAGTAATAACTAATAGCACTTATTAAGTGCCAGACACTGCTCCACAAACTTTTAAAAACCTAGAGTATTTCATATAATCCTTACAAAGCCTTGTTGTCTCCCTTAACAGATTAGAAAAAAGAGGCCAGAGAAGCTACCTAACTTGTCTGAGGTCACAGGCTGGTAGGGCAGGATTTAGGCTCAGGCCACCAGACTGCCAGCACCACACCCTCACTCACTGTGCTGATGTGCACTGTGCCATTAAGGGGGATGGACAGTTGAGATTGGTGAGGAAGGAGGAAGGAGAAAGGGAGAGGACCAGAGAAGCACACAGACAGCAGACTGGGGAAGGGCACTCGGGCGCCACTCAGCATTTTTCTCAGGTCAGCAGCACACGAAGACAGCCATTTTAGGAAAATTAGCTTGGCAAAATTGAGGGAGAAGGAGAAGGAAGGCAACGACAGCAGGTACAGCAGTCTGGGTGTGAGATGACTCGGGCCGGGTATAGAGAAAAATCAACAGGGATGGAAAGGGATAAGTGGGTATGGACAGATTATGTGAGATTAAGAAGGTAGAAAACCAACTACACAGTCGTACACCACTTTCTGAAAGCTTCAGAGAATTTGCAGAGGGACTTTGTTTTTGGCAAAGTCCCTTAGGGTGAAGCTCAAGATTGGTCACCACTGCTTTCAATCCCGAACCTTTCCATTCTTTGAGAGTGTGATGCTGCTGACCTCATTTCCCAGCCTCTCAGCTTAAGAGTGCTATTGAAGTTGTCACTGTCAAATTCTGCTTACAGCTTTAGCAAAAAGATCTAGAAGGCTACCTCCTACTGACCTCTTCATCTCGATATTCCAAACAGGTATGGCATTAGACATTTCAGTCAGAGAATGTATTGCCACTGCAAAATTTGAAAGATTAGATGAATGCAGGTTTTCAAACCTGTGTTTCTAAAAATGGGACAAGAATCTTCATCCTATTATACTTCATGAGATCAAAATCTCTATTCTGACAAAAGAGGAGACATCTATGACTTTTTCGACATGAATGTGCTTGTTAAGCCTTAACCCTTTCTTCTCCTTTCTTAAGTGCTTGTACAAATAGCATGGTATTCAACAGAATAAAATGGGAGTGAAAACCCGTGGCCTCCGTTCTGGTTTGATCACTCAACTACCTGTGCCGGTCACAGCCTTTCTGTGCGGAGGTTTCCCCACTGGTAAAGAAGAGGGCTGGCTTCGGTGACCTTTCCAGATCTACAACACCATGATCTGCAATCCTGATCTTTGTCTTTCTCAGAGAAATGAAAATTTAAAATGAGGAAAATGATTAAAGTGTTAAAACAATGTATTAGAGGAGAGATCTTCAGTATAATAGAACAGCACTTCTGGTACGGTTATTTTTAGAACATAAGCTGCTTAAGGACAGGGACCACTTTCAGTTTATTTTGTCTGTCATTGGAAAGAAAGACTGCACAGGCAGCAGAGAGGGCAAGGGGGCCTTCCTCGGTTCTGCATGTGAACCAGCAGACCCATATGCAGAGCGGCACTGGCTTCACAAGGCCCACGGTAGGCCTGGCCTGTGCTCTTTCCCACATCCTACTAACTTTTATTCACAATGGCATCTCCTCACCAAATGGAAATCCTGCTCACAGAGAAGCAACTAGCATTTTCTCTGGAAAACAGGAAAACAGAGAACTCTTTGGCTCTGACTGTTGCTAGAACTGTGGTGGCTGGTTCCCACAGTGACATGGAGCTCAGAGTGGCTGAGACTATGTGATGCAACGACAGAGCCAGAGTGAACAGGAGCACTTGGGGACGTTTCACTCAGACCTTGGGAAGCTGCAGTTGCAGCAGGCAACTGTAATTGTCCGTCACAGACATACTAGCAGACAGCAATAAAATCTAACGTGCTAATGAAAGGATCTAGATGGCATCGAGTGTAAGATCTGGGGAGTCAACGACTAAAAACAACAGCGACCAGGACTTCTCTGCAACAATCACAATCCAGGCCTCTTCCCATGGTCCCTATATCCAAGGTAGAGGAGAAAGAATCTCCTGAACCAGTGAACAAATTGGCAGCATGACTGATGATCTTCAATATTGATGAAAACACAACCACAGAGTCCAATACAATCAGCTCTCCTTATCTGTAGGTTTCACATCTCCCTCCATGCAACCAACCATGTATCAAAACCCTCAGATACGGGGGACAACTGTGTGTGTTCTCCACCCGCAGATGGTTCAATCTGCAGATGTGGAACCCGTGGATACAAAAGGCCAACTACTGTGTGTCCAGCCAGCATTGCGCTGCCTCCCTCTTAGGAACACTGAGGTGCAAGGGGTAAAGCACTGAGGGCTGGCTGGGGAATGGAGCCTGGTAACCTCACTCAGCCTTTCACGCCGATTTGCTCCGCATTCCCCTGCTGAAACATCTCGTGGGCTGTTCAGTGCCGTGAAGGAGGCGGCTGGGGTCCGTTGCCTTAGCCCTCCCACCAACCTACTCAGCATCTCAGGCAAGACACTGAGCTCTGTCCCCAGGGTCCCATCACTGGGTGATGCTGACCCAGCACCTCACTGTAGCACAGGGAATGTCACCGGGCAGTGCTATCCTGGTAACTATGTAAGCTGGACAGGTGTTATTTACTGGTATGACATGATTATCATTCAGGCTTCATTTAATCCACTAAGTGTTTAAAAATTAATATAAAGAGGGCTGGGCATGGTGGCCCATGCCTGTAATCACAGCACTTTGGGAGGCCAAGGCAGGCGGATCACTTGAGGCCAAGAGTTCGAGACCAGTCTTGCCAACATGGTGAAACCCTGTCTCTACTAAAAATACAAAAATTAGCTACGCGTGCAGCAGGCACCAGTAATCCCAGCTACTCAGGAGGCTGAGGCATGAGAATCATTTGAACTCGGGAGGTGGAAGCTGTAGTGAGCCGAGATTGTGCCACTGAGCTCCAGCCTGGGCAAGACAGCAAGACTTCATCTCAAAACAACCAAAAAAACAAAGTTAATATAAAGGAAGACTCTGAGAACATGGGAATATTACTTTCTAAAAGGATCCTCTGTGTCCCTCTGCCTCTTCCCCTTGTCCTCACCTCCGAGCCCTTTCAGGCATTTACCCTGCCAGGCATGTGCCTAGAGATTGACAAGCACTCCCGCATTCAGCCTCAGCACCACCCTAACCGAGCGGGCACTGTTGGCTCCACTTTACAGATGACGAAACTCAGGCCCGGAGAGGCTAGTGATCTGAGGAGAAAACCAAGGAGCCTGGGAAGGGGGAGCTGGGGAGAAGACACTGTCACAGGATTCAAATTCTGGCACTGTCCTTCCTAGTTATATGACCTTAGGCAAGTCACATAACCTCTCTGCTTCTTAGTTTCAACTATAAAATGTAACAAAGAATGTCTCCCCCTGAAGAGACACTGTACATAAAATGTAGTAGAGTACATGGCACATAATTGGTGCCTGATACATGCTAAGTTGAACCCTAACAAGGTGCCAATTCCATTCAACAAACACTGTCAAGAGACTACAATATGAAAGGCACGGTGCATGGTGATGGCAATTAGGACAACTAAAAAAAATCAATTCGTTGATTTTGCAAAATATGAAATAAGACTTTAAAAACCAAGCATCATTGTTTACTAAGTATTTAAATTAAAAGTATTATTTTTCACAATCCTGAAAAAGTTGGGGGAGTATATCAGGAAAAACAGAAACAACACAGGCTCAGGCATTTGATAATTATAAAGAATTTCTGGAGGCTACTTAAGTAATAAAACTTATACCTGTACTGTACTTTTTCCTTTGTTATTTTCTCTCCTCAGGCAGAATATAAACATAAAAACAGGGACCATACCTTACATTTCTCTCACATCCCCACAGTATCTACTCCATCCCTGGGGCAGACAGAAAATATTCAGTAAGAATGCACATCATGAAAGAGCGTGGTCTGTACCTTCAGGTCCCGGTGGATAATAGGGGTTTTGCATTGATGCAGGCGGGCAACAGCCTCACAGGTATCACAAAATATCTGGAGCACTTCGTTCTCTGTAAAGCCTGTTTGCAGGCGCTGGTTCATCAGGTTTACCACCTGGCCACCTGAGGGGGTACGTACAGGACAAAGGAGAGGTTATAAACATTCAGACTTGTCATTTAGTCTAAGAGAAGTGGTCTGGACTAACCACTGACTGAGCCAGGATTAAAACCTAGTTGTCTTGACTCCCAGCTTGGGGTTTGTTTTCTTATAATTCAGTGTCTCCTCTAATGTATCAAAAATCGTTTCTTTATTTTATAAAGCACCCCAGATGTGAGCTGCCCTCGTTATGTCTTCGAGATTAGTAGAACTGATAATATGGTCCTGCTGTAGTTGCCTGGTTATACCGTGTCCATTGTGTATGAGACATGGCCACAGCCTCAACTTGCCATATCTTTTAGTAAGAATCAGATGGCACAACAGGTCCAGGGAACAGGAAGAAGATGGTTTTATAGTCTGAACTTCAGGAACAGCTTAGTCTCTCTGGCTTCACTACTTACTGCTTGGCTTGCAGAAATGGTACCGCCAACAATTAATCTCCAGGACCAAAAGATTGATGCCCTCACTTGCAACATTATCCAGATGCCTGGATGCTCCTACTGCCTGATCTCTAAACATTTTAGTATCCAAAAACGAATGAGCAGGAGGAAACAAACAGTCAAGTTCAAATTTGGTGGTACTTTAGGAAATCAGGTAAATAGTTAATACAGTAAGGGCTGAAATTACTGGTTAACATCACATATTTTTGGGATTAGCAACATATTTAATTTATGGATAGTATCTTTTTTTTTTTTTTTTTTTTTTTTTTTGAGACTGAGTCTCACTCTGTTGCCAGGCTAGAGTGTAATGGCATGATCTTGGCTCACTGAAACCTCCACCTCCTGGGTTCAAGTGATTCTCCTGCCTCAGCCTCCCAAGTAGCTGGGACTACAGGTGTGCACCACCACGCCCAGCTAATTTTTGTATGTTTAGTAGAAATAAAGTTTTACCATGTTAACCAGGATGGTCTTGATCTCTTGACCTTGTGATCCACCCGCCTCAGCCTCCCAAAGTGCTGGGATTACAGGCGTGAGCCACCGCGCCCGGCCTATGGATAGTATCTTAAGTGTAGGGAAAATGTTAATGGAACTAAGGGTGATTACAAAACACAGCACCAAACAGTAAGGCACTGACCTAAGCCAAACCTCCAAACAATGGTTCGATAAAATGCAATTAACTATGAAAAAAATTCATGCTACAGTCTGAATTTCCCAAGATAAATGTTTTTGAAACTTGAAGCTTTCAATGACTTTACTCCACTGTTAACAGCTGCATCATTTGAATATAGCCTCAACTTACTAGGAATTATAGCTTTAGAGCAAGGAGAGGAGGGTCACTTCCATTAGACGAAAAGGATTCTTTTACCCCGTAACACATGAATGATGGTAAGTGGGAAAGAGAACACACAAGTGAGGGAGTTGGGGGAAGCTGTACTGTTTCTTTTGTCCATCTGGAGTTGAGTCTTTATTATGCGCCTTCATCATTTGTTATATAGCATCACAAAGAACATTCATTCTCATTCTTATACATCCTCATTTATAAACAAACACCAAACCTTCCTAAACCCAACAAAAATGGAGTTTTATATTATCTACACTTTCAACTGTCTGTACCATTATAAGAATAACAAAGAGTTGACAGCAGACTGTATCTTTTAGTTTTCTCATCTGTAAAACCAGAACATACTATAGAGTGCAGTGCACATTAAGTGAAATGACTTGCCTAACCTTGACAATCAAAATGCTAGAGAAATGACAGCTTAAGGGGATGGTTCATATACATACCTCTACAAAAGTCCATCAGAATGAGCACTTCCCATACATCACCGCTACTCACATTGTTGATACTAGAATCAATGTAACCCACAATATTCTTGTGCCCTGACAGGTCCCTCTGTGAACAAGAGATGAGAAATATATTGTTAGTTTCAGATGCCAATAGGACAGAATTAGCCAGTCAGTTCCATTAGCTCAGATAATTTAAATACAGAGATGATACAGGGTTGACAGAGAAGACTAAGGAGCAGGGTCAAGAACAGGTTTCCAGTGGTCCCTGAGATTCACAGCTAGATCTTCAATAGCAATTCCATAACCCCACTAAACCAGAGGACACTCCAGAACCTAAATTCTAGAGTCAAATACACAGAGTGCCTACTTGCTTACTGCATCAATGCTCCATGTAAACTAGAAGCAAAGACTCCCCTCTCCAGAAACACGGCAGGGGGGAAAGAGTAGAGACCGTACGAACTACTTAAATATATTAACTTCTAATTAAGAAAAATAAAATTGATGTTTTTCCTGGTTTTAGGGGACAAAAATTAATTCAACTTGACTTTTAAATAGTTCATACTGTTTTCTCCCTTTGGGAAATCTACCAAAAAAAAAAAAAGCTATTTACAAAGTCTTGAAGGGACTACAATAGCATCCAGACCTAAGCATTTTGCTCATAATTAGGCCTTTCAAGCCAACCAACTGGGATATAAGATGGGCATGTTTCCAGCTCTTCAGTTGGAACTGCATGTGATCTCTCAGGGCTGCTTGGATGAATTTATTCATCCAACCAACATTTGTTGAGCACTTCCTATGTGTCAGGACCCATCTAGGAACTGGAAATGGCCTCACATTTTGGTATAGTCCTTTCAACATCTCCAGAGAGGCAGCTCTTTGTAACGATCATGTTCAAAACCAAAGTAATTAAGAAGTAAGTTGAGGAAAGAAAAAGAAGGCAAGCTGGGTGATATGATTTTTGCACAAATGCAAGGTAAGGTTTTATTTTTTACACTAGTTTTAATAAATTGTCCTACTTTTGTTTCAAAAGGGTGAGGGGGAAGGAAAACTTGTGGTCCCCTGAGAGTCACCATACAAACTTAGCAATTTGGACAGTGAGAACAGAAACTACCACCACTCTAATTAGATTCAGCTGTTTACAGTGAAAAACAAATTTCATAACAAAACAAGAGAAAACCCCACGGTATGAAGTGAACACACCTGAACCCTGGGCATCAAAGTTAAAACTCATTAGAGCTTTCCTCTGAGTGATGGATTGTGAATGACTATTGCCTCAAAAATGGCAGATGCAACAAAAGTTCAGACAAAAGTAGAAAGGCTTTGGAACTGGCAGATGGAAGTCACCGGAGACTTACGTGAGAGTAGTTTCAGAGAACGGATGGGATGGTGGTGAGAATGAAACTGGATTGCACAGAATGGGAGTTGAGTGAGTAGGGCCAGGGTCTATAGATTTCTCTTGCAGAACATTTGTGCCTAAGGCAGCAGCACCGAGGAGAAAGGGTGTTTAGGATGGGAAAAAACTGAGCACCAGAAAGAGGAAGGAGTCAAGAGAAGAGAGCTTTAAGATACAGGAGAGGATGATGATAATTGACAGAAAAAGTCCTATAAGTGGAAGGGTGGGATTAAGAGTACTGTTCGAGGGACTGGTCTTAGGGTAACTTTTTTTTTTTTTCCCCTGGCAAGCAGGAAGGAGGCAAGGATGGCTGTGCATGTTGATTTAAGGCGGAAGAAAAAGAGAACTCAAGTGAGTTCGGATCTGTTGTTTTATTTTGGTAGAGAACAAGGTCATTTCCTAAATGTATAGGAATGACAAAGAAGTTTGATGAGACAAAAGACTTAGAGCATCTGCTTTGGATAATAGATAAGGGAGATGATGAAGCTAACACACATTCTCTAGAATTCAAGTTTTTCCCAAACAGAAAATGATTTTGGGACTCACATTTTAGTGGCCTATCCTTCCCTCTGCTTTTCCATCTCATCATCAACCCATCCAGAACTCATTTCCATTTACACATTCCTGAAAGTAGAAGAACTGGAGAGAAGTTCTTTGCAACCAAAATAAAGATCATATCCTCCAAATATTCAAAGATGAATGAAAGACTCATGTCCTTACATTGAACTATTTGAAAAAGAATCAGCAATGTTGCCTCCGAGTTGGTCTCATCCTAAGAGGACTAATAAAGCATCCGGCAGAAAGCAAAAAAATATTGGTAGAACCATGCTATGGTTTGAAGGCTTGTGTCCCCTCCAAAATTCACGTTAAAACTTAAACCCCCAATGCAATAGTATTAAGAGATGGGGCCTTTAGGGGGTGATTAAGTCATGAGGGCAGAGCCCTCATGAATGGGATAAGCAACTTTATAAAAGGGCTGGAGGGAACTAGCTAGGCTCGTTTGTCCTTCTGCTTTCCACCATGTAAAGACAAAGCATCCCCTCCAAAGAAAGCAGCGCTCAAGGCACCATCTTGAAAGCAGAGACCAGGCCCCTACCAGACACTGAACCTGTCAGCACCTTGATGATTTTGGACTTCTTACCCTCTAGAACAATAAGAAAATAAATTTCTCTTCTGTATAAACTACCCAATCTCAGGTACTTTGTTATAGTAATACAGATGGACTAACACAAGCCAACAGGAGGTAAAGAGGCATTAAAGGACCAAAACTGGATCATCAACATCTGCAGATGGCACCTTGCCAAGATGTTTGCCAAGATGTCTGCTGAACAGTTCAAGTCCGAATTGCTGTTCATTTTCTCTTCTGCAGATATCCTGAGATACGTCCAAGCAGAAAAGACCCCCTCTTTGGAGAGAGACAATGGCATTTGGCTTTAATGACCTGATGATGCAGCAACATCTCAGATTTTAGAGTAAAACTCCACTAGTTTATAACTCTGATGGAGAAGATCTGTTTGAATGGCTGTGAAATGTAGAAAAGGTCAAGAGAAAATCTTACCACAAGTTGAGCATGACTCACATTTAAGGTACACTGGCAGTAGCTCCTGCCCTGTTCTCAGCAGCAACAGGCCAGAGAGGGCCAAGCTTTCCTCTGATTTTGGTTAGAAGACCAGATCCAGACTTATAGAACAGAAATGGATGGAGCAGTATAGAATGGAAGCACATAGGGAATACCTCAGCTACAAACCGCTTACTCAGAAAAAGGCAGGATGAGGGAAAGATGCTTTGTTGCCCTTGCCTACAACTATTATTTGGAGTACCAGAATTATGATGAGTATTAGTCAAAATGTGGTTTTCAGGGAAGTGGGGAACGTTCAGTTAAACCATAGATAAGATCACTACTACATGATTTAAGCAGTGATAAGTTTAAAGAGTTTATGTTATTTTAAGTTTTATTTTTAAACCATCATTAAACAACATTAATAAAGTATTGAAAAACTATTAGAAGACCTGCTTTATTAAATAGATACTTTTAAATGGTTTGTAGTTACCTTATTAATTTTCTTATTTAACTGCTTGAAGCAGTGAAAAACCTTTTTCATAAATACATGCAAAAGCTACCAGTTTTGAAAACCAGGCCTTCAACCCAGGTCCTATAGATTATCACAAATCCCAAGTTTATCTGGCACCTTAATTAATGGTGCTTGAAGCGCAGCATGGTATACTATCTCTGGCCTCAAAATTCCTGTGACAGAAGAATTCCTAGTAAAGAATCTTAAGGTCTTATGAAAAAAAGGGAAGATTCAATTTCTAAGTATATCTATTTATGTTCAAGAAAACAAATATAGCATTCTAAATTGCCCATCAATAACATGCCACTCACTTCAAAACAGTAAAAATGAACATTGCACATAACTATATGTCATTAGCTCAGGCTACCCTTCCTTGGATCTTCAGCATGACATGTGCAAATCCATGATGATGGAAATTTGCTTACTGCTTGCATTTGCAGATAGTACATTTTCAAAGAAGCATCGTCTACCTGCTTTGACCCTCCTTTCAAACATTCAACGTTTTCTGACTTTATGACTCAGCACTACTGCTGTCTACTTCTGGGATCACATTATGGTTCCACAGAACCTCTTAAGCAAATTTCAGCTTCTTCTTAACTTAAAGATGAAAGAAAGCAGTTCTAAGGTCTACAATTAGTTTCTCTCAAGATTGCTTTTTTTTTTTTTTTTTGATACGGAGTCTTGCTCTGTCACCCACGCTGGAATGCAGTGGCACGATCTCAGCTCACTGCAACCTCTGTCTCCCAGGTTCAAGTGATTCTCCTGCCTCAGCCCCCTGAGTAGCTGGGATTACAGGTGCATGTCACCACTCCTGGCTAATTTTTGTATATTTAGTAGAGACACGGTTTCGCCATGTTGGCCAGGCTGATCTCGAACTCCTGACCTCAGGTGATCCACCCACCTCAGTCTCCCAAAGTGCTGGGATTACAGGTGTGAGCCACTGTGCCCAGCCACCAAGACTGCATTATAAATGTCTTCTGCTTTACTATTCCCTCTCCCCTCTTCTCTCTATAATCCTAAATTTCCTTTATAATTCTTTCAAGAGGAGTTATTTACTGGCAAACAAAAACTATCAAGTCCAGTGCAACAGTAAAACAAAAAGCATTTTGAGATCTAGGCTGGCCTTGGAGTCTATTGGAGACCTTTTTGGACTTCTGCTATATAAGAAGTTCCAGTTATTTTTATCTTCTCTATACCCATGTTTATTCTACCTTTCCAAAGTGTTTTTTTTTTTTTTTTTTTTTTTTTTTTGAGACAAAGTCTCACTGTCACCCGGGCTGGAGTGCGGTGGTGTGATCTCAGCTCACAGCAACCTCCACCTCCTGGGTTCAAACAATTCTCATGCCTCAGCCTCCTAAGCAGCTGGGATTACAGGTGTGCATCACCACGTCTGGCTAATTTTTTGTATTTTTAGTAGAGACGGGGTTTTGCCATGTTAGCAAGGCTGGTCTCGAACTCCTGACCTCAAGTGATCTGCCAGCCTTGGCCTCCCAAAGTGCTGGGATTACAGGCATGAGCCACCATGCCCAGCCACCAAGATTCCATTATAAATGTCCTCTGCTTTACTACTCCTTGGTGCAGAGCTTATAGGCATGAGCCACTGTGCCTATCCCCTTTCCTAAGTCTTACTCATTAATTAATCTTGTACTTACTAAACAGACCCTTAAAGTCATCTAGAGTCTAATTCTAGAATCATGCTGCTCAAACTTTAATATTTGTATGAATTACATGGGAATCCTGTTAAAAAGCAGATTCTAATCCAGAAGCCCTGGGATAGGCCTGAGATTCTAAGTTTCTAATAGGTGTGTAACTATGTTGCTGGTCAATAACCCTTAAAGAAGCAAAGATATAGAGCAGTGCTATTCAAAATGTGGTCCACAAACATCTGCTGGTTAGTAAACTATTACCAGAAGGTAAGGAAATAAGGAGCTTGCTCCAGGACATAAATCAATCAAATCACTAAGCTCATTTTTTCCCCTCAGCAAGATCTTGCCTGTGAGGGAAGCAGTTCAGTGATTTATATTATGGCACAAGATTCTCTGAGTAGTATTGGTACATTTATACTCAACTGATTTTTGACAAGGGTGCCAAGACAATTCAACAGGTGAAGAATGGTCTTTTAAAAAAGTAGTGCTCAGACAAGTGGGAATTATTTGGATCCCTACTTCACACCATATACAAACATTAACTCAAAATGGATCAAAGAACTAAAAATTCCTCAAAGAAAACATATTTGCAAATCTTTGTGACTTTAGATGAGGCAATGGGTTCTTAGATACAACACTTAAAGCTCAAGCAATCAAGCAAAAAGCAGATAAATCACACTTTGTTGAAATAAAAAACTTGTGTTTCAAATGGCACTACTAAGGAAGTCTAAAAACAACACATAGAATGGAAGAAAATATTTACAAATCATACATCTGATAAGGATTTAGTGTTCAGAATATGTAAAGAACCCTTCCAACTCAACAACAACAAAAAAGACAACCCATTGTAAAAATTAGCAAAGGATCTGAATAGATATTTTTCCAAAGAGCATATACAAATGGCCAAAAGCATATGAAAAGATGATCAACATCATCAATCATTGGGGATATGTAAATCAAAATCACAATGAAATACCATTTCACATCCACTAAGATGGCTATAATAAAAAACAAATAATAAAAAAAACTGGCAAGGATGTGAAAGTTGGAATCCTTTTATATTACTAGTAGGAATATAAAATGATGCAGCTGCCAAAACAGTCTGACAGTTCCTCAAAAAGTCAAGTTATCATATGACCTAGAAATTTCACCCAAGAGATGTGAAAATATTATGTCCACACAAAAATTTCTACACAAATGTTCATAGCAACATTATTCACAATAGCCAAAATGTGAAAATAACCCAAATTCCATCAACTGATAAATGAATAAATAAAATTTGGTATATTTGTACAACAGAATATCACAAGCCACACAAAGGAATGAAGTACTGATACATGCCATGACATGGATGAACCTTAAAAACAATATGCTAAGTGAAAATAGACACAAGAGGTCAAATATTGTATGAGTCAATTTATATGAAATATCTAGAATATGCAGTAAAAAGATTAGTGGTTATCAGGCTGGGGAGAGGGGGAATAAGAAAAGACTGCTAACAGGCTGGAAGTTTCCTTCGGGGGGTAAGAAAAAAGTGTTCTAAAATTAGATAGTGGTGATGGTTGCACAACCTTGTGAATATACTAAAAATCACTGAACCATATGCTTTAAAAGGGTGAATTTTATCTCAATTTGTATACACACAAAAGTAACATGACAGACTGGGAGGAAAATACATTTTTGTAAGTCAACACACAGGAGGAGAAAAGCGTAAGAAAAAAAAAGATCCTTTGAGTAACACTGATCTAGAGCAACCAGGCAGCCCATATCTGAATCCCCACTACAGCCTTTTGACAAGCTGTTTCTTTCTTTCTTCCTCTCTTTCCCTTCCTTCCTTCCCTCCCTCCCTTTCTTTCTTTCCTTTCTTTCTTCCTTTCCTGTCCTGTCCTGTCCTTTCCTTTCTCTCTCTCTCTCTTTTTTTTTTTTTTTGAGACAGAGTCTTGCTCTGTCATCAGGCTGGAGTGCAGTGGCGCGATCTCGGCTCACTGCAACCTCCGTCTCCCAGGTTCAAGTGATTCTCCTGCCTCAGCCTCCTGAGTGCTGGGACTACAGGCATGCACCACCACGCCCAGCTCATTTTTGTATTTTTAGTAGAAATAGGGTTTCACCATCTTGGCCAGGATGGTCTCGATCTCTTGACCTTGTGATCCGCCTGCCTTGGCCTCCCAAAGTGCTGGGACTACAGGCGTGAGCCACCGAGCTCAGCCGACAAGCTGTTTTCTTAGAATAATACCACTTCCTTAGGCCCTCAGCCAATCTACAGATAGCCCTCACCATTAGACAGTTCTTCCTTACCTATCTGGAATCTTCCACCTCCTGATTTTCTAGATTGTCCTCTCCAGAGCAAAATTAGCAAGTCTAGTTTATTTTTCCACTTTCTAAGAAGGTGAGGCTGGGCGCGGTGGCTCACCTGTAATCCCAGCACTTTGGGAGACCAAGGTGGGTGGATCACTTGAGGTCAGGAGTTCGAGAACAGCCTGACCAACATGGTGAAACCACATCTCTACTAAAAATACAAAAATTAGCCGTGCGTGGTGGCACGCGCCTGTAGCCCCAGATACTCAGGAGGCCGAGACAGGAGAACCGCATGAACCCAGGAGGTGGAGGTTGCAGTGAGCTCCAGCCTGGGTGACAGAGTGAGACTCAGTCTCAGAAAATAATATAAATAAATAAATGAGAAGTAAAATATAACAAACAGGTGAAATAATATTATTTAGACTGAGTTTTCTTTTCTCCATGTGAAACATCCCCTCTTTCTCTGACATGGTTTTTAAGACCATTTTGGCTGCTCCTACATTGATGTGCTTTGCTCTGCTATATTCTTTTTATAAGAATGGCCCCAGGAAATGAATGAAATACTTCAGGCTTGGTCTGACTCATGCAGAGTAGACAGCACTATCACCTTCTATAATTCTATTAATGTAGCTAAAAATTACATTATTTTTGTCTTTCGGCACCCACATCATACTATACATGCATTCTGAATTAATTGACCACTTAAATACCTAAGTCTTTTTCCACTTATGCTGCTTTTAATCTCTGCCTCCCAAGAACTATGCTTGTAAAGTTGATTAAAATTTCAAGTGTATGATCTTACCTTATTATTTCACTTCATTAGAATCAGTCCACTTCTCCAATTTGTAAGAACCATTTTGGAGCCTGATTCTGTAACTCAATGCAGTTATTACATCTTCCAACTTTATAAAGGCACGTAATTGATCATTGTATCTTTTATTTCTTTAAGCAAGTTATTTGTTAAATATAAAATAACATAAAATTAATGGTAAGCCACAATGCTTTCTTTTTAGAAAGTTTCCTCCAGATTAATATCAAACCACTTATCAGAAACCTTTATAACCAGTAGCAATTCAGCCTAGACTCTTCATTTTGCTGACAGATGTCTGGTGAGTGTCCTTATCAAAACACCTGGCCAAAGTCCACAGATACTGGATCTACTGCACCCCATGGAGCTCTCTATCCAGACATCTTCCCAAAGGAGAACGGGATGTTGTTATGACATGGTTTGTTCTTACTGAACCTGAAGACTCTTTGGATCTCTGCTTACTCATCCAAGTGACTACAAAACAGCTTAAAATATCTTTTTCTTTCTTTTTTTTTTCTTTGAGACGGTGTCTTGCTCTGTCACCAGGCTGGAGTACAGTGGCGCAATCTCAGCTCACTGCATCCTCTGCCTACCAGGCTCAAGCGATTCTCCTGCCTCAGCCTCCTAAGTAGCTGGGATTTCAGTCGTGCACCACCATGGCCAGCTAATTTTTGTATTTTTAGTAGAGACAGGGTTTCGCCATGTTGGCCAGGATGGTTTCGATCTCTTGACCTCATGATCCGACTGCCCAAAGTGCTGGGATTATAGATGTGAGCCACCGCGTGCCCGGCCTCATTTTTTTTTTTTAATTTTTATTTATTTATTTAGACGAATCTTGCTCTGTTGCCCAGAGCAAGAATGCAGTGGCACAATCTTGGCTCACTGCAACTCCCACCTCCCTGGCTCAAGTGCTTCTCTTGCTTCAGCCTCCTGAGTAGCTCTGATTACACGTGTACACCACCACGCCCAGCTAATTTTTGTATTTTTAGTAGACACAGGGTTTGGCCATGTTGGACAGGCTGGTCTCAAACTCCTGACCTCAAATGATCCGCCTGCCTCGGCCTCCCAAAGTGCTGGGATTACAGGCATGAGCCACCACACCCAGCCGTCATTCATTTTTAAAGGATGTAATGTATTAACATTTAAATAGTACATAATACTAGACAATTTTTTTCCTACTGCAATCCCCATCCCCTATAGTGAACCACTTTTATTGTTTCTTTCTTTCATGTTTCCTGTGTTTTTTCAGGCAAATTCAAACAATTATGTATTATGTATACACACACCCGCCCCCCCAACTTTCTTACACAAAAGATATAATCAAAGCATCTGTGAAAATAATCTGTGTTTTCACTTATAGGTGGGAGCTGAATGATGAGAACACATGGACACATAGTGGGGAATGACACACACTGGGGCCTGTGGGGGGTGGTGGGGGGAGGGAGAGCATCAGGAAGAACAGCTAATGCATGCTGGGCTTAACACCTAGGTGATGCGTTGTTACGTGCAGCACCCCACCATGGCGCATGTTTACCTATATAACAAACCTGCACATCTTGCACATGTACCCTGGAACTTAAAAGTTGAAGAAAAAAATAAAATAATCTGTTCCAGATTCGTGTCCAGAACAATCCTGAGCTTCCTACTGTACAGGATCTATCTTCCACCCTTTGTAGAATAAGAAACCATTTGTCTGCTTTGAATCATCTGATCTCTTCTCTTCGAAGCAAATCCTCAAACATCACTGGTGGCAGCTTAGTGTCTTCATTATCAAGCTCAATGAGGATGTAATCCATCTGGGCCAGGAGATGTGAACACAGAACAGCCTTGACGCATCTGGAGCTTTAGCTGTTTCCTATCACTGTTCTTACCCCTTTAGGTCTGAAGGTAATTAATCTTTTCCTGCTTTCAGGCAAAGGGATCAGAAGTCCAAAACCTACCCTCCAAATGTCCATCAGAAGTCAGACCCCTTCAACTCTATCAGAGCACACATCCCAGATGGATCAAAGAACTCAGACCAGACTCCAGTACATGGTGGACAGCATTTATCAAAATAAAACGTGAAACCACTCGGTGAAACCGCTAACAGTTCTCTCTGCGTTTGGATACAACATGCCCATCATTCCTCCACTGAAAGTACAGAGAGGAATCTGCTTGAGTATTAACACCCAAGCTTCAGCATATTACAGCATGTTACATCTGATTCCCTTCACAATTCCTACAGTCGCTGAGAGAGGTAGGGCTGGGGTTACGGCTTCTATCTGACAGAAGTCTGAGACTTAGTGGGCTTAAAAACGTCACATAGGACTTCAGATTTAAAACAGTAAGAAATTTTTAAAAAGTGGGAAGATTCAGTCCATTTTAAAACTTATTTAGCTACAGTAATCAAGGCTGTGTGGTATTGGTAGAAGGATAGGTACATAGATTAATGGAAGGGAATAGAGAATAGAGAAAGGCCTGGAAATGGACCCTGACAATTAAGTTCAACTGATTTTTAACCAAGATATTCAATGACAGCCTTTTCAATAAATGGTACTAAGAGCAATTAGATATCCATGAGGAAAAAATGAACCACAACCTAAGTCTCATTATGCAAAACTTAAGTCAAAATGGCTAGGTGCAGTAGCTTAAGCCTGTAATCCCAGAACTTTGGGAGGCCAAAGCAGGCAGATCACTTGAGGTCAGGAGTTTAGGACCAGCCTGGCCAACATGGTGAAACCCCATCTCTACTAAAAATACAAAAATTAGCTGGGCATGGTGGCGCGTGCCTGTACTCCCAGCTACTCGAGAGGCTGACGCAGGAGAATCGCTTGAACCTGGGAGGCAGAGGTTGCAGTGAGCTGGGATTGTGCCACCACTTCAGCCTGGGCAACAGAGCAAGGAGACTCTGTCCCCCCACCCCCCCAAAAAAAAAACTCAAAACGGATCATAAGTTTAAATGTAAAACTATAAAACTTAAAAGAAAATCTTCAGAATTGAGGGCTAGGCAAAGATTTCTTAGGTTTGACACCAAAAGCACAATCCATAAAAAGAACAATTAATAAACTGGACTTCACCTAAATTAAAAATAAAAGAAAAACAAAAAAGATCTTAGAGTCTAAAAGTCTGGTAAATAAAATTAAACAGGATGGTTGGAATATAGAGCTGAGGAAATCTGGAACGTGAAGCAAAACGACAAAGAAATATAAAAAGAAGGGAGAAAACAAGAAAATTAGAAAATCAATTCAGGAGAACCAATATGCAAATTATAGAAATTTCAGAAAAAGGGGGAAAAAATGAAACTAAAACATCCCCCAGAATGCAAGGATATGAGTTTCTAGATTGAAACGGACCACCAAACACCTAACGTAATAAATAAATGCACACGCAAAGGCGTATCAAGAAAACATTAGAAACAAAGAGAAAATTTGTAAATTTCCTTGTAGAAAATATGGGTCACTCCCAACAGACTAGACATTAGAATGACTTAGGATTTCCCAAGAGCAACACTGAAAGCTAAAATATAGTAGAACAGTGCTTTAAAAAATTTAAATGAAATGATTTCCAACTCAGAATTTTGTACTCAAACTATGATGTGCGAACATAAAATAAAGATACTTCTAGACCTGAACATTTTTTGTTTTTTGTTTTGAGACGGAGTGTAGCTCTGTCACCAGGCTGGAGTGCAGTGGCACGATCTTGGCTCACTGCAACCTCCGCCTTCTGGGTTTAAGCGATTCTCCTGCCTCAGCCCCCCAAGTAGCTGGGATTACAGGCACACACAGCCACGCCCAGCTAATTTTTGTATTTTTAGTAGATACGGGTTTCCACCTTGTTGGCCAGGATGGTCTCCATCTTCCGACCTCATGATCTGCCCACTTTCGCCTCCCAAAGTGCTGGGATTACAGGCGTGAGCCACCGCGCCCAGCCTAGACCTGAAGTTTCAAAAAAATATATCTATCATGCATCAAAAAGCTACTGAGGCTGGACACAGTGGCTCATGCCTGTAATCCCAGCACTTTGGGAGGCTGAGATGGGAGGACCACTTGAGCTCAACAGTGTGAGACCAGCCTGGGCAACATAGCGAGACCTTGTCTCTAAGGCAAAAAAAAATTTTGCTGGGTCTGGTGGCATGTGCCTATAGTCCCAGCCACTTGGGAAGCTGAGGCAGGAGAATTGCTTGAGACCAGGAGATGGTGCCTGCAGTGAGCTATGATCGTGCCACTACGCTCCAGCGTGGGTAACTGAGACCCCATCTCAAAAGAGAGAGAGAGAAAAAAAGATACTGGAGGATCAGCTCCAACAAAATGAGGAAGTTAGCCAAAAGAGGAATTACCAGTTCTAATTAAAAAAGAGAGGCAAAGGAAATGTCCAGGAAATTCCAAGATTCGACTATAAATCAGGTAGAGAACAAAGAGCCCAGGTTCCTCAGTCAGGAGACTGAGGGAGAAATCTTGAAGATGATAAAATAGACACCATTAAATGCATCTAAAAAATCCAAAAAATGGTTTACACAATTTATGGAAAATTGGGAATTAAACTGTTAAATAGTACAAAGAAAACTCAGACCAAGAGAGGGAAAACAAGACAATTAATAATTTTAGTGAAAGCAAAGTTATATAGGAAAGGCAGAGGAATCATAGTCCACCAGGAATTCAGTTGAAATAGTTTTCTTACATAATAATGTAAAAACTAATATTCATATAAACAACATATTGCCGAAGTTTACTGGTGTTTTGGAAGAATGGAAGATGAGAATACTGCAAGTATTTGGGGAGAGAGGCAAGCAGCGAATAAGTGACAGTTATGTCTTTACTTCCCATAGGAGATAATGCCTAAAATGGAAGAAAAATCAAGAACTAGCAATATTAACATGTTATTTAGAAAGACATCAAAAGAATCACCTAAAGTGGTTGCCTCTGGGACCCTGTAATGGCATAGGAGCTCCCCTTGGGGAAGTGCTTGATGTTTTTTGTAACAAGCTTAGCTCACCTATTTGAATATTAAAGCTTTGAAAGAATATAAACTAAAAACAAAACTCTCACAGCTAATACGCGTCTGGGCCAAAACTTGAACCTGTGTGATTTAACTCTTAATCAAGCCCATTAATTTGTGAGCTCCTCATGGGCCTGTGCTTCTTCGTTCCTCCACTACAATGCCTGCCTAGCACAAGTAAGCGCTCAGTGTGTTTTTAAATAAGGAGGAGAAAGTGAAATCATGCGATTGCTTTTGTAACACAAGTCAATGAGCAAGAAGGGCATTCTAGATAGAGGAAACAGCAGAAGCAAAGACAGGAAACAAAGTGTGTGAGAGCTGAACAAGCGCGGGCAAGGAGGGAGGAAGACAAGTAATGAGAAGCACCCAGAAAACCCACTGCGTGTGTGACGGAAGATACAGCAAGAACAGGAATCCGGAGCTATGTGCAGGGGAGTGGAAGGCATTGGTGCCTTACAGACAGGCCCACGTGGTCTTGACTGTATGTATATGGCCCTTGGGAGTTGGCTGGTGTGTCGTGCAGTGCTGACAGTTCCTTCCCACATAGTTTTGGCTTTCTAAAATCTAGAGTAGTGCCAGGCTGTCTAACATTCTGAGTACTTTCAGTAGTCCAACTACAGCCTAACTAGTTATTCTAAGCAGCCACTGAAAAGGCCACTTACGGTGAACATGGGCAAGCGGAGCCTGGTGGGATACCTACAACGCCACGCTCTCCATTTTTGGATCCCTTTTTGCTATTTAAAAAGCATTAAAATCCAGGGCATAAAAGGAATCATCATCTCTAGGTGAACATATGTATCTGCTACTATCATCATTCTAATATGAATTTCTTCCAAAGTTTATTAAGCATTTACTTCATGTCAAGCAGTGTGTTGGAGCATACAATTTCTGATTTTAAATAACTTACTCCCTGATAGCAGAACTGCTTACAACATAACATGTTAAGCAAATAATTGGTATAAAACAAAAGCACTGTGGAAGCACAAAGGAATAAAAGACTATATATTCAAAGTTTCTTATGTATAATGTGCGTATACTATTACATATTATTATTATATTACTTATCAGGTATAATATTATGTATAATGTCAAACAGAGGTAAAAGAAAGATGCTACTCTAACAAATTCCCATAAAATAATTCTGCTTCGATCACCATCAACTCTTGACCAATCTTATTTATCTTCTGAACCCACTCATTGTTCTAAGGACTTTATATTATTTCCTCCATATATATTTCAGCATGTATATCTAACACATAGGGACTCTTTCTTTAAACATATAAATCTGCATCTTGAAAAATGAGTAAGTTTTAAGAATTGAAGTCTAATTAACGTAATAAAATGTGCAGATTTTAAGGTGTTCAACTGAGTTTTGACACATATGTGTAACCACTATCTAAAACAACACACAGAACATTTCCATGGCCTAGAAAGTCCCCGTATACCACTTTCTAGTCAACTTCCTGCCCCTGAATAACCATGTTCTGATTTCTATCTCCATAGATGATGTTGCCTGTTCTTGGACTTCTATAAATAGATTCAGAGAGTATATATGAGGTTTCTAGGTTTTGGTCTAGGTTTCCAGGCCAGAAAAGGGGGAAAGCATTCCAGGTAAAAAGAACTACATGTAAAAATATTAAGTTGTATAAGGATATGTTCACAGGATTTTGAAGAGCTCAGGATGGTTGAACTGAGACTGGGGACTGGTAGCAGAGAGAGAGAGACAAGACCAGAAGAAGAGGCTCATTGGAAAGTTAGGCTTTCTGGATTAAATATCACAGTTAATTTGTGGGAACCATGTTGTTAAGTAAGATTTTCCCAATGCCCAAAATGATTTTTCTGACCTAAAACTGGTCAGTTCTCTCAATATGCTCCTTTCTCCTCCACCCTCCAGCTGAGAGTGACCAAGGCAAGGGTGGTGTCCTATATCACATGGCTGTTCAGTCCCATTTTGTCCAGAGGCCTCTGTACCACCTCAGGGAAGGGAACAAACCCCGTTTGACTTTCTTATGAGAGAGTACAACCTCTGCCTCCATTTTAAACAGTCCCAAGTCCAAGGGGCAGCCTTACCATTATCTGGATTTCTCTCTTGCACACCTGGAGATCATGCTCATTGTTGACAAACATGCGTTTCAAGGCACATTTCATCCCATTGCTTGTCCTCACCAGAAATACAATAGCAAATCCACCTGTGAGAGAAACACACACAAGCTCTTTTGAGTCAATGTTCAAAAAGTCAGTCAGATGACTGTGGTGGCTGGAGGTTGCCGCTGTCACTGCTAATGGTACTGATGCCACTGCCAGCCAGCCTTTAGGGCTAGCCTGTTGTAGAACACATTCTTAGATTCTCAGAACTCGGAGATATTACTTGTGGGAGGGGATGGCAAGAGTCAGAGAAATTGTTTCCAAACACCTATCTCAGCATAACAAAAGAATAGTAATTATTTTCCAAATAACCTACAAACGAACAGATAAATGGGCGAAAAAAACCCAACTACATTACAACTACTATCCTATGTACACTTTTTTTTTTTTTTTTGAGACAGAGTTTCCCTCTGTGGCCCAACCTGGCATGAAGTGGCGCGATCACTGCTCACTGCAGCCTCGACCTCCTGGGTTCAATCGATCCTCCCACCTCAGCCTCCCGAGTAGCTGGGATTACAGGTGTACACCACCACTCCTGGCTAATTTTTGTACTTTCTTGTAGAGAAGTGCTTTTGCTATATTGCCCAGGCTGGTCTCAAACTCCTGGACTCCCACCATGGCCTTCCACAGTGCTGGGATTACAAGCAGGAGCCACTGCACCAGCCTTGTCTCGGGTATTTTGATGCTTTTGTTTAATTCTTAACACAATTCTGTGAGTTGTGTTATTTTCCCCTTTACACAATTACCAGCTGAAGAATACAGAGGCTCAAAGAGATGTGATTCAAACCAAAAACATTTTTAAAGACGTTAAGTGGAGCACACTTTCCCTCATACCAGAGAGGCTAGGAAATTATTTCACTAATTGCTAAATAGTTGTCAATTAATTTCAAGAATCTCCTCTTTTTTTCTTCTCATCCTATCACTCAATTTGAACCTAAAAACAGACCTAAAGATTCCTTCTGCCCTCCCTGCCTCCTGGGCTATTGAGAAGATACATGATATGGGTAAGAAAGTGCTATTCCACATAGCATACACAAGGCAAGTATGACACAATTAGTGGGGAGACTTTTTAATGTCCACACTGACCTTTCTCTAAAAGACAGTTCACAATTCATTAATAGAAATATATAAGCCAGGTGTGGTGGCTCATGCCTGTAATCCCAGAACTTTGGGAGGCTGAAGCAGGCAGATCGCTTGAGCTCAGGAGTTCAAGACCACCCTTGGCAACATGGCGAAACCCTGTCTTTACAAAAAATACAAAAATTAGCCAGGCATGGTGGGCATGCACCTGTGGTCCCAGCTACTTGGGAGGCTGAGCGGGGAAGGATGGCTTGAGCCTGGGAGGCGGAGGTTGCAGTGAGCCGTGACTGCGCCACTGAACTCCAGGCTGGGTAAGAGACCCTATCTCAAAAAAAAAAAAAAAAAAAAAAAGAAATGCATATAACTCTACAGAAATTCTCAAGTGCTCTAAATTTGTTACACCACATCACAGCATCCCCAAATTCTTAGAACCCTAACCTCAACTTCACTCCTAAAGCACTATATGAGGTGTTCAATGCCATTGGTGAGAGGAGTTAGATAAAGTGAGGCAAAACTGTCAAAGTTGAAGACTTTGGAATAAGTAGCAGTTACACTGGACACTCAGTCCATCTGCCTGCCTTGTACGTTGTCATCATTTAGCTTGAATATCCTGTCCATTGACTCTGTTCAGCAAAAAAATCAGTATGCTATTCTTGCTCAGAGCTGGTCAATAATTGTATAGAGGTGAACACAGAGGGAAGTCTTCAGTATGGGAATTTGTATAGAGGTTATGATGTAGTACTGGCCTAGGAGCCACATGCAAAATTGATACAGATCAATAAACAACCATTATAGAGATCTTCGGCCTCTGAGAAATAAAGACTTGGGTCCTGATTATGCCCTTTGAATTCCCTCAAGGCTCAGAGGCACTTTAGTACCTGTCTGTTGATGCCCATGGCATTTCCTGCTGCATCTTTACACAGTTATTCTTTTCAAGTTAGCTTGAGTTGGTTTTCGTTACTTGCAACCATAAAGAGCCTTTATCATAAAGCACTGTTGAATGTTTTCATAAAATACACACCTAATTTTGTAAAAAGATAATGTAATGGGCTTCGGTTCCAAATGTGGACTATGATAATGATTTACCAGAGACTGCATGTTTGTGCATTTCCTGTTATAATATTCCTCAGTATTCAAATAAACACTAAAATTTACTATACAATCTTTAATTTCAACTGTCATCTCTCTAATCTTTGTACCTCAATAACATTTTCCATTTTCAAAAGTAGCATTGACACTTAGAGATCTTATCTCTCTCTCTCTCCCTCTCTCTCTCTCTCTCTCTCTCACACATATTTCTTAATTCTAAAATGCATGTTTTTTACATTTTGCTTTCAAGGGTATCAGAATGTCTTGTAATAAACATGTGCATTTAAAGCAGTGGTATTTATCTTTTCTTCCCCCCACTCCCTGCCAAAGTTATTAAATCCATGATGTTATCTTATAATTAATTAGAACTGAGGAAAGTAGTAGCATAAATTGCAAAATTTCTATGTATGTTCATAATTGTTTTGTAAATAGTATAAGTAGGATTCATTTCATTGATATTTCAAATTTTTTCAAAATCACAGAACTACAGACTTTGCAAGAGTAGCACTCCTAGAGAGCATTAAGTCCAAGTGTTTTGCTTTATGCATGGACAAAACAAGTGAGGCTTAGAAGTCCCATGGCTAGTTATGGGCAGAAGCTGGAGTGGTTCACTCTCCTAGAAAAACCATGTGATACCCTTTAGGTAAAATGGAAACAGCTGACAATGTTGTGAAACAAAAGGTGGGAATAGGTATTTCCTACACTTCAGTGCTGCCCGGCACTGCTGAAGGACAGGGCAATTCCTTCAGATGCTGCAGTTCGAGATAACTACCACCAGATGGGAGCAGTGCAGTTTTCTTTGTAGGTAGCAAGATGACCTTCTCAGCCAAGACTGAAGAAATGGGTCAGTCGCCTACCACACAATCCAGTAAGCACAATGGCTGACGAGAGCCAGCCCAGATTCTCAAAGCCTATGACCATGATAAATCTAAAAGCAAATTAGTGAATCACTTTACTTAACACAGATGAAGCCACACTGTCAAGCATCTATGCCTATAAAGGGGCTTATCTGCAGATGAGAAGCATTTAAATCATGAGATCAAAATCCACGCCTAACAGGATTTGTCAGTCTAAAGATGTTGGTCACTATCACTGTGTGGTTGGCCAAATGGAGATGTAAACTACGAGGTTAGAAGAGGGAGAGAGTGCCATTCAAGACACTTCTCGTGCACAGCCCCATCTGCCACACCGATCAGGGTGATGAGATTCTCAGCCAGAGCTTAAGAGGGTTCAGGCTATTATGGAAGGAGGCTGTCAACAGAGAAGACTGTCAATAGAGGTGTTTATTTCAGCCTGATTTGCATCCCAAGATCCTGATTAAATGGGAAAACCTAATGGTTTGGACAGAGGTAAGAAAATCTTAACATTCAGTAGCCTGTGTCAGTCTCTCTGCCTACTGACATTTTTTGAAACACTCAGATAATCTCATCCATGAATCTACTGATTCAAAAAGATAAAAAGGATATGATCTATTATGTGAAGCAAGCAAGTGAAGTAGGCAGCGTAATTTTGACATAGACATGCTTTGCCTATTAAATACGTAGGATTTTTTTTTTTATGTCCACAAGAAAACATGTTTTCTCCCGTTTTCCCTAAAATATACAGCATTGTTGGTCTAACTTTCTCCCCCTAATTGTTGATGGAGATGTGGATGGCTATTTATAGCTCACCATGAGTTTAGAGGTTTTGTCTGTTTGGTTTGCCTCTGGATTGTCATGCCATAAAATAGTGTTTAACACACAGTGAGCATTCAATAATGAACTAACTCTCCACTTAAGGTTTCTACAGAGGACAGAGAAGGCTACACACAGATAGTGGTAAAGAATATGGGAAACTAATGTGATGGCTCATGTAACAGGATGGCCACCATGCAACTCCAGATCATTGTTGCCATGTGGGAATGTGGACCTGGTTTTGTCAGATCTGCTAATTTCTAAAAATGAGCTAGAAACCCAAAATTGTATGTGAAATCTCCATATTTAAACACTGGCAACAAGTCACCTTTTAAATTAATGCTGTTCAGGTCACCATAGTGTAGGGGCTAAAGAAAACACATCTGAAAAGCTTTAGATAATCTCCGAGCCTCCAGTTTTCTACGTCTGATCTAGTCTAACCCCTTCATTTTACTCAAGACCAAGGAGGGGAAGTGACACAGCTCATGTTCCACAAAGTAAAAAGATGATTTGCAAATGAATTCCAACATATATATAAATATTAGCTCAGACATTCATTACCACAGTTCTTGTCTTTCTTCCCTCAAGATGAGTTTATGGAATACTCCTCCCACCCAGCACGTGTATACGACTTATTTTAAAGGCATTTCAAAATAAATTATTTCATCTGTATTCACACAACGACTGAATGAGGTAGGCGAGCAACCTATCATACTCATTTTCCCAACAGGGAAGACATGCAGAAAGATTAAGTTCCTTTCACAATAACGCATAGAGCTAGTTGGTGGTACAGTTCAGATAAGATCCCTCATCTTCAGAAATTTTTATTTTTATATCAACTTCACATATAATACAATGCACCCATTTTAAGTGTACAGTTCGATGAGTTTTCGCAACTGTATATACTCACACGAGTGGCTGTGGTGACAGCCAATCCATCACTGCAGATAGTTCTTCAGGTACCTTTGTAGACAATCTCCCCTACCCTCCCTCACCATCCCATGTATTAAGTAACTTTGGATCTGCTTTCCATCCCTATAGTTTTGCTTGCTCTAGAATAAATGGAATCCTACAGTATATGCTCCTATGGTCTGGCTTCTTTCACGCAGCATAACATTTCTGAGATACATCTTCATTGTTACATGTATCAGTAGTTTTCGTTTTTTTGGTCAACTAGTAGTCCACTGTATACATATTACACAATTAGTTTATTCATTCACCTGTTGAAGGACATGTGAATTGTTTCTAGCTTTTGGCTATTATGAATTAAACATTCATACAGAAGTCCTTTTTATGGACATAGATAATTATTTCTCTTAGGTATATATCCAGGAATGGAATTGTTGGGTCATATGGCAAGTGACTATTTCCCTTTATATATAAGAAACTGCCAAGCAGTACTCCACAGTGGTTGTGCTATTTTACACTCCCAGCAGCCACATACGAGAATTCCAATTGTTCCACACCCTTATCAACACTTGGTATTGTATTTTTCATTTTAGCTATTCTAGTGGATGTGTAGTGACATCTTGTTGTGGTTTTAATTTGCACTTCCCTATAGATCCTTCAACATTTTAAACTCCTAGGATTAGCTGCTTCCCATCACTTTCCTGATAAAAGATTTTAATAAGCACAGGATCATGGAGTCACCAATGAAATTACTGAGATAACTTAGACTTCTACCTGCTAAATAAGCAAAGATGACAGAAGTGCCTAGTTCTCTGCAGGGAGAAGACAGTGAGTGAGAATTTGTAATACACAGAGGAGGGTATTACATAAATTCTAAAATCTCTTTTAGTTCTGATATCAACATGAGATCATGGTCTTCAAACTTTTAAAAAACAAGGACAGGCCAAGCATGGTGGCTCATGCCTGTAATCCCAGCATTTTGCAAGGTCGAGGTGGGCGGATCATGAGGTCAGAAGATCAAGACCATCCTGGCCAACATGGTGAAACTCTGTCTCTACTAAAAATACAAAAATTAGCCAGGCATGGTGGCGTGCGCCTGTAGTCCCAGCTACTCGGGAGCCTGAGGCAGGAGAATTGCTTGAATCTGGGAGGAGGACGTTGCAGTGAGCTGAGATCATACCACTGCACTCCAGCCTGGGCGACAGAGCGAGACTCCATCTCAAAAACAAAACAAAACAAACAAACAAACAAAGACAAATTAGCCAGGTACACTGGTGCATGCCTGTAGTCCTAGGTACTCGGGAGGCTGAAGCAGGAGGATTGCTTGGGCCCAGGAGGTTGAGGCTGCAGTGAACTATGATGGCACCACTGCACTCCAGCCTGAGCAACACAGCGAGACTCTGTCTCTAGAAAAATAAATAAAGTAAAAGATTTAAACACCCTCCTTGGGAGCCTCACTATAATATTCAATTCAGCAATGGGGCTTTGGAAGAAGAAGCAAGCAGTATATCTCCTGGCTCTGTATTCAAATACTGAATCATGCTAGAGGGTGCCAAGTCCCAGGGGCTGTTCTGAATGAATCAGGACACCAGTGACTTCCACTTTGCAAGGAAAAGTGAGGGAGGGGAAGTTAAGGTGAGCAGGAAGAGGAGAAAAATACCAAAGTGATTATCTGAGAAGTGATGGCAAACAGCTGGGCGGACAATGAGAATGATTAGACCAGGAATATGAGACAAAGAAGCCCATCATGGTGCCGAGACAGGAATTCTGGGTTTGCTGCCAAAGAGGTTTGCTGGATATTTTAAAATCGGGCCTATATTCTAGGCACTGAAATTGCCAACTGTTTATATCTTGCAGGTAAAAGGAAACTGCGCTTCCTAACATAAGTCCTATATACACTTTTGGGAATGGAGTCCACTTGTCTGAGAAGGAAAGATGACACAAGCCAAAAGAGCTGGAGGATACCAAATGAAGAAAAAACGCATCCAGGCCCATTGTCAGCTCTTTGTTTTCCAATTTTCTGCCCTACAAACTCTTGGTTTCTCTTTTAAAACAAGGTGAAACTCAACAGATGCTGCTCACTTAATGCAGAAAACAAGCATAAAATAATAGTCTTCTAAAGCTTTTCTAAGGAATCAGACAGATAACTCAGTTAAGGTGGGTTTCATCCAGGAGACGTACATGAACACTGAACAAGTTGCTGGATCTCTCCGGCCTTCATTTCCTCATGGGCAGAAATTAAGACTAAATTAGGCTGGGCGTGGTGGCTCATGCCTGTAATCCCAGCATTTTGGGAGGCCAAGGCGGGTGGATCACCTGAGGTCGGGAGTTTGAGACCAGCCTAACCAACATGGTGAAAGAAGGTGTTCCCGCCTTTCCCTTCCACCGCCACCTCCCTGTAAAAACCACTTTGTATTTGTATGACACATTACTTATCACAAAATCCTACATCTGGAATATCTTCTTGAGATCAAGAGCACAAACCCAAAAGCCTGAAGAGGCCAGGGAGATCACACAAAGGAGTGAAACAGTCCAGCTGTAACAAAACGTATGGAGGCTGTGTGATGACACAGACTCACTGTCAGGAAGATCACAGGGAGGAGTGGGGCCAGTGGCCCTGAGAAAGTTCATTCCCCTGCTCATGGGCCAGCCACTCCTCAATGCCAGTCAGTCACTGTCACGAAGGAGCGTGGGCTAAGAGTTGTCAAGCCTTTTGATTTCTAAAAACAGCTGGATTTTTAGGTGAGAGCTCCTGATTTAAAAATCAGGCAACAAACTTTTAAAAATCTCTTAAACCTTGTGCAGTTTAATGAAAACATATTTCTAAGCTAGGACTGAACCAGAGAGCCCTGCTTCCATCTTTATAAGGGCCTGTGAAGTCAGCAGGTCATGTACTACAACCTCCACTTGACCAACTGGGAAACTAAGACACAGAGAAAAGCCTAAGCATTCTCCTTAGTACTGCCACCAAGTGGCAGGACCAGGGCTAGACTGCAGGAGTGCCAACTCCTGGTGTCCCCCTCTCAAGCTGCTGTCCCCTTCCTGTAGCAGCAGATCATGCAGGAACACCTCCACTCCCAAGGAAGGGAGAAGAGAAATGGCACCGTGAAAGGAAAGAGGGACTGCCCACAACTCTGCCTGTCTAGCTGATCAGGTGGGAGAGTGTCCTCTCCATGGTGAGATCTTGGGTGCTGTTCAGGTGACAGAGTATCCTCTCCCTGGTAAGAACCTGGGTGCACTATTCAGGTGGCAGAGTGTCCTCTCCATGGTGAGAGTTCAGGTGCACTATTCAGTGGGAAAGTGTCCTCTCCACGGTGAGAACCTGGGTGCTCTATCCACAGCACCTGTGAGCTCCCACAAGGAATGACCCCCAAGAGGCTGATCAACACCCATCCACAACTTACTCACATCGAAGACAACTTTGCCAAAAGCTTCGGAAGGAACAAAAGTTTTCAAAACTCTAGAACAGATGGCAAGGAGCACAGCAAAGCTTTTTCCAGGAGAAAAGGTCAATGCAAAGCATGTGTCAACACTGATTTCAGTGGGGGCTTGGGGTTTGTTTTTTAATGTCAATCTCTCCTCACTTGCCTCAAATTAAAAATCACCATGTGCCAGCTCCTTCTGGGGAACACGTCAAAGCAGTCCTTTCCCCAGGCAGACAGAACACCCAGATGGGGAATGACTTGAGGTTTTCAACTCCCTCTCTCCCCACTCAAGCTGTGGGCACAAAATCAGAGACTGGCAAACGGTGGTGGTGGTGGAGGTGCTACAGAAACATCAACAGAACCCAATCGAGGCCACAGCCCAGGCTGAACATGGCACACTGGCCTGGCTATTGGTTCTTCCTCTCCAGGACTGTAATGATTGATTGGGGAGGATCTCCAGCTCAGGAGGTTCTTCTTAGGGGTTTGGCAAGTCTTCCTTCTCCCCTCAAAACAATTTTCCAGGAAAAAGACTTGCCTGGAACAAAAGGGAAGAGTTTAAGAAATCAAGTTGGTTCACATACAAGTTGGTTCTTGTTGATTACTACACCTAGAACCATAGTACACTGGGCCTGGGCTATCAGCTAAGGCTGACCAAGAAAGGGCCTTTCCACAAGCTACCCGCCCCTACCTTTGCCTTATACTGCTGCCACAGAGTTAGCTCTCTGGCAAATGTCGAGAGATTCGCTGAAAGACATCAGAAACTGAATATCATTTGAAACTTCGCAATGGCTTCTCACCCCTCTTAGAATAAAACTCCAAATACTGACCAAGGCCTACAAGGCCCGGAGTGATGTGGTCTCTCTTCAAACTAGCTCATACACCTCCACCTTCCAGTGCTCACTCGGTTCCAGCCACAAGAGCCTTCCTTCTTCTGCAGCATTGCTTATGCTCCAATCTGCCTAAGGATCTTTGCACATGCTTCTCCCTTTGGCCCTTTCACCTCATTCTTGGCCTGAGCCAATCCTAGTAATCATCCTTCAAATTTCAGGCTAAACGTTACTTCCTTGGCTAAGCCTTTCCTGACGGTCCCTGGCCCTCACTCCCATATGATTAAGTTCTTTGGTATACACAGCACCCTCTACTTTCTCTCCAGGACATACTATGAATATAATTTAATACTTAGAGGGTAATTCCTGGTTGCATGCCTTCTTCCCCCGTACACTCTAAACTGCACAAGGGCAGGGACGATGACTGATTCACTGTGGCATCTCTGTCACCCAGCACAGTGGCTGCTCCACAGCAGGTTCTCAAGCGTTTGTTATACAATGTGTTTGCCGAGTACCATAAAGGATACCAATAAAAAATTTTAAAAAACCAACAAAACTACAATGACAGCAACAACAAAAACATTACACAGTCCCAGATCTTCAGACGGTCAGAGTCCAGTATGGGCTAGAAGGGACGTATATTAAGAGAACATCCTCTTGGTGAAAAGGTGGAAAAACCCTGCACTGCTCGGCCTGGCATAACTGAGCAGTGTGAGACAGGACCGACTGAACCCTGGGCCAGGGCAAGTGCTCAAGGTGGAACTTTAAGGGGAGCTTCACAGAAATCCCTGTGCTGTCACAATAATAAACACTTGTCCTACACACTATTGCTTCTTTCAAAAATAATACTTGTGCTGGAAATCAAAACGCTTCAGTTGAGAGGGAAAAGAAATCAAACACCCCCATGCTCAATCCTGAAGCATCCCTTGCCTAAAGGAGTGGAGAGCCTCTTGGCATAAATTGTGCTCATCCCTCTAATCCACCAGGGCCACAATCTCTAGTAAGTGATGAGCAAACAGAGCAGCAGAGGTCAGCCGGAGGGAGCAGCATCGGTGCTCAGATGTGTCAGTCCCCACCCATGCTACAGACCTTCAAGCTGTGGCTCTGATCATTTCAACCAGGACACCATATGTTAGTGGACTACATTCTCCAAAAGAGAATGGGAGATTCAGCAAAGCTGAAGTTCTGGCTGACATTCTCTCAGTTCCCAAATGTTAATTCGAGAACATTCCAGTTCAACTTCATGCTTCAAAGCTTACATAGTTTTCCACACTTACTGCTTTTGTAGAAAGATCGGGTTAAGTAACTGTGAATCCTGAGCACTTTCTAGTGTAATGATGTGAGTTTAGTAGCCAAGTTATGGAATGCGCACTGGCATCAAAGGTACATAAATGTTTTCAACCTTTTTTTTTTTTTTTTTTGAGACAGGGTCTCGCTCTGTTACCCAGGCTGGAGTGCAGTGGTGCAATCATGGCTCACTGAAGCCTTGAACTCTCAGGCTTAAGTGATCCTCTCAGCTCAGCCTCCCAAGTAGCTGAGACTACAGGTGCATGCCACCACATCCAACTAATTTTTAAATTTTTTGTAGAGACAGGATCCTACTATGTTGCCCGGGTTTGTTTTCAACTCTTTAGGTTTCATCAACTGGTCTCCAGACACAACCACTTTTTCCAGGTCATCCTATTTTGCCCTGACTCTCCCACGTTCTGAAAGATGGGCTCTCATGCTGGAAAGCAGGCTGTCATTTTCTTAGCTCCCAGTCATTAGTTACAGAGCATTCTGACTTAACTTCGTGTTAAAGACTTTCCTCTGACATTCAGGCTATCTGACCACACTACTGTCATCCATCAGCCCCTAGGTTGTGGTCCTTCAATCAGGACTGGGCACCAGCTCACAATATCCTCCCCACCCCAACTCCCACCATTGCCAAGTTGATTTCACTGAGTCTTAAGAACTCTATCCCCAAACCCAGAATCCATCCCTTCTACTGTGCCCCTGATGCCCCTTAGCTCAGGCCTTCCTGTTTTCTTACTGAAAAACTAAAATAGAGTCATAAGTTTCCGTGCCTCCAGTCTCTTTGTAAAACTCCTATGGAATAACTCCTCTTAAAAGCATTCATTAGTCCCTTTGAGCCAGAGAAAAGCCCAAATTCCTTAATGCAGCAGAATATAAGAGCCTTTATATGTTTCCCCATTTCATTATGAAACATTTCAAACATAAAGTTGAAAAGATCAAACTGCAAACATCCATACACCCACAACTTGTAGAATCTACAAGTGTTAACATTTTGCTACACTTCTTTTATCAACTGTTTATCATCCATCTATCCAAACATCAACTCATCTCATTTTTGATGCATTTCCAAGTCAGTTGCAAACCTTAGTGCACTTCACCCTAAATACTTCAGCATACATATCTTTAGTGTTCAGGGCTCATAGTTCTTTTTGGGGATAAGGGTAAATAAAATTTATTTACAGTGAAATGTACAAATCTTCAGTGTGTTATTGGATGAGTTCTGGTAAGTGAATACACTCATGTAACCCTAATCCCCATCAAAATATAAAACCTTTCCATCTCACAGAAAGTCCCTCAGGCCCCTTTCCAGACCATTCCACCCAAATCCTCCCACAGGCAACCACTGTTCTGACTGTTTTCATGTATTATTAGTTTAGCCTACTTTAGAACTTCATAAAAATAGACTTATATGGTATGTACTTTTTTGTATAAGGATATTTTACTCATCATAAACGTTTATATTGTTGAATGTATTAGTAGTTTGTTAATTTTCATGGCTGACTAGTATTTCACTGGTTGAATAAATCTGTCTGTCCTCTCCCTTACAGATGGACACTTGGGCTATTTCAGACTGGGGCTCTTATAAAGAGAGCTCTAAGAGCACTCTTGTACAAGTCTTTTTGTGCCATGTTTTTATTTCTCTGGGGTAAATACCTAAGAGGAGAAGTGCTGGGCCACTGGAGAGGTATATATTTAATTTTATAAGAAAGTGACAGACCTTTTCCCAATGTGACTGTACCATTGTATACTCCCACCAAAAATGTAAAACAGTTCCAGTCCCTTTATAATTTGAATACTGCCCTCTCCTCACTCAGCCTCATCTTTCAATACTCCCTCTTCCCCACCTCTGCTCCTCCCAACCCAACAAACTTTCAGAACTTTAACCTTTCTGCTGCTTTATTCTCAGGAGGTTCACACATGCTGTTCCCTCTGCCTGGAATATCCTGTCTCAGTCTTCTGCTTGATAAAATGAGTTTACAATTGTTAAAATAATACCTCTTTTGCAAAGTCCTCCCTGTCCCTGCCAGTCACCCGAATTTTCAGATTACCATACATGTGGCCTGAAGCTCTATTTCGTTGCACTTATCATAATGTATTCAAAACGTATTGTGATTACCTTGGATGTGTTAATCTCTCCATTAGACAGACAAGGCAAAGAGGGAACCATTCTCTTTTCTGCCTTAGAAATGATACTTGTTATTTCTACCAGTGTAAGGATTTTGAATACTGTGAACCCATAAAAACAACATTCTAGACTGTTCTCTAGGTAGGGCACCTGAAAAACGAGTCACCGAAGAAATAAAACTGGCAAGGAGAGCTTCTTGTTTATCTTGGAATCCTCAGGGCTAATACAGTGCTTAGCACATGGTAGATGATTAATAGATGTTTGGTAAATTAATAGCACATCCAATCATGTTGTTTCGCTACTTATAACTCTCCTCTAGCTCTTGATCATCTACAAGATTAAGTCTCTTAATATGATGTACAAGGCCCATCATAGTCTGGAACCCACAGTGAACTCCTGAGAGTGCCTGGCCAGTGTCCTCTGATGCCTCTGTGCTTTTCTGTATGTACTCTGTATTGGAATGCCCATCCCCTCTTTAACTGGTAAACTCATAGCTCTAAGTCTAGGTG
Organism: Macaca nemestrina; assembly: GCF_043159975.1. Lineage (NCBI taxonomy): Eukaryota > Metazoa > Chordata > Mammalia > Primates > Cercopithecidae > Macaca > Macaca nemestrina. The sequence goes on from NC_092137.1 coordinate 69,834,599, forward strand.
TAGATCAAACCAGGACTTCTCCGTGAACTTTCACCCAACAGAATGCCCACCCCCATGCCCACCCTGATTTCTTTTACTCTGATTATATCCCACTTATATGCATTCCAGTCTTTCTCGCTAGGACTATATTCTCTCACAGGGCAAGGATTTTATTTTTATTTACTGTAGGAAAAACAAGCCTAGTTTACCATACTCTTCACCCTATGCTAAAATAATGATTAGAGATGCATTATATCAAGTGACCCCCTTTCCCTCTCACAGCTAACTGGACCAGAAGTGGACACCTGGAGTGCATTCTCCCTTGAGAATCTGAAGTGATGACCCAGGAACCGTAATCAAATGGTGCTACACAAGCATGTAGACTAGGATGATGGCTGCTAATGTCAGCCATGTGTGTTCCAGAGAGAGAGACAGAGAGGCGGACAGAAGAGCCACCTGGTAACTTCCAATACCCACAAAATCTAGCTTCACTTCCTGCTGTTGGGTTCTGGGAGGTTCCCTTGTATTTATCCAATACATTCCTTCTTAATTTTTAAATTTGAATTAAATTTCTGTTCCTTGCACCCAATGACTCTACGTCACCTTGCACTAATATGTCTGTAGAACGTATGAGCTCAATAATGCGAGTTTCAATAATTTTAACAATTACAGGCTTTAATAGAAACTACCCAGAACAGAGTATTAAAATATAACACAAAAAATTACACTTGATGAGTTAGAATTTTTAAGATAAGGACTAGATTTACATTAAAACGGTACTTGCATTAGTGTACAAAGACCAAGGAGGAAAAATGGTCAAATACCTGTTTGGGAAAGGACAGACACAGAGAAGTGGACAGGGGTACACGGCTTGCATTGTTACCTTTCTTGAGTTGACGGATCAGTGTTAGGGAGGACAGGAGCCAAGATCTCCACCACTCACAGCACTCATCTGCGAAGATGGTTTTCACCTGGGATTATCAGACAGCAATCAGAGAGAAAAGGACTAAGCCCTCAACTGGGAGGAAACACATAGGCTGGAGTCTTTCATATCAGATGAAATAAAAGCCCAGCCACAGACAAACCTGGCAAGGCCTGTGAAGAAGGTAAGTTTCCAATAAGGACCAGGAGCATGCCAGCACCAACTGATAAACCGAATTACATCGGGGAAAACTTAGTCCGCCTTTGGTGTGAAACCAGGGTCAGGACTAGGGTGAGGGGAGTGAGGCACTTGCCCTGAGCACAAAAGGACAGACTCAGAATTATTTATTTTTTTCTTGGTCTTGGGCTGCGGGGTGGCTGGGCACAGCACTGTTACTGATCCTGTCTTTATTTTAAATTCTAACATTTTGTTCACCATGGTTGTTTGCATTAATTTTTATTTTTAAAAAACTGAGGCCAGGCATGGTGGCTCACACCTGCAATTCCAGCTCTTTAGGAGGCTGAGGTGGGCAGATCACCTGAGGTCAGGAGTTCAAGACCAGCCTGGCCAACATGGAGAAACCCGTCTCTACTAAAAATACAAAAATCAGCCAGGTGTGGCACACAACTGTAATCCCAGCTACTTGTGAGGCTGAGGCAGAAGAATCACTTGAACCCGGGTGGCAGAGGTTGCAGTGAGCCGAGATTGTGCCATTGCACTCCAGCCTGGGCAACAAGAATGAAACTCTGTCTTTAAAAAAAAAGCATACAAATACTCTTTATCTTGATTACTGAGTTTTGAGTGCCCCCTTAAATTCTGCACTTGAGGCGAGTGGCTCACCCCAGTCCTGGCTGTGTGAAAATGCTGTCTGCAAAGGAGAGAATCTGCCCAGGCGTTGGTCTCTGTGTCGTCCTCTCACTGTGCTTCCAAAAGACCTGAGAGGTCGAGACATTCCCCCAGGTAAACAGAAACCTAGTGAACCTAGTGACTCCAAGGAAGTGAAAGCTGGGTAATAGGAAGAGAAACAAAACTGAGGAGTCAGTTTCTGGCTCTCAGTGGAAGCTCCAGCGATGCAGTAAGTTCCAGGGACGGCCAACTCAGCCCTCTTGGGCAAAGCTGAGATCAGACTTGACTCAGGCTCCAAATAAAACAGAAAGAAACCCAGCTTCCCTGAAGCAGAGACCTAGCATTAACAACCTAAAAACCAAATGAGTATAAACTCATCAACTAGATTGATAACAAATGAGTACCAGGCAAAACAGAACAGAGACAGAATGTGGGTTGGGGAGGAAGGTTGGTTGGTCTTCCAATAACCAGAGTCTCGGGGGCCTCAACAAAGGGTTGAAGAGAGAGGCCACAAGGTCAGTACAGAGCAGTCAGAAGCCTAAGGAAAAAATATCTGAAGCTTAATTAGGAAAGGGCTCATTCACTCAGAAGCCACGACAGGGCACCAGGACAAACCAAAATGTCACAGGGTTTAGACCAGATTTATGCCAAAACAAGGAGGAGAAGTAGCTCTGAAGAAGAACAGGGGATCCCACCTGACCTGGAAGGAAGACAAGGACCATTCCACCCAAGTATCTAACGCTACTGGTAAGGCTACATGTCAAAAAATGTTGAGAAGAGGGAAAGGAATGAGAGCTGAGTAATCCATAAGCAAGCAGTCTCAGTGAGGCAGAAAGACCTCTGGCAGAATGTTGGCTGGTATCTGCCTGGAAAGCAATGTGGCAATATGTATAAAAGCCCAAAAGATCTTTCAACCCCCAAATTCCACTTCTAGGAATCCATCTTAAGGAAATAACGTGAAATATCCACAAAGTATGTACAAAAATAGTTAAGACAGGCCGGGCGCAGTGGCTCACACCTGTAATCCCAGCACTTTGGGAAGCCGAGGCAGGCAGATCACTTGAGGTCAGGAGTTCGAGACCAGCCTGGCCAACATGGTGAAACCCCGTCTCTACTAACAATACAAAAATTAGCTGGGTATGGTTGCTGGTGCCTGTAATCTCAGCTGCTTGGGAGGCTGAGGCAGGAGAATTACCTGAACCTGGAGGGTAGAGCAGTGAGCTGAGATCATGCCACTGCACTCCAGCCGGGGCGACAGAGCAAGACTCCATCTCAAAAAAAAAAAAAAAAAGTCAAAACAAAAAAACTATAAACATAAAAAATAGAAGTCACTTAAATGCCCAATGAAAAGAGATTAGAGCCAGGCATGGTAGTTCAGGCCTGTAATCCCAAGCACTTTGGGAGGCTGAGGTGGGTAGATCACTTGAGGTCAGGAGTAGGAGTTGGAGACAAGCCTGGCCAACATGGTAAAACCCCATTTCTACTAAAAATACAAAAATTAGCTGGGTGTAGGGGTGCACACCTGTAATCCCAGCTACTTGGGAGGCTGAGGCAGGAGAATTGCTTGAATCTGGGAGGCGGAAGCTGCAGTGAGCCAAGATCATACCACTGCACTTCAGACTAGGTGACAGAGTGAGACTCCCTCTCAAAAAAAAAAACAAAAGAGAGAGAGAGAGAGAGAGAGAGATTGGGGCTGGGCATGGTGGTGTGTGCCTGTAGTCCCAGCTACTTGGGAGGCTGAGGCAGGAGGATCACTGGAGTCAGGGAGTTCAAGGCTACAGTGCACAATGATCCTGCCTGCAAATAGCCACTGCACTCCAGCCTGGGCAACAAAGCAAGAGTCCATCATTTAAAATAATAATAATAATAATAATAACGAGAGAGAGAGATTTGGTTTAAAAAAAAAAGTCTGTTGATACAAAAGAACATTCTATAGCTAGTAAAATATTGAATATTAAACGTACACAACGGGCATGGTGGCTTATGCCCATAATCCCAGCCCTTCTGGAGGCTGAGGCGAGAGGATTTCCTGAGGCCTGGAGTTAAAGAGCCCAGTGATCATACACTAAACTATGATACATACATAGTTTATACATTGAACTATCATTGTGCCACTGCACTCCAGCCTGGGTGACAGGGCAAAATTCTGTCTTTACAAAAAAAAAAAAAAAAAAAAAAAAAATATATATATATATATATATATATATATATATATAGCAAGAAGACTAAAAAAAAAAACCACACACAACAAAATCCTGTGACTGAAACAAAACAAACAACTTCTAAGACTGAGTTATTACCTGAGGATGATGATGTATTTCCTATAATGACCATATATTATCTTTTTTTTCTATAAAAATACATTTTTGGTTGTTTGTTTTTAGAAAAAGCTGTCCTCTAAACTTGAGGCTTGTTAAGAAGGCGACCCTCCAAGAAGGACCCGAAGCACACTAGCACCAATCAATGAACCGAATTATGTGAGGGGAAAACTTCCTTTGTCTCTGGTGTAAAACCAGGGCCAGGACTAGGGTAAGAGGAATGAGGCACTTGCTAGGGGCACAAAATTTAGAAAGGTGACGAAAAAACTTAGTAGTCCAGATAAATACTATTTTACTGCAATATTTTTTAAAAATTGAAATTAGGGCAAATAAAATCCAAAATAAACAAATTTCAATTTTTTTTTTTTTTTGAGACAGAGTTTCAACCTCTTGTTGCCCAGGTTGGAGTACAATGGCGTGATCGCAGCTCACTGCAACCTCCGCCCACGGATTCAGGCGATTCTCCTGCCTCAGCCTCCCAAGTAGCTGGGATTACAGGCACGCGCCAACACATCAGGCTAATTTTTGTAATTTTAGTAGAGACGGGGTTTTGCTACATTGGCCAGGCTGGTCTCGAACTCTTGACCTCAGGTGATCCACCCACCTCAGCCTCTCAAAGTGCTAGGATTATAGGCATGAGCCACCGTGCCCAGCCACAAATTTCAAATTTTTAAATAAAGACAGGATCAGTATTTCAGTATTGATTTTTCTTTTTGCCTCAGGCTCCAATATGGCTGGGCTCAGCACAGTTACTGATCCTGTCTTTGTTTTAAATTCTGATACTTTGTTCATGGAAGACTTTTTGCATTAATCTGTTTCTTGCTTACTGTAATCCTGATGGGCTGATTTCCTAGAAAACGTTTCTACCCCTCCATCATGGTGAGCGCAGTGGGGCGCACCAATGCCTGTCTGCTCTAATGCCAGCCCTAAACAGGAACAAAAGAAGAATGAAAGTAGCCCGGAGAGGGGAATAGCCTGGTCTAGAGAAACCCACACACTCTCTCAGGCCCTGCCAGACCACAACTCCTACAAAACCCTCCTCAATCTCCACTAGCCCAAGCGCTCTCCCCCAGTGACTTTCTGGGATTAAAATAGAAAAATCCATTAAGAAAATATACAATATATAATGATTGACAACCCCTCCCTAACCACAAGGGGAGTGATAGTCTTTAACAGAATACTATTTTAAGATACATATATGTTAACAATTATGCTTAAGGTTTTTTTTTTAAACTTTTATTTTAGGTTTGGGGGTACATGTGAAGGTTTATTAATTATGTAGGTAAACTCATGTCACAAGGGTTTGTTCTACAGATTATTTCATCACCCAGGTATTAAGCCCAGTACCCAATAGTTATCTTTTCTGTTCCTCTCCCTCCTCCCATCCTCCACCCTCAAGTAGACCCCAGTGTCTGCTGTTTCCTTCTTGGTGTTCCTAAGTCCTCATCATTTAGCTCCCACTTATAAGTGAGAACATGCAGTATTTGATTTTCTGTTCCTGCATTAGCTTTATGCTTGAGTTTCAATGGAGGTATAAACATATAAGCATTCCAAAAACAAGTGAATCAGAGTAAATTAAAATGATTAGCTCAATTAACCATGCTTATGAGAGGTTTACCAAAGTCTAGGTCCACCTGGTAGCATTTCCGTACATGCCTAGAAAAAAATGGCCTCTAGAGCCTCATTTCTACAAGATCAAATAAATGACCATGGAAGTGTCTCCACCTTAGACAGTGGTCTGAAAAACTGCTCTGGTAACAACACAAATATAATCCAAATATAAAGAGGAAGAAACATACAGGCAATGTAATTCTCCATGGCATTAAGACCACATGGCCTAGTGCCTACCAGACCTTCACATCTTCCAGCTACTTTACAGCACATCTGTTTAGGACACATCCAAAAATAGCACTATTGAGATTCAGCTCTGCGCCAAGTACTTTCACATGCATTATCTAATTGCATCCTCATGACAAGCCTGTGAGGCGAGTATTATTACACCAGTCCTGCCGAGGGGGAACCAACTGCAGGTTCACTCTGAGCAGCAGAACCTCCGTCTTCTGCCCAAAATCTGGTTGTTTGCCCAGTGCTCTTGGCCTGTGCCTAGCCGGCTCATTTCTTAAAGCCCACCGACAAAAGGATCCTCCAGCATGTTCTACCCATCACTCATCAGAGACTCAAGGCCCAGTTTACCAATAAGGAAAATGAGACACCACATGGCAAGAAATTCACCTGACTTTCCACTGTCTGATCTCCGACGCCACGTACTTAAGAGGGGGCACTGTGCCATCCTGAGGAACTAGACTACTCTGTAGAATTTACTCCCCCGCTGTGAGGGAGAAATGGTGCCCTAACACTCATTCCAGGTGAAACCTCCCCTCTACCCTCCATGACAGGCAGAGCTGAGTGGCGATATGGGAGAGTGCCAAGAACTACTGGGACACAGTGGAGATCATTTCCCAGACCAGGCTGTGGTAGGGATTTCGGCTACAAAGATTGAGTTACATTCTTTCCCTCCTGGCCCTAACCCCTACTCTTGTCCTTTGTACTTGTCTCAACAGCTGGAAGCAGGGTGCAGCCTACACTGTGCCAAAACAGGAGACCAGGGCAAGATCTCTTTTAATCCTCACTCACCACAACTGTCCCACAGAAGGCAGGAGGGACTCAGACCAAGAGCCAGCACATTCCCATGGGGGCTAGCACTGTAGGTTGGGGAGGGAGCAGGGATGGTGGAGATGGTGGACTTATTCTTAAATTCTATTTATTTTCACCATTCCTGGGTATTCCTTTCACCTTCATCTTCACTAAGGCACTCTAAGAAATTCAGTCTCCCAAGACAATGTGGTCTGAGGTGGAAGGAAGGGCCAGAGGTGGAGAAGAGGAAGAATTCATTGCATTCTCCACCCTCTTCCCTCCCTCAGGCTGTAAAAGGAAACAGGGCCACCTCACCTCTCAGCTTTCAAGCAGTAATTAATTACTACAAGTCCAGGGCTTTAGATGAAGTGAAAAATGGTTAGCATTAGACAAAATCAGATCTTGCACACATCCCGATAGGGTTATATTAGTAAGAAGACGTGATGGGGGTGCGGAAAATGTTTTCAGTGAAATATAGAATAGAAAGATGCCTTTAGGCTTTTCTCTGAATGCTGAATAGTAAGAGATGCTGACTGTGGTCAGACCCTGCTTCATGGCAATTAGTGATTCAATCCTAAGGAAACCTGAGAGTCCGATGCTGAGCACATCAACAACCTGGCTCAGACTAGAGTTCAAATGCAATGAGATCTCGCTTGCAGGTGCACCACCTCCTCCCCAACTCCCACTGATCTATGCAGCACAGCTATCCACTTTTTTATCTGAAGCTATTTTCAGGGTCAAAAATGCCATTTAAAAATCTCTGAACACTGAGAGGAGCCACCATTCCTCTCTTTCCACCACCCCAATCTACCAACACTCTCAGGTCCTAAAACGTCCCAAATCCCTCAACGTTTACATTCCCCGCTTCTGAGTCTCCTGTATCTGAAGCCCAGCCTGGCTTCCCCTCCTGTCTCTAGGGCCCATCACTTCCTGTTTAGGGACTTCACTCCCTGAAGAAACTGTTCCCTCTCTACTGCCTTTCTCCCACTAGTGTTTAAACAAGCTTCAAGTCTCTCTGATCATAAAAAGAAACAAAAATATCTTCACCTCTTTCTTGATCCAACTAGCTACCACCCCTTTCCTCTCTTTCACAAACAGACATTTCAACCTGTCTATTCTCTCACTCTCTCCACATTCAGAAACCTCTCATGAAGTAGATTCTGCCCTCTCCAAGGCCCAGGACCTCCATGTGGCTCAATCAAGTGGATGGTTTTCAGACAGTACCTTGTGTGACAGCTACTGAGCACTTTTCACTGGTGACATTCTTGAATCACTCTTTCTAGCCAGGCGTGGTGGCTCATGCCTATAATCCCAGTACTTTGGGAGGCCGAGGTGGGAGAATTGCTTGAGCCCAGAGGTTGAGACTAGCCTGGGCAACATGGAAAGACCCCATCTCTACAAACAATACAAAAATTAGCTGGGTGTGATGGTGCATGCCTAGAGACCCAGCTACTTAGGAGACTGAGATGGGAGGATTGCTTGAGCCCGGGAGGTGGAGGTTGAAGGGAGCTGAGACTGTGCCACTGCACTCCAGCCTGGATGACAGAGCCAGACCATGTCTAAAATAAAGAATTTTAAAAACCACTCTTTCCTTTGGGCTTCCAAAGAAAAGGACATGACATGCTCAGTATTTCCCTACATCTCTGTCTACTTCTTGATCTCCTTTAGAATTGTTCGTCTTCTTCCTGTTCCTTAATTGCCAGTGTTTCCTCAGTGTTCAGTCCTGAGTCATCTCTGTTCACTCTATAAATGCGCCCTGGCTGATTTCACCCATTAGGCATTTAAATATCCTTTAATTACATTCATAATATTGACAACTATCTCCAGAGGTCCAGACCCATATATTTGACTTTCTCAATTAAGTTGATAAACATTTCCACTTGTAATTTTCACAGGCACCCCAAACTCAACATGTTTAAAACTGAAATCAAACCCCATGTGTCCCCTCCACACATAACTCCCAAACCTCCCTTTCTGGGCTCCCCAGTGCTGTGACTACCATCTACCCCATTTCCTGTCTTCAGCAACTCCATCTCCCCGATATCCAACTAACAACCAAACCTTGATGATTTGTCTCCATCTCTCTCAAATCTGCTAACTTCTGCCCATACTCACAGCCATTGGCTTATTTCAGATCCTCCTCATTTTTCTCCTAGACTACTAGAATTTCTTAGTGTACTTTCAGAACAGAAACCTTTGGTGGGGATCTGTGCAACTCAATGATCCACCTTTCTCTGGACATCCCCTCTCCTCCACCAGTTATGTTCGTACTAAAGAATACCCTTTCCCCATCCTTGCCAGACTTCATGGGACCATCATGGACATCTGATCCACACTGGGAAACTCAGATTCTCTCCTGGAAAAGTGGAATTTGGTATAAGTATGTGCAGACAACTTAAACTACAGCAAGTGAAAAGTGGGAGCTGTATGGAAACCAAACAGAGCCATAGGAATATTGAACAGAGAAAGCCTATCTGCAGAAAAAAGAAGACCAAAGCAGGAGCAGAAAAAAAAACCAGAGATGAGACAGAGAGAAACATTCCTGATGGCCTTTTTCTTCCTAATTTCAGACCCTTGGCAAGGGTTGGTAGCACTTTTGCTTCAGGTTCCATTAGAGACATCCACCAACTTGTCTTTTTCACATTTCCCTTTTTATTTCAGCTCGTTTAAGTAGATAACTGTTACGTGCCCACAGAGTGTCTTGGTTAATACATTTGAATCCACTCACTTCTTCTCACTTGATCTCAATCCTCCCATCTATAAAACCAGAAGACTGAATTACATGAACTCTATGAAGGCTTTAATGCATTACATTCTTTAAGCAGAGTTTGTGTGCTTTTTCTATATTCAGTCTAATATGCAAAATGATGGTCACCACCAGGCCAAGGACAGTCAAATGCATATTTAGGGTTGCGGTTTTTTTTACAAGTTTTTAAACTATGCAAGTTTACAAGCAAATTAATAAACATGATTTTTTTTTTTTACAGAAGTACATATAATACATGCTTTATATATTACTTAATAAGTAACTTATGAATTTATCTAGAGCCTGTTGAGAGGACAAAAGGTTTTGTTTTTTAATTTTATTTATTTATTTATTTATTGAGACGGAGTCTCACTCTGTCTCCCAGGCTGGAGTGCAGTGGCACGATCTCAGCTCACTGCAACCTTCACCTCCTGGGTTCAAGCAATTCTCCTGCCTCAGCTTCCTGAGTAGCTGGGATTACAGGCACACACCACCACTCCCAGCTAATTTTTGTATTTTTAGTAGAGACGGGGTTTCACCTTGTTGGCTTCTGACCTTATGATCCACCCACCTCAGCCTCCCAAAGTGCTGGGATTACAGGAGTGAGCCACCGTGTCCAGCCAGTTTTTTTTTTTTTTTTTAACTGTGCACTACAATCAGTGTGGCATTGTAGAGTGAATGTATTTTTTTTTTTTTTTTTTGCAATAAGGATGAACAGTGAAAAGTATTCTCTAAATGTCTGAAAATGGCTCATTTGAAAATGGACTGGCCCACCTGCAGAGCATCAAATGAGATTGCTAAATTGCAGAGCAATGTTTTAATTCAGAGCTTCAAAAAAGGGAGTAATTTAAAAATGTACATTTATGATAACAGGTTGAAAACTGACACAAAACACTTTCTTTATGTTAAAAACAGATCTTTCCTGGGCTGGGCATGGTGGGTCATGCCTATAATTCCAGCACTTTGGGAGGTCGAAGTGGGAAGATCACTTGAGCCCAGGAATTTGAGACTAGCCTGGGCAACACAGCGAGACCCAGCCTCTACAAAATAATTTTTTAAAAACGTAGCCAGGCATGGTGGTGTGCATCTGTGGTCCTAGCTACTCAGAAGGCTGTGGTGGGAGGATCGCTTGAGCCCAGGTGGTTGAAGCTGCAGTGAGCCATGATTGCGCCACTGCATTCCAGACTGGGTGACAGAGTGCCCTGTCTTAAAAAAAAAAGTGCATTTTTGAAGATAAATCAGTGTTGTGTGAAAAAACACTTTTTTAAAGATAAATTTTGGCTTTTGCATTTTGTAAAATTCATAAGCTACTTATATTAAGTATCTAATTTACAAAGTACGTATTACATCACTGATAAAGTACTTAGTAAATAAATAGCTAAATGCTGATAGAGTCTGATTCAGCAAGCCCGAGTGGGGCCCTGGATCTATTTTTTACAAAAGCCTCACAGACAACAGAGATCATCTGCCAGTTTGAGGAACCACTGTCCCAGGATGGGGAAATATTTCAGATCTCTTTGAAATAAGAAGTAGAAACTGCAGTATACTGAGAACACTTAGAATAGAATCAGAGTATCTCCATACATGAAAAACCTCCGTGTGTGCGTATTTGTGCACACGCGTGTGTGTGTGCATGCACGCGTGCATGCACAAGACTAAATTAAATAAACCCTACCAGTGGTTTGGGGGTGGGAGAGGTGGTGAGGAAGTTCACTCATGCTGGCTCTTTTGGTCTAGGGAAGGAAGCTAATGACTTTGCAAATTCCTATTCCCCTAAAAAGACCTGCCACTGGGGGGTGGGGGTGGAATATCATAACCCACATTGTAAATGGCTATTCAAGATCCTACAGAGAAACCTCTTGCTAGCTCTCTGCTCAAGCTAAAGTTTGAACGTTAAAAAAAATCAAGTGAAAGACACAAGGTTAGTCCAGGCTCCACAAATGGTGTCCAACAAGAAGTGTTGGTCAAAGGGAAGAGAAGAGACAGACTCAGATGTGGAAATAAAATTTTCTGTTCCAAAGTCATTGCAAACTTACAGAAAGAATGCTGATGTCTAGCATCTCAAAACTCTTCCCTGGAGCTCTGAGGACTCTGTTGCTGGAAGTTAAGACACCAGTGAGAGCCCCATATTACCCCTACAGGGTTATATCTGTAGACGGTACAGTTACACCCACCGTGATCATGTGTAACTGCCACAGCCACAGAACTCCTGGCAGCAATTCAAATAAAATTCCACGTGAGAGATACCAAAAGGCAACAGAAAGAACCATCAGGAGTCAGGAGGCCTAGTTGTAGTCCGAGTTCCACAAATAACAAGCTATGACCTTGAGCAAGTCACTACACTTCACTGGCCCTCAGTTTCCTTATTTATAAAGTAAAAGCGAGGGACATAAATATCTCACCTTTGGAGCTGGATATTTCCCACATTTTGGTGATTCTTCAGGGATACGAAATATACCAAACAACCTCCGAAATTCTATACAGGGATTTGAATTACGAATTCTTTAAAAGACAACATTGCTGTCATACTGGAGGGTGGTGGTGAGCAGAGGACGGAAGTAAATTAAAAGAAGCTCCCTGACAGGTGGGAAGTAGAGGCAGGAATTAGCAAAGCATTACTTCCTTGAGCATATTCACTCTTTATGCTCCAATCACTCTGATCTCCCTAATATAGGCACATTTTTGAAACCTGAAGGCAAAGAGATTTTCTGTTAAAGATTCTCTGAGTGTTCAGGAAGTTTAATAATTTCCTTGAAAGTCACTCCTTGTATGTCTACTGTACAAGCAGTGCAAGCAGTGTGTCCACATCCTCCTGGGTCTCAGCCTCATGGCTGACAGTCCAAAGAGCCCGTTCAGCGTTAGAGCTATACCCTTAGTGGGACCAAAGACTCACTCTTTTCAGCTGCCACTTTCTTGACACGTGTACAATTTTTCCATCTGATTCTTGACCCTGAGTCAAGAGGCAACTCATTAGGTGCCCAGAGCATTGCAGTTTGTGTTTCTATTCTAAGTTGACTTCGTTCCACTTTTTCAAGTTTCTGGATATTTTTTCAAGATACAGATCTTCATCCACTGCACAAAACGTCCACTTAAAAAAATAAAGCAATTTCTTACTCTTTCTCCTGAATGGAAAAAAAAAAATGTCTTAGTTGTCTCTCCAGGTAAACCTGGGGTCTTAGCCATGTTCTGACAGCCAGCTTCACCTGACCACCCTTCCCTAGTAAGGAACCTCTTCTACAGACTAATTAACCTTCTACACTGCTCTCCAAGCTAATGGGGAACGTCTGCTTGGAGCCCTCCATGGCTGCTTCATCTCCCTTCCCAAAAAACCCACCTGCCTCCTTCAAGAAAGGCCCTAATGATTCTGGTATAGCTACCTTCTCTCCCTACCCTCTTTAACAATCTAGCATCTTCCTTAAAAAACACAATCAGGGAATCCTAACCAGGCAGGCGTGACTCCTAAGCAGATGGCAGGCCTCATAATTAGGTCATTACATAATACCTCTTCTCTAACTAGCTTCTTTCCACCTCATTCCAAGACTCTGGGTTGATGAGCTTTACACTGTGGTTACTTTAATTATAATTCGCTCTTGGGAACTCGGTAATACCATGTTTTGATAAAAGAAAAGAAACAGGGTAAGAGTATAGGAAAGTCAGAGTCAGAAGGTTGCTTTCAGCTTCAGTTTTGAAGAGTCCAGACTTGTACAGGTAACTTTTTCTCTTGGTGCCTCGGTTTCCCAACTTGTTTCAAGTTGGGAACTTGACTCAAGCCCATCCCCAGTTGCACTGGTTCTAATACAGGACTCAAGCGTAAATGTTAGATCACATGACATGATTTCTAAGGGACACTACATCACATTTAGGTGTCAGGTCAGGCTCTTGGTGACTCACCATTGAACTAGATTGCACAAGGTGGTGTCCTCACGCACACAGGCAGCGGCTGGTCTCAGTAAGATCCCAGGTCAGCATCAAGTCTTTGAACTCCCTCAACCTTCAACCCCAGGCACTCAGAGACCTTGATGACTCACCAAGAAATCTAAAGCCTTCCACCTCACTTCCAATGCAGCATCCCCACTCTGGTCTCCCTCCTTCTCCTGGAGCTATCCACACTCTAAAAATCACTGTTCCCTTTGCCCAACTACTACACTGCCATTCTTACCAATCTGTTTTTAGGGATCCTGGGTCTCATACCTGTCTCATATCTGTACGAATAGTCTACAGTGAACAAAAGTCATCTACATACATGTTCCCATTTCCTGATCACAATAAACCCAAGTTATCATTTTGTAGATTCAAAAACTGAGATCCAGGTAAGTGTTATCCAAAAAAACAACATTAAAAACTCAAGCTTTAACTGAGGATTATAAAAAGAGACTATTCTATGAAAAGGAGAGATCTATGATCTCCAACTGGCATAACATATAATGAGAGATATTCTTTTTTAAATTATTTTTTGTAGAGATGGGGTCTCACTTTGTTGCCCAGGCTGGTTTCAAATCCCTGGCTTCAAGCAATCCTCCTAGCCCGGCCTCCCAAAGTACTGGGACTACAGGTGTGAGCCACTGCGCCCAGCCTGGAGGTATTCTTAAGCTAGAGGTCCATGTCCCCACACCACCTCTGACTCCCCAAGGACCTCTGGTTAACATTTATGTTTGGTCACTGAGTTTTCCAAGTTCTGACACTGGACTGGGATAGTGGTTAGGTCGGCCCGTGGTTCCAATGGGCTGGCCTAGGAGCTTGGTGCCTGCCATCACTGCAATTCTCAGACTCCAATACCTAACACTACCCTCCTCTCTAGAGTCCTGTATCTCTCCTGCATCGTTAGAGGCAAGCCTTGAGTTCTAAAACTACTGAAAAATACCAGAAACCAAATTTAAGAATCACTTACCCAAAAAATATGTTTGGACTAGATCAAAAGTTTTACATACAATGTGGCATATGGTACTAGGAAAAGAGGATGACCTTTCAGAAGGTAGGTTCCAGGGTTTGATTTCTAGCAATGATATTTGTTTACATAAACTTGAGAAAGCCACTTAACATCTAGAAGCCTCAGTTATTATCCATAGTTTACAGATGTACAAACTTTCTCCCCCAAAGCTATTGAAAAGCACCAAAGAAAAAAATATACAAAAGTGGGCCTAGCACAGTGCTGGGCAAACACCACTTCCCTCCACCTTCCCTCTGGCACCACCCTCTGCCTGATTGGGAAAAACTCCGAAAAATATGCAGTCTACAAGAACACTGTGAGATGAACCAGAGGATTATGAACTCATTAAAAAGAAAACCAAAGAGATCAGGGTGACCACCAGTGGGGCAGGTTTTGTCCAAGCACTACATTTCTAAAATAATCATTATGCAGCTTTTTCAGGCCTTTTCCAGGTGAGATGCTTAAAAATGAACTGAGAACAAAGCAGTCAACTGAAAAGTTGTGGGCCTATGAACCTAAGGCAAAGTGGGTGGTTGAATACCAGGCTGGTAATGAGGCAGAAAGGCAGGCAGGGGACTTTTGGCACAAGGGAACCATGGGCTTTGGAGACAACTTACCACAGTGTTAAGAGGAACCATTTACAGAGCTTCAGGATCTCAAAGAGGGCCTGGCAATGATAATATTCAAAAGGCTTAAAAACACAAAAGACATCAGGAAACCTGGGTTCCAATTGTGGCTCTTCATTAACCAGCTCTGTGATCTAAGGCTAAAAACTCTTCAAAGACAAGGAAAGTATTTTTCTTTGCATTTTCTGAATCACCTAGAATAACAAAGTCAATGCTGGGTAACTACTGAATGAAGGAGTGTCTGGCTTCTGAGATCTCTGGGCCTTAGTTTCCTCTCCTATATCACAAAAGAGTTGGAAAGATTATCTCTAGGGCCACTCCCAGGCTCATGTTCATTCCATTGCTCTCATTCCATTGAGAAACACAGACAAGTTTCTCAATCCTAACAGCACATCAGAATCACCTTGGAAGTTTTTAAAAAGATAATTCTCCAGTTTCCCAGCTGGAACCTACTGAGATTCAAAATCCTGAGGGTGGTGGATTTGTGGGCGGCGGGGGGGTGGGGGGGTTAAAATCTGCACAGGTGAGCCTAATAGGCAGCTAGCTGTGAGAACCAATGCACCATGCTTTCAAATGCTTCAAGGAACAAAGGACTTGAGGCTGGGTCCTTCTTCCATATCTCCTGCCTTTCTGCCCAAATCAGCAGTCTTCATTTTTTTTTTCTTTTCTTTTTTTTTTTTTTTTTTGTGACACAGTCTCGCTCTGTCGCCCAGGCTGGAGTGCAGTGGCACGACTTCGGCTCACTGCAAGCTTTGCCTCCCAGGTTCACGCCATTCTCCTGCCTCAGTCTCCCAATAGCTGGGACTACAGGCACCCGCCACCGCGCTGGCTAATTTTTTGTACTTTTAGTAGAGGTGGGGTTTCACTGTGCTCTCGATCTCCTGACCTCGTGATCCACCCGCCTCAGCCTCCCAAAGTGCTGGGATTACAGGTGTGAGCCACCGCACCCGGCCAGCAGCCTTCATTTTCTAAAGTAAACCTGCCTCATTTCTTTTCCTTAAAAAAAAAAAAAAAAAAGACTTAAAGAGACGGTCTTGTTCTGTTGCCCAGGGTGAATGAAGTACAGTGGTATGATGACAGCTCGCTGCAGCCTCAACCTCCTGGGCTCAAGCAATCCTTCCATCTCAGCCTCCCGAACAGCTGGGACTACAGGGGCTTGCCACCATGCTCGGCTAATATATATATATAATGTATAATATATTATATATAATATATATAATATTATATATATTACATATATAATTATATATTTATGTTATATATATATATATATATATTTTTTTTTGAGATGTTGTTTCACTCTTGTTGCCCAGGCTGGAGTGCAGTGGCGGGATCTCGGCTCACTGCAACCTCTGCCTGTTGGATTCAAGTGATTCTCCTGCCTCAGCCTCCCAAGTAGCTGAGATTACAGGGGCACACCACCAGGCCCAGCTAATTTTTGTATTTTTAGTAGAGACGGGGTTTCACCATGTTGGCCAGACTGGTCTTGAACTCCTTGACCTCAGGTGATTGACCTGCCTCGGCCTCCCAAAGTGCTGGGATTACAGGCATGAGCCACCATGCCCAGTCGCCCAGCTAATATTTTTAAAATTTTTTGTAGAGACAGAGTTTTACTGTGTTGCTCAGGCTGGTCTTGAATTCCTGGGCTCAAGTGATCTTCCTGCCTTGGCCTCCCAAAATGTTGGAGTTACAAGCATGAGCCACCGTGCCTGGCCTCATTTCTTTTTTCTTTTTTTAAAAGTTTTTGTAGAGACAAGGTCTCACTATGTTGTCCAGGCTGGTCTTGAACCCCTGGCCTCAAGCGATCCTCCTACCTCAGCCTCCCCAAAGTGCTGGGATTACAGGCATGTGCTACCATGCCCAGTCAAACCTGCCTTATTTCTAAGGAGCAAGACTTTGGAGTTAGATAAGGGTTCAAATCCCAAAGCCAACACTCCATAGTAACGTGACCTGAGTTCACATATAAAATGAACAACCATCCCCTGTTCCACAGAGTCAAGATTATGTGAGACAGCATCATAAAGCATCCGGCACACATCCAAACACAGAGGCTCTTAACAAATGTTCATCGCTATCTCCTCCACTCCCTAAGTAAGGCCCTTTCCTAAGTGAGGCCCATCAGGTGGGTACCTGACATCACCTGCACCTTCAGAAAAACTCTAGTTATGGGAACTTTTGCTGATATAGGACACGCTCCACTTTCAGTATTTGTCATGGACATCAGTTTCCCCATCCCTTATAGTAAGAAAGAAGAGAAAACCCATTCTTTTAACTAAGAACTCCCTCTCTGTTATAACCATTTGTTTCAGCAATAGGTGGCTTCAGGTGATGCAGGTATCCAGAAATCCTACCCTCCAAATGATCAAAGCAGGCCTAGTCCTGGATGCCTGTGACTTCTGAGTGTTTCTGAAACCATCTGTGGGTGCTGAGCCAATTGCATCATTTTGTTACTCCTCAGTTCTTACATTTGTTTTATACTTGCTACCACAGCTACATGATTTTTTTTTTTTTTTTTTTTTTTTTTTGCTTCTTTTAATGGAGGTTTTTAAGATGTCTGCTTTAAACAGGCTGGTGTTATTGAGTTCCTCTGCATTATTTATTTTTATCCAATGGCACACGTGATCTGTGGATCAAGGTTTACTATTGTTAGGACTATCCCAGTACATTATGTAGGAGAATATTTTATAAAGAGCTCAATCTGGATCCTCTACAGAATAAATGAAAGAACTGCTACCAAAAAGGCAGCCTCTGATTTTCAAAAGAACTTCCGTTGCTTTTTAGATGCCTTTTAGAAAAGAAGGAATCCATCTTGAGAGATATATAAACAATATGCTCACATGGTTCAGAGGAAGTCAGTCTTCTTTCAGAGCCTGATCACAAGGCCATGACTAGTGTCAGCTGGGGTTAAAGATCAAAGTTCAGGTGAGAAACCAGAGTTTTCACTGAATCCCTTGGTCAGAGATGTGGCTGACTGGAGAGGATTTGCACAGTCCTTAGACCAGGAAACAAGGTGGCACTAGGTGGAGATGGGTCAAAGTCAGGAAATAAACTGAACAGAGTTCCAGAAAAGCAGTGGAGCATATACAGGACAAAGCTGAAAATATAATGATTGGACTCTGAAATCAGGTAGCAGTCAAGCAACGAGGCAGAGAGTCAAGACCTAGAAAGATCAGCAGGAAAAGGAGTCCTAGGGGCTGTGAACAGAATAGATGCAACACTGCAACTCAAAGAAAGTAAAAGAGTATTGAGGCCAGGCGCAGTGGCTCAAGCCTGTAATCCCAGCACTTTGAGAGGCCGAGGTGGGCAAATCACCGGAGGTCAGGAGTTCGACACCAGCCTGACCAATATGAGGAAGCCCCCGTCTCTATTAAAAATACAAAAATTAGCTAAGCGTGGTGGCGCATGCGTGTAATCCCAGCTACTCGGGAGGCTGAGACAGGAGAATCTCTTGAACCCGGGAGGAGGAGGTTGCAGTGAGCCGAGATAGTGCCACTGCACTCCAGCCTTGGCAACAAAGCAAGACTCCGTCTCAAAAAAAAAGTAAAAGAAAAAGAAAGTAAAGGGGTATTGGGTCCGAAAAGCTGATGGAAGTATCCTGAAAGCAGGGAGCAATCCCTAGGAATGATATTCCTTGAGCGTTCAGGTATAGATAACAGAGCACCTGGAGTAGGGGTCGGGCACAGGGAAGTGAGCAGCTCCTACTTTGTTTTAAGGTAGCTCCATTTTATCTCCACAGAAGAAAGTCAAGCAAGATAATAAAAAGAGAACACGGTCCAACTGGTTCTGATTAAAAAAAAAAAAAAAAAAAAATCATAGAAGCTAGCTCTGCCAGGCCAGGGAATAAGTCAAAAAACCTCTGAATGGCTCTGCTCACTAGGGACAACCAGCAATGGAAGCCAGACGGGAAGATAAGCTGGGAGCTTCGCTGTCACTGTATGAGCTCAGGTAAAAACAAGACTCAATCCTCTTCCTCCAGCAGAGCACATCATGTCATTCTCTACAGTCTCCACACACTAGACAAGGCGCATTAATGTCCTAGTCACTTCGGTACATATCAGAAACGTGAAAAAAGAGGCCAACTGGAGCCTGCCCCTAAACCACCCAGTTTTCATTGGTATTATGACAAAGCCCTCTCCGTAGCAGCAGAAATGCTGAGGACGTTGGGGGCTTTGGTTAGCAAAGATGCCTGAGAACAGAAGACAGCACACATTCCAAGAAAGCTACACAGAGAAACTGTTTTGATCAGTCTGTACACCCACCCCCAGACTGCCATTCCGCAGTGCCTGTCCTTCCTGGAGGACAGAGCCAGGGCAGGAGTGATTCAGCATAAGCCATCCCCACTAACCTTGTACACAGCCTACTTAATATAGCAGGTTTAGATGTCTCAATACTTTAACTGGCAACACTGAGATTCTGCATATTGCAGATATAGGAGCAAATCAAAAACCATTTTTAGATTTGCACAATTTTTCTAGTTAGGATTCCCAATATCAATACATACTATCTTTGGCTTAACCATCTACTAACTGGAAAAGTCTCAACTTCTCTGAAGCTTCATTTTCACAGTTGTAAAATGGGAATAAGTATATCCTAACAATCTTAAAATTAGTAGGAAAATCAAATGAAAGAAATCATGAGAGATTTAATATGGCAATAAAATGTACTGTCTCTTCCAATCTCCATTCCCACTTCCCCAAAACACAAACTTTATTGGAGTGATAAGACATGAAACATTGTGAAAAAATATAAGCCTACATTAAGCACCTACTATGGAAAGATGAATGTTAGCTGGATTGGTAGGGAAAGGTGTTTTTGGGAATAGATTTCAGATGATTTCTGAAAGACTGGTAAGATTGGAAAAGGCAAATCTCTTTTCTAGGTCCATATTGTATGGAGCATTTATTTAAACTGTAGTTAGAATATCTACAGTTAAGGAGTTAACATTATAAATATCACCACAGTCACTCTCTATGACTTTTAGAAATACAGAGATTTAGGCACAAAATGGAGAAAGAACTCAATTCAAAAGGTCACAACAGCAAAGAAGAAAATGAAGCCCAGTTCAGCACCCAAGCTCAACAGGAGCATGAAATAACTGGTGATCAGTCAAAACCAGTAAGGTCTACTGATCAACACCACTGTGACCCTACCCAAGAGATTTACCATATGCCACCAAGGCATGGAAGTATCATTCCTACAAACCATGGTAAACCAGGGAAAGAGAAATCAGACTATGTTGCAGGATGAAGTCTTCATAAAAGACTCATAAATCACTTTATTCTGGAGCCAAAGGGGTTAAAGTTGGTTCTATATATATACATATATATATATATATATATATTGTTTGTTTGTTTGTTTGTTTGTTTTGAGACGGAGTCTTGTTCTGTCACCCAGGCTGGAGTGCAACGGTGTGATCTCGGCTTACTGCAACCTCTGCCTCCTGGGTTCAAGCGATTCTCCTGCCTCAGCCTCCTGAGTAGCTGGGATTACAGGCGCACACCACTACGCCTGGCTAATTTTCGTATTTTTAGTAGAGACGGGGTTTCACCATTTTGGTCAGGCTGGTCTCGAATTCCTGACCTCGTGATCCACCCGCTTCAGCCTCCTCCCAAAGTGCTGGGACTACATGCGTGAGCCACTGAGCCCAGCCTGTTCTCTATTTCAAACCACAAAGACCACAGCCAGTTTAATGGAGCTTAAATTGCAAAGTTGGAACAAGATGTCACCAAGGCATCTGCTGACAATTTTCCTAACATTTTTATTAGTAACTCCCAGTTACCCTCTCCTGGTTCTTCTAGTCCACAGAGAGGTCAATAAGAGCAAATGAGGAAGTAAAGAAGAAGAACCAAGATCTTTTGTTGCAGTTTGGAATCCAAAACTGCAACAAAAGGAAGACTGCTCCAAATTCCCAGTTTCTCCAATGTCTAGACTAGAATACAATCTTCAAGAAATGGTCTACTTGAGTATTCCACTCAGCCAACGACTGATCTCTTGTCCTGCCAGTGTTTCTTATTGGGTATTGCCTCAACCCACTTTAAGGTTTATCATACCACTGCTTCTCAAGAGAGGCTAGTTTTGGCCCAAAGAGGGCAAGGGGCAATATGTGGAGACATTTTTGGTTGTCACAACTGGGGAGACAAGGGGTGCTGCTGGCATCAAGTGGGCAGAGGTCAAGGGATGCCCATAACCTAATAATGCACAGGACAGTCCCTCACGACAGCGGTCTATTTAATAAAAATGTTTGCAACTTCTGATTTAAGTGTCGAAAATAAAACTGTAAAACTATTAAAAGAAAATTACAACTGTACTATAACTTTGGAGGTAGAGACGGTTTTCTATAAACATAACATGAAAAGAGTAACCAAAAATTTGATTCATTTCTTCCTCATTAAAATGTGAAACTTCTCTGTGGCAAATAAAACAAAACCCACAAAGTTAGCGGCAACTGAAAAAAAGTTTCAACATCAAAAATGTTACACAAAATTCAATAAAGTTCTACCCTGAGATTCACAGTTCTACCCTGAGAATCACAGATTTGGCTTATGATAATTGGATTCATTTAACATCTCTTCTTCAAATTATGAGGCATTTCTTCACATTCATGAAGACTTATATGAATTTTGTACACTCCATGAACAAGTGAGCATCTTAAGGCTCATCATGCCTGTGTACTGAACAGTTACTGTGTTAAGTTCTTCTCTTACAGAACCAGTGTTTTGCTAGTTTATAAGCCTGAATAACTTTATGCATCACATTCCCTAAAATGAATTTTCTCATTGACTTTAGTTTCTACTGCGGTTTGCATTTTTAGTATTAAAGACTAAATTACATAAACATTAATTTAAAAGAATTATAACATCAAATACTGGCAAGAGTATAGTGAAATAGAAGTGTGCTTTGATAATATACATTGGAAGCATTCAGAAAGTAGACATCCATTGATCCAACAATTATTTTGGGACTCTGATGAAATATAGAAGTATGTATATTTAAAGATGCTTTATGCAGTGTTAATAACCAAAGTTGGAAACCTAAATATTTAGCACTAGGAAATTGACTAACTAGATTATGGTATATCCATGCAGCCTTAAAATAAACATGTATACTCAGTGATACGGAAAAATGTTCACAACATATTATTGAGTTTTAAAAAACAGGCTTTACAAAATAGTTAAGAGGGTATACTTTTTATTGTGTATTTTTACCCAAGTAAATTTTTTTTTAAATAAAAAAGCAGGCTTCATGTTCTCACACATAAATTTGGTATATATGTTATATAACATGTATTTTATATAATATGCAAATATATCTTATTATATACTATCTTTATACATAGAAAAGGGCTGAAGAGCTAAATACCATACCAACGTGCCACAAGTAATTAAATCTATGGGTGATATGAGCAGTTTTATATATTTTTTCTTTCATGTTTCTAAATATTTACAATTAATGTGAATTAGTTGCAGTAAAAGTTTTCAAGATAAGCTACTATTTACATCTCAATGCTCCAAACTGCATACTGGATAAAATTCCACCTTTTCTAGTTAACTGGAGAAATCGTTACAAACATTTATTACCCGTTTTTCACTCAATGCTGGGATGCCTCAGAGGCTACTAGGGTATACAATGCTGCTTCCCTCACTCATTAGGTAGCTCCAGACTGTAATTCTTTTAACTCCTCCGCCAGCTTTAATATTTCTGTCTTTGACCTTAGTGGCTCTTGCCATTGTTCACTACTGTCAGGTTGGTGTCCTTCTCCATTTTAATGTATTGCTTTTAATTCAACAGTAAATCAAAAGTATAAGAACTCATTAATAAAAATGAGAAAGAAAAAAAGACTGAGGGAGGGGACAGGGTCTCTCCTAAGGTACAAGTTGGAATCGGCTTTTGTGAGCACTTTCTACTGCCCCCAAATTTTTCTTTGGGAAGGGGAGGGGACGTAGTGGTATATCTCTAAATTCAAAGCGAGGTTTTAGCACAATTGTTCAACTGTCTCCACCGTAACACATACATCCAAAGACATTCAAAAATAAGACATATGCCCATGGACATCTGGCGCCCAAGTAAGGTCTTTAGTTCAAGCAGGAGGATCCTGTGGACTGTGTGTAGCCCCTTAGGGCAAGAGCTGTACCTCCACATAATTCTTTGTAACTCAAGAAAACTTACTGAAATTTGAAGGACAGTCATGTTATCATGAGGATAACTTTGAACTTACTTTTTTATTTATATGAATGAATTTCAAAATAAATGATTTGCAATTCAGTGCTTTATACTTAACCACATGACAGAGGTGTGTGGTAACACATAGCAGAGAGCCATGTTTTCATGGTTACTACTGCCAGGAATGTGGCTATTGAAGAAATAGAACACTACTATGTCTAATTTCCACAGGCCGAAAGTGAGGCCTCTTGTACCAAACAGTAAGCCAGGTTGTGAATGCAAAGAAAATGTTCTTGAAGGAATTTTTTCTAAGTGAATATAAACTCAAGATTTTATTGTCTTCATAATAAAAGAAAAGGTAACACTTAGAACTGGACCGCTTAGCCCTTTCTCTTCTTATCTCCTCCCAGTTCAGAATGTTTGCCTCTTTTAATAGCCAGCATTCTCTCAGATCTGCAGTTGGGCTCAACACACTCAAGCCTTAGCACAATCTTCTTTGTAGTTTTAGCCTTTTTCCAGAAAATCAGCTTAGTTTGCCCACCATAGCACTGTGCTTCCTGTAATAATGCTGCTTTCCCTGGGCATACAGAGAATCCTTGCCCTTCTTTACTATGTCACTTTGTGGGGTTAGTGCTTGCCACACTTCTTACAAAAGTCCAGCGGGTTTTAGGAACGTTCACCACGTTTGCGTGAGCACTATCAGCATGGAAAAAGTTAGGATTTTGTTTCTTTTTGTTTTGTTTGTTTTTGAGATAGAGTTTCACTCTGTTGCCCAGGCTGGAGTGCAGTGGTGTGACCTTGGCTCACTGCAACCTCTGCTTCCTGGGTTCAAGCGATTCTCCTGCCTCAGCCTCCTGAGTAGCTGGGATTACAGGCAAGCACCACCACACCTGGCTAGTTGTTTTTGTATTTTTAGTAGAGACGGGGTTTCACCAAGTTGGCTAGGCTAGTCTCGAACTCCTGACCTCAAATGATCCATCCACCACGGCCTCCCAAAGTGTTGGGATTACAGGCATGAGCCACCATACCCAGCCTCTTGAAGGAAATTTGAAGAGCTACATGAATGATATGGATAAAGTTTTAGTGTGCTGGATATAAGATCAAACCAGCCAAAACATTCTCTTAAGCCAAAGTCTAATCTAGAGCTAGGCACTACTAACTCTCTTCAATTCTATAAGGCTGAGGAGGTAAGGAAGCTCCAGAAGAAGTCTGAAGCCAGCAGAGGTTGGTTAATGAGGTTTAAGGCAAGAAGTCATCTCTATTACATAAAAGTGCAAGGTGAGGCAGCAAATGCTGATGTAGTTGTAGCAAGTTATCCATAAGATCTAGATAAGACCATTGATGAAGGTGGCTTCACTAAACAACAGATTCTCAACAGAGATGAAAAGCCTTATATTGAAAGAAGATGCCGTCTAAGACTTTCATAGCTAGAGAGGAGAAGTCAGTGCCTGGCTTCAAACCTGAGAAGGTCAGGCTGATGCTCTTGTTAGGAACTAATGCACCTGGTGACTTTAGGTTAAAGCCAGTGCTCATTGGCCAGTCTGAAAATCCTAGGACACTTAAGAGTTATGTTAAATCTATTCTGCCTGTGCTCTATAAATGGAACAACAAGGCCTGGATGACAGCACATCTGTTTACAGAATGGTTAACTGAATAATTTAAGCCCACTGTAGACTTACTACTCAGGAAAAAAAAAAATTCCTTGCAAAACATGACTGCTCCTTGACAATGCACCTAGTCATCCAAGAGCTCTGATGGAGATGCACAAGGAGATTAACGTTTTCATACCTGCTAACACAACATACATTCTGTAGCTCATGGATCAAGGAGTAATTTTGACTTTCTTTTTTTTTTTTTTTTGAGACAAAATCTCACTCTGTTGTACAGGCTGGAGTACAGTGGCATAGTCTTGGCTCACTGAAACCTCGGCCTCCCGGCTGCAAGCAATTCTCCCCACCTCAGCCTCCCCAGTAGCTGGGATTACAGGCAGCTGCCACCACGCCCAGCTAATTTTTGTATTTTTACTACAGACAGGATTTCGCTATGTTGGCCAGGCTGGTCTTGAACTCCTGACCTCAGGTGATCCGCCCACCTTAGCCTCCCAAAGTGCTGGAATTACAGGCGTGGGCCACCATGCCTAGGGAATTTTGACTTTCAAGTATTATTATTTAAGAAATACATTTCATAAGGCAATAGCTGCCACAGACAAGAGATTCCTCTGATGGATCTGGGCAAAGTAAATTTAAAACCTTCTGGAAAGGACTCACCATCTTAGATATCACTAGGACCATTCATGCTTTTCTGGAGCATGGCAGGAGCTGAGCCACCAAACCTCAGGGAGTGGGCCTCTGTGACTAGCAGTTCCCTGCTCAGGTGAATGCTGGAGGAGCCTGGTGGGGCCGTGGGCGATGCGGAAGAATGCTGGGGTATGTGGTGGTGAGTCCAGGCTGAAGCTGCTTGTTGGCCACCTTGTCTTGTCCCAGGGTGCACTCTCTGCCTTCCATTGCCCACAGGAGTGGCTGGGGGCTTTTGCCATGGTGGCGGGGGAGTAGAAGGTGAGGGTGTTACCAGTGCCTGTGTTTAGGAGGTGGCTGTTTTGTTAGGAAAAGCTACTACAAAGGGAAATATTACCAAATTGTGTCTTTTTTTTTTTTTTTTCCTGTTTTCACTGTGTTCACAGCAAATCTGAGCGTTTTACTTAAAGCGTGGAATACAGAAAACAACAAAAAACTTCAGCTAGTGCTTTAATCTCATCTGAAATTCTACAGGTGTGTGTTTTATAAGGAGTATATGGCAGAATTTTAAGCCAATCTGAGATTCTCTGTTTTTTGGTAGCATTATTTTTGAAAACTACATACTGCTAAATGTTCAACTGGTGAAACTGAAAGTATTTCATTGACAGGAAATTAATCAAGAGGAAGAACCTGCAGCTCGCACGCTTCTGAGCTGCTGTGGATGGCTCCGGCTCTCTGGACAGCCCCAGCTCCCTGGACAGCCCTTCCAAATAGGATGTCACAAGGATCCCTCACATGGGGTCTCCTGTTGCTATTGCTTCTGAGTTTCCTTGTGATGTGTTACCTCAGCCTTCCCCCACTACAATGTGACAGAACATGTAAACTGGATGTGCTTTTGGAGTATGAGACAATTTACAGACAATACCTTCACTTTGCATTTTGAGAGCATTCAAACTGCTCTCATCAAAACCCATTTCTGTACCCAGTGCAATGGCTCATGCCTGTAATCCCAACACTTTGGGAGGCTAAGGCAGGAGGATCACTTGAACTCAGGAGTTCGAGACCAGTCTGGGCAACAGAGGGAGATCCCATCTCTACCAAAAAAAAAAAAATTTTTTTTTTTTTTTTTAAAAACAGCCAGGCATGGTGGCATGCGCCACTAGTCCCAGCTACTCGCTGGGAGGATCGCTTGGGCCCAGAAGGTCAAGGCTGCAGTGAGCCATGATCATGCCACACTGTACTCCAGCCTGGGCGACAGAGTGAGATCCTGTCTCAAAATCAACCAACCAACCAACCAACCATTTCTCATCATCCCAGTAACCTCCCATCCCTCAAATATGAAAGCCACGCAGGCCACTGGAGTTACTTGAGATGAAAAAAAAAAGTGTTGGTGGAGATAAGAGAGTCTTACGTTATATCTGAAAGGGAAGACAAAATGTTAGCACTGTGCTTAGAGGGTGAACACCTTCTTTATGATGACATAATGCAACCAGATGTTTTGGATACATATAATAACATGACCTTGAAAATCATTATGGTATTCAGGTGGGTAACTGAGTTTTGCCCCAATGCCAAGTACACCCTGAATACAGACACTGATGTTTCCATCAATATTTGAAATTTAGTGAAGTATCCTTTAAACTGAAACCAGAGAAGTTTTTCACAGGTTATCCTCTAAGTAACCATTATTCCTACAGAGGATTTCACCAAAAACCCCATATTTTATACCAGAAGTATCCTTTCATGGTGTTCCCTCCATACTGCAGTATGTCGGGTTATATAATGTCCAGAGGTTTGGTGCCAAGGATCTATAAATGATGAGTCACGTAAAACCCATTAAGTTTGAAGACGTTTATGTTGGGATCTGTTTGAATTTCTTAAAAGTGGGTATTTATACTCCAGGTTCTCACTCTAGTGCCCAGGCTGGAGTGCAGTGGTGTGATTTCAGCTCACCGCAACGTCTGCCTCCTGGGTTCAAGTGATCCTCCCACCTCAGCCTCCCGAGTAGCTGGGACTGCAGGTGCACACCACCATACCCAGATAATTTTTGTATTTTTTGTTGAGACTGGGGTCCTGCTATGTTGCCCAGGCTGGTCTCAAACTCCTGAGCTCAAGCGATCCACTTGCCTCAGCCTCCCAAAGTGCTGGGATTATAGGTGTGAGCTGCTACGTCCCACCCCTTTTCTTTTTATGTATAGTTGATGTGGATGTCTATCAACTCAGATGTGTGATTGCAGCCCATGACTTTTCTTTCAAGGAGATCATCACTTTTTGGTAGATTATGCTAAGGAACATCACATGCCATTATTAACTTCACATTCTACCAAAAGCCTGGAGAAGGACATGACACTTTGTGGAAAGTGTTAAAGTTGTGGAAAATTCATGGGGAGGTCCATGTGCTAGCTTACACTGAACTGAAACTCATGAAGAACCCATAAACTAGAAACTGGAGGATTAAGGTAGGATTTATTTTGACAAAATTCAAGTCAGGCTCTTTAAAGATGATATTCAAAAGAATTAAATATAAAGTAATTGGTGGGTTTTGCTAATGAAACTAATAAGACCAAACAATTTGAACATGTCCATAGACTAGAATTTCTTAAAAGTGACAGTGAATTATAAGCTCATTAGTCCATAATAAGAAAGCAATGTAGAGTTTTATTGAACAATCTAGTCACTTAATCTTGTGTATAACTTATGTGGATTACTAATTAAAAAATATATATAGTTCTGTGTAAGAAAAAAAAACTTCACTGAAATTATATCAAACAAAATTTCATCTGTTTTTGGTCATTTAGAAGGTCCTTCACGATGTTGCAGTATTTCAGAGTTATCAATTATTATTCAATATTACCTCAAACTTTCTGGGTCTGTAAATGTTATGACAGTTTCAATACCATATAAATAGAATAGCAAATCACTCTTTACATCTGATGCTTTTCCAGTTATTTCACTGATTATTATTGATAGTTCCATTAATGTAAAGTCTTAGGTTGTTATTGTGTGTCAGTAATCTCTTGGACTTTGTTAAATATTTTACTGTGGTAATAGAGAATTAAAGCAAGAAAAGCCTTAATTATTGCCTTGTTTTTAAAAATATAGTCTGCAGTGTGTGTGTGTGTGTTTGTTGTTGTTGTTTTGAAACGGGGTCTCACTCTGTCACCAAGGCTGGAGTGCAGTGGTATGATCACGGCTCACTGCAGCCTTGACCTCCCAGGTGCAATCGGTCCTCCCACCTCAGCCTCCTGAATAGTTGGAACTACAAGTGTATGCCACCACATCCAGCTAATTTTTTTTTTGTAGAGACAGAGTCTCACTATGTTGCCCAGGCTGGTCTTGAACTCCTGGGCTCAAGGGATCCTCCCTCCTTGGCCTCCCAAAGTGCTAGGATTACAGGCATGAGCCACTGGGTCCAGCCTCCCCAATGTTTTTAGATGTCACTGTCTCATTTTTCCACCTGGAAATTAGGAATAATATAGAACACCAGGCAGTATGTTTCCTTTTGGAAAGCACTTTGAAGACAAAAAAGAAAGGAGAGACTCCGATGGCTAGAATATTATGAATATTCCAGGATTGAGTTGGAAAGAGAAGACTGAAGATCAAAGTTGCATTCTTAACCTGTCTCAGTTTTTTCATACTAACAATCAGTTTGTGAATAAAGAGGAAAAAAGGAAAAAGGAAAAAAAATTCATGATTCATGAGAAGTCAAAATACCAACATTAATAGGAGTTTGGAAGAAGCTGATTCCAACTCTCATGGATGACTTTGAGGGGTTCAGGACTTCAGCAGAGGAAGTAACAACTACAGATGTGGTGAAAATAGCAAGAGAACTAGAATTAGACGTGGAGCCTGAAGATGTGACTGAATTGTCGCAATCTCACGATCAAACTTGAACGGATGGAAGTGGCTTCTTATGGATGGCAAAAAAAGTGGTTTCTTGAGGTGAATCTACTCCTCATTGTGATGCTGTGAACATTGTTGAAATGGCAACAAAGGATCTAGAATTACATCAACTTAGCTGATAAAGCAGCAGCAGAGTTTGGGAGGGATGACTCCAATTTTAAAGAAGCTACTGTGGGTAAAATGCTATCAAACAGCATCAAAAACTCCAGACAACTCTTCCTCTTCTTCATGAAAGGAAGAGTTAATGGATGTGGCAAACTTCATTGTTGTCCTATTTTAAGAAACTGTCACAGTCACGCCAACTTTCAGCAACCACCACCCTGGTCAGTCAGCAGTTATCAACATCAAGGCAAGACCCTCCACCAGCAAAAAGATTACAACTCACTGAAGGCTCAGATGATTGTTAGCCTATTTAGCAATAAAGTACGTTTAAATTCAGGCATGTACATTTTTTAGACTTAACACTTAGTAGGCTTAAAACACTTAGTAGACTATAGTACAGTGTAAATATAACTTTTATATGCACTGGGAAACCAAAAAATGTGTGTGACTCGCTTTACTGTGACATTTGCTTTATTGCAGGGGTCTGGAACCCTGCAATAGCTAAAGTGTGCCCAAGTATACCACTGGGTGTTTTTAACATTTCTTCATATTATACACAGTTCTGGACTCTCTGACATATTAAAAACTGCTTGTGTGACTCATACAACTGCAGCCTTAGCATTGATAGCATAAGCTGTGTAACTGGGCTCAGTAAAGAGTTGTCTGATAAGATGAGTCTGTAGCCAGAAGCAATGCTTGTTTATAGGTGATTCAGCACACCGGCAGTTTATTGGGACTCCAAATGACAGCATCTTAGAGGCAAAGACAAAGGATGAAAGAGCCAAAGATAGAACAGAGCCATCGGCCAAAGCCCCAAGGGGCACTTATGACCAGAATAAACTGGGTGGACCCATCTTGAGCCCTGGGTGACCAAAATAGGAGCCCAAGGGTTACAAGCTACAGCCAATCACTATTCTCAAGAGTATGACTAGATTTCAGTTAACCTTTGCAAAGACAAAACCCAAAGACCGTAAGTAGTGAGTTAAAAAAAAAAAAAAAAAAAAAAATTGGCTTATCTGCCTAAATGGACCGAATGGTTCACTTTCTCTTGGCTTCATTCTAGCTCCAAGGGGTAGAGTCTATTCACTTTGCACGTCTCAGTTTGTTGCTTCAAATGGATGGATATTAACATTAGGACATGAAAGTTTGGTAAGGAACAGGATTTATATACAAAGTATCACCCTAAAAATTACTTACTGATTACAAAGTGAAAAATAGTAACTTAACAGTGGAGAAGCCTGGCAGATACCAGTTAACTAGATGATTTAGGTTGGTTATCAGTGATGGGACAAGTAGGCATCAGGACCTCTTGTTATGATGCACCTAGAAAGACACATCATTGCAGTATCCCAGTCAAAAACACATACCTTAAATCTAAGCACAGGGAACAGCAAAATCACTCAAATTAAGGAACATCCTATAAAGTAGAATTGGCCTGTACACTAAAAATGTCAAGGTCATGAAAGACAACGTAAGATTAAGGAGCTGTTCCAGATTAAAAGAGATTTAAAAGACATGACAACTAAATACAATGTTTGATCCTAGATTAAATCCTGAACTGAGGGAAAATGTTTTTCTTTTGCTACAATGGACATGACTGGGACAATTAGTAAAATTTGAATAAGCAGATAACAGTTTATATCAAAGTTAATATCCTGATTGTGACATCTATACTTTGTTTTTTATTTAGATTTTTTTAAGGAAATATACACTAAAATGTTTATATTATATACTGTAAATAATTGTAAAGGGATATTATATATTATATGGCTGACTTTTAAGTAACTCAGAAAAATATGTGAATAAAGATGGAATGATAAAACAAATGTAGCAAAATATTAATCATTGGTGAATCTGGGTGAAGAGTATATGGGAATCTTTTATATCATTTTTCTACTGTTTATGTAACTGAAATTCTTTCAAAATGAAATGTTTAATTAAGAAAAGAAAAGGACAAGAGGAGTGAAAAGTCCAGCCCCCTGAGGCGTTCCTGGCCACAGAGACTCAGGGTTCCGAGGCTGGCCTTCCTCCTTTGATACTGCAGTGACAAACAGGATGAGCAAAGACCTGGGAGCTGTGCAGATCTGGGTTCCAATCATTGTGCCTCACACAAACTAAGCTCACTAAAAAAAGATGGTATTTATTATTTCAAATTTTTAAAAAGCAACAGAAAAATATGAAAGGCTTCCTCATTTATTTTATGGAGCAAGTTAAGTACAGCCCTAATACCAAAACTCTGGCATTCAGTACAGGAGAAAAGAAAACTGTATATTATCCCATTTACAAATTACTAGTACACTGAATCAGGCAGTACATTAAAAGAATAGGACACCATGGCAAAATCAAGTTGGTTCAGAAAAGTAAGGATGAATGGATGGAGGGATGGACAAATATCAAGAAATTCATTAAAATAATTTATCAGTTATGGAAGTCAAAAAAGACAAAGACTTAGAAATTCAATAAAGAGGCATTTTCAATATTTGAACATCTTTTCCTTACTTTTAAATGTTTATTTTTCCAGTGGGACTGTTTGTAACTTTTCTGATTACAAAAGTAATCATGATTATTGTAAAAATTTTCAAGTAAGGCAGAAGTGGGTAGAATAGAGTTTCCTCACAGTCCATAACACTGTGGAGTCTTTCCAGCTTGTGAAAGCATCTTTACAAGTAGGTAGATCTTGAGCCAGCAAGCAAGACACAGAGGAGAGAGAGAGAACCCTATTCTGAGAACAAAAGGCAATTCCTCTGTTAGTTTGCAGGCTCTCACAAAGCATACCACTGATAAAATGGAGTCCACACTATCACCTCCCTTTCCATGATCTTCCCCCTCCTGCCTAACCAGCCATCACTCCAGAAGGTCACAAATCCACATGTGAGTCACTTCAGAGCAGCTCTCCTCACATGTAGGTTCTCACCACTCAGATACTATCCATCCTCAGCTATGAAGGGCTCTGTGTAGAAAGATAACAGGGTACAAAATATAAGATTTTAAGAGAGAACATTTAGGAATACAATTTGAAAGATGGGGAAATTAGAGAATTAAGGAGATACCGTGCAGAATTAAAATCATCATCATCATCATCTGCTTTGCAGACTACACAGTGTAAGAAGCATATTATTTAGAGAACATTTGTGTTTAAATTCTCCGGTGTTTCAGGAGTTGGCAGCAGGTTTTCAGAACTCAGACATCATTTGAGTCATGGAGAGAATTGGAAGCCTGATGCACTGATGCTGTTTTCTATCTGTGGCTGAAAAATGAGGCATTTTCCGATAATAAGA
Source organism: Macaca nemestrina (assembly GCF_043159975.1). Lineage (NCBI taxonomy): Eukaryota > Metazoa > Chordata > Mammalia > Primates > Cercopithecidae > Macaca > Macaca nemestrina. The sequence continues at coordinate 69,867,274 of NC_092137.1, forward strand.
GATACAGAATCCAAGAGGAAGCATACCCACTTCCAGTTTCAAATAACTTCCCTTGCAAAAGGCAAAGATCCTTCTGAAACTAGGTTAGAGAGTCTGATCTCATCCCTTCAGAACAACCAGAGCTCAAGGTTGCAGTAATCTGACTCTCCTGTGTTATTTTGACCAACTTCATAAAAACAAAAGCTACCTTTGATGCACCTCAATGCCTAGTCAACTCACCAGAGAATCAAATATTAAAAATTAATCAGGCTGGTCAGACACCATTCAATGTCAGGCAGCTTTACACAGGAGATGGAGCTCTGGGGTGACGCAGAGTGAATGCTTATCTTTCATGTTGTCATGAACTTGTACGATTTAGCTCACGGCCTATTTCTTCTCCTGGTCATGTCTAATTCTGGGTGGGCAGCTCTGCAAAGGCTGAGCAGCCAAGCTTCCATGTGGCCTCATTGCTTTCATGCGGCCTCATTGCTTTCATGCTTCTCCTCTCCAACTGTTCCTCTCCTCCTCTAGGTCACGACACCTCCAAATGCTCATTGCTAACTCATCCTCTCATCTTCTTGCCTCACCATAGTATCAGTGGACAAAATCCACAAGCTCGTAAGGTTCAAAGCCATCACCTCTATTCTGAAGTAGACACTGAAGGAACATGCGAGCTGACACAGGGGTGGGATTTCACAGGATGGAAAAAGAGAGGGACACACCAGGCTGAGGTAGAGACTTTAAAAACATGCAGAGGATGACTGGGGAAGTGGCAAGCGGTCCAGTGGGGCTGCACCTTAGGATCCAATACAGCTCTAGCTCTGGCACTGCTTCTCCCGGGTGCCACATCCCAACTGCACCCCAGCCTCTCTGCATGGAGTCCCTCAGATACCTCACACTAAACATACCCTAGCCAAAACCTTTCTCCTTCTTGACTCTAAATTTTGGCTAATGGAGCCACCATGCTTTCGGTCAGTCAAGCTGAAAACATAAGTCACCTCAGACTCTTCCCTCTCTGTCTCAACACACAGTACTTCAACAATTTGCATCAATGCTTCTCCAAAATGCTCTTGAATCCATTCCCTACTCTCAATTCTTCCCACCACTAATTTCAGCCTTATGTCTCACCTGGGCTTTTACAGAGCCCCAGCATGTGCCACACAAACTCCCACTCTTCCCTGGAGTTAGTCCAGTCCTTGTGTCACCATGAAGCCCTCCCTACCCCAGCAGTTTGTCCCCTTTTTCGTTGCTCTCACATTGCTGTGTACCTACCTTTACTACTAAAAGCCAGCACACAGAATGATCACTACTTAAAACATGTCTGTTTCCTCCATTCAACAGCAAATTTCTCAAGGGTAGACACTGTGTTTTGTAACTTCTGAAAAAGATGCCTCCCAAGCATCTTACATGGTATGTGAACATAGCATTTCACAATGAAATCATGGTAAACTAGTGGAAACCCTAACTATTCTCCCTGCTCTGCCTTTTCCTTCTTATGCATTTTTTTCTAACTTTTTATTTTGAATTAAGTACAGATTCACAGGAAGTTGTGAAAATAGTGCAGAGAAGATCCATGTACCCTTCATCCAGTTTCCCCCAATGGTGACATTTACAACATCAAAACCAGGAAACTGCCACTGGCACAATCTACAGAACTTATTCACTCCAGGCTGAGGCAGAGACTTTAAAAACACGCTGAGGATGTTTTACACCAGTTTTACATGCACTCATATGTATGTGTAGTTGTATGTAAATTTATAATGTGCAGATTTGTGTAACCACAACCACAGTCAAGATACAGAAACTGTTCCATCACCACACAGATCCCTTATGCTGCCTCTTTATAGTCATCCTCCTCCCCTATCTTCCCCCCGGCCCCTACACTGCCCCTAATTCCTGGCAACCACTAATATGTTTTCCATCTCTTCTACGGAAACTTTCAACAGTGTCCCATTGCCTAGAGAAGAAGGTTCATAGACCTCATCTGTGGCATTCAAGGCCTTTAGGATGTGATCTAGAGCTACTGCTCAGCCCATTCCTCCCCTCCACCCCCATAAACTCACTATTCCAGCTACGCAGGACAATTCACGGTCCTAGGAACATGCTTTGCACTTTCCTCCCTTTGTATCTTTGCTCATGTTGTTTCTATGTCTAACCTTCTCTCCCTGCTTATTCACTCAGAAGAGCCATCTTTAAGGTTCAGCATAAATACCATATTTACAAAAAGCTGCTTCCTGATTTCTACCATCCCCAAGCAACTGTTTTTTCTCATCTCTGTAATCCCTCTCTTATAGCACTCAAGTCACAAGATTATTGTGTGTCCATGTCTTCCCCACTTGACCACGAACCAACTGAACACAGGGATGTGTATTATTCACTTTTGTCTTCACAAGACCTCAGCAGTTTGACTCCACAGACTTTCGCAAATCCTTCCCTTGTACTACCTGTCACTCGCTGCACTTAGTGCTGGAGATAAAGATAAATATCCCCTGATGAGACTTACTAGGGGCTAGTACCTCAATGTCTGACTCACTGAGGATACACACAGCAACTTCTTGAATGAATGAATGATAAAAATCTGGAGGTCACTTGAAAACATAAGGCTCAGTGATCTAGAACAGACATACATCAACCTGCTGCCGCTGAATGACACTAGAAGCCACCAATCATTGATCACTCAATAAATGCTTACAAAGTGACTACTGCATGACAAGCACCTCTCTACGTGTTGGAGATACAGGAATAAACAAAACTGACACAAATCTCTGCCCTCATGGAGCTTGCACTCAAGCAGGGAGACAGGCCATAAAATAAATACATACATTAAAAAGTAGGTTAGAGGCTAAGTGTGGTAGCTCACACCTATAATCCCAACACTTTGGGAGACCTAAAGGGAAAACTGCTTGAGCTCACAAGTTCAAGACTAGCCTAGGTAACCAGGTGAAACCCTATCTTTACAAAAAATACAGAAATTAGCCGGGCGTGGTGGTGCATGCCTGTAGTCCCAGCTACTTGGGAGGCTGAGGTGGAAGGATGGCTTGAGCCCAAGAGGCAGAGGTTGCAGTGAGCCGAGATCGCACAACTGCGCTCCAGTCTTTTCTCAAAAAAAGAAAAAAAAAAAAAGTGGGTTAGATTGTGATAAATGCTATGGAGAAAAATAAAGCAAGAAGGTTTGACAGGGAGTGTTATGTGGGGGAAGAGGGTGAAGAATTTCAAATTAAGGGTCAGAGAAGGGTTCCCCAAGAAGGTGATATATAAGCAAAACTGTGAAGGGGCGAGTGGGCATAGCATGGGGCTATTTGGAGGAAGAGAACCCCAGGGAGAGGGAAGGACAGGCAGGAGCACACCTGGCATACTCAAGGACTAAAAAGAAGGGTGGAGTAGGTGAATATCAGAAAATGAGCTCAGTAAGGTAAAGGTAGAAGGAGGAGTCATCGTATGGCCTTGTAAGAAACAGGAAAGACTTTGCCTTGATTTCTGATGATGCTTTAATGCTTTATCTCTTCTACTTTTCTTTCCCATGAGTATTTGGTTATTCTCTATGACCCCCACAAGCCCCCAAAATGGTACTCAGGAATAAAATAATTTATCAAACACAGATAACGACTACTGCTAGCTACCGGATACAAAATCTATTAAACATGATCATCAAGAGGTGGGACAGTATCATTAAAGCCTTCTAGATTACACTTATCATAAGTCAACCTATTTCTAACTCAGTAATTTTTTTAAATTGATTTTTCCTTGAATCGTAAGAGTAGTGATACAAGAGAAACCCTCTCCTCTACAACTCAATCAATCAGGCCAGTGGTTGGATCATCCAGCATGTGGGCAGAGATTAGCCATGACCACTCAGCTTGCTGTGAGCAGACAGATGTTCTACAGCAGGGAGGGGGAAGAGCCTGATAATCTCATCAGGTGGAGCTGGTCAAAAGAACTGTCTTATGGGACCTCTGGGTACAATGGCAACAGGGGAACACATGTTTCCTGCCCCCAGGTCCTTTTAAAATAAACTAAAGGCACATAAAAATAGAGAAAAATATGCATTTGGGTTGGAAACCAGGAAAGATGCCATCCCACCTGCCTAGAACTTTGAAGAATATCTGCTAGATTTAGTCAAGATGGAGCAGGACCAAAGAAGGCCCAGCTAGCTTTCTAAGAAGCAATGTGTCCTGGCAATAAATGCAGGCAGCACCTGCAGGACACAAAAGAAGGCTAGGTCAGCAGACACAGAACTGCTATAACACAACCCAAGGCCCATACCAACAGCCTTCCTCAGAGCCTTGAGCAGATATTCACCCACCCAGCTCCTTGCCCAGGCCAACAGCTTGGCAGAGAGAGTGGCACTCAAGGGCTGGGTCTGGCATGGGCAGCCAGTGTAAACTCAGTCAACCTAAAATTTCCCCTTGTTCCTTCATTTGAATATGAAGAAGACAGAAACTCACAATTATCTCTCTAAGAATTCATCTCCCATGAGATTATGGTGATGACTGTAAAACTATGTTCAGAATAAGATTTAAGGAGTCAGTGTAACTATGATACTTAAGTAAGTGGTTTTTAAAAAGGGATTTCTGAAATAGGAAAGACTGAATGGAAATTAAAACTTTGAATACTGGTTTAAATAGTAATGGAGGAAAGGAACAGCAAATTGAAGACTATACAATCAAATTGGAAAAGCAAAACAAATTCCCCAAGAACTCAGAAAAATGTCAGAAGACAAAAATGAGGTAGAGATTAATTTTAACACAGGACAGAGAAAGAACATGGCAAATTAAAAGCTTGGGCTTAACAAAAAAACTTCTTAGAAATAATAAATTCAGCAAAGTTGCAGGATACAAAATCAGTTACATTTCTATATACTAACAATGAACAATATGAAAGGGAAATAAATCCATTTCATTTACAATAACATCAAAAACAATAAAATAATCAAGAATAAACTTAACTAAGGAGATGAAAGACTTGTACACTGAAAATGACAAAACAATGCTGAAAGAAATTAGAGAAGACACATATAAAAGGAGATATCTTGTGTGTATGTGGATTGGAAGACTTGTTGTTAGGATGTCAATATTATCCAAAGCAATCTACAGGCTCAATGCCATCCCAATAAAATAGGCTGGGCACAGTGGCTCATACCTGTAAGCCCAGCACTTTGGGAGGCCAAGGCAGGCAGATCACTTGAGGTCAGGAGTTCAAGACCAGCCCGGCCAACATAGTGAAACCCCATGTCTACCAAAAAACACAAAAATTAGCTGGGCATGGTGGCAGGTGCCTGTAGTCCCAGCTACACGGGAGGCTGAGGTGAGAGAATCACCTAAACCCAGGAGGGGGAGGTTGCAGTGAGCCAAGATCGTGCCACTACACTCCATCCTGGGTGACAGAGTGAGACCCTATCTCAAAACAAAAAGAAAATACCAATAAAATGAAAAATCCAGGCCGGGCACGGTGATTCAGGCCTGTAATCCCAGCACTTTGGGAGGCTGAGGCAGGTGGATCACCTGAGGTCAGGAGTTTGAGACTAGCCTGGCCAACATGGCAAAACTCCATCTCTACTAAAAATACAAAAATTAGCCAGGCACGGTGGCAGGTAAATCATTTGAACCCGGGAGGCTGAGGCAGAAGAATCATTTGAACCTGGGAGGCAGAGGTTGCAGTGAGCCAAGATTGTGCCACTGCACCCCAGCCTGAGTGACAGAGTGAAACTCTGTCTAAAAAATAATAATAAAAATAAAAAATAAAAAAAAATCCAACCTAAAACCCACATGAAACCTCAAGGGACTCTGAATAACCAAAACAAATCAGAAAAATAACAAAATTGGAGGTCACATAACTTCTGATTTTAAAACTTACTACAAAACTACAGTCATCAAAACAGTGTGGTACTGGCATAAAGACAGATATAGAGACCAATAGAATATAATAGAGATCCCAGAAATAAACCCTCACATACATGGTCAAATGATTTTTCAGCAAGGGTGCCAAGACCATTCAAGGGGGAAAGGATAACTTCTTCAACAAATGGAGCTGGGAAAACTGGATACCCACATGCAAAAAAAGGACCACCCATTCTTACCTTATGACTACATAAAAATTAACTCAAATTGGATCAAATATCTAAAAAGTTAAAACTACAAAACCCTCAGAAGAAAACATATGGGAAAATCTTCATGACATTGAATTTAGCAATGACTTCTTGGATATGATACCAAAGGCACAGGCAACAAATGCAAAAATATGCAAATGGCACTATAGCAAAAATTAAACACTTTTGACTTATCAAAGGACAACTAGCAAAAGAGTAGAAAGGCAATCCGTGGAATGGAAGAAAATACTGTATTTACAAATCATACATCTGATAAGGAGTTAACATCCAGAAAATATTAAAAATTCCTAAAATTCAATAACAGCCCTATTAGAAAAATGAACAATGGACTATAAATAGACATTTCTCCAAAGAACATATACAAATAGCTAATAATAAGCACAGGAGAAGATGCTCAACATTATTAGTCATTAGGGAAATTTAAATCAAACAACAATGAGATTATCACTTCACACCCACTAGGATAGCTATTACTAAGAAAAAACAGCAGAAAATAACAAGTTTTGGTAAGGATGTGGAATAATTGGAACCCTTATGCATTGCTGATGGGAATGTAACATGGTGCAGCTGCTGTGGAAAATGGTATGCCAATTCCTAAAAAAATTGAGCACTGAATTACCTTATGATCCAGCAATTCAATTTCTGGGTATATACCTGTTATGGCTAATATTAGGTATCAACTTGACTGGATTGAGGGATGCCTAGATGACCGGTGAGGCAGTTTCTGGGAGTATCTATGAGGGTGTTGCCAGAGGAGATTGACATTTGAGTTGGTGGACTACAAGAGGAAGACCCACCCTCAATGTGGGTGGGCACCATCCAACTGGCTGCCAACACGGCTAGAACAAAGTAGGCAGAAGGGGGATAAATAGCCCGCAGAGTCTTCTCGCCGTCTCTCTCTTCCCATGCAGGACTCTTTGCTTCCTCTCCTCCTGCCCTTGGGCATCAGACTTCCAGATTCTTCTGCTTTTGGACTTTGGGACTTGTACCAGTAGCTTCCTGGGGGCTTTTGGGCCTTCGGCCTCAGACTGGGGGCTGCACTGTCAAACAACATTGAGACTTCCTTGGTAAAACTTATACAGCACACGGTTTAGAGTTGGTTGTGAGGCTTTCAGGTTTGGACTGAGCCAATATTGGCTTCTCTCTCCCCAAGCTTGCAGATGGCCTATCATGGGACTTTGCCTTGTAATTGTATAAGCCAATTCTCCCTAATAAACTCCCTTTATATATACATATACCTTATTGGTTCTGTCCCTCTGGAGAACCCAAATACAATACCCAAAAGAACTGAATGCAGGGTCTTGAAGATAGATACGTATACCCATGTTCACAGCAAGATTTCTCACAACAGCCAGAAGGTAGAAGCAATCCAGCCATCCATCAACAGATGAATGGATAAGGAAACTGTGGTATAGACACACAATGGAATATTATTCAGCCTTAAAAGGGAAGAACATTTTGACATATACTATAATATAGATGAAATTTGAAGACATTATACTAAGTGAAATAAGCCACTCACAAAAGGCAAAATACTCTATGATTCCATTTTAGATGAGGTATCTATGTAGGCAAACTCATAGGGACAGAAAGTAGAATGGTGGCTGTCAGGGGCTGGGGGGAGAAGAGGAATTGGGAGTTAGTGTTTAATGGGCATAGACTTTCAGTTGGGATGATGAAAAAGTTCTGGAGACGGATGGTGGTCATGAGTGCACAATAATGTGAATATACTGCACGTTGTGCACATGTACCCTAGAACTTAAAGTATAATAAAAAATGTTATTCAACTGGGGATTTATTAATATATAAAGTCTTTCATCTGTTATAGAGAAAAAAAATGTGAATGTACTTAATGCCATAGAACGGTACACTAAAAAAGGATTAAAATGGTAAATGTTATATTATGTATTTTACCACAACTTTTAAAAAAGGTCTTAGGTTTAGAGTCAGCAGTCCTTCTACCTGTTAGTAGACAACTTTGTGGCAAGTTGCTAAAACTTTCTCAGAGGTAAAATGAGGTAACAATAGGGCTGTGGAGACAAATGAGATAATTCCAATAGGCACTTACTACATAAGCACTAAAAGTCAGCTCTTATTATTATGAAGAGGACTATGAGAACGGCACAGCTGGCTCTAGACATTTCACCAGAAAACGACAACAGTTGTATTTCTGAATCATTATCTAGGGAAGAATGTTTTCACATTGTTTGATATTTTATGATAAAGGTTCTTTCTAGTATCTTCTCTATGGCCCTTGCCCCCTTCACCATTCAACTCTAAACCATGTGCTGTGTAAGTTTTACCAAGGAAGTCTCAATGTTGTCTGAGGAGGCAGGCCAATCCTTGGAAAATGAAAAACTGGTACATTCATACCAAGATGGAAGACATGAGCCCGTTTATAGAAAGCAAGTCAATGACCATCTCCCAGTTAGTCAAAGCCTTCAAAGGCTCTGTGTCCTCCACTTGACTACGACATCAACTTTATGTTTTGGTCAAGGTTAAAGTATTATCTGGAGAACTGCTGACTAGGCTTCTGGACCTTTAGAAGTATCAGTGTCCTTAAGAGAAAGCAGCATTTTAACAAAGCAGGTTAGCCATGTGAAATGGCCTGAGCTCTAGATCTGGAGACCAGGAAAATTCAGTGTAAGTGGGTAATTCAAGGTCTCATAAGGCCCATCACCTCCCTCAGTCCAATGGCTCACTTTAAGACAGGCATCTTGTCAAGGAAGATGAGATGCAAGCATCTGAAAGCACAGACTTTGTGCAATCCCAACAGCTCCTAGAGTCACACCCCAAATCATGGGGCCAATGATCAAGACCCCAGGAAGAGGCGAAATCACTTCCAAGCTACAGCACCATGACACAGTAAGAAATATATATTTGGTCTTTGCCCCAATTCCTGACACACAGCACCTAAAACCCTTGTAGTAATTTCCTGAGTGGCAGGGGTGATAGGAGCATCTTTTGTTAATATTTGGTCTTAGTCCCTGTTTCCTAACACAAAAGCTTCTAAAACCCTTGAAATCTCCAGAATGCGAAGAGTATCTTTTTGTTAAGTGAATGAAATGGCTAGTGGCTGGGCTTCCTAGGTAGCTTCTGGATGGGGGCTGGTTGGCAGGGAACTCAACCATGTGATTAGAAGGTTAGAACCTTAAGTCTTACCCCTAGCCTCTGAGGAGGGGCAAGAGCTAGAGATGGAGTTAATCAACAAGAGCCAATGATTTAATCAATCATATCTATGTAATAAAGCCTCCATAAAAACCCTAAACAAAGGGGTTTAAAGAGCTTCTAGACAGCTCCCTATGTGGAGGTACCTGGAAGGTGGCATGCCCAGAGAAGGCATGCAAGCTCCATGCCCCTTCCCCTATCCCTTGTCCTATGTAGCTCTTACCTGGTTGTTCATTTGTATCCTTTATAATAAACTGATAAACATAAAGTATTTCCCTGAGTGGTGTGAGCCACTGTTGCAAATGATCCAACAGGAGGAAGGGGTAATGGAAACCCCCAATTTGTAGCTAACCTGGTACCAGAGGCTTGCAACTGGCATCTGAAATGGGGGCAGTCTTGAGCCCTTAATCTGTAAAATCTGATGCTAACTCCAAATAGATAGTGTCAGAATTAATTTGAATAGTAGGTCACCCAGACAGTGTCTAGGAAGTTAAAGAATGGATTATTAGTGTGGAAAAAACTTAGATTTGGTGTCAGAAATGTGAGTAGAGGAAATGGTTTTCCTTCTGAGCACCCTGATCAGGTGAGTCAGCTCAGAAGACAAGCAACAAAGAATTCGTTAACAAAGGTTAAAATTACTAAAATGCCTACTTCTTTTCACTTATTGTCCATGAAGAGGAGAGAGAAATACCAAAGAAACACAAAATACTGGTGAGAAAACAGGCTGAAAACAAAGGCAAGGAAGGAGAAAGGGAAGAGGAAGGGCTCATAGAAGGAAGGCAGACATGGAGTCACACAGGGACAGGTGTAATAGCTGGAAGGAGGAGTCTAGTAAACTAACTCTCATGAAGCCAGACCTGGTCAGGCCATTCCAGTCCTACCCCGTGGAGCTGGCATTTCAAGCTGAGAGCTTCCCGAGGGTGGCAGCAACAGTGCAGGGGCCCAGGTGAGGGACTGAGTCATGCCATTCTCCATGGCATTTTGTTTCCTTCTCTCCCAACCAGGAAAACAAAAACAAGAACAAAAACCTTTGCTCCCAACACCCTGTCTCCTTCACCACTCTGGTAAGTTGAATAATGGTTCCCCAAAAGAAAGGTCCATGTCCTAAGCCCAGAAACCTGTAAATGTGACCTTATATAGAAAAAGAGTCTTTGTAGGCTGTAATTAATTGAAAGATCTCAAGATGGGGGTCATCCTGGATCATCCCGGCAGGCCCTGAATCTAATGTCCTTAGAAGAGACACTCAGAGGAGAGATGCGCAGAAGAGAAGGTCATGCAAAAACTGAGACAGGGCCTGGAGTGATGGAGCCACAAACCAAGGAATGCCTGGAGCCACCAGAAGTCACAAGAGGCAACGAATGTTTCTGCCCTGGAGCTTTTGAGGGAGCACAGCCCTGTCAACACTTTGATTTCCCACTTCTGGCCTCCAGAACTGTGAGAAGGTTAATAAATTTCTACTGTCGTAAGCCACCCAGTTTGTGGTCATTTGTTACTGTGGCCCTAAGAAATTAATATGACCCCAACCACGAGGGAAAAAACAAAACATGTTGCTGTCCCCTTTCCTCATGGACACCACCAAAAACCTTCTTCCTTCTAGGGTCTTCACTTACATAGTCTACCAAGGAAACCGCATGCCCACTGGTGCTGTGCTTTCCATGTGGACTTCGACCTCAGCTTAGCCACTCCTCAGAACTTCACAGAGAAGCCCCGCAGGCCAGAACAGTTCAGTCCTGCTGGGCACTCAGCTGACCTCGTGTCACTTGGGCTCTGATCCTTATGAGAGACACAGAGGATGGGAGGCAGGGTATGTTATTTTGCTTTTTAACCCAATACCATTTAACCAAATGGAAATACAATTCCCATCTACATGACTCAAAAGATAAAGACAGACCACAGTGGAAGACGTTTTAAGAACGGGCCTGGGGAGTTTCTAGAGGAACCTCCCCAATCCTCCTTCCTCCTCACTCCTGGGTCTTGCTTTCTCTCATTTATTTTCTTCATTTCTTTCTTTCCTGTTTCTTTTTGGCTATGAATTTGCTCCTATATGAAAGAAACTATACTCGCACACAAAGAAAGTGGAAACCAAGAAATTGTGACAGTCAACCCTACTGCACTGGCTTCAACTCCTATACTTTTACAGCTAAATTCACTTCCGGGACTTGAAAACTTACTGGTGGGAGTTCAGTGTCTGCCTTCCCCACTAGACTGTAAGCTCTAGCAGAAAAAGGCCTATACCTGTTTTGTTCATCGTAATTTATGCAGTGCTTTCAACAGTGCCATTATGACCAGGGGTTTAAAATGTGTTTGTGGAATTACCAGTCTATATCAAAGGTTAAATACTAAAATGGTAAATTTTATGTTAAAGCTAAACATAGTGACTGGGCATGGTGGCTCATGCTTGTAATCCCAGCACTTTGAGAGGTCAAGGCAGGCAAATCACCTGAGCTCAGGAGTTCGAGACCAGCCTGGGCAATATGGCAAAACCCTGTGTGTACTAAAAACTCATTAGTGGGTACCACTTTCCTTTTCGGGTGATGAAAATGTTTTGGAACTAGACAGAGGTAGTGGTTGCATAACATTGTTTGGTTTTGGTTTTTGGTTTTGTTTTAGAGATGAAGTCTTGCTGTTGTCCAGGCTGGTCTCAAACTTCTGGGCTCAAGTGATCCTCCCGCCTCAGCCGCTTGAGTAGCAGGGATCACAGCCACCAGCCACCATGCTCAGCTGCACAACATTGTTAATGTACTAATGTTAATGAACACTGAACTGTTCACTTTAAAATGGTTGATTATGTCACGTGAATTTTGCCTCCATTTTTAAAAAAGAATGAAAAGAAAATGGTGAAATAAACTTGATTTTGCCATTAACAATAGAGTTCAAAGTAAAGTATACATAAAAAACTTTTTTTTTCTGACTTAATCACCAGAGTACTGCTGGTGGGGCCCAGGGTGTAAATCAGGGATTCTCAACCTGGACACTCATGATGTCGAACTGTGTAAGTCCCTGTTGTGGGGCCATCCCCGTCCCATGCACTACAGGATGTTCAGCAGCATCCCTGACCTCCATTCATTTGATGCCTGTAATAGCCCTCCCTGAGGCGTGACAATCAAAAATGTCTCTAGATATTGCCAAGTGTCTCCTGAGGGGGCAAAATAGCCACAATTGAGAACTACTGGTCTAAATGGAAAAAGCCTCTCTAGCAATTACCAAGAATTTGTTCTTTTTCTATCCCTTGTATACCTGCCAGTGTGACTCACTGTTTCCTGCCAATCCTACCAGCCACAAATGACCTATCTGTGAACTTCTGGCACCTGGTTATAATTCCCTTTTTCTAACCCCAAGTTCCCCCAAGCCACCCAGGAGGGACCCACATGCTGCTTTCTGCCTGTGCCACTTGCCAGGCCACAGATTATCCAGGGGCCCTCATCCTATCCCCAGTGCACAGTAACAGAGCTCCACTAGCGCCCACAAGACAGAAGGATGTCCTTAAGGTATAGGTCAAGGAAAACGCAAACCTACTGGTTTGACAAGTAGAACAGAGCCTTCCTGTGCCCAGGCCCTCATTCTCCATTCTCAATCAAGAACAACAAAATTCCAAACCATCACATCACCTCCAAACAGGGTAACAGGTGAAATGAAAAGGTTGAAAACCCCTGTGCCTAGAAGATATAGGTGAATATCCAAGGAATTCAATTATATCTAACTTTGAGGAACGCAATCAATTCACATCGAGTTGCTTTGACATTAATCTTTCAGAAAACCCCACAAGCTTGGGAGGAGAAACGGATTCTAATCCCAACTGAACCAAGTTGTGTAGCTTTGGACAGGCCATTTAATCCTCTGGGCATAGTTTTCTCCTTTGCAAGATCTGTGAGTTAGGCTGTTTGAATTCTAACTTTAATGCATTAATTTAATACCTACTTCCTAAATACCTACTTATTAAAAGCATATAAATAGATGAGTGAGAACCTAACCCTAACCATACCCTTAAGGAGTCCAAGTTGGGTCAGGGATGAAGGGAGAACGGCTTAGAAGACAGATAAATAAATCATTACAGTAAAATGCAACAAATCCTAAAGAGGTATGTGCCGCATGCTCGAGTGTATGAGAGTGCAAACATCAGGAACAACTAATCACATGGAAAAGAAGTCCACAGACATTCCCAGCAGCATGCTGTGCCTGCGCCTGTGAAGGGATACAGTGAAGCGCTGGAAGCATTATGGGTATAGAGGAGGCAACATTTAATGGAGATGCCTCTGCTATTCTGGTTTGTGAACACCTAGAAAGAATACACAAGGAATAAACCATTTCTAACTCAAAGATTAGGCTTCTTGGCTGACAGAGTCATACCTCCTCCTTTATCTCAAGGCGGCAGAGCAAAGATTCAGGGAAGTAGTCCTTCATCATTCAGCAACCTCTGAGGTGAAGGGCTTCACTAAGAATTAATCATTAGTCTAGTGATAAAAAAGAACCACGAGGCAACCCACCTGACCAGGAGGGCGTAAAAGTGAAAGGTGAGCAGGAGCTCCCAGCAATAAAATACAAAAAGCAAATTCAAAACCAGCTCCTAAAGATGCCTCTACAGTGACCACTCAGGTCTTTTTGTCACAAAGCCAAGACCGAAAGGAGAAAAAAGAATTCATATATACTTAAAATTAAAAATAAGTAGATATATAAATAAATATATAATACTCAATATATTAATATATAAGTAAAATACATGCAAAAGAAAAATTGGTTCCTTTTAATAAGAGGAAATTAAGCTGCCAAATAAATGCCACAAATTATAAATACCTAACAATAAAAACAACTTAGCTCCACAATCAAGCCAAAGGATAAATCATCCAACTTGCTCCATCCTGCTCCTGCACCAGCCAATATCACTTGCATCACTAGCCCTCCGATGCCATATTTTCCTACACCCCAGTGGCTCAGGGCAGGAGGTCAGAACTTTCCTTGCTCTCCTGAGTTGACTCCAAACCATCACTCCTCCACCCTCATGTAAAAATTCCTGCTCCTTTGAGCTCATGCCACGTGGCTACACTGGCTTCCACCCTGCCTTGCCTTTGTACTTCCCCCTCTGGCTCAGTCTCTAACATTCACTGATGCCTACAGCATCCTGGCTTCTCTCCACTGCAACTCCTACCATCTTTCCGGGTGGTCTCAAAATCCACTTATTCCTAAACTGCAGCCTCCAGATTTCTTCATAACACTGACCTCTGGTCCTCTCAATGACCTACATCCATGGCCACCCCCTTGACCTTGTCAACACAAATGTCAAACGTCAATCTCCCCCATTCTGACACACCCTCCAAGCCTTCCATTCTCTTAGGCTTTCATTCTGGCCTGACCATCCAGTCCTCCATGCTCTGACTCTTCCATTTTCTTCAATCAACCAATCAACCCCCTGCTTGGACAGGCTTGTCTCCCTATTCTGGCCCTATGGTTGACCATCTACACTGCTCCTTTGATTTCTGTGCACCCCTAGCATCCCCTCACACCTCCCCAACCTTGAATCAATGCTAAATCCACCTGCTCCGTTCCTAACCTCAAATCACACAGCCTTGTAAGACTGCCTCATGGTGTCCATCCTGGCCTGGGTCCTTTGCTTGTCCTTGGTTAGTTCCCTCTCCCATTCTCCTCGATGACTAACCCAACCCTCAGGAGTATCCTCAGCCCCATACTTACCATTATCCTCGGCAGACAACTTTGCCTCCTTATTCCAGAAAATTGAGGGTATCTGTTATGATTGCCTTCAATTCCCACCCCACCCCCAAGGCTTCCCACTACAAACTTATCTATATCCATACAGATTCACTCATCTCCTCCTGTCTCAGAGTGTGAAATTTCCTTCTTCTTTTCCAAGGTTCAGCCTTGATCTTATTCATCCATCCACCCATTTAATCAACAAATATTTACTGTGTGCCTATTCTATGACAGCCATGGTTCTAGGCCTGTGAATAAAACAGACAAGCTCATAAAGCTTAAGTTCCAAAGAGGAGAGACAACACACAAACAAGCAAGTTATATAGCAGAGCCAAAGCAGGGAAGGGGCAGGGAGCACTGCGGGGAGGGAGGAGCTGCACATTTTAATAGAATAGTCAGGGAAGGACTCTCTCAGAAGGTGACATTTAAGCAAAATAGGTGAGGGAGAGCAAGCTTTGGGGCTACCTAGAGGACACATTCCACAGGCAAGGGGAGCAGCAAGCAGAAGAGGCCTGAACAGGGAGGTGCAAATCTGCCCTGCTTTAAGATCACGTCATAAGAAGGAAGCCAGAATGGATAGAGAGCAATAACCAGAGGAGAAGAGTAAAATAAAAACGCAGAGAGGAAAGGGTGGGGCAGAGCATAGCACTTTCTAGGCCACAGCAGGATTTGCAGTTTTACTCTGAGTGAGATGGGGAATCACCGGACGGTTCTGAGCAGAGGAGTAACTAACATGAAATGATTTGCACTTTAAAGGATCACTCTGGCTACTGTGCTGAGTAGACTGAGGAGGCTCAGGCAGCAGTGGAGAGACCAGTGAAGAAACAGCTGCCATCATCCAGGCCAATGACAGGCTGGCCCAGAGAGACAGCAGCGAAGGCAGTAAGAAGTGGCTGGACCTTGGCTGTATTGTGAACATAGAGCAAACAGGATTTTCTGATAAACGGAATGACAAGAGGTTTTTGGCCTGAGTATCTAAAAGAATGGAATTGCAATGTTTAAAAATGAAGACTACTCCATTTCCTCCTGTCTCCTCTGGGACCTTGCTCCATGAGGAACTACCCTCACTTCTGTTTTAACCTCAATCTCTCCCCTGACCTCCTCTCTCTATCCTGGTGCCTTCCCATCAGCCTTCTGATATGCTCAAGCATCTCCCAAGCTACAATCTCTCCCTTTCTTTTCTTATGGAAATTTCTCAAAGAAATAGTCTAGACTTGGTGCTCCCACTCACCAACCCACTGAACTCTATAATTCCGTTTCCATCACTCTTCTGAATGCTCTTGCAGAGGTCAATGCCACTCCACTGGCCAATCCAGAGGACACTTTCCAGTCTTTATCCTACTTGACCTTTCTGGGATATTTGATCCTCTTTACTTCCAACTTTTTAACTGTGTTGGATCCCATGTCTGCGAGACACTGCAGTCTACTGATTCTCCTCCCACCTCGCTGGACATTCCTTCTCTGTCACCTTTAAGGGCTCTCCTTACTAAGCTACCCCTTAAATGTTGCTAAGCCTAAATTCCATGCTCAGCCCACTACTTTCCTGACTCTTGACTAGTGATTTTCAAACTTGAATACAAGTATCCCCGCATGGACAGCTTCAAACAAATTAATGTCATGATACTTAACTTTCCTAGGTATCTTTCCTTAAAATGATCTGCCCAAGTTTCCCAAAGCCCTTAGCCAACTTTAATGAAGTAAAATGTTTAAAAAGCATACCCTTTGCCCAACTCTCACTGTGGTGTATCCACCAGGGTGTAAAAAACACCACAGCCCTGTAATATACACTCATAGTACTTCCTGTCTTTCTCTGACATGTGTATTTCTTTTAAGGAGGAAGCACGGTGTTAGGTGATATACTGGTCCATGCTGGGATGTTCTGAATTCAAGTATATAGTAGAGTCGAGTGGTAGGAGTAAAGGCAATTTTGGTTGGGCGTGGTAGCTAGTGCCTGTAATCCCAGCACTTTGGGAAGCTAAGGCATCACCTGAGGTCGGGAGTTCGAGACCAGCCTGGTCAACATGGTGAAACCCTGTCTCTACCAAAAATACAAAAAAAATTAGCCGGGCACGGTGGCACACACCTGTGTGTGCCTACTCTGGAGGGAGAGGCAAGAGAATTGCTTGAACCAAAAAAAGCAATGGAGGTTGCAGTGAGCTGAGATTATGCGACTGCATCACTCCAGCCTGGGTGACAGAGCAAAACTCCACCAAAAAAAAAAAAAAAAAAAAAAAAAAACAAAAAAAACAGCACAGGCAATTTTGACAGACCTCACATGAGATGAAGAGAAGCCCTAGTAGAAGTCCAGCTGAGCCCTCAGTCAACCCACAGAATCATGAGCAATTATACGCTGCTGTTGGTTTAGGCCACAAGGTTTTCTGGTGGTTTGTTACACAGCAATAGATGACTAAAACACAATCCAAGCACACTACAAACTGATCATGGCCAACTATGAACATGTTGCCTCCCCTCATTAAACCTGTATTTTCCCTCTTTCAACCTTCCCCCTCTGCTGTGTAACGCAGCTCAGTGGGTGCCACTTCCATCTCACCCTTAGTTAGGCACTCAAACCGAAAGCCTGGAATCACTCTTGATTCCACACATCCCCTCCACTCTGAATCCAACCAGGCACCAAGGCCTGATGGTATGACCGCCAAAATATTCCTCGTCTGCACTTCTTTCTGTTGCTATCACCACTCTGCCACTCAGACCCTCACAGTCTTGAACCTGGATCACGTCAACAGCCTCCAGACTCGGCTCCCTCTGGCACCCTCCAGAAATCTAACTCAACTGCTTTTCTGATCATGCCAGCCCCTCTGACAGACTCTGAATGGAGGGCTGCGTGCTGTGGCTCATGACTGCAAGCACTTTGGGAGGCCCAGGTGGGAGGACTGCTTGAGGTCAGGAGTTTGAGACCAGCCATGGGCAACATAGCAAAACCCTGTCTCTACAAGAAAAAAAAATATTTTTTAAACCCCACAACTCTGAATGGCTCCTATACTACTCAAAGATAAACTTCAGACTCAGGCTGTCTGTGATCGAGGACATGCCTTTCTCCTCAGGCCTTTCCAAGGATGGCGGCCAACAAAAATCATAAAGGAAAAGACTGACATACTTGATAGCACAAAAATTTAAAATATCGACAAAAAGCCCACCATTAACAAGGGAAATGACAAAATAGAAAAAAAAAAACCTGCAATGTATATAACAAAGGATTAATGTCTTAAATATGTAAAGAACTCCTATTAAATCATTAAGAGACAAGTGCCCTAACAGGAATATAAGTAACGGAACGTAAACAAAAATTCACCATAAAATAAATACAAAAAACAGAGAGGGAGGGAAGGAAGAAGGCAGGGAGAAAAAGAAAGAAAAGAGAATGAAGGAAAGGAGGGAGCAAGAGGAGAAAGGGAGAGAGGGAGGGAACACGTTTAACCACATAAACAAGATGGAAGTATATGCAAGTTTAATTTTTCTGGCGGCCAGTTTGTAATTTGCATCAAAAGGTAAAATAAGCATATCTTTTGATCCAGCCATTTCGCATCCAGAAATTTATTCTAAAGAAATAATGGAACGAGTACTCAAAGGCTTAAAAAATATTCGTTACAGCTGTTTTGTAATATCTATAAAGTAACATAAATGTCTAAAAATAGGAAATTGGCTAAGTAAATTGCAACACCTCCAAACAATGGACTAAAATTGATGATGCAGACCTTTAACACAGAAAGAGAGCTGCAATCTATTGCTAAGTGAGAAAGCAGATTATAGGGGATGATGTGGAGTATATTCTTTTTGTAAAGTCTTGAATAATATATAATATCAAAATATTTACAATGACAATCTATGGGACTATGGGTAACACTTTCTCTTTTTGTCTGGCTTTATCTTCTAATCTTTCCACTATCATAATAGATTAATTTGCATGTCCAAAATAATTTTAAGACTTCTTGATTGCTTTCTTCCATATCAACCAAAGATTATACAGTATATGGAACGAGCATTCATTTCATTGCTTCAAGTTTTCTAGTTCCCAACTTTAACCTCATCTGAGAGTCTCTAGAAGGGCCCTATTGAGACATAAGCACATCCAGCACTGAACAGTAAATTACAATCCTGGAACCCTCTCTGTGGCTTCCATAAATAGAAATGGAATAACCAAAACAATATTATAACAGTGCCTAGAACAATGCCTTACATTGAATGTGTGGGGCAGAGACTGAAGAGGGAGGGTTGGAAGAGTAAGGGAAGGGATTGCAAGAAAAAAGAAAACAGAAATAAGTTGAGACTCTCCAGAAAAATGGTTATAAACACATTTCATTAACAGTAAGTGTCAAATGGTAAGCCATTATCTCTTCCAAACTCAACCTTTCTAGAATGTGAGACATAAAAAAATGGTTTCTGTGCCAACAAGAGACATAAAACACATCTATCTTGATCACAGACAAGACCCTCGAACTCTCACTAAGAGCCTCTTTATTGTCACACATAGTTCTAACAAGCTTAGTCATCCGGTGTCCAGTCCACAGCAGATTAAAAGCAGCAAATTAGAGGAGTAGTGCTAATTCAGGAAGGCACATGGATAGCAGCAAGAAAGACAGCTAACAGTCTCATAAGGAAGCAGAAACCACCATAAAACACAAACATGAAATTCAAAAAGATAGCAATCCAGGGCCATTTCATTGAAGACCAAGCTCTCTGTCTCATCTGTATCAAGCAAACACCCTAACAGATCTATAACAAAACAGTAACACTCTAATAAAATGCATTCGTAAAAATTAAAGAACCATAAGATGTTAGAGCTGGAAAGTAACTTCACTATCTAGTCCTCATTTGACACATAGAGAACCTGGTGGACAGAACTGGGAAGCAATGTGTCAGAGTACAGTATGTGGTGAGGTCACTAAACAGGTTCAGTTCAGGAGTACTTTCCACTTATGTCACGCTGCCTCTGTGGTATACATTCCAGAAGACAGGAAATATATGTATAACATATTTCAAAAACGGAAGACAAGAAATATATGTATAATATATTTCAAAATAGTAAAACTTTAAAAATTGATACACCTTCATGGGTCAGGAAAATCTCTTTTCCAACAATGAGTTGTCTCAAATGGACTCTTCATAAGACCTGGCCATTCTTCTACCTATTCTTTGTCATTTCTTCTCTCCACAAACCTAAGGAACTCCTCCATATCCTTTCTCCACTCTTCTTAAATCCGATTCAACTCCATTCACAGCATTCAACAGAAAACAGAAGCAAGAACTCCCTCAACTTACCAAACCTCACCAATTTCTCTTCCTCTGTATCTACTCCTTCTCTCCTTCCTTCCAGGTCAGTGAATGACGTACCCTTTCTGCTGTCCAAGGTCATCTCTGTTAGTTGAGTTCATGACCTCGCCTGTGACCTCCCATTCCTTCTTTGGGTTACTATATCAGTGATCCCCCAGTACTGTATTTTCAACCTCTTCCTCTCTTTGGTTGCTTCTGCTCTGCCTAATATACTCAAGACTTGTCCATTATTACAAAAATTATATCATTATTAAAAATAATACAATTATTAACAAATAATAATAAATTCTGCCCTGATTCAGCATCCACCTCCCTTCCCAGTCGATCATCAATTTCACTGCCACCTGGACTTCAGTCACTGCTCCACAGAAACTGCCAGTGAAGCTCACAAATTACCTCCATATTTCCAAATCCAATGAACCCTTATCTTGATGTCTGTAATGAGTTAATACACCAAAGTATCCATTCCCTCCATTTTAAAATTAAATTAATTAAAATTTTTTTTTTTTTTTTTGGAGACAGGGTCTCACTCTGTCTCCCAGCCTGGAGTGAGGTGGCACAATCACGGCTCACTGTAGCTTTGACCTCCCGGGCTCAAGCAATCTTCCCACCTCAGCCTCCTAAGTAGGGGGACTATAGGTGCATTCCACCATGCCTGGCTTTTTTTTTTTTTTTGAAGAGACAGAATTTTGCCATGTTGCCCAGGCTGGTCTTGAACTCCTGGGCTCAAGCGATCCCCGCCTGCCTTGGCCTCTCAAAGTGCTGGGATTATAGGCATAGGACACCAGGGCACCCAGCCCCTTCTTCTTTTAATTTTACTTAGTATTTATTTTTGTCACTTCACATCCTCCTGATTCTACCGTCAATCATTCTTTCTGCCTCCTTCATGGGCCTACTCTTTCATTCAACTGGTTTCCACTGAGCTCTGCAGATGTGCCAGGCACTATTCTAGACACTGGGGATCCAGCCATGAACAAATCAGACAAGATTCTCATGGAGGCCAAGCACGGTGGCTCACACTTGTAATACCAGCACTTTGGGAGGCCGAGGCAGGTGGATCACCTGAGGTCAGGAGTTCGAGACCAGCCTGGCCAACATGGTGAAACCCCGTCTCTACTAAAAGTACAAAAATTAGCTGTGCATGGTGGTGGCAGGTGCCCGTAGTCCCAGCTACTAGGAAGGCTGAGGCAGGAGAATTGCTTGAACCCAGGAGACGGAGGTTGCAGTGAGCCGAGATTGTACCATGGCACTCCAGCCTGGGTGAGAGTGAGACTCTGTCTCAAAAAGAAAAAAAAAAGATGCTCAAGGAGCTGAAATTCTAGAGGGGGGAGTGGGAGTGATAAATAAAAAATAAGCAAGAAAATCTGCTAATACACGCTACACAGTAAAATAAAACAGGATTGGTTCCTTACATGACGACGGTAAAGGATGGCCTCTATGCAGTGGGATTTAAGTGAACCCTGAATGACAAGAAGCCAACCAAGGGAAGATAAGAAGGAAGAACATTCCAGGAAAAGGTACCAGCCAATCCTTAGACACTAAAGAAGAAACTATGTTCTATGCTCAAAAAAGATGAAGAAGAATCACTGTGACTAAAAAGCAAGTGGTTGAGGGGAAGAGAGACACAAGCTATTGCAGGGGTTTGCAGGTCAGTGTGAGGAGTTTGGATTTTATTCCAGATGGACTCCTCTTCCTCCACACAGTCTCCTTATGAGATCTCACTCTATTTCAGTTTTCATTCCTATCTTGTGGTTTTATGACAACTCCCACTCAAACTTTTCTCTACAATGCAGGCCACTTCTATCCAACAGCATCCTGAACTACATCCGTACTTGGATTTCCACTGGTGCCTCATTAAAAAGTCCCTAACTGAAGCCCATCTCTTTTCCTCAAACACTACTCTTTCTTCTTTTTATTGACACCATTATCTACCCAGTCACTTAAGCCAATAGCCCAAGATCCAATTAGCTTTCTCTCATCTGCAACATCTAATTATTAACACTGATTTTTCTAAGTTTAAAGGAAAGTTATTAAAAGAAGGAAAGTAGAAAGAAAGGAATGGAATCTTCCACCTCCAGTAATACCTCCCCGTGAAGACCATACATAGGCCAAGGTTAACAATCCACCTCAAAACTGTTGTCTTGGCTGGGCGTGGTGGCTCACGCCTGTAATCCCAGCACTTTGGGAGGCCGAGGTGGGAGGACTGCTTAAACCCAGAAGTTTGAGACCAGCCTGGGCAACATAGCAAGACCCAATTTCTTTTTTTTTTTTTTTTTTAATGTTTTCTTATCCCAGCTACATAGGTCTAACACTTCAGTCTCATCAACCCTATCTCATTCTCCCTCCCAAACAGTGACAACAAAAACCATAGAACTTAAAAACCATGTTTGCACTAGAAGACACCTTCAAGATCACCCAGTGATCTCCTTATTCATGTAAGACAAGCTCAGAGAGGGGAAGTGATGTGTCCAAGATCACTGAGAAGGAGACCAGATAACCTACTTCCCTTACCTCATCCAGTTGTTCATCTGTGTTCTATGAGCTAACCCTAGAAGCAGGATGTGATGGTAGACTTGAACAACACTCTGTCATACCACCTTAAAGATCACCCCATAATTGCTGGGTGAGTAGACAGCCACTTAACTAACCCATTTGATGTTATACTGATTCTAACACTATGATTTTAAAAGACAAAGAAATACTTCATCTTCTGAGGAAGTCTCTATTATCTAAAATTAACTTTTTTTCAAGGAAATTCTCATCATTGGTGAGAGAGCCACCTAGAGCTGACCTTTCAAAAATGTTGTACAGCTCACAGCAAACCACCACACAGAATTTGCTGTTGATCCCTCTTTTCACTCCTCCTCTCTGAAACTAGCATGAACAGGAAGAAATATGTTTGTTCCCAGAGGTACACACAGTGCTCAACTACAGGCACCACCTCTCTAGACTCATTTTATAACTCAGCTGCTTAGTGCCATACTTATCAGTCTTTTAAAAACCATATCCTCTTTCATAAAAATGAAAATCTCATGTCTTCTCCATACTCCGACCTCTTAAGTCTACAATGTGCCTCTTTGGAGGGTATACAGCCAATCCACATCCTCTTTGAGGTTCTCTCCTTTTCTGGCTGGACCTGGAGTCAATCTATACATTTTCAAATTATATATTCCCTTCCTATTTGTGACCTGTCCCCATGCTCACTACTCCAAATACAAGCTGAAAATCACTGTCCTAATTTACTGCAGGCCAATGCCAATCAGAAACTAGAAAATGAATGTATGCTTTCCTTAAAGATGAATTTCAGTAATATCTGAGTTTTTGACACATGATCTAATCTCCATCTTTACAGTATAGCATTTAAATGGTTTAGAGTTCCTTTATATGGTTAAGATACACCTTATATCTCTACATTTGAGATCAATGGTACCAGACGCCGAAAATTTAATCCAACCAATAGAGCTTCACATAGCTTTCTGAAAGATGTTCCACTTTGCTTTGGATTTTGTTATTTCTCAACTTTACTGAAACTCTATAAGATTCAATAGTTCTCATTGTAATAAGCTAGGTGAAGTCCTCAAACACAGATCTGTTATACTACTGGAATGGGGAAAAATAAGGGAGGTTTGTATATCTCAAATCTGTCTGGTCTCTCCTGCCTGCCCAGTGAGTTTTAATTAGTACTGATTTACTGTAATATTCATCCAGTGAATTCATTCTCCAGTACCCACTGTTGCCATGTTCAAATTTAAGAGTACTCAACTGGATACAAAATAAACCTAAGGCAATAACTAATTATCTAACACTAGAAAGTAGATACAAATGAAATAAATAGTAAAATAACACTTTGAGGTTATGGGCCCAAAAAAGTTAACACAGCCAGCAAAAAAGACAGGCATCCAGAGGCAGCTGTGGTGAAAACCCTAGGCTAGGTAAAATAAATCTTAGGTAGGAATAAGGTACGTGGGTGGGGAAGGAGGAGATATCCCAGCTGCGGGGAACACCATGAGTAAAGAACTGGAAAGAACTAAATCCTTGGTACAAGGATGATGAGGAGGGTGCAGGCCTGGCAGAAGCAGCAGACCTGCGGCATTAGCACACAAGCATTTAAATTGGATAGGCAGCAGGCGCCAGGCATTCCTGGTGGGTAGAGAGGCCCATCATACTAACAACAACTTGATAGGTTAAGAAAAACTCCCTAAAACACAGGTAGCTTTCAAGAGGTGAGAGTTCAAAAATAAAGAAAATATCAAACTACAATATTTCTCTTTCTCTTTTTCCTATTCTTCATCTGGGGGTTTGTAGGGGGAGAGCAGGGGAGAGGTGAGAGAAAGCGGGGGTGGAGAGAGAGAGAGAGACGCCTGTGTGTATTTCTAAAACTCTAGCTCCACCAGGTTATACACAGAGCGATACAAATATGGCCTGATAAAAACAAAATTCATGCACCTCAATACTAAGAGTCACCATTTACAGACGGCTAACTAACATACACCAGGCACTGTGTGACGTGCTTTGCATACATCATTTAATTCTTACAACAACCCATGCTTTTGCATTTTACAAATCTACATTTTATAGATGAGAAGACTAGATCTCAGTTAACTTTTCCTAACATCACAGGGACATGTCCAGGATTCCAGCTAAGGGCTATTTACCTTCAATTCTCATGCTTTTAAACCATCACGCACAGTACTAACCTTGAAAGTCTTCTCCTAAGGAGAACATCATAGCACTCCCTTTATTCCGGGCGAAGGGGAGGAAAGACAGTATTGGATATCAGGTTTTCCAAAATCATTACTGAGTTACATCTGGTCAAGCTAAGATTTTTCTCTACAGCCAAAAAGCCCAATGAAATTATTTCTTCCAATGCTGTCCCCTTCTACTCCAACACCAAGATTCCAAGGCTTCTAAAAAGAGCAGAGGACCAAGGTCTGTGGAACAGGGTTGGGTTACCCCAGGGGAGATTAAACAAGTCTAACACACCTGTAAAATAACTAGCACTTCCTGAATCAATCAGATTCACTGACCAGAGAAAATAAACAAAGGTACTAGCAGGAGACTTGCCATCTCAGGAAATGCTGCTCAGGCCCCAGTCCTCCAGGAAGGACCCAAACTACAATGCCTTAGTTCCATTCCTTCTTCCTGTCCCCATAGGTAATAAAGTCATCATTTTGTTCTCAAATTCATGCTCAGAACCAAAAGGACAATAATCTTTCTCTTACCCTAAAGGTTCCAGTACAATCGCTGTCAGTGTCCTTGAACGCATGCAGCAAACAAATTATGTGGCATTATGTTGCTTTCTACAGGATTCAAGTCCTAGACGACAGGTATCATTATTTAACATCATTATAATGACAAATGATAATCTAGCGTATGTTTAGCCTTCTGGAATAATAATAGATAGATACCATGAGCTCTTTGGTCCAATAATCTCTCCGCTTTTCAGACAAAAATAACAAAGCTTCAGTTGGCACTGCCATTCCTTGTCTGCCAAGGTTAACACAGAGCCCAAGGAGAAAACTGACCAGCTCAAGCTGATTCACCCACAGCAGACCTCAAATGAAACTTCGAATTTCAGGAACTTGTCCTCTGCCAAGGTGGAAGTCTCATTTAAAAGGAATCCTCTTTCCTAACAATTACTTGTGACTCAACAGAAGTGGGATTGTTTTAAGGGTGCAGTGGCTAACACCTGTAATTCCAGCACTTTGGGAGGCTGAGGCAGGTGGATTGCTTGAGCCCGGGGCTTCAAGACCAGCCTGGGCAACATGGCAAAACTCCACCTCTAGAAAAAATACAAAGATTAGCCGGAGTGGTGTGCGCACCTGTGGTCCCAGATATTCAGGAGGCTGAGGTGGGAGGACTGCTTGAGCCCGGGAGGCGGAGGTTGCAGGGAGCTGACATCACCCCACTGTACTCCAGCCTGGGTGAAAAGTGAGACCCTGTCTCAAAAATAAATAAATAAATAAATAAAGTATACATAATAGGCTAAATAATAAAGATAATAGATCAATAATAATAAAAATAATAAAGGAGGGAGAAAGCAGGTATAAAATGCTACAGCCAGTATCACCTTACAAGCTAATAGTTTATTATTCTTGAGTGATTAAATTCACAGCAAATGAAAAGGCTTTTTTGCTTTGGGTATAAACACAGAACATCTGAATTATTTATGTAGGCCATTTTGTTCCTCAAAAAAGACCAAAAACATTGCAATACTTACTTCAACTTTACCAACAGAAGACCAGAACATATACAAACATGCTGAACTACACATGTTCCCTAAAACAGGCAATTTTGCCCCCCAGGTGACATTTAGCAATGTCGAGACATTTTTTCATTGCCACAGTAGGTTGTGTATGTATTATATAATTCCGGCATCTAGTGGGTAGAGGCCAAGGATACTGCTAAAGATCCCATAGTACACAAGACAGCCCTCCACAACAAAGAGTTACCCAGACCGAAATGTTAGTAGTGCCAAGGTAGCACAAATGACTGTTGACTAATGTGGGAAGAGACAGGAGTTCGGAGTTGCTCAGAAGGGCCTAATTGGCGGTGTGACTTTAGGCAAATCACCTAATTTTCAAATTTGCTTTCTTAGAATCAATGAACTAGCGCCAGGCGCAATGGCTCACGCCTGTAATCCCAGCACTTTGGGAGGCCGAAGTGGGTGGATCACGAAGTCAGGAGACTGAGACCACCCTGGCCAATACAGTGAAACCCCATCTCTACTAAAAATACAAAAAATTAGCCAGGCGTGGTGGCAGGCACCTGTAGTCCCAGCTACTCGGCAGACTGAGGCAGGAGAATGGCGTGAACCCAGGAGCTTGCAGTAAGCCGAGATTGCGCCATTGCACTCCAGCCTGGGCAACAGAGCGGGACTCCATCTCAAAAACAAAACAAACAAAAAAAATTTTTCAATGAAATAGCAATCTTTCTCAACCTATTATGGTTAAAAATCTTTGCATAATTTTCTGCACAAACTAGCTACTTGTAGAAATAAACCTCTAGCCAGGCATGGTGGCTCACGTCTGTAATCCCAACACTTTGGGAGGCCGAGGCGGGCGGATTGCCTGAGGTCAGGAGTTCCCTGGCCAACATGGTGAAACCCTGTTTCTACTAAAAATACAAAAATT
Source organism: Macaca nemestrina (assembly GCF_043159975.1). Lineage (NCBI taxonomy): Eukaryota > Metazoa > Chordata > Mammalia > Primates > Cercopithecidae > Macaca > Macaca nemestrina. The sequence continues at coordinate 69,894,652 of NC_092137.1, forward strand.
AGCTGGGTATGGTGGCTGGCTCCTGTAATCCCAGCTACTCAGGAGGCTGAGACAGGAGAGTCACTTGAACCTGGGAGGCGGAGATTGCAGTGAGCCAAGATCGCACCAATGCACTCCAGCCTAGGCCATAAGAGCAAAACTCCATCTCAAAAAAAAAAAAAGAAAAAGAAGAAGAAGAAGAAGAAATAAACCACTAAAAGTAAGGTAGAATGGCAAGTCTTTGTAGGCCCTGGTTGAGGGGAGCTGTAATAGTACTCTATCATTTACTGAATATGGACTTTGAGCTTTAAAAAAATTCCCCCCATATTCCCCTATCTGAGTGCTTCTGGTTTGAATGTATGAATCCTAATCACCAAGGTACTAGGATTCAAGTTACTAGAAGGTGGAGCCTTTGGGAGGTGATTAAGTCTTGAGAGGGGAACCCTCATGAATGAGATCAATGCCCTTATACAAGAGGCCCCAAGAAAAAAGAGAAAGAAAAAGGGCAAAAACAGGTCCCAGAAAGCAGCCCTGTCCCTTCCACTATATGAGGACACATCAAGAAGTCAGCAGTGCTGGGCGCTGTGGCTCACGCCTATAATCCCAGCACTTTGGGAGGCCAAGGCGGGTAGATCATGAGGTCAGGAGATCAAGACCATCCTGGTCAACATGGTGAAACCCCGTCTCTACTAAAAACACAAAAAATTAGCTGGGCATGATGGTGCGCGCCTGTAGTACCAGCTACTCAGGAGGCTGAGGCAGGAGAATCTCTTGAACCCGGGAGGCAAAGGTTGAGTGAGCCAAGATGGCGCCACTGCACTCCAGCATGGTGACAGAGCAAGACTCTGTCTCAAAAAAAAAAAAAAAAAAAAAGGAAGAAGAAGAAATCAGTAGTCTGTAACCCAGAAGAGGGCCCTGACTAGAACCTGACCATCCTGGTACTCTGATCTTGGACTTTACAGCCTCCAGAACTGTAGGAAACACATTTCTATTGTTTATAGGCTACCTAGTTTCTGATATTTTGTTACAGCAGCCCAGAGGAACTAAGCCAGTGAGCAACCTCCAAATGCTACGGAAGCATTATCTGACTTGAAAAGCTCATAAGGAGATTCAGCTGGAAAGGGTTGGTTATTAAAGGTCAACAATGTTATGAGAGGGCTGGGCACGGTGGCTCCCGCCTGTAATCCCACTACTTGGGGAGGCTGAGGCAGGTGGATCACTTGAGGTCAGGAGTTCAAGACCAGCCTGGCTTACATGGTGAAACTCCACCTCTACTAAAAATACAAAAATTAGCTGGGTGTGATGGCACATGCCTGTAGTCCCAGCTACCCGAGAGGCTGAGGCAGGATAATTGCTTAAGCCTGGGAGGCAGAGGTTTCAGTGAGCCAAGATTGTGCCACTGTACTCTAGCCTGGGTGACAGCAAGACTCTGTCTGGGGGGGAAAAAAAAAAAAAAAATATATATATATATATATATATATATACACACACACACACACACACACACACACATATATATATATATAAAATATTATGAGAAAAGATCCTTTGTACAAGGAAGAATTTTAAGGAAGAATCCTACACTTGTAGCTAGGAGCCTTGGGTTCAAGTTCATTCAATACTACTTCTTGCCAATATAACTTTGAAGAAGTCATCCAACCAATGTCAGCCACTGTTTCCTCATCTGTACAGCTGGAGTAATAACCATGCCTTCTACCTCTGCAGGGATGATGCAATCACGAAATGAGAGGATGTAGATATAAGGCTATTTCGCATAAGAGCAGCTTGTCCTGCCAGTCAAAGAGGCAGCAAGGTTTTACTACGCATCTCAAACGTTCTCTGTCTGAGATGCTATAGCAAATAGAGAAGTAATGGAAGACTTGGCTCCTGCCCTGCTAGTTGGCATGGTATGACCAACACACAAGAAACAAGTGAACCCCACAAGGCAATTCCATATTTCTTGCAGTGCTGGGGTCTGTGGTGCAGTCTCTAAACTCTGGGTTTGAGGAAAGGAGATCAGAGAGGACTGCAATGGTTATGAAAGATTTCGTGAAGACAGACTATTCTTAACTGAGTCTTTCTCTGTAACCGCACCTTCATGGAACCTTGCTGCATCAAGTTCACCATCTTTACCTGTGTTCTAGTCTTCTCTTAGTAATGTAAGTATTACAATATTTTTGGTCTTTTTTTGAGGAACAGAAAAAGGTAGAGAACCACTGCTCTAGACCACAATGGTCTCAAAACAGTAGTGCACGAGATGATAACGCACTGGGGTAGACAAAGAAAATAAAGGATCTTCTATTTTTATTTATTTTCATTTTAAAAAGTAAGATTTTCCAAGTAAAAAGGCAACCCACAGAATGTGAGAAAATATCTGCAAATCATGTATCTGATAAGGAATTAATGCCCAGAATATACAGAGAACTCCTAAAATGACAAACAACCCAATTCAAAAATGGGCAAAGGACTTAAATAGACATTTTCCAAAGAAGATATACAAATGGCTAATAAACACATAACAAGATGCTTGACATCACGAATTACTAGGGAAATACAAATCAAAAGTGTAAGAAGATACCACTTCACATCTATTAGGATAGCTACTGTCACAAAACAGAAAACAAGTGTCAGTGAGAATGAGGAATAACTGGAACCCTGTGCACTGTTGATGGGAAAGAAAAATGGGTACAGCTGCTGTGGAAAACAATACGGCAATTCCTCAAAAAATTAAAAACAGGATTATCGTATGATCTAGCAATTGCATTTCTGAGTATATACCCAAAAGAATTGAATGCGGGGTCTTGAGGAGATATTTGTACACCCATGTTCATAACTGTAGCAGCATTATCCACAATAGCTAAAAGGTAGAAGCAACCCAGTGTCCACTGATGAATGATGAATGTGGCATATATATATATACAATGGCATATTCCTGAACCTTAAACAGGAAGGAAATTCTGACACACGGTACAAAACAAATGAACCTTGAGGACACTATGCTAAGTGAAATACACCAGTGACAAAAGGCCAAATACAGTAATATTCCACTTATATGAGGTACTCAAAGTAGTAAAAATCATAGAGACAATAAGTAGAGTGCTGGTTGCCAGAGGCTAGAGAGAGGTGGGAATGAGAGTCGTCATTTAATAGGTACAATTTCAGTTTCACATGATGAAAAGAGTTATGGGAATGGATGGTGGTGATGGTTGCACATTATGAATATATTTAACATCACCTAAATGTACACTTAAAAATGATTAAGATAGTAAATTTTAGGTTATGTGTATCTTACATTTAAAACTTTAGAAAAAATAAAATTTTGTTCTTGTTAATATATAACATATGGCCCAACACTAGCCCTCCCATTCAGTTCATGTTCACTCACATGTCCACTATTGAGGGCTGATGGGGTGACATCTTTACAGCACACTGAGATATAGTATAGTTCATGTGTGCTTGGTTAAATGGATTCGCTGATTACATTGTTTTAAATTAATTAATCTTCACAAAACAAACTAGAGGCTTAAAAAGATTTCTACTAAAAAAAAACTTGGATTAAAGATAATGCAATCAAAAATGAGTAAGAGAATGGCAGAGCTGCCATATCTGTTCCTAGTATACTCTTCATGCATAGTCACACTGCAATGTAGACACAATCACAATTGAATAAGTTAACCAAAATCTTGTTGAGATTATTTAAAATATAGATTTGCATCCATTATCATTTATGATGAACTTCATCCTAAGTATATAATGTGACTTCAGATATCAGCTAATGATAGCAGGACATGAATATAACTTACAAATAAACAAGCATACATACATGAAGATATGGCATGTTTTTTAACTACAGCACTATTCTATCCAAAAAGTTTAGAGACTACTGCTCTAGACCAACACTGCCCAACAGAACTTGTGATGATGAAATATTCTTACCTGTGCTGTCCAAAACTGTAAGCACTAGCCACATGTGACTATTAAGCAATTGAAATGTCATTAGTGTATCTGATGAACTGCTATTTTAGATAATTTATTATTTTCTTCTTTTTTTTTTTTTTTTGACACAGACACTGACTCTGTTGCCCAGGCTGGAGTACAGTGGCGGCATCGCGGCTCACTGCAACCTCTGCCTCCTGGATTCAAGCGATTCTCCGGCCTCAGGCTCCCGAGTAGCTCGAATTACAGGCACACGCCACCACGCGCGGCTAATTTTTGTGTTTTTAGTGGAGACAAGATTTCACCATGTTGGCCAGGCTGGTCTCAAACTCCTGACCTCAGGTGATCCACCCACCTTGGCCTCCCAAAGTGTTGGGATTACAGGCGTGAGCCACTGCACCTGGCCTATTTTAGATAATTCAAATAGCCATGTGTGGCTAGTGGGCTACTGTATTGAACAGCACAGCCCTAGGCCACTAATAGATTATCACTATCTCAAAACATACAGCTCCCCAGTAAGCTGCTTTTGTGTCTTTGGCCATGTTATTCTGTCTGCCTAGAATGTTCTTCTACCTTGTCCATCTAGCAATAAGTCCTCATTTTTGAAGACACACCTCAAATGTCACCTTTCTTTAGCTTTCCCTGACTACTCCCCAACTCACAAAATTGTTGCCTTGGGTCTGTTCCCCAGCCCTTTTACATGACTCCAGCACAGCACCTGCAGCTATTTGCTCACATATCTGAAGTCCTGTGATTGTGAGGTCCTCAAGGCACAGCCATGTCTCATTTATCTCTGCATGATACCTGGCACATAGTGAATGCTCAGTAACATTTACTGAATAAGGCAGTGAATTAACTGACAAACCTTGATCTCCCAATTCATAATGCAGTATTCTTTCCACCACACCAAAATATGGTTCCATAAAATAGACCGGAGGTGAGTCTCTGCTAGCTCACAGTGCTAGATGCTACTTTAATAGACGACACGTTTCTATTATTATCATTTTTTTCTCTTTCAGATGCAAATGTCACAGTTACCTCCTAAGTAGGCTCAGAAGGCATGCATCCTTCAAAGGGTGCAAGATGAAGGTGGTACTAGTATCCTTTCCGAAGCATCAACATTCAAATATTGCAAGTTAAAATGACGGCTCTGATGCAGTAGTACTTTTTGTGTGTTTTGTTAGTATTTATCAAACCTTTCTTGTGTACTCTACATGGCGTTTCAGCTATCAAGGTGCAAGTGTATGTCACCCCTCATACCCTCCCACTCAAAAGCCATGTGAAACTGCTGCTCTCTCTTCATTATTATTTCTTATTAAATGAGCTTGACTTTGTTAGAAAGACTGAAAGAAAGAGTTTGACCATGGCAATTGCTTATTCTGGACTTCATTTCTGAATTCTAGATTTGGTTATATTTAGCAAAGCTACAACCGTCATCATGCCCAAAGCCAGGAAGAAGACACCATTCACAAACCACCCCCTGAAAATCTGCAGTTGCCTCTAAAAAGCCAGACTTCCCAGCAGGCAAAGACATCTGAAGTGGGAGGGATCAAATTGGTGTTTGCGTCAAGAGAAGGTCTCAGGTGCTTATAACTAAATCTCTCTGCCTGGCACTCAAGGTTCTCCACAAAATTCGTCCTTCTTTTTCTCTCCAATGTACCTTCTGCTCTGGTCAAACATCCTCATTATCTCCCCTGTTCATAACTTTCGGTAACACTGGTCAATTCCCTTCCCTGCCTGCTTCTGCTCAAGCTTCTAGCCTCTTATCAAACCTTCTGGGACCACTCTTTCCCCAGACACTCGCTGCTCCCTTTCCCCACAATTGGCACAGGGCTGAGGCACAGGAGGGAAGCCGTGCATTCTTGGTATCTATTCATCAGTCATTCAAAAGGTCCAGGGCCACTGAAGAAAGTAAGCAGCAAGCACCTCCAGGGAGCAACTTAAAGAATTTCATTCTACCACTCCGTGTCCTCTGTCCTTCTTTCCTTGATTCTGGGGAGGAAATGTGTACTGATGAAAATGGTAACACTAGTCAGTATTCTCAAAATGTATCATGCTGTTTCACCACTTTGCCTATGCGATTCTCTCAGCCTGAGAGGGCCTGGGTAACCCCCATCTGAAACATCTGCTGGGCAATTTCTATTCCTGTTCAAACTTCATGTCACCTGCGAACTCTCACCCCCAGGCTCTTTATCATAACATCCTTTGCCACCTAAGGTATGTATGTCAAAGGCCACGCTTAAGTGCTGGACACTTATCTCAGGTGTTGAGCTCTGTTAAGAGTCAGGCCTGTGTCCCATCCATCTCAGGATCTCTGGAACCTAATACAGTGCCTGCCACAAAGAGGCACATATGTGTTTCATATTGATACCACCAACACATTAGAATTAGGTGCCTTTAATGGAATTTTTGGTGGTTTCACACACATTTTGAAGCCTTACTAGTTCGCTATGTAGGTGGGAGAAATTATCAAAGTTTATTGATGTGGACATTTGGTACTTCTCATCAGCCTTGGACCTGGATTCCTTGAATATAAATTAGAAAACTGCTCTGAGGAGCCATCTAGTCCACCTTATAGCTCCAGAATGTTGTCTTGAATACAGTAATAAATAAATAAACATTTATTGTTTAAAGCTTAGATATAAGTCCTCGTATAGCTAAGGAAGTATGATAAAAGCACAGCTTCTCAAGCCTTCCTTGAACATTGCTCCAATTTTCCCATTGAGCTCATTCTGGAAGCTTAAACCAAATCTTCCCTTGACATCATATGCCTATTAACTTAGACATGATTTAGCATCTCATCATGGCATCTTCGCTGAGAAAGCTAGAAAGAAAATATTCTCCCTGGCACCCAGCCTAGAAATAGCCATATTCCTCTAAACTCATAACTTAAAGCCTTCACTTCCCCCAAACAGCCCCTGCTGGACTAGTTAGTGAAACCAGGCCAGGAAGGCTGATATACCAGGGGAGATATGGCAGTGCGGCATCTTTTTGTCTTGCCCAGCACCTGCTCCTTGGGGTTCTTGCAATTCCTCACGAAAAAGCACACACCAATACCCACACTAGAGAAAAAGAGATCATCAGTGGAATGTGGCGGTAATCTGGTCTGTGTTTTGAAGGCTCTCACACCACTCCTCCCTAAACTGCCTGGCCACTGCTCTGGGCACCCAGGGTACAACTCCCATGGTCCTTAAACCACTCTGGCTGGGACTGTAGACAGGTCAGCACTGGGGGACTCACAGGGAAGAGGGCGCAGGGAAGGAGCGTGGCTACCCAAAACATCTGTTAAGCCTTTAAGGAGCTGGTGAGGACTCTGCAAAGAACATCTGGCTCTATCCCCTAACAATGGGGGAAAGGAACTGCTTCAGATTGCTGTAGCTCAACTAGCTTTCACATTGCTCCCACTCCCCTTTAACACACACACACACATACACACACACACACTCTCTCTCTCCACATATATACATATGATGTATAATGCTGCTGGTAGGTAATGGCTACTATTTATTGAACACCTGAAAACGTGAATTATATATATTGCCTCATTTAATCTTCATGACCAGCCCATTAGGCAGTGGTTCTCAAAGTTGACCTTGCATCAGAATCTCTCCAGGAACTTATTAAGCCCCACACTCACAGCCTATGTAGTGAGGCCTAAGAATCTCCATTTCCAACAAGCTTGCAGGTGATAAGGATGCCCCATTTTGAGAACCACTGCCACAGGGAAACAGAGATTCAAGAGTGGTTTGGAATGTCTTGCCTACAGTTCCACAGCTAGTAAAGAACAGATCCGAATTTGAACCTAGATCTGTCTGACTCTATAGACAGTGCCGGTAACCATGCTACTGTATGTGTGAATGTATGCCTCATCTTCCCAAATTCATTGGCAGAACCTTAAAGGCAGATTCAATCACACTTTAGACCTCCCTTATTCATCTCAGAACTTCATACGGTCTTTGGACTTGGTAGGTGCTACATAAATACTTTGTATACTGGCTCCTACATTTCTACATACTTCTAAGAACCACAAATTCAAACTCAACTTAAGCCAAAGAACACAAAAAGGGCAGCATAGCCAGACCCAGTTTTACGTGACATTCTCTCTTGCTACTCCGTCTTTGCCCACAGTGCCACCACACTAACTCCTACTCACTCTTCAGTCACTTCCTTCAGAAAATGATCCTGGGCTCCCTAAAACTGGGGGCCACTGCACCCTAAGTTTATCTCTATGATGGTATTTATCAATCCACTATAACTGGCTATTTTCCATCTTTTAAAGCAGTTGGTAAAGGCCAGCTCTGGTTTAACAGCATATCCCAGAACCTAGCACAGCACCTGGCACTTCACAGGCAACTCCATAAACTGCTGAATGAATAAATGCAGAGCTGCAAGTCCTAAATTCCATGTAAAAATATCACAATACATGATGCGCAGTTCTCAAGGATGAATCCCAGAGAAGAGGAAGGCAGCCTAGGTAACAAAGACCAATTTTGCCTTTTCTCTTCCCTATCACTCTTCTCACACTTGGAGAACATGCACCGCTTAGGGCAGCATCATCCTTGATGAGACAACATCCTAGCTGAACAAAATGCTCGTGGGCTATAAGGTCAGCAGAGGCCATTCAGAGGGGAGGAAAGTGCTCTGTGGCCCTTCATTTCTCCTGATTTCTCTCTGACACACTCTCCTTTTCACCATTTCTCCACCCCACTGCAGTTAAGGGCTTTGGCACAGGGATGAAAGAGACAGATCAGACTCAAGGTGCGGATCTGGCAGCGGGCACAGAAGCATCTCCCAACCTGCACCAAAGCCCACAGGAAAGATCCAAAGGGACAGTGACTCAGGCCCCAGATAAAGCCCAGCTAGAGCAGTACTGAGATTAGAAGAGCAATAATTTCACACGGACATTAACTGTCAGGCATCTTTTTTAAAAATCGTGTTTTTAAAGTATAGGCTTCAACTCTATTCCCAGAAAACTGGGCCCTGCTGAATCCAGTGCTTACACAAGCTGAGAGCCAAACACAGTTTCCTCCTCTTCCAAACCCACCCACCAGCCTGCAACACCCACCATGGTAAGCATTTCCCAGGCCCAGGTCAGGACCCTTGCTTCAACTTTAGTTTGCAAAACGCCCCTTTTTAAAGAGGCCTCTTAGCTTTCTCTCTTCCCTCAGTAATAAAACTGTTCCCTTCCACCACCATGTTGCAGTAATAGAGACCTCTCCCTTCCTCCAACCCCTCTCGGTCTATAACACAACCTACAGCAGGTCGGCCCCATCCAATTAGTCTGAACTGCTTCATGCCAAGGAAATTGCTGCTTTTATTAAAAATAAAAGCACACTAGGCAGGCGATGGGCTGTGAAAAGTATGAGTCTGGCATAATTATGAAGGTCGAGGTTAAGGTTACCAAAAGAGACATGCAAAGCTTTCCCGAAAGCCTGGAGGAAAAAAGATGTATATCTACGCGAGTATAGATACACAGATGAAACACAGAGGAATTTACACAGCAGATCTAAATAACATGCTCTCTGACAGTGAAAAAACAAAATCAGAGCCACTCTCAAGTAATTTTTCTTTTGGTTTAAAAAAAAAAAAAAAACTAAAGCGAGAGGAAGAGGGGCCTACTAGACTGAGTTCAGAATAACCACATTTGTTTTATATAATTTTTGTTATCTTTGCTATATCCTGGGGACCCGATTACAGTTGGGTCAGGAAACAAACCTACTAGTGAAATCCACCAAGAGCCTTGGCCCTTGGAAAAACACGTTCACATTCTCCGAAAATCCTCCCTTCCTTCCAATGCCTGCTCATGGAAGTAGGAAAGTTGGGTAGGAGACGGAGAAACCCCTCTCTTCTTAAAAGTCCCCCCATCCACACCCTTCAGCCTTCACATCAAGATTTTAAGTTTTAGGAGGATGACAAGCCCATCACCCTGCCTTTGGCATAAAGCTTTACACTTTCACACATACATTTTCTTGTGTGATCCTCAAAATTTGGCTTCTCAATATTAAAAAAATAAAAATAAAAGGCCACTAACGTAAACAATTTCGGCAACCTCCCCACACCCCCATAAGCCCAGTCACTTTCAAATCTCAATTTTAAATCTCTCAAGGACAATGACTCACAGGGCAAGTGAAGGGGGAAGGGAGGGTCAACTGGTCAAAGCCCATTCATACATGCAACAACTAGAAACCACAGTACTGCAGCATCAGCACAAGATTTTAATTTACGGCGCATTGAGCCACACCGTACCTTCCGCCAACACCTCGTCCACTGTGACCTGCTGTCGCCCGATGCCAAAGACTCTTCCGATGTAGCCACTGCCCAGGCCCGAGGTGCTGCCCCCTCCTCCGCTAGAGCCGGAGCCCAGGCCAGAGCCGCCCTGCTCTCGCCGGGAGTCGAAAAACTTCTTCATCTTGCGAATAGGGAGCAGCAAAGCAAAATACCGATGGTTTCTAGATTTTTTTTTTTTTTTTTTTTTTTTTTAAGAAAAGAGATCCAAGGATTTCTTCTCGGATTTCAGCTCGGAGAGGAGCCACCCGAATCCGGCCGTGGGGGTGGGGGCTGAGGGAGGATGCCTATAGGAATATGCGTGTCAATCGCGCGGCGGGTCCCCTCCTCCTCCAGAAAGCGATTCGTGTAAGTTTAAACCTGTGATGACAGAGGAAGAGAGAGAGGATGAATCAGTAACACACTTAAAAATTCAACCGCTGAGTCCTAGGGGGAGCAAAAGCCATCATCCTGGGGAAACGCTTCATATATTTTCCTGGCGAGAAAAACCCTGGGGCTGAAAACGCGACCCCGGCCCCAGAACCCGGGATCCCCGAGCCGGGAGCTCGGAAAAAGGAGGGATCCGAGCTGCTGGGGCAGCGCCGACCCTCCCGGGCACTGCCTCCCGCTCCTCCCGGGTCTCCCCGCCGTCCCTCGAGGCAGCATCCTGGCAGCACCCACTTGAGACGGCTCGGCGGCCGGCGCCCAGCTACCAGCCCCGCGACATTGTCACGGCCGCCGGGCCGGCCTGCGACGCAGAGAGGAGGCGGCGCTGCAGCGAGAGCCGGGGCCGCGCTCGGCTCCAGCCCGCCCGCCAGCTGATCCCGGGAGCGCCGGGCGGAGACTGACCCGCCGCCCCTCCCCCGCGCGCGCTCCCGCCCGGCTCCATCCACCCAACCAGGAAGTGAACCGCCGCCGGAAGTGCCGCTTGGGGCGGCGCGGCGAGGGACCGGGGCCTCTCCTGCAACCGCCGCTCTGTCGCCACAGATGGGAAGGAGTAGACGGCGAGAAGAGGACCGGGCGAAGGGGGTCTCAGTGCAGACAGAGTTCTGGAAAAGACTGTTGATATCACCCGAGCCGCAGGGCAAGCTGGGAAAGGTAGCTCGGCGCAGTCCGGCGACTGGACTACAAATCCCAGCATGCTCCTGGAGGAGCGGGCGAGGCGCAGCCGTGGCCTCCACGGCCTGGAAGGAGGTTTGTGGGGTGGCGCGTATATGGGGACTCGGCAATTTAAACACATCCCGTGAAGAAACTGCCAACGACTAGGTTCCCCGCCGCTGTATGTTCCACTCTTCTGGAGCCATCTTATTTGCGGCCTGGCCTCCTGGCACAACGGATTCTGGATTTTGTGGTTTCCGAACGGATCGAGACTGACATCCGAAGGACGCCAGCTTAACCGCTTAGACCCTAGTGGGTCCTGTGGGTTTCCCGACGTCACCTGGGCTGAAATGGAAGCGAGAAGTGATCGGGAACATTGTGCTGGCAGTTGGATCCGGCTGCACCGGAGCGCCAGCCTTAAAATAAGTAAAACCGATGCCCTTCGCCCCTAACCTCAAAAGCTGCTTTTGCGTCTAGAGGTTATTGAGAGCCGGCTCTGCGGTCAGCTCTGAGCTAGGCGCTGTGAGAACGCTCAGTAAGACAGTGTCTCGTCTGAAAGTGTACAGGCGAGATTCAAACCGAGAAACGGCCAAAGGTTGTGTGCAAGGCAGATCCTAGGATACCAGAGGCCCAGCCCGTTGGCTTGACCTCAAACTCGGGGGCTTTTCAGCCCATGCTGCCCCTTAATTTTTCCTCCTTTGCTGACGCTGTGGGTGCGTCCCAAAGCCTGACCTTCACTATCCCCCTTGCACACAAGAACACTAACCCTAACCTGACCAGTTATTTATTTCTCACTTCAAGATTCTTCCACTGATACTTATGTTTCCCTGATACCGTCCAAGTGCTGAGGGTGGGGATGGACTCTGTGATTTGCATCTGCCAAATGCAGAAAATTTGGAAAGCCAGTTGGTACACTTTTCCGACCCTAGATTTCCTGATGGATGATGCTGAAGAGTGGCAAGTTCCTGCCAAAAACAAACAAAAAAACCTGCCATGATTTACTGATATGATTTTTCTAACCCCTGAATATGGGTTATTGTTCATTTCCGCCCGCTCTCCCCACTCCCTAGTGCTTGTCTCAGAATTTTTTTCAGCGGTATTTGAGTAGAGAAGGGTGCCCCAGGGAAAAAAATGGTTCTTGCTTTCTCCATTCTGAATACGGAGCTGAGCTCTGACTGGGCTAACAGTGGCGTTTGGTGCTGCTGCTGCTGCTGCTGCTGCTGCTGCTGCTCCTTGTTTAAAGTAGTGCCATTGTAATTAAACTCCGTGTAGAGATAGCATCTTTTCTTCTGGAGAGAGTCTGTGTTGTCACCTCAGTTCACAAATTCACGAAGCCACCTCCAGGGTGAAATGCAGCACCTATTCCCTCAAACTAAGCCCACGAAGACATGTTCTCTGCACTTTCCTTAAAAGGCCAGATTTTTGTCTAAGGAAGTTTGAAACAGACCTTAAAATAGATGAGAAAGCTCTTTTTGAATTAGACTCATTGACCCCCATTTTTCTCAGCACTTATTTGTCTTGACTTTTTTTTAAAGAAGCTCTGCTAGGTCCTAAAATCAATCTGATGCTCAGTTTTTACCTTTCTAGACTTTCTTGTTACCAGACTAGTCCAGGCTTACACAAATCTCAAGTCTTACTTCAGTGATACAAAAACTCCCAATACGCTTAAGGTAGCTAACATGCATTTATTGAACACCCACATGAATGCTTTGATCAGAAGCTGAGGGAAGAGGTTTAAAAAACAAAAATCAGATGACTAGATTGCTTGCCCTCCATTCCCTCACAGACAAATAGCAATTATAATAACAAATCCACAGTTTTTCTTGCTTTACATATATTAAGTATATAATGCTCAAAGGCACCCTATGAAGTAAAGTACCACTATTATACTCATTTTATAGGTGGGTAAGTAAAGCAAAGAGATTAGTGACTTACCCAAAGTCACACAGTAAATAGCAAAGCCAGGATTCAAACCCAAACATTTTAGCTTCAGAGCCCAGTTCTTACCTAGCTATACTAAACTGTCTACTTAGAGCAAACATTAACTGATTAAAAGACTAGTGAACAGTTAGGAACCTATGCACAAGCAGCATAGGACCAGGAGACAGGAAACCTCTGCCATGTCATAGTTGGGACCTTAGACCACTTGTGTCACTGGGCTTATTATCTCAGTTATAAAACCAGAGGTCTTGCAACTCTTAGTAATTTTTTAGTTCCTGAGTACAAAATAATGAACAGATCAACCACTATAATCTCAAAACTATCACACTTTCTGTAGAATTTGTCCCACCCTGCTTTGCATTCCTATTCAACTTTTAATGTATATTGCTGCCTCAACCAAACACCTCAAAGCCAGAGAACCGTCTTCCACTTATCTCCTTGGGCGTCCAGTATAATAGTTTACATAGAGTGTGTTCTTAGCAGTACTTAAATAAAGTAAATAATTTACTTTAAATGTGACACAAAACAGAGCTATCTGATTAAGGTGGAAAAATTGATTTGAAGTATCCTAGATGTGTTTTGAACTAGGTGTGGAAGACGCTATGGGTAAATATTCAAAGGGAGTGGGAAAAGAAAGTGACATTTACTATTGTTACAATAGCGATCTTATAACTGATGGAACAGACTCTTTGAGGCAATAAGATGCCAAAGTATAAACAAGACCTAAGACTATGTCAGGCAAGGGTTAAGTCACACATCCCTACACTTGAAGAGTAAACCATCTTCTAACTGCCACAAGGTTTTTCTTTTTCTCTGGTAGCTAAATAGACACTGGCCTGGAGATAAGCAATATTGAAACAATTGTAACTCACTGACCGCCATATGCTGACTAACTGTATCCCCCCAACCCCTGTTCCACAAACCATAAGTATAGCTTTGATTGGACAAGAGACAGATTTCAGTAACATCCTAGTAAGACACTACCAACCACAGACTGGTTCTGGCTGGTTTTCAGAGGCCGTGCACTGAGTACCTTCATGTCCTCTGCTTCACCTAGTTGTAATGCATTTAAATGTTAAATCTCCACCCCAAAGAGAACATAGGACATATATAACATGCATGTTTACTCACTATGCATGCATGTACTGCCCCCTGCTTTGTGAATAATCAAAGCTCCTGTAAGTTCTTAAATGTGTATTCTTAGCCAACTCATTGGGCATAAATTTGTGTTCCACTCTTTCCTCCCTCTAAATACCCGCTTTCAGTGCCAGAGTCTGCACTTCCCAGCCCATCAGGATCACCAACCTGCAGGCTGCAACTCTTTATAAGAAATAAAGCTCTCCTCTCGAAATTTATAAACCTTGGGATATTTCACTTAACACTATGTATCTTCCATATGCTAGTTACAGAATTAAAAAATATATGTATTATCTTGTTTTATTGTTTTATTTTAATTTTATTTATTTTATTTTTTATTTTTTTATTTTTTTTGAGATAGAGTCTCACTCTGTAGCTCAAGCTGTAGTGCAATGGCACGATCTCGGCTCACTGCAACCTCTGCCTCCCAGGGTCAAGTGATTCTCATGCCTCAGCCTCCTGAGTAGCTGGGACTACAGGTGTGTGCCACCGTGCCTGGCTAATTTTTTGTATTTTAGTAGAAACAGGGTTTTACTATGTTGCCCAGGGTGGTCTCAAACTCCTGAGCTCAGGCAATCCACCCACCTTGGCCTCCCAAAATGTTGGGATTACAGGCGTGAGCCACTACGCCTGGCCTATTTTTTTTTTTAATAATTATATAAAAAATAGAGATGGTGTCTTGCTTTGTTGCCCAGGCTGACCTCAAACTCCTGGACTCAGGTGATCCTCCCACCTCGGCCTCCCAAAGTGCTGAGATTACAGACGGGAGCCACCGTGCCTGGCCAATATTATTTTATTTAATCTTCATGTTTGCCTCCAAAGTAGACAGTATTATCTATTTTATCAAAGAAAATACTGTTATAATATTATTCCCAATTTTATAGATGAACATGAAGATTTTGTTAGCAGATGAACATGTATGGTTTGTTAGGTTTGAAGGAAATGATTTGACCTGTGGTACACCTAAATCATGTCACCATAAACCCAGTGTGCTGTATCTTTGAGGAAATCAAAGGAAAGGAGACCACCATTAATTAAAATCCTTAACTAAGTCCAGCACTATGTTGGGTATTTAATCATACCATTTAACCCACACAATACATCTATGAGGTGTGCATTACTTTTATTGGTGTGGAAACAGAGGTTGAGCAGGGTTAGAGTCTGTCACCTGTTTCTACAAAACATCTTGAAAAGGGCAGAGCCAAGACTGACCTCAAAACCCACATCATTTTCATTACACCATATAGGCTTTCTGTGTTGCTGTCTTTTAGCGAAGTGGAAATTGTTAGAAATGCAAATTTTGGAGCCCCATCCAGACCTACTGAATAAGAGGGAGGGGCAGAGGCAGCAGTTTCTGTTCACAAACCTTTCAGGTAATTCTAACACACATTCAAGTTTGAGAACCACTGTTTAGCAGACGCGAACTTATAAGAACCATGTCCTTTTTAAAAAAATGACAGTTTTTGCCCGGGTGTGCTGGCTCACGCCTGTAATCCCAACACTTTGGGAGGCCAAGGCAGGTGGATCACCTGAGGTCAGGACTTCGAGACCAGCCTGGCCAAGATGGTGAAATCCCGTCTCTACTAAAAATACAAAAATTAGCCGGGCATGGTGGCATGTACCTGTAATAGCAGCTCAGGAGGCTGAGGCACGAGAATCACTTTAACCCAGGAGGTGGAGGTTGCAGTGAGCCGAGATTGCACCACTGCATTCCATCCTGGGAGACAAGTAAGACTCGGTCTCAAAAAAAAAAAAAAAAGACGTTTCTTGATCTTTTTATTTAAATTTTAAATTTTATTTTCTTTTTCCTTTTTATTTTCCTTTAATTTTTTTGAGATGGAGTTTTGCTGTTGTTACCCAGGCTGGAGTGCAATGGCGTGATCTTGGCTCACCGCAACTTCTGCCTCCCGGGTTCAAGTGATTCTCCTGCCTTAGCCTTCTTAAGTAGCCGGGATTACAGGTGTGCGCCACCACGCCTGGCTAATTTTGTATTTTTAGTAGAGACGGAGTTTCTCCATGTTGGTCAGGTTGGTCTCGAACTCCCAACCTCAGGTGATCTGCCCACCTCAGCCTCCCAAAGTGCTGGGATTACAGGTGTGAGCCACCACGCCCAGCCTAATTTTCTTTTTTAAACTGAGCCTTGTCTTCTTATTTTCCACTTGATTTGGGTTTTGAATTTTAAGAAAGTAATTATGTGCTCATTGAAGAAAGTAGATAGAAGAAAATAAAAGTCAGCTGTAATTCTACCACTCAGTGATAACTGCTATTGACATTTTGATCAATTTCCTTTTAGCGTTTTTCCATATATAAGTACATTTTTACTATATTAGATCACATTGTATATTTAATTTTTTTTTCATTTCATAGTTTCCTATTTCATTGTATATTCTCCAAAATATTCTTTTAGTGGCTGCTTAATAATCAGTGCTTTACTGTCAATTTTTTTTAAATGTTGCTTTTTATGTACAATTAGAATGAATATTCTCTTGTATGCTTCTTTGATTTTCTTTCTTCTTCTTTTTTTTTTTTTTAAGACAGGGTCTTGACCTACCACCCAGGCTGGAGTGCAGTGGCACAACCTCAGCTCATTGCAGCCTCAACCTCCTGGGCTCAAGCAGTCCTCTCAGACCACCATGCCTGGCTTTTTAAATTTTTTTATTTTTGTAGAGACAAGGTTTCACCATGTTGCCCAGGCTGGTCTTGAGCTCCTGAACTCAAAGCAATCCACCCGCATCAGCCTCCCAAAGTGCTGGGTTTAAAGGTGTGAACCACTGCGCCTGGCCTGATGTTGGTTTTTGTTTTGTTTTGTTTTGTTTTGTTTGAGAAGGACCCTTGCTCTGTCTTCCATGCTGGAGTGTAATGGTGCAATCTCGGCTCACTGCAGCCACCACCTCCTGGGTTCAAGTGATTCTCCCGCCTAAGCCTCCAGAATAGCTGGGATTACAGGCACCTGCCATCATGCCCGGCTAATTTTTGTATTTTTTGTAGGCACAGGGTTTCACCGTGTTGGCCAGGCTGGTCTTGAACTCCTGACCTCAGGTAATCCACCCACCTCAGCCTCCCAAATTGCTGGGATTATAGGCGTGAGCCACCACGCCTGGCCCCCTGATTTTCTTTCTAAGGCTATGTTGTTATAAATGAAATAACTGGGTCAAAAGGTATGAATGTTTTTACAGCTAGAGAACCAAAGTACCCTCCAGGAGATTGATACTGATTTGTTCTCCACTCACTGATCCAGTAAACAAATATTTATTAAGCACCACGTGCAAGACTTTAGAAAGTTTATTAAAATAAACAAGATAGTTAACACTCCTTGCCTTCAAGGAGCTATTGGCGGTTTTTGTTTCCTTTTTTTTCCTTTGAGACAGGGTCTTGCTCTGTCACCCAGGCTGGAGTGCAGTGGCATGATCATAACCGGAGGCTTTCAAGGGATCCACCCACCTCAGCTTCCTGTATGACTGGTGCACAGCACCACGCCCAGCTAATTATTTCTTAATTTTTTGTAGAGACAGAGTGTTGCTATGTTGCCTAGTCTGATGCTGAACTCCTGGCCTCAAGCAATCCTCCTCCCTCGGCCTCCCAAAGTGTTGGGATTACAGGCATAGCCACTGTGCCTGGCTAGAGCTTTTGATCTTAAAAGAAGGCATTAAATCCTAACTATTTCCATACCCTTGCCAGCTCTGAGTTTGTGCAGTTTGAAAAGAAATCCATTTCGTTTTGTTAGGTAGGAATAGTGTTTATTGTTGTCATTGTTTAAATTAGTGAGGTTGAACAATTTTTCCTGTTCATTTATTTATTCATCAGTTGTTTATTAAGAATCTATTATATGCTGAAACAGTGCTAGGCACTGAAATATGATAAAGAAGATGGACATGTGTTTTCCTTCACAGAGTTTATAATCTAGTAATTATTGGATGTATATATTTCTTCATTTCTAAATTGTATCCTTTTCCATTTTTCCACTGGAGCATTTATTTTTAAGAATTGATTTGAGAGTGCTCCTTTATTCAATCAGTATGTAATGAACTACCATGTACTAAACAATATGGTGCAAAACAGGATAAACAAGGTTTCCCTTCCTAGAGAGCTCATGTTGGGGTCAGGGCAAAGAGAACACAATAAATAAGCCAGAGAGTCAAGACAAATGTCAGATACTGATTAATGCTGTGCAAATAATTATACTAGAATGATGTGATAGTGTCTGAATGACAACTTGAGATTGGATGTTCAATTCTTTATTAATGACATTAATTGAAACCTATTATCACATAAATGGAAAATCCTTTTTCTCCAGTTTGATATTAACCTTTTTTTTTTTTTTTTTGATGAAGGGTTGTTTTTAAAACTTTTTTCCTGGTTATGATAATACATAATCATTTTGCAACATTTGGAAACATATAAAAGCAGAAAAAATAATAAACCTCAGTTGCTTTCATTACTTATAAGTAAACCCTATCAACAGGTACTTGGATATCCTTTCTGCATTTTTCAGTGTGTGTGTGTGTGTGTGTGTGGTGTGTATGCATGTGTGTAATTTTATTTGATAGAGAATATAATCTACCACAACTTGCTTTTTTCACTATGTGCAAAGAAGCTCTGTCAGTTGCTGGGAATAAAAAATGACAAAATTATAAATAAAAATAGGCATGATACATGCCTATTTTAAAAATCATAGATTTCTTTAACTGGCAAGGGAAGGGGTCATGGAGGCAGAAGGGTGGTTAGGACATAAATGTTAATCAAGTAATCACACAAATATATTTAAAATTAGAAGGTATAGATTTTATCTCATTAACTATTGTAACCCCAACCCATAAAACAGTGTTGGGAATCAGTGGTTTACTGTCATTCATTCATATTTTGCATTCTCTCATAAGTGTGGAACTATTCTCTGTATTTGTTATTATGTCCATTTCTTGTTCCTAATTTTATAAATTTATGTTTTCTCCCATTTTATTTTGATTAGACCAACTGTTTGTTGCCTATATTTTCTTTCTTTCTTTCTTTCTTTCTTTCTTTCTTTCTTTCTTTCTTTCTTTCTTTCTTTCTTTCTTTCTTTCTTTCTTTCTTTCTTTCTTTTTTTCTCTTTCTTTCTTTCTTTCTTTCTTTTTTTGAGACAGAGTCTTGCTCTGTCATCCAGGCTGGAGTGCCGTGGCGCAATCTCGGCTCACTGAAACCTCCAGCCACCTTCCAGGCTCAAGCGATTCTCCTGCCTCAAGCCTCCCGAGTATCTTGGATTACAGGCATGTGCCACCACACCCAGCCAATTTTTTATATATTTAATAGAGACCCAGTTTTGCCACGTTGGCCAGGATGGTCTCGAACTTCTGACCTCAGGTGATCCGCCTGCCTCAGCCTCCCAAAGTGCTGGGATTACAGGTGTGAGCCAGTGTGTCTGGTTATGTTTGCCTATCTTTTCAATAAAAAATGTTGTTAGATATTTAAAACTCAACTGTAGAAGTTTTTTTTATTTTCTTTGTTTATGTGTCATTTTTCCTTTGGCTTTATTTTGGTTTATTTTGCTATGTCTCTAGTTATTCAAATGTTTTATTTGTTGTTTTCCTTCTTGTTTCAAAATAAAAGCTAAAGCTAAGAGTTTATGACTCTCAATAAATGTAGCTAAAGCTAAAGAGTTTGACCATCTAAGGCTAACAGTTTGACTCAATAAATACGGCTTTCACACGTCACAGAAGTTTTAATTTTTCTGTACTCATATTTAAGTTCTAAATACTCCAATTACAGGTTACATTTTTTAGTTCCTCTTTGCCCCATGAGTTATATAAAGTCATGTTTACTTTTTTATGTTAATTTTATATGTTTACTTTGTAAACCTGAGAATAATACGAATAGTGGTTAAGAGTACAGGTCCTGAAGTCAAAACTGCTGTGTTTGAACCCCAGCTTTGTCACTTACTGTAATAATCAGGGTTTAGTCAGCAAAGCAAAAATCACATTAACTATGTCAAACAGAGGATTAATACAAGGAATTGGTTACACAGGTGCTGGATGACTAAAATAGGAAAAACTGAGAAGCTGAGGTAAGCAGAGATGAATAACTGCAGGAAGAACCTACCGCCTTTCAGGATTGTAAGAACAAAAGGAAGAAGTCAAGTTACTAGAACCTAAGATTTCAGAGGAGAGGGCTCAGACCTCAGAGGGGAGGCACTATGCACCTGGCATTTGGACCGCAAAGGAACAGAGGGTCCCCCACCGGACCCCAGCTGAAGATTCCTCTGAGGGAGTGAAGCAAGATTCCTGCTGGTAGTGGCCCAAGATGCTGGAAGCGGCCAAAGATACTAGGAGCTAAAGCCAACTTTCTGCCGCTGATGGCAGAACAACACTAGAAAACAGGAAGGCTGAGCCTTCTTACTCCTTCCAGTTCCCCTTCAGTGCCTCTTATTCGCAGAAAGAGGAGCCGGGATGTCTGGGAAATAGTTTGCAAATTCCAACCTCAGGATCATAGCATAGAGACAATAGTCAAATAACCAGTACGCTAGCTGTGTAACCTTAGGCAAATGACTTTATCCCGTGCCTCAGTTTCCTCAGCTGTAAAATAGATATATTGATGGTACCAACGTCACTGGGCTGCTCTGAGAAGCAAATGAGGTACTTCAGGTAAAGCATTTAGACCAGAGTGTAATATAAAACACTTAAAAATAAATGTTAGTGGCCTGGCAGTGGCTCACACCTATAATCTCAAAAAATACAAAAAATACAAAAATTATCCAGGCATAGTGGCACGAACCTGTAATCCTAGCTGCTTGGAGGACTGAGGTTGGAGGATGGCTTGAGCCCAGGATGTCAATGCTGCAGTGAGCTGTGAACCATGCCACTGCACTCCAGCCTGGGTGACAGGGCAAGACCCTGTCTAAAAAATAAATAAATAAAATAAGTGTTAGCTGTTGTTACTATAAAATTATGTATTGTCTTTCAATAACTTTTTTTTTGAGACAGGGTCTCATTCTGTCACAAAGGCTGGAGTGCAGTGGCATGATCACGGCTCACTGCAGCCTCAACTTCTCCAGGCTCAAGAGATCCTCCCGCCTCAACCCCCAAGAAGATAGGATTACAGGCACACACCACCATGCCTGGTTAATTTTTGTATTTTTAGTAGGAAAAGGTTTCACCATGTTGCCCAGGCTGATCTCAAACTCCTGCGCTCAAGTGATCTGCAACCTCCTAAAGTGCTGGGAGTACAAGCATGAGCCACCATGCCCAGCCTGTCTTTTAATACTTTTTCACATTTGAATTCTGTTTTGAGGCTGGGTGCAGTGGCTCACGCCTGTAATCTGAGCACTTTGGGAGGCCAAGGCGAGTGGATCACTTGAGGTCAAGAGTTCGAGACCAGACTGGCAAACATGGTGAAACCCTATCTCTACTAAAAATGCAAAAAATGAGCTGGGCATGGTGGTGGGCACTTGTAATCCCAGCTACTCGGAGGGCTAAGGCAAGAGAATCGCTTGAACCCAGGAGGTGGAGGTTGCAGTGAGCTGAGAGAGAACCACTGCACTCCAGCCCAGGCCACGGAGTGAGACTCTTAAAAATAAATAAAATCAAATAATGAAATGAATTCTGTTTTGAAACCACAGTCATAAAATATATTAATACATTTCTTTGTTTGCCTTATTTTCATTCCTACTGAGAGTTCTTTTATACCGTGATCTTTGAGTTGGGTCATCTTTCAGACAGGTTAGAATATCTCATCAAGTAATTTTTTCAAGAAAGCTATGTGAGTGTCCTTTTGTTGTCTTTAAAAGTGAAAATGGGTTGGGTGGGTGACTCACAACTATAATCTCAGTGCTTTAGGAGGCTGAGGCAGAAGAATCACTTGAGGCCAGGAGTTGTAGATCAGCCTGGGCAACAAAGTGAGACCCTGTTTCTACAAAAAAGTAAAAATAGGGCCGGGCACGGTGGGTCACGGCTGTAATCCCAGCACTTTGGGAGTCCGAGGCAGGCGGATCACGAGGTCGGGAGATTGAGACCACCCTGGCTAACACGGTGAAACCCCGTCTCTACTAAAAATACAAAAAAAATTAGCCAGGCATGGTAGTGGCGGATACCTGTAGTCCTAGCTACTCAGGAGGCTGAGGCAGGAGAATGGCGTGAACCCGGGAGGCAGAGCTTGCGGTGAGCCAAGATCACACCACTGCACTCCAGCCTGGGCGACAGAGTGAGACTCTGTCTCAAAAAAATAAAAAGAAATAAAAATAAGTTAGCCAGGCATGGTGGCCTGCTGCCTGTAGTCCTAGCTACTTGGGAGGCTAGGAAGGATGATCAGTTGAACCCGGGAGTTCAAGGCCGCAGTGAGAATGATAGCACCACTGCACTCCAGTCTGGGCGACAGAGTGAGACGCTGTCTCATAAAAAAATAATAATAAGTGAAAAGAGCTTCTGGAGAGCTGAAGACATGGAGGTTACTAGAGGGTGCCATGCCTTAGAGGTCATGGAAGCTCTGCACCCCTTCCCATGCCTTGCCGTATGCATGTTTTCATCTGTATCCTTTGCAATAACCTTTTTCAAAAGACCCATAAATGCAAAAGTCAACAATACTAGTTTAATTGGAATGGGCTACACTCAGACTCTGAGGCTTGGTGTGAAGCTTCCAATGTCTGCCTGGTAGATAGGTGGGAAGAGCATTACCGATGGATCACTACTAACTTGGGCTTGTCCTGGAGTTGGAAGCTTAAAGAAACCCTTAGGAATGGATATCATATTTGCTCTTAATATATTTCATTGTGACCAGCAGGCTTTTCCCCTGACCAAGAAGGTGATCAAAACAAAAGATGATCTAAACAAGAACTGTATTTAAAATATTTAATACTCTGGTTTCTCTTCAGATCATATAAATCTTTCACCTTTTAAATATTTAGTTACTTGTTAACTAGTTTATCATTGAGCTGGTTATCGATCTAGTTACCCATCTCGCAGTTGTGCAGTCACCTCTACATTATTTAAACAATACATATATGCGCTACCCACCAATAATGAAATAGTTTTCATAAGAAAACTACAATTGTGTGCATGTTTGTTTTTAACATCCCTTTAAATGATCATTAAATGAGACTATTACCATTGAATGAGATGGATCAGTATGTGTTTTTAAATGATGTTAACATTTCTTTGTTAAATTCAGCCGTCATTAGGATTACTTTTGATATCCAAGAATATTACAAATTATGAATAAAACAAAGTATACATAAAATAAATAAGTAAATAAAAGAGAAGATACATTGGCTAGGTAAAGAATTCTTGGATACAATTTTTCCCTTCAAATTTTTATGTCTTCATAAAAGAAGACATATGTTTATTGTTGAGTCTAAAACCTTACTTATCTTTGTTCCTTTGTAGTAAATTTTATTGTAGGATTTTTTATTCTAAAAATTTAAAACTTTCACAAGAATAGGTCTAGGCAATAGATTCTTTTAATTCTGTTCACAGATTGAGATGTTTCTTCTCCTCAGGGCGAAGAAGCTGGGCATGGTGGCATAGTCCCATAGTCTTAGCTGACCATAGTCATAGTCAGGAGGCAGAGTCAGAAATCCAGTCGCTTGAGCCCAGGAGTTTCAGGCTGCAGTGAGGATGATCGCACCAGTCCATTCCTGCCTGAGCAATAAAGCAAGACCCTGTCTCAAAAAACAAAACAAAAAAACCACCTATATCATAATTTTGGTTAGATTTTTGTTAGGTTAGATTAATAATCAGTGCTTGCCTTATTGTTTTGGGTTTGTTTGTTTGAGACTTTTCTGTGTTTTTTTGTTTGTTTGTTTGTTTGTTTGTTTTGCCACTGGCTCTGTTGCCCAGGCTGGAGTGCAGCGGCGCCATCTTGGTTCACTGCAGCCTCTGCCTCCCAGGCTCCAGCGTTTCTCCTGCCTCAGTCTCCCGAGTAGCTGGGGCTACAGGTGCACGCCACCAGGCCCAGCTAATTTTTGTATTTTTAATAAAGATGGGGTTTCACCATGTTGGCCAGACTGATCTCGAATTCCTGATCTCAAGTGATTCACCCACCTCAGCCTCCCAAAGTGCTGGGATTACAGGTGTGAGCCACGGCACCCAGCCTGACATCATTGTTAATAAGTAAACACTATTTACAGCTGAGCTATGTAGTAAAGTCTATTTATTTTCTTTTCTCATATAACATTTTGGAGCTAGTAACTGTCTTTCTTTTCATTCCTTTAGTTTCCTATACACTTTCACTACCTTACCTTCAAACTCTTCACCACCCATCAAGATGTTCATTCACATTAGATATTCTATCAATTTCATCTTTCTATAAGAATCTAGGAGCCTTCTGACCTGCCTCAATCTGATATGCCCTCCAGGCCTGATATGCAGTTGACATCTTATGATTTCCCTTCACCATCATCTTGGGAATCCTCTTTGCTTTCTTCCTGTGCTGGAGCCTCTGTTTTTGTGTCTTGTATCTTCTTGGTTTCTCCTCATTTTGATGCAGCACATCTTCAGTGCTATGTTGAGAACAGTGTACAGAAGGTAAACGTTTTTAAATTACCATGTCTGACATGTTTTCCTACTACTCTGACACTTGATTATTTGTCTAGTTTGCAATTTGAGAGTGGAATTTTCTTTTTTTAGAATTGTGAAGAAATTGCTCTGTCATCTTCTAGGTTTCAGTGCTGTTCTTGTGCAGTGTAAAGCCGGTCTGACAACTGATCCTCTGTGTGAATCAGTCTCTCTCCCTCTCTCTCTCTCTCTGATGCTCTGTTTGTAGGGTATTCTATTTGTCCCCACCATTCTTCTAGAAATGCACATCCTTCAGTTCTGGACATTTTCTTGAATTACTTCATTCATTGTTGATTTTTACCCTGTGTTTTCTTCTGTTTTCTCTTCCTGAATTTTCTATTGTCCATCTATTAAAAATATTTTTGTTTTGTTGTTCTTCCTGAAATATTTCCTTGCCTTTATCTTCCAACTCTTCCATTGAATAATTGATATATTTATCATTTTTAAAATTTTAACAGTACTTTTTTCTCCCTTAAATACTTCTTTTTAACGTTTTCTCCTTACATGGTTTCTGTTTCCTTCAGTGCTGCTTATTTGGTTGGTTTACTCTCTATATTTCATCTTCAAGTCTTTCCTTAACATTTGATAATCCTTGGTTATCCATATTTAAAACCGGGAATTTGAGGCTGTGCATGGAATTCCAGGCTGGGATCACACCTGGAACCCCAGTACTTTAGGAGGCTGAGGTGGGCAGATTGCTTGAGCCCAGGAGTTTGAGACCAACATGGACAACATGGCAAAACCCCATCTCTACGAAACACAAAAATTAGCCAGGTGTGGTGGTGCGTGCCTGTAGTCCCAGCTACTTGGGAGGCTAAGGTGGGAGGATCGCTTGAACCTGGGAGGTGGAGTTTGCAGTGAGGTGTGATCCTGCCACTGGACTCCAGCCTGGGCACAGAGCAAGACCGTGTCTCAAAACAAATACAAAATAAAACTGAGGATTTGAAAAGCTGATTGGAAATAGTGCTTAGGTATAACTTATTGACTAGAAGGGACACTAGAGGGTGAACCTCAAAAGTTGATTTCCTTAGACCTGGACTTGTCAGAATTCCCCAGAGAAGATGCTTTCAGTGTTCTGCATAGGAGGCAAAAACCGATCACTTGTTTTGGAGGACCCAGTTCCGGAGAGACCCAGGGGAGAAGCTAAATCATTTTTCACTCGTTTCTTTGCTGTCCCTCTTCCAAAGGTTTAGTGCTGTTGTCCCCTGTACTATTTTCTTGTCTTCCAGGGTTTACGCCCTGAAGATCTCATTCTCTGCATCAGTGCTGAACTCTGTCTCTCAGCCTTGCCCTGTGTTCCCCCAGAGGAGGAACTCTAAGGTACTTTTTGCAACCACTTCCTGAGCCTTTTGAAGACTCAGTGATATGGATCAGGTTTGTTCTCAACTCTCTCTGCTACTGGCTTTTGACACTACCTCCTCTGATCTGCTAAATCATTTTTCACTCGTTTATTTGCTGTCCCTCTTCCAAAAGTTTAGTGCTGTTGTCCCCTGTACTATTTTCTTGTCTTCATGGGTTTATGCCCTGAAGGTCTCATCTTCTTCTTTGGAACAACAACCATGTACATGTCAAGTCTCCATTCTCTACCCTTTGTGTCTATGATCTCATCTGTTATCATTTTCTTTTCTTTTTTTTTTTTTGAGACAGAGTCTCACTCTGTTGCCCAGGCTGGAGGCTCGATCTCGGCTCACTGCAACTTCCGCCTCCCAGGTTCAAGCGATTCTTTTGCCTCAACCTCCCGAGTAGCAGGGATTACAGGTACCCACCACCACACCTGGTGAATTTTTGTATTTTTAGTAGAGACGGGGTTTCACCATGTTGGCTAAGCTGGTCTTGAACTCCTGACCTTTCAGATGATCCACCCACCTTGGCCTTCCAAAGTACTGGGATTACAGATATGAGTCACCACATGGCTCCCTTTTTTTTTTTTTTTAAGACAAGGTTTTTTTGTTTGTTTGTTTATTTTGTTTTGAGATGGAGTCTTGCTCTGTTGCCCAGGCTGGATTGCAGTGGCACAATCTCAGCTCACTGCAGCCTCTGCCCGCCGGGTTCCAGTGATTCTCCTGCCTCAGCCTCCTGAGTAGCTGGAATTACAGGCACATGCCACCACACCCGGCTGATTTTTTTTTTTTTTTTTTTTTTTTTTTGAGACGGAATCTCACTCTGTCGCCCAGGCTGGAGTGCAGTGGCACGATCTCGGCTCACTGCAAGCTCTACCTCCTGGGTTCACACCATTCTCCTGCCTCAGCCTCCTGAGTAGCTGGGACTACAGGCGCCAGTCACCACGCCTAGCTAATTTTTTGTATTTTTTAATAGAGATAGGGTTTCACCATGTTAGCCAGAATGGTCTCCATCTCCTGACTTCGTGATCCACCCGCCTTGACCTCCCAAAGTGCTGGGATTACAGGCATGAGCCACCGCGCCTGGCCCAGAATTTAAAACTACATTAGAAGCAGTGAAAAACTGAGTGACCTGGACAGCAAACTTGAGAAGCTCTCTCAGAAAGTAGAGGAAAAGAACAAAGAGATGACGATGTTAGCCAGGCATGGTTCCATGTGCCTAGAGTCCTACCCACTTGGGAGAATGAGGCGAGAGTATTGCTTGAGCCCAGGAACTCGAGGTTACAGTAAACTATGATCACACCACTGCACTCCACCCTGGGGGACACAGCAAGGCGTATTTGCTTTCTTGGAGATGTTCATTACCTGGTCTAGTTTATTTTGATTCTTACTTGTCTTACCTCCAGCTCTCCCTTTTTACCTCAATCTGTATATTATCTCTTTTTAAGTATCTATTTGTCTTTTTGTTTGTTTGTTTGTTTTTTGGAGACAGAGTCTCACTCACTCTGTTGCCCAGGCTAGAGTGCAGTGGCGTGATCTCAGCTCATTCCAGCCTCAGCTTCCTGGATTCAAGCAATCCTGTCTCAGCCTCCAAAAACACTGGGATTACAGGCATGAGCCACTGTATTCTTGGCCTTTTTATTGAATTTTTATTGCAAACATAAAGTTGATTTTTTTTTTTTAGATGAAATCTCACTCTGTCACCCAGGTTAGAGGGCAGTGGCGCAATCTCAGCTCACTGCAACCTCTGCCTCCCAGATTCAAGAGATTCTCCCGCCTCAGCCTCCCAAGAAGCCGGGACTACAGGCCCATGCCCAGCTAATTTTCTGTATTTTTAGTAGAGACAGGGTTTTGCCATGTTGGCAAGGCTGGCCTCGAACTCCTGAACTCAAGTGATCCACCCACTTCAGACTCTCAAAGTGCTGGGATTACAGACGTGAGCTACCACGCCCAGCCTCTTCCTCATCTTGAGTGTTGTGTTTTCTTGTTATATGCTGTAGAATCTTCTCATAAACCTATGAGATGGTTGTAATTTTTTTCTGTTTACTCATCCTTAGATGAGCAGTGTTGCTGAGTCAATCTTTCTTTTAAGGAATTTTAATAGGTTGTTGCGAGAAGCCTTAGGGACCTCTAGTCAGATGGCTTCTTAAATTAGAACTTAGCCTTTTCATTTTGAAAACCGGTTGTGTTGACTGGAATGGGCACATTAAAGAATTGAACTAAGGCTGGGTGTGGTGGCTCACGCCTGTGATCCCAGCACTTTGGGAGGCTGAGGCAGGCTGATCACTTGAGGTCAGGCGTTCGAGACCAGCCTGGCCAACATAGTGAAACCTTGTCTCTACTAAAAATACAAAAATTAGTCAGGCATAATGGCAGGTGCCTGTAATCCCAGCTACTCGGGAGGCTGAGGCAGGAGAATCAGTTGAACCCAGGATGTGGAGGTTGTAGTGAACCCAGAGAGCGCCACTGCACCCTAGCCCAGGTGACAGAGCAAGATTTCATCCCCCGCAAAAAAGAAAGAATTGAACTAAGATGTCCTTGTTATACTTGACATAAAATACAGAGTGGGGTTCCTGAAATGGTCAGAGAGAGCAGTACAAATGTTCCTGCCCTATCCTTAGTGAGACATGGATTCTTAAGATCTTTCTCCCTTAGTTCACAGCCTCTTAGTTGGATGTCCCTGTGTCACAGAACACATTTTGGCTATGGGGTGTGATCTGTGTCTGAGGAAAAACAAGAAGCTACACATCATCCACACAGGAGCCAGATCTGGAACTCTGGATTCAGTTCTTCAGGACTATTTGAACAATCACTAAACACTAGAGTAAAGGATGTCCTACTAGAAGTCTTATTCTGACTCCTAAAACCATGCTACTCAAAGTGTTGATCCACAAACCAGTGCCGGTCCTTGAACTTTGTTACTGGTCCACAGTTAGATAAGTACAGAAATGGAGAATAGACACGTGCAGTATATGTAAATGATATATAACTTACAGTCCAATTGAGATGCTTTGGGAGTGAAAGGGGGGACAATGAAAATTATGCTAGGACAAAAATAATTGACTGAACTGCCCAGGTAAACTGGAACATATAGTCACCTCATCCTTAGATTTCACCAGCAGTAGAGTCCTGGGGACACATGAACCAAATGCCCTCCTGCATTTCTCTGTTCCTGAGAGGAAAATACCCTCATTCCCGAATCCCAGCCT
The DNA here is from genome assembly GCF_043159975.1 of Macaca nemestrina. Taxonomy (NCBI): domain Eukaryota; kingdom Metazoa; phylum Chordata; class Mammalia; order Primates; family Cercopithecidae; genus Macaca; species Macaca nemestrina. The sequence continues at coordinate 69,924,073 of NC_092137.1, forward strand.
CCATACACTTCTTAGCATAGCCTAGCAATTACCCCGGGCCCCTTGTGACACCATTTCCTAAACCAGCCTTGGAAACTCATTTATGATTGGACACTATGTCTTTCCCTCTTGCCTAAGCTGAGAACTGTAACAGTGACTGTCTTTCCCCTAGAAGGTATTTTGGAGGGCTAGGCACCAGTCCTTAGCCGTGCCTCCTTGTGAAGTCTTAAAATATGATGCTTGGTTCCATATGAAATTTAAAGTAGTTTTTTTCTAATTCTGTGAAGAAAGTCAATGGAAGCTTGATGGGGATAGCATTGAATCTATACACTACTTTCGGTAGTATGACCATTTTCACAATATTGATTCTTTCTATCTATGAACATGGAATGTTTTTCCATTTGTTTGTGTCCTCTCTTATTTCCTTGAGCAGTGGTTTGTAGCTCTCCTTGAAGAGATCCTTTACATCCCTTGAAAGTTGTATTTCTAGGTATTTTATTCTCTTAGTAGCAATTATGAATGGGAGTTCACTCATGATTTGGTTTTCTGTTTGTCTATTATTGGTGTATAGGAATGCTTGTGATTTTTGCACATTGATTTTATATCCTGAGACTTTGCTGAAGTTGCTTATCAGCTTAAGGAGATTTTGGGCTGAGACGATGGGGTTTTCTAAATATACAATCATGTCATCTGCAAACAGAGACAATTTGACTTCCTCTCTTCCTATTTGAATACTCTTTATTTCTTTGTCTTGCCTGATCGCCCTGGCCAGAACTTCCAATACTATGTTGAACAGGAGTGGTGAGAGAGGGCATCCTTGTCCTGTGCTGGTTTTCAAAGGAAATGCTTCCAGCTTTTGCCCATTCAGTATGATATTGGGTGTGGGTTTGTCATAAATAGCTCTTATTATTTTGAGATACGTTCCATCAATACCTAGTTTATTGACAGTTTTTAGCATGAAGGGGTGTTGAATTTTATCGAAGGCCCTTTCTGAATGTATTGAGATAATCATGTGGTTTTTGTCATTGGTTCTGTTTATGTGATGGATTATGTTTATTGATTTGCATATGTTGAACCAGCCTTGCATCCCAGGGATGAAGCTGACTTGATTGTGGCAGATAAGTTTTTTGATGTGCTGCTGGATTCGGTTTGCCAGTATTTTACTGAGGATTTTTGGATAGCCAAGACAATCCTAAGCAAAAAGAACAAAGCTGGAGGTATCACACTACCTGACTTCAAACTATGCTACAAGGCTACAGTAACCAAAACAGCATAGTACTGGTACCAAAACAGATATATAGACCAATGGAACAGAACAGAGGCCTCACAAATAATACCACACATCTACAACCATCTGATCTTTGACAAACCTGACAAAAACAAGCAATGGGGAAAGGATTCCCTATTTAATAAATGGTGATGGGAAAACTGGCTAGCCATATGCAGAAAACGGAAACTGGGCCCCTTCCTTACACCTTGTATTATACAAAGATTAACTCAAGATGGATTAAAGACTTAAATGTAAGACCTAAAACCATAAAAACCCTAGAAGAAAACCTAGGCAATACCATTCAGGACAGAGGCCTGGGCAAAGACTTCATGACAATAACACCAAAAGCAATGGCAACAAAAGCCAAAATTGACAAATGGAATTTAATTAAACTAAAGAGCTTCTGCACAGCAAAAGAAACTATCATCAGAGTGAACAGGCAACCTACAGAATGGGAGAAAATTTTTGCAATCTATCCATCTGAAAAAGGGCTAATATCCAGAATCTATAAGGAACTTAAACGAATTTACAAGGAAACAACAGACAACTCCATCAAAAAGTGAGCGAAGGATATGAACAGACACTTCTCAAAAGAAGACATTTATGCAGCCAACAAACATACAAAAAAAAGCTCATCATCACTGGTCATTAGAGAAATGCAAATCAAAACCACAATGAGATATCATCTCATGCCAGTTAGAATGGCGGTCATTAAAAAGTCAGGAAACGGCCGGGCTTGGTGGCTCAAGCCTGTAATCCCAGCACTTTGGGAGGCTGAGATGGGAGGATCACGAGGTCAGGAGATCAAGACCATCCTGGCTAACATGGTGAAACCCCGTCTCTACTAAAAAATACACACACAAAAAAACTAGCCGGGCGAGGTGGCGGGCGCCTGTAGTCCCAGCTACTCGGGAGGCTGAGGCGGGAGAATGGCGTAAACCCGGGAGGAGGAGCTTGCAGTGAGCTGAGATCGTGCTACTGCACTCCAGCCTGGGCGACCAAGTGAGACTCCGTCTCAAAAAAAAAAAAAAAAAAAAAGTCAGGAAACAACAGATGCAGGAGAGGATGTGGAGAAAGAGCAATGGTTTTACGCTGTTGGTGGGAGTATAAATTAGTTCTACCATTGTGGAAAACAGTGTGGTGATTCCTCAAGGATCTAGAAACAGAAATACCATTTGACCCAGCAATCCCATTACTGGGCATATACCCAAAGGATTATAAATCATTCCACTATAAAGACACATGCACACGTATGTTTATTGTAGCACTGTCCACAATAGCAAAGACTTGGAACCAACCCAAATGCCCATCAATGATAGAATGGATAAAGAAAATGTGGCACATTTACACCATGGAATACTATGCAGTCATAAAAAAAGATAAGTTCATGTCATTTGCAGGAACATGGATGAAGCTGGAAACCATCATTCTCAGCAAACTAACACAGGAACAGAAAACCAAACACCACATGTTGTCACTCGTAAGTGGGAGTTGAACAATGAGAACACATGGACATAGGGAGGGGAACATCACACACAGGGGCCTGTCGGGGGGTAGGGAGCTAGGGGAGGGATAGCATTAGGAGAAATACCTAATGTAGATGATGGGTTGATGGGCGCAGCAAACCACCATGGCACGTGTATACCTGTGTAACAAACCTGCACGTTCTGCACGTGTATCCCAGAACTTAAAGTGTAATTTTAAAAAATATACATGATGCTTGGTCATAACTACTGAACTACTGAATACAGTATTGACCCCAGTTCATTAGAAACTTCAGAGTTTAGTGCTTCTCTGCACATATTTTCCAAATACAACATACAGCAGTTTTGGGGTTTTTTTTTGATGAACTCTCGTTTTGTCCCCCAGGATAGAGTTTAGTGGCCTGATTTCCTCTTACTGCAACCTCCGCCTCCTGGGTTCAAGCTATTCTCCTCCCTAAGCCTCCTGAGTAGCTGGGACTACAAGCATGCGCCACCACGCCCAGCTAATTTTTGTAGTTTTAGTAGAGATGGGGTTGCACCATGTTGGCCAGCCTGGTCTTGTACTCCTGACCTCAGGTGATCTGCCTGCCTCAGTCTCCCAGAGTGCTGAGATTACAGGTGTGAGCCACTGCACCTGGTCATTAGTTCTTGCTGGTGTAACAGGAGGGCAGAGATTAGGCCACAGTAGAAATATACAGCCTTTCTGCTGGAAACAACTGTGAAATATCATACACTGTGAACTATTACAGTGGTTTTCCAATGTTTTTGCTGATACAATCACTACATTAATTTTTTTTTTTTTTTTTTTTTTTTTTTTTTTTTTTGAGATGGAGTCTCTCTGCTGTCCAGGCTGGAGTGCAGTGGCACAATCTCGGCACACTGCAACCTCTGCCTCCTGGGTTCAAGCGATTCTCCTGCCTCAGCCTCCCAAGTAGCTGGCATTACAGGTGCCCGCCACCACACCCAGCTAATTTTTGTATTTTTAGTAGAAACGGGGTTTCACTGTTTTGGTCAGGCTGGTCTTGAACTCCTGACCTTGTGATCCACCCACCTCGACCTCCCAAAGTGCTGGGATTACAAGCGTGAGCCACCGTGCCTGGCACACTACATTAATTTTTAACACCTTGTACTCTCTCATATATTTTAAAGTTGACATATAGAAATTTCATCACAACTCTAAATGATTACAAAGGATATAATTTTTGGCATCTTATAAATAAAAGAAAACTTATATTACTATTTTTATGTATGCAATGGAGACTAAATATCACATATTCGATGGACTATATTCACCATCATCATACTTATTCTCCAACAGTTAGAAAGTTCACGTTATTGCTTTTTCTACTAGAACATATATTTTTGCTTCCCCAAATATTTTATTCTAAAGTAATAATTTTATGCTGGGAATTCTTTTATTGGTTTTATATTATAATTCTCTATGATCAAATATGGATATACTTTTAAATTTAAGCTTTTAACTTCCTGTGAGTATAAGTCTCTAAGTGTTAAAATTTTTCTTCTGGATTGATTTATGCTACTTATTAACTTTATACAATTGATTAGAACAATATATGTATAATACAAATTTTGATAATCACAAAAAATAAAAACATACTGGAAATGCATTTATTCACAAGGTGAATGGGGATTTAAAAATTTTTGTTCACTAATTCTATCAATTCTATGCCTATTTAAAAATTTTTATAGATATAAGCATTGGGGTAACTTGTTCAATGTATAAGTGGATGAGGCTTGAAGAAGTTCCCTTTAATACTATTACTTATTTCTTTGCACCCCGAGATATAAGCAAAAATATTCAAAGGTTTTATTTTCAAAAATTATTCTTAAAAATGTATCAACTTTAACTTCAACAATCCTCTTTAAATTCTATCAAAAACAAAAAAAAATAAACAGGGCACAGTGGCACACACCTGTAATCCCAACACTTTGAAAGGCCGAGGCAGGAGGATCACTTGAGCCCAGGAGTTGGAGACCAGCCTCGCCAACATGGCAAAAACTCGTCTCTACTAAAACTACAAAAAATTAGCTTGCTGTGGTGGCACACTCCTGTAATCCCAGCTACTTGGGAGACTGAGGCAGGAGAATTGCTTGAGCCTGGGAGGCAGAGGCTGCAGTGAGCTGAGATTTGCACCACTGCACTCCGTCTCAAAAAATAAATAAATAAATAAATATAAAAATAAAAAGCAAACAATAGAAACCTCTCCTTGCACAAATTTATTCCCCAGCTGTTGAGGCTGTTCATACCCTCACTTTCTAGGAAAGATATCAAAACAGTTTCACCAAGATTTAACAAATGACTGCTATTATTTCTCTTAGCGGTACTTTGTTTAACCCAGTATTCTCAGAGAGAGTTCAGAAAATAGAAATAATATTCACTTCAAAGCACCTTTTCAATACAATTATTTCTTGGTAAAATGCTGTTCTTATAATGTGATTTAAATTTATTATTATTTTTTATTTATTTACTTTTTTTTGAGACGGAGTCTTGCTCTGTCGCCCAGGCTGGAGTACAGTGGTGCCATCTTGGCTCACTGCAACCTCCACCTCCCTGATTCAAGCGATTCTCCTGCTTCAGCCTCCAGAGTAGCTGGGATTACAGGTGTGCGTCACCTTGCCCGGCTAATTTTTTTTGCATTTTTAGTAGAGACGGGGTTTCACCATGTTGGTCAGGCTGGTCTCGAACTCCTGACCTCGTGATTCACCTGCCTTGGACTCCCAAAGTGCTGGGATTACAGGCGTGAGTCACCGTGCCTGGCCAATCTAAATTTATTTTTGTCAAACCTGAGGAGATGCAGATTTTGCTCATTTAGTTTATGAAAACAGATCTAGTTAGTAAAGTCAGTCCTATTTGTGAAACAAACCAGGTAAATCAGGGTTACTTTGTGAAAAAAAGTCTAACTTCTTTTTTGTCTAAGTTGATTTGCAATACAAATATGTGTTCATATATGTTTCAAGAAAGATTATAAACCATTGGAAAATAAATTAGAGATAGCATCTAGAAACATTAGTAACGACAAGATGAAAGTTAGACTGCTCTAATGTAATTGGCTTCTCCACTTTATGTTATAAACCAAGATGAAAAGAATATGCTATTTATTACTTATTTTGAAACAATGCACTAAAATGTGTCACTAAAGTTACAAGTAAGTCATTAAGTGAGGAGTGTGATAAAAGGCATTGTATGCTTTTCTTATTTATTTATTTACTTTTTTATTATCTCTTCTTTTAGAGACAAGGTCTTGTTCTGTCACCTAGGCTGGAGTGCAGTGGTGTGATCAATAGCTCACTGCAGCCTTGAACTCCTGGGCTCAAGTGATGCTTTTGTTACTATGTATGGCATGTGTCAAATACAAGTATTTGGTTTTCAGAATAGTTAAGTAAGAATCATGTATAAAAATCAGCAATAGAGCAGGGCATGGTGGCTCACACCTGTAATCCTAGCTCTTTGGGAGGCTGTGGCAGGAGGATTGCTTGAGGCCAGGAGTTCGAGACCAGTCTGGGGCAACAAGGTGAGATTTTAAACGTATAGCTTTCGTGCTTGCAAGAAAGAAATGTAAGTTGGCAGGTGACAGAAAGGAAGCAGGTCTTGAAATCAGAGGGAAAAGATTCCAGCTATCATTGCAATTGCTGGGGGTAATGGGGGCTCGGGAGAAGATGCCGTAAGTCAAGAACTTGGATTTTAAGGCATACCTAGAAATAAAGCACCTAGTCCTGGGCCTGCTACAGACAGATAATCCTGTGTGAAGCTGGAACTCTCAGAGTGGCACCCTCAGTGAAAGGAAACGTAGAAAAAAATCTACTCACCAGCCCAGAGAGGTGACAAGAAAATAGATATTTTCTTGTCTATCTGTATGTATGCATGTATGTATGTATGTATGTATTTCTTGTCTGTCTTTATATATGCAGAAGAAAGAGTAAGAAAAAAGAATTTCTGTGGAGTCATTAAAAACCCAGACCTGCTTTTCACATTGCTTTTGACTTTGCTTTATACTCTCCTTGTGGTCAAGAAACCCTTAAATTAAGAAGTTAACATAAAAATTGATTCTGGGCCAATGGTAAACCCTAGAGGCACTTACAGGAGCAAACGTAACATCACTGTGGATACTCCTTCAACCAAGGTCACGTGAAGGTCTCATGGACTAAAACAAATCAGTGTAAAAAAGAGTTCATAGAAAAACAGCATAAAACACAAGAAAAAAAATCACCCATGAGCTCAGTTAAGAGAACAAAACAAGAGCATTGGAGCCTTAAAATCCTGAAATATTAGACTAACATTCTAAAAGGCGATGTAAAATAAATATTGTTTAAAATAATTACAAATGAAATCAGAAATCAAAACCCTATGATTAGGAAAAAGAGTGTATGAAGAAACAACAGGTAAATCTAGAGAACTACCAAAGGGAAATTTTAGAAATGAAAGACATAATCACCGAAATTTAAAGCAAATGGTTAAATAGCAGATAAGACACAATGAAAGAGAAAGAACCAATTAACTAGAAGATAAATCTGAGGCTATTTGCCAGAAGGGGGAGAGAGAGAGAGAGAGAGAGAGAGAGAGAGAGAGAGAGAGAGAGAGAGAGAGAATGAGTGAAAAGTTGAGATATGGAAGATAGGAACATACTTAAAATAGAAGGGAGACATAAGACAGATAATAGAAGGGAGGGGGCAAATGACAATGACTGAGAATGTCCAGGACCAAAAAAAGATGTAACTCTTCAAATTCCAGAAGTATAAGTCCTAAAAGCATAAAGAAAAGCAAATCCACATATAGCTACATTTACTGACAAAGACATGCAGACGGACTTAAGAACTCAAAGAGAGGAAATATAGATTACTCACAAGGAAATAGCAATTAGACAGACAGAAGACTTCTCATGACAACAATATAGGCCAGAAACAAAGGATTAATGTCTTCAAAGTGGGTAGGAAAATATAAAAATAAAACTAGAATTCTGTACCCAGCTAAGCATACTTGAAGCATAAGATGAAATAAAGGAAGCTTCAGACAAAAAAAAAAAAATGCTGAGAAAATTTAAACTCATAGACCTTTCCTAAAGGAGCTACTAAAATTTGTATTTCAGAATGAAGAAAATCAAACTAAGGAAGAAATGCAATGCAAGAAACTATTATTAAATGAAAAAGAGTAACAAGGCACAGTAGCTCATTCCTATAATCCCAGCACTTTGGGAGGCTGAGGCAGGAGGATTGCTTGAGCCCAGGAGTTTAAGACCACCCTGTGCAAGATGATGAGACCCCAGCTCTAGAAAAAACAATGCAGTGAGCTATGATTACAGTGAGTTATGATCTTGCCACTGCACTCCAGCCTGGGTGACAGAGTAAGGTAGATCTCAAAAATTTTTTAAATCTCACAAGGACAAGGGAAGAAGAGAGAAAAAATAATAAGAGTTTGGAACCTGGAAAGCAAACAGGTGATAACTGACTTAGCAGATCTGAGAAAGCCGACTTTCAAACCAGAAGTAGGGAAAACCAAGAAGCAACATGACAGTAGAATTTCTTGGGATAAGAGAGTTTTTTGCACTAGATGCATCTGAAAGTGGGTGTGTAGGTGAGACTAAATCCAGGATGATTTCTTGTAAGTCTGTACAAGAAGCAGTGAGCCTCCCCAACACTGCACAGTGGCCACGGCTCCTCTTCCGCCAGGGCGGATGATTGGAAGCATGTTGTCTGAAGAATCATGCAGGGCTCTCTGGAATGGGGACACCAGATGTAGTCGAGGTGTTCTGGTTGTCTAAGGTTGCCTAAAAACCACCCCAACACTTGAAGATGACTTAAAACAATAACCATTATATCTCATGATTTTCTGGTTCTGAATTTGAACTGAGCAATTCTTCTGTTCCACTTGGCATCAAGAAAGGTCACTTGGTGTTATCCAGCTGGCAGATGGGCCAGTCTGGAGAACTCACATATTGGGTACCATGATAAGAAGAGCTGGAAGGTTGGTCTCGACTGGCACTGTCAACTAGAGCGTCTACACATGCCCTCTTCACATGGCAGGCTCAGGGTCAGATTTCCTTCATGAAGGCTCAGGGTTTCCAGAAAGGATACTCCAAGACATCCAGGCAGAAGGTACAAGACTTCTTATTATGCAAGCTTGGAAGCTGATGAACGTTATTTCTGTTGCGTTCAATAAGTCATGCCTGTCACTAGGGCCAGCCTAGATTCGAGGGAAGGGGATTAGGCTCCATCCCTGAGTGGGGAGGGGTGGGAGGGTGCAAAGAACTTGCAGCCATCTTTCATCAAGGCCAAGAGATGAACACAAGACTAGGGCTACTGTACTGAAATTGAAGAGCCACATGAAACTTAAGATGATATCTACTGAGCTGCTTGGTATTCTTCCCACTTGGCTCCTAGAACTCTGGCAGCCAGGACCAAACTCACTAAGATGGAGAGTTTGGAATACTCTTCTCTGGGGAATCTAAGAGGAAAGATCTGAAGAGATGTAATCATTTATGCAATGAAACTGGAGGAACCTGTTGGTCAACTCACCCTTGTCAAGCCCCACCCACTTACACACGCACTCAGGGCTTCCAGGCAGCTTTGCAGATCTCACTCTTAGGTTTGCGAGATAAAATACAGGACACTTAGTTAAATTTGATTTTCAGTGAAACACCAAGTAATGTTTTACTAAAATATAAAATACTCATGTACTATAAGTATGTCCTAAATACTGAATGAGACACACCTATACTAAAAATTGTTTGTTGTTTTATCTAAAATTCAAATTTAACCAGATGTCCTGGTTTCTTTTTCTTTTCTTTCATTCCTTTTTTTTTTTTTTTTTTTTGCTAAATATGGCACACTTAAATAAGAGCAGAGAGCCAAAGGTCATCACAATATAAGGGAAGGATCTGACAATAAAGATAGAATCCAAAACACACTAACAAGGAAAACAAAATGAGGAAGAAAAAGACTATGGGGAGAAGAAAACTTTGAGAAATCTACTATTGAGCTTCTCTGAGAAAGATCAGATAAAACAGAAATGCTGGGCATGGTGACATAAGACTGTAGTCCCTGTATTCTCCACAGGCTGAGGTGGGAGAATTGCTTGAGCCCAGGTTGAGGTTGTAGTGTGCTATTATCATGCCTGTGAACAGCCACTGCACTCTAGCCTGGGTGACATAGAAAGACCCTGTGTCAATAAAAAAAGAATAAGTACTCTAAAAAATGAACACTCAGAGAACCAAATGGAGTTCTTTTAAATTAAAAATCCGACAGCAAAAACGAAAAACTCAGCAGAATGTTAACAAGATAAAGTTAGAAAATATCCTAGAATGCATAGGCAAAAGGCAAAGAGAAGGGAAAGAAATAAGAAAGGGTAAGATCAGAAAGCCAGCCCTGGACATCTGGGAAACAGGGGAAGAAATGAATTAGATAATTTAATTATATATTTTGAGAACTAAAGAGCATGAATTTCCACATTGAAAGTGCTCACTGAGTACAGTGCAATGGACAAAACCAGAACCACAGCAAGGCACATTGTGATAAAACTTCAGAAGACTGTGGACATAGAGAAGATCTTACAAGTACCCAGGAGGAAATGAAGTTTCACATAAAGGATCCAGAATCAGAATGGCATCTGATTTCTCAGTAGCAACGCATGAAACTGAAAGATAATGGAATAATGTATTTAGAATCTGAGGGAAAATAACTTCCAACATAGATTCTCATACCCATCAAAATGTAAAGCGTGGGGGTAAATGGATTTCAGACACGTACAATTTCAAAATATTTATCTCCCATGTACCTTTTCTCAAGAAGCTTTCAGATGGTGAAAGCTTTTCCACCAAAATAAGGACATAAACCAAGAAAGCTTGTGTGTGTGTGTGTGTGTGTGTGTGTGTGTGTGTGTTTTTTAATGAATAGCAGAATGAACAACTGAAAATTGAATGGTGGGAAGGGTAATAAGCTAACACTATAGTTACAGCTTTCTAATTTGTCTTAACTGTAGAGTACACCTAACATTTACTTACTATGTGCACTTACTATGTGCCAGTCACTGTTCTAGGTGCTTCACATCAATAGTATCAATCAGTTAATCTTCACAACAGCACTATCAGTTAGATTCTTGCATAGAGTAGGTGTCAATAAGTATTACTATTGATGGTATACAATTGTCATTAATTCAACAAGTCACATTAAACTTCCTGCGGCAGACTGTATTTTTCAAAATTGGTTGCAATAATATGTTCAATCCTATGTGCTCTTCCAAAAACCCTACCCCCCACCTCAATCAAGAGATGGCATCTATGTCCTTTCCCCTTGAACCCAGGTAGGCTTCTTGGATGGTTTTCTGTGACTGCACCTCTAAAGTAATGCTATGTTGGCCAGGTGCAATGGCTCATGCCTGTAATCCTAGCACTTTGGGAGGCTGAGGCAGACAGATCACTTGAGTTCAGGAGTTCAAGACCAGCCTGGCCAACATGGCAAAACCCCATGTCTACTAAAAATACAAAAATCAGCTGAGTGTTGTGGTATGCACCTGTAATCCCAGCTACTCAGAAGGATGAGACAGGAGAATTGCTTGACTCTGGGAGGCAGAGGTTGCAGTGAGCCAAAATTACACCACTGCACTCCAGCACGGACTGAATAGGTATTTCTGCAAAGAAGGTACATACATGGCCAACAAACACATGAAAAGATGCTAAACATCATTGATTATTAGGGAAATGCATACCAAAGCCACACTGAGATACTACTTTACAGCCATTAGGGTAGTTGTAATTGAAAAAAACAGACAATAACAAGTGTTGACAAAGATGTGGAGAAACTGGAACTCTCATACAATGCTGGTAGAAATGTAAAATGTGCAACTGGTGGAAAACAGTTTGCCAGTTTCTCAAAAGGTTAAACAGTATCACCAAATGACACAGGAATTCCAGTCATAGTGATATGCCCAAGAGGAATAAAAGCATATGTCTGCAAAGAAAACATATACACAAATGTTCATAGCAGCATTATTCACAGTAGCTGAAAAGTGGAAACAACCAAAATGTACAGTAACTGATGAATGGATAAACAAAATATAGATTATTCATACAATGCAATATTATTCCACAATAAAAAAGAATTAAGTACTGATACATGCTACAACATGGATGAATCTTTAAAGCATTATGCTAAGTAAAAGACGCCAGTAACAAAGAACCACATAAAATATAAAACATCAGGCTGGGTGTGGTGGCTCATGCCTATAATCCCAGCACTTTGGGAGGCCGAGGTGGGAGGATCACCTGAGGCCAGGAGTTCGAGACCAACTTGGCCAACATGACGAGATCCTGTCTCTACTAAAAATACAAAAATTAGCTAAGTGTGGTGGTGAACACCTGTAGTTCCAGCTACTCAGGAGGCTGAGGTGTGAGAATCACTTGAACCTGGGAGGTGGAGGTTGAAGTGAGCTGAGATCACACCACTGTACTTCAGCCTGGGCAATAGAGTGAGACTCCATCTCAAAATAAAATAAAATAAAATAAGCAAGTCTATAGAGATAGAAAGTAGGTTAGTGGTTGCCTAGAGCTGTGGAGGCAGATAGGGTGGGAGGGAAATGAGAGAGACTGCTAATGGGTACAGGATTTTCTTTTGAGGTGATACAAGCATTCCAAAATTGATTGCGGTGATGGTTGCACAACTCTGTGAATATACAAAAAACTATTGAATTGTACACTTCACACAGGTAAACCGGTATGTGAATATCTCGACAAAGCTATTGAAAAAAAGAAAGAGATCCTTTTGTAGTTCATGGGCATAATGATTGGGTATTCACACACATGTGTGAGATGTGCCACACTCAAATCTTGTTATGACCTCAGCACATTACCCATCTGACCTGAAAAAAAAAGAAAAAAAGAGAAGTCCCATAAAGATGTTATAGATTGATTTAGTCTAATGTACAAAATACTCTGGCCTATCCGTGTAGAACTGGGCAGGATACCCTGTGATGTGATGTAGGGGGATGCTGTGGCAACACTTATGTCAGTTCTTCTCTCTCTTTTTTGTCTCTTTTATACTTTTCTTCTCCTCTCCACACAGCATATTATCTATTCTTTGTTATCAGTTTTCTTTTTTTTGTTGTTGTTTTTTGAGACGGAGTCTTGCTCTGTCACCAGGCTGGAGTGTAGTGGCCAGATCTCAGCTCACTGCAAGCTCTGCCTCCCGGGTTCACGCCATTCTCCTGCCTCAGCCTCCCGAGTACCTGGGACTACAGGTGCTGCCACCTCGCCTGGTTAGTTTTTTGTATTTTTAGTAGAGACGGGGTTTCACTGGGTTAGCCAGGATGGTCTCGATCTCCTGACCTCATGATCCACCCGTCCCGGCCTCCCAAAGTGCTGGGATTACAGGCGTGAGCCACCACCCCTGGCCCATTATCAGTTTTCTATTGACCCAACAACGTGGATAACAAAACGCCTGAAGACTCATTCTCATTGCTCCCAAGGCCATGGCAGCTGAGCCATTCTTCCTATCTAGATGGGACTTGCTGCTGCACATGGAATCAGCAGTTGATCTCAGCTGGGCTCTCTCATGTATTGGGGATTGACTGGAACTTGTGGGACTAGGATGGTCTCTGCTTTTCTCTGCGTGTCTTTGCATTCCTCCAGTGGGCTAGCTGGGACAAGCCATCATGCTGGGGGAGAGATGCACTACTGAGCATGCAGAAATGCACAGGTGCTTTTCAAGTCCCTGCTCGTCTCATGTCTGATAACATTCCATTGGCCTAAGTACACTCCCAGAGGAATGTTCAGTAACAGGAGGAAGGGACAACAAAATTACAAAGCAAAGAGTGTGAAGCCAGGTAGCCTTTAATTGGGGCCATCAATACAATGCATGGACTGGTTTATAAGTTCATGCTTATCTGTTTTATAAACTCTAGGTTGTTTACTAAAGATTATGAATTCAGTTATTTCCCCCTCCAAGTGAAATTTTTTTTAATTTTTATTTGTTATTACAGAAGTGTAAGGAATGAGTAAGAGAATATAGACAAGCTAAATGAAGACAAAGAAGTACGATATATGGCATGGTGGCTCACGCCTATAATCCCAGCACTTTAGGAGGCTGAGGTGGTAGGATTGCTTGAGCCCAGGAGTTAAGACCAGCCTGGGGCAACATAGTGAGACCCTGTCTCTACAAAAAATTTTTTTAAAAAACGTATGAATTGTCCCTTTCCTAGAGGCAATCACTCTTGAGATATAGTCTTCCAGATATTTCTCTCTACATTTATATATAGGTAAATATACACATATATGTCTTTCTCATTATATGTATGTATAGATACATACATATATTTGTATAATGATAAATATTAATTTAGAACCGTCATTTGATCTTGATGAAGTTAGGTTTCACTAAGTGATATGTAAAACGCACCTTCTGCATGTGGAAATTCATTGTCTCCAGGCACAGCCGTCTTATGCTGTATATAACTTCTGTCTGTGGAATGAGACACTTTGGCTTCTGATCAGGCTTGTCTTCTGGTATTCATGTGGTTGGTAATATTACCACATGTCCCACAAGATGGTAAACGTTGACACACAAACGTTATATAGTCATCATGTATTTTCTTGAGAAATTAAAATTATTTATTTAAACATATACGTTATTTCCATTCCTTTTGAGCCTTTTTTTTTTTTTTTTTTTTTTTTTGAGACGGAGTCCTGCTCTGTCGCCCAGGCTGGAGTGCAGTGGCGCGATCTCGGCTCACTGCAAGCTCCGCCTCCCGGGTTCAGGCCATTCTCCTGTCTCAGCCTCCCAAGTAGCTGGGACTACAGGGGCCCGCCACCACGCCCGGCTAATTTTTTTTTTTTTTTCATTTTTAGTAGAGTCAGGGTTTCACCGTGTTAGCCAGAATGGTCTCGAACCTCCTGACCTCGTGATCCGCCCGTCTCGGCCTCCCAAAGTGCTGGGATTACAGTGTGTGAGTCACCGCGCCCGACCTTTTGAGCCCATTTTTGTCAAACAATTTATTACCAGTATAAGGGTGTAACCAAACAAATTTTTGTTTATAAAGAATCATAGGGCCGGGCGCGGTGGCTCACGCCTGTAATCCCATCACTTTGGGAGGCTGAGGTGGGCAGATCACTGGAGGTTAGGAATTTGAGACCTGCCTGGCCAACATGATAAATCCTCGTCTCTACTAAAAATACAAAAAATTAGCCAGGCATGGTGGTACACACCTGTAATCCCAACTACTCGGGAGGCTGAGACAGGAGAATTGCTTGAACCCAGGAGGCAGAGGTTGCAATGAGCTGAGATCGCGCCACTGTACTCTAGCCTGGGTGACAGAGCAAGACTCCATCTCAAAAAAAAAATCAGATTTTTACCATACAATAAATACCAAAACCACTGTAACAAAAGTGTCCATGTACCTCCTATATTCTTTATTGCAGAACTGTTCAGTCTTTATTTCCTACACATAGTTTATATCATCTAATCTAGAATTTCTCATGTTTCCCAATGACTCTGTTGCCTGGCTGGCCTGGTCCTACTGTCTTGTATATCAAATAGTCATCGGGGCAACCACATCTAACACTTCTCCCACCACTACTCAAGATTGTAAAGAGTTCACCTTCCTTGCCTTATTTTACTGATAAGTGCCCAGCAGGCTGCCCTCAAAAGAGACTTAATAGTTATCTAGCCTCTGGGAAGAGTTGGGGGGAAAAGTACTGATCATTACTAGTGACATTCCAGTTTTAACCTTGTGTCACAATGAGAACTGTGTTTGCTGCACACGTGTCTTATACACTAGAGACAGGGTAGGAACTGAAGCACAAAGTAAAGGTTTACCAAACTCATTCCAGCATATTATAATGCAACTATAAATGCATATTATAATGCAACTATGAATATGTGGCTAAAAAAGGACAAATGGCCAGGCACAGTGGCTCACGCCTGTAATCTCAGCATTTTGGGAAGTCGAAGCAGGTGGATCATTAGAGGTCAAGAGATGGAGACCATGCTGGCCAACATGGTGAAACCCCGTCTCTACTAAAAATACAAAAATTAGCTGGGTGTAGTGGCACACACCTCTAGTCCCAGCTACTCGGGAGGCTGAGGCAGGAGAATTGCTTGAACCCGGGAAGTGGAGGTTGCAGTGAGCCGAGATTGCACCACTGCACTCCAGCCTGGCGACAGAGCGAGACTCCATCTCAAAAAAAAAAAAAAAAAAAAAAAGAAAAAGAAAAAAGAAAAAAGACAAAGGAGACAAATGCTAAAATAGATGGTGACTGGCCCACAGTAAACTTGAAGCAAGGTCACCCTAATTATAAAGCTATAGTAACTAAGACAATGTGGTGTGGGCATAGGGATAGACAGTTGGCAGAATAGAGAGACTAGAAATTGACCTATGGATAAATGGAGACCTGATAGATGACATATACATGGGGAAAAGAGCAAACAGTACTGGAAGATTTGGTTATCTATGGAAAAAATGAAAGTGGACCCTTACCTTACATCAATCATAAACATCAATTTGGGGTCAGGCGTGGTGGTGCACACCTGTAATCCCAGCACTCTGGGAGGTTGAAACAGGGCAGAACGCTTGAGCTCAGGAGTTCGAGACCAGCCTGGGCAACATAATGAGACTCCTGTCTCTGCTAAAAATACAAAATGTAGCCAGTCATGGTGGTGCACACCAGTAGGCTCAACTACTCAGGACGCTGAGGTGGGAGGATCACTTGAGCTCAGGAGGTCAAGGCTGGAGTGAGCCAAGATCATACCACTCCACTCCAGCATGGGTGAAAGAGTGAGAAAAAAGAAAGAAGGAAGGAAGGAAGGAAGGAAGGAAGGAAGGAAGGAAGGAAAGAAAGAAAGAAAGAAAGAAAGAAAGAAAGAAAGAAAGAAAGAAAGAAAGAAAGAAAGAAAGAAAGAAAGAAAGAAAGAAAGAGAGAGAAGAAGGAAAGAAGGAAAGAAGGAAAGAAGGAAAGAAGGAAAGAAAGAGAAGAGAGTACAATCAATAATCAATTCAGAATGGACCTAAATGTGAAAGCCAAATGTTTTAAATATTCAGAGAATAGAATGAGTAGAATAGCTTTATAACTTTGGGGTGGAGAAGGATTCCTTAAATAAAACACAAAAAGCACAAATCTTTAAAAAATGATAAATTTGAGACTACCTTAAAATCAATAACTTTTGTTTATAAAAGTACGATAAAATGTGTAAAATTACTGGCTAAAACTCAATGAAAATATCTGCAACTCAAGTAACAGAAAAGTTTAGCATCCTGAATATGTAAAGAACTCCTATGAATCAATAAGAAACAACACAAGAGAAAAAGCAATGCAAAAAAGATCTGTCAAGACATTTTACAGAATAAAAAATATGAATTGGGCATGGTGGCTCACACCCACAATCCCAACACTTTGGGAGGCCAAGGCCAGTGGATCACCTGAGGTCAGGAGTTCTAGACTACCCTGGCCAACAAGGTGAAACCCTGTCTCTACTAAAAATCCAAAAATTAACCGGGTGTAGTGGTGCATGCCTGTAATTTCAGCTACTTGGGGGGCTGAAACAGGAGAATTGCTTGAACTTGGGAGGCAAAGTTTGCAGTGAGCTGAGATTGCGCCACTGCACTCCAGCCTGGGCGATATAGTGAGACTCCATCTCAAAAATGTATATATATACACACACATATGAATTGTCAATAAGTACACAAAAAAGATGCTTGACTTCATTCATAGAGAAATCCAACACCAATCCTTCGTAAGGCATACTATCACTGCTAAAGAGTCAGAAACCAACAAGTGTTGATGAGATGTGGAGCAACTAGAACTCTCATTCACTGCAACTGAGAGTATAAACGGTACTACTAATTTGCAAAACAGTATGATATTTTATTAAAAGTGCACAAATCTTAGACTCAGTGATTCAATTCTCACGTGTTTACATCCTAGAGAAACTCCTGAGGATGGCTTCCAGAAGACATGTGGGAAATGATCTTAAAGTATTGTTTTTATAGCAAACAAACAAACAAATATAATTGGAAGCAATCCATTATTTATAGATTGGAGATAAATTGTGGGATATTCATGAACTACAGTTGCATGAATCAACGTGGTTGAATATAAAACACTACTGAGTGAAAAAAAGGTTATTATGTACTTTATTATGTATTTATTTATTTATTTATCTATTTTTTGAGACAGAGTCTCGCTTTGTCACCCAGGCTGGAGTACAGTGGTGCAGTCTCGGCTCACTGTAACCTCTGCCTGCTGGGTTCAAGTGATTCCCCTATCTCAGCCTCCTGAGTAGCTGGGTTTGTAGGTGTGTGCCACCACGCCAGACTAATTTTTGTATTTTTAGTAGAGATGGGGCTTTGTCATGTTGGACAGGCTGGTCTTGAACTCTGACCTCAAGTGATTTGCCTGCCTTGGCCCCGCAAAGTGCTGGGATTACAGGCGTGAGCCACCACAGCCAGCCTTTTATGTATTTTAAACAATATTGTGTATCTAACAAATCCATGATAGTATAATTTTGTTTATATAAATTATACCTTTCAAAAGCAGCAAAGCCAAACAACATTTTTGTGGATACCTACATATGTAGAAATAGCATAAAAACATGCTAGCAAATGCCAAAGAAGATATTCAGAATATTGACTAGGCATGGGGAGAGAGGGAAGGAAATTGGTTTGGGGAGAGGTTCATAAACGGTTTCAACAGTGTTATCACTTTGTTTCTTTTTTTAAAAACCTGAAACAATTAAGGGAACACACTAAGATTTTATGATGCTGGTGGTGGCTTTATGGAAGTCAGTATATTTTTTTCTATGTAGAGTCAATTAGTATACACAACATATGAAAAAAAACTCATCATCACTGGTCATTAGAGAAATGCAAATCAAAACCACAATGAGATACCATCTCATGCCAGTTAGAATGGCGATCATTTAAAAGTCAGAAAACAACAGATGCTGGAGAGGATGTGGAGAAGTGGGAACGCTTTTACACTGTTGGTGGGAGTGTAAAGTAGTTCAACCATTGTGGAACAAAGTGTGGCAATTCCTCAAGGATCTAGAACCAGAAATACCATTTGACCCAGCAATCCCATTACTGGGCATATACCCAAAGGATTATAAATCATCCTACTACAAAGACACATGTACACGTATGTTTATTGCGGCACTGTTCACAACAGCAAAGACTTGGAACCAACCCAAATGCCCATCAATGACAGACTGGATAAAGAAAATGTGGCACATGTACACCATGGAATACTATGCAGCCATAAAAAAGGATGAGTTCATGTGCTTTGCAGGGACATGGATGAAGCCGGAAACCATCATTCTCAGCAAACTATCGCAAGAACAGAAAACAAACACCGCATGTTCTCACTCATAAGTGGGAGTTGAACAATGAGAACACAAGGACACAGGGAGGGGAACATCACACACTGGAGTTGGGGGTTGGGAGGGCTAAGGGAGGGATAGCATTAGGATAAATACCCAATGTAGATGACGGGTTGGTGGGCGCAGCAAACCACCATGGCATGTGTATACCTATGTAACAAACCTGCATGCTCTGCACATGTACCCCAGAACTTAAAGTATACATAAAAAAAGAAAAGAAACATTTTTTTCAAAGACACACACACACACACACACACACACACACACAAAGTGAAGGAGAAAAGTGCTGACCTGCAGCTGCCCTCAGTGGGAGCTGACTTCTCCACCAACTCCCTCTCCCGCTCAATGGCCCTGGCCCAGTGCCAAACAGGACTGTGGGCTGGGAGGGTCCCCTTGGGATTCTGCACCCCCTGCAGACTAAAGCACCTGGGGAGATATGAAGCTGGACTGAATCCATCCCACCTTGATGTTCCTTACCCTGCACAAGACTTTGGGGTGAAGGGCTAGGGAGAGTGGGTCCCGTCACACATTCCCCCAGCTGGCTGCCCACCGTGCTTCTTACCTGCGGCCGCCCTGTGTGCCTCGGCGAACACTGTGTCTGGTGCAAAGGAGGTGTCCAAAATGTGTTTGCTGAGCTGACCCAAGCCATTATCAGCATTTCAGTGGGCTGGGAGGACATGAAAATAGCTGCATGATGAAGTCGTGTTTGCTGGTGCCTGTCCTGTCCTCTGCCTCTGCCAGCTCTCTCACGACATTCCTTAGGCAACCTGGCCCGTTTGCAGGAGGCTGACAGCAGGTATTCAGAATTTTTAGGATTTGGGCTTAATTTCAGATAAGCAGGATAACCTGGGCTCCCCTACAATGAAAAATAGGTTCTGCTGGTTTTTTTTCTGCCTTTTTTAACATTTCAAGGCAAGTTCCTATGCCCATCCACCCATATAAAACTTCCTTGTTCAGAAAGTCATCTGCGCAACTGGCAAAGGCACTAGCTCAGAGTTTTCTATTTTTATTCCTGTGTGTAATCAATGGGAACACACTGTGACGGAAATAAAGAATTATGAATTGATAAGAGCAAGCCATGATATTTGCTTTTGTTCCTGGGCATGCTAGTGAAGGAACACATACCTAATGTGTAGAAATACAACAGTCATTTTATGCTTCTGTCTTTTTACAGAAGCACTCAACGATTTCTGTGTTTATTTTTAGGGAGGAAAAAGAAACACTTTCAAGATTCAAACTGGGTAAGCTTGGGAAAAGTTTTCCTGCAGGCTGATTTTCTAGAAACATTGAAATATAAGACATTATCAGCCCTTTCTCCTCTAAATTATTAACCTGTGACTTCAATACCTATTCTCTGTCATCCTCTTACAATAAAAAATAATTGATTCTCCAACTCAGTAACTATTGATAATTTTTTTAAAATCTCATTTCAAAAATTGTACTCTAACATAAACTGGTTTTTTTTTGTTTGTTTGTTTATGTTTTTTTTTTTTTTGGAGATGGAGTCTCGCTCTGTCACCCACGCTCAAGTGCAGTGGCACCATCTCGGCTCACTGCAACCTCTACCCATTTCTCCCCAGAAGCACGTTATAGAAAATGGAATTCTTTGTCCTTAAGGAAGGTCATACAAACCAGAACTTCTCACCCCTAAAGAAAGCCATAAAACCTAGGAATTAACTCTCTGAGCAGCTCCCTTCTCCCCTGAAGACCCTCATGTGACAGGTATCCTGCCCTATACCTGGAGAAAATAGTGCTACTTTCGTATTTTTAGACATAATGCTATTGCACCCTTGATAGACTACAGTATGGTGCAAACACAACTTTCTCCCCCTCCTCTACTGTGAAGGGAACGTAACTTTTATATGCACCAAGAAACCAAAAAAATTTATGTGACTCGCCTTATCGTGATAATTTGCTTTATTTCGTGGTCTGGAACTGAACCTGCAGTGTCTGCAAGGTTTGTCTGTACACATTTTGCCCCTATGACATTTAGGCCATTTACAATTTCTGTTATAAATAATGTGGTGATCTGCTTCTTTGTGTACAAAGGCTTTGTCTACCTTTCAAATTATTATTTAATGAGAGTTCTAGAAGTAGAATTACCAAGTAAAGATTACAAATATTTTTACAACTCTTGGTTTATGTTGCTAAATCGCTTTTTCTTTTTTTTTTTCAGAAGGGCATTACAAATCTACACTTTCTTTTCTTTTCCTTTCTTTTTTTCTTTTCTTTCTTTTTTTTTTTTTTTTTTTTTTTTTTTGAGACGGGGTCTCTCACTCTGTCACCCAGGCTGGAGTGTAGTGCTGCCATCATGACTCACTGCCACCTTGACCTCTGGGCTCGGGAGATTCTCCCACCTCAGCCTCCCGAGTAGCTGGAACCACAGGTGCACAGCACCCTGCTGGGCTAATTTTTGTATTTTTTTTGTAGAGACTGGGTTTTGCCATGTTGCCCAGGCTGGTCTCCAACTCCCAGGCCCAAGCAATTCTCCTGCCTAGGACCCCCAAAGTGCTGGGACTACAGGCATGAGCCCCCGCGCCCAGCCCACAAATTTATACTTTCAACAGAAATATATTACACC
This sequence comes from Macaca nemestrina, assembly GCF_043159975.1. Taxonomy (NCBI): domain Eukaryota; kingdom Metazoa; phylum Chordata; class Mammalia; order Primates; family Cercopithecidae; genus Macaca; species Macaca nemestrina. The sequence goes on from NC_092137.1 coordinate 69,945,764, forward strand.
ACTGAGTAAGAATAATAAGCCCTAATATTCATGAGGCACTTAGTTTTTAACCGAGTACTAATTACTATATATGTAATAGCTCATCTTTAAAATCTTGTATACTGTTGGTGAAAAAGTTGTCTGTTGTTTTAATTTTATTTAATAGTGATTTTTTTTTTTTTTTTTTTTTTTGAGACGGAGTCTCTCTCTGTCGCCCAGGCTGGAGTGCAGTGGCCGGATCTCCGCTCACTGCAAGCCCTGCCTCCCGGGTTCACGCCATTCTCCTGCCTCAGCCTCCCGAGTAGCTGGGACTACAGGAGACTGCCACCTCGCCCGGCTAGTTTTTTGTATTTTTTTAGTAGAGACGGGGTTTCACCGTGTTAGCCAGGATGGTCTCGATCTCCTGACCTCGTGATCCGCTCGCCTCGGCCTCCCAAAGTGCTGGGATTACAGGCTTGAGCCACCGCGCCCGGCCTAATAGTGATATTTAGCTATATTTAAATTTTAAGTTATTTGTAAGTATTTGTAAGTTGCAAGCTATTTTTCTACTATGAATTGCCATCCTTATTGGTTTACATGGTCTGTTTATATATTGCTATATTGACCTTCTGTCAGGTCTGCTTTAGCTATTTTTTGAGTTGTTTTTAGTGTTTTGGTTTTATATTGATACACATTACATATTTATTAAGTATATGTAATATTTTGTGGTTTTTAAAATTTTATTTTATTAAAAAATGTTTTGTTTTGAGACGAGGTCTCAATCTGTTGGCCAGAGTGTGGTATAATGGCATGATCACTCTTCATTGCAGCCTCAACCTCCTGGGCTCAGGTGATCCTCCCACCTCAGCCTCCCAAGTAGCTGGGACCACAGGCATATGCCACCATGCCTGGCTAATTTGTTTTTATTTTTTGTAGAGATGGGGTCTCCCTATGTTACCCAGACTGGTCTTGAGCTCCTGGGCTCAAGCAATTCTCCCACCTAAGCCTCCAGAAATGTTGGGATTATAGGCGTGAGCCACCATGCCTGGCCATTTATATGACTTCTTTTGAGAAGTGTCTATTCATCTCCTTTGCCCGCTTTTCAATGGGATTACTTGAGTTGTTTGAGTTCCTTATATATTCTAGATATAATTCCCTTGTGGGATGAATAGTTTGCAAACATTTTCTCCTATTAAACAGGTTGTCTCTTCACTCTGTTTATTGTTTCCTTTGCTGTGCAGAAGTTTTTAGTTTAATATAGTCCTATTTGCTTATTTTTGTGGGGTTTTTTTCTGTGCTTTTGAGGTCTTAGCCATAAACTCTTGCCCTACACCCGTGTCCTAAAGTGTTTACCCTGTGTTTTCTTCCAGTAGCTTTTGGTTGTAGGTCTTATGTTTATGTCTTTACTCCATCTTGAGTTTATTTTTGCATATGGTGATGGCTAGGGTTCCAATTTCATTTTTCTGTAGAAGCATATCCAATTTTCTAAGCACCAATTATTGAAGAGTATGTTCTTTCCTAAATATCTGTTCTTGGCCCCTTTGTAGACAATCAGTTGGCTAGAAATAAATGGATTTACTTCCGGATGCTGTGTTCCGTGGTCTATGTGTCTGTTTTTATGCCAATACCATGCTATTTTGGTTGCTATGCTATGACCTTGTAATATATTCTGAAGTCAGGTAGTGTGATGCCTCTTGATTTGTTCTTTTTGCTCAGGATTGCTTTGGCTCTTCAAGCTCTTTTTTGGGTTTTACATAAATATTAGGATTTTTGCCCCATTTCTGTAAAAAATGACACTGGTCTTTTGATAGCAGTTGCATTGAATCTGATTATTGCTTTGGGTAGTTTGATCATTTTAAGGATGTTAATTCTTCTGATCTATGAACAAAAGATGTCTTTTCATTTTGTTTGTGTCCTCTTCAATTTCTTTCATTAGTGTTTTGTAGTTTTCCTTATAGAAGTCTTTCACTTCCTTAGTTAAATTTATTCTTAGGCATTTCTTTTTTGTAGCTATTGTAAATGGGATTACCTTCTTGATTTCTCTCTCAGCTAGTTCATTATTGGTGTATAGAAATGCTACTGATTTTTATACATTGATTTTGTGTCCTGCAAATTTAATGAATTCATTTATCAGTTCTAAAAGTTTTTGGGTGCATCCTTTAGGTTTTTCTAGATATAAGATCATGTCATCTGCAAAGGGGAACAATTTGACTTCCTCTTTTCCAATTTGGATGCCTTTTATTTCTTCCTCTTGCCTGATTGCTCTGGCTAGGACTTCCAATCCTCTGTTGAATAGGAGTGGTGCAAGTGGGCGTTCTTGTCTTGTTCCAGTTCTTAGGGGAAAGACTTTCATCTTTTCCCCATTCAGTATGATGTTAACTGTGGGTTTGTCCTATATGGCCTTTATTATGTTGAGGTATGTTCCTTCTATGCCTAGTTTGTTGGGAATTCTTATCATGAAGGTATGTTGAATTTTATCAAATGCTTTTTCTGTGTCAGTTGAGATGATCATAGTTTTTGTCCTTCATTCTGTTGATGTAATGTATTACATTTATTGATTTGCATATGTTGAACCATCCTTACATCCCTGAGATAAATCTCTCCTGATTATGGTGTATTATCTTTTTGATGTGCTGTTGGATTCTGTTTGCTAGTATTTCACTGAGGATTTTTGCATCTGTGTTCATCAGGGATAATGACTTTAGTTTTCTTTTTTTGTTGTTTTGTCCTTGTCTTAGTTTGATGTAAGGGTAATGCTGGCCTCATAGAATGAGTTAGAAAGAATTCTCTCCTCTTCATTTTTTTGGAATAGTTTGAGAAGAATTGGTGTTAGATCTTTGTAAGTTTGGTAGAATTCAGCAGTGAAGCCATCTGGTCCTGGACTTTTCTTTGTTGAGAGACATTTTATTACTGATTTAATCTCACTACTCATTATCGGTCTGTTCAGGTTTTCTTTCTTTCTTTTTTTTTTTTTTTTTTGAGACGGAGTCTGGCTCTGTCGCCCAGGCTGGAGTGCAGTGGCCAGATCTCAGCTCACTGCCAGCTCCGCCTCCCGGGCTTACACCATTCTCCTGCCTCAGCCTCCCGAGTAGCTGGGACTACAGGCGCCTGCCACCTCGCCCGGCTAGGTTTTTTTTTTTGTATTTTTTAGTAGAGACGGGGTTTCACTGGGTTAGCCAGGATGGTCTCGATCTCCTGACCTCGTGATCCGCCCGCCTCGGCCTCCCAAAGTGCTGGGATTACAGGCTTGAGCCACCGCGCCCGGCCAGGTTTTCAATATTTTTCTGATTCAACCTTGGTAGGCTGTATGTGTCCAAGAATTTGTCCATTTCCTCTAGGTTTTCCAGTCTGTTAGTATATAGTTGTTCATAATAGTTTCTGATGATCTTTTGTATTTCTGTGGTATCAGTTATAATGTCTCCTTTTTCATTTCTGATTTTTTTATTTTTTTATTTTTTTATTATTTTTTTTGAGACAGAGTCTCGCTCTGTCGCCCAGGCTGAAGTGCTGTGGTGCCATCTCGGCTCACTGCAACCTCCGCTTCCCGGATTCAAGCAATTCTCCTGCCTTAGCCTCCCGAGTAGATGGGATTACAGGTGTGCACCACCATGCCTGGCTAATTTTTGTATTTTTAGTAGAGACGGGGTTTCACCATGTTGGTCAGGCTGGTCTCAAACTCCTGACCTCATGATCCACCCACCTCGGCCTCCCAAAGTGCTGGAATTACAGGTATGAGCCACTGTTCCCGGACCATTTCTGATTTTATTTATTTGTGTCTTCTCTCCTTTTTCATGGTTAATCTAGCTAGCAATTTATCAATTTTGCTTACTTTTTCAGAAAGATGACTTTTCATTTCATTGATCTTTTGTATTATTTTTTAAGTCTGTATTTCATTTAATTTTTTATTATTTATTTTCTTCTGCTAATTTGGAGTTTGGATTGTTCTTGCTTTTTTTTTTCTTTTTCCTTCGAGTCAGAGTCTTGTGCTGTTGCCCAGGCTGGAGTACAATGGCTCTGTGATGGCTTATTGCAGCCTTGAACTTCTGGGCTCAAGTGATCCTCCCACTTCAGCCTCCTAAGTAGCTGGGACCACAAGTGTGCACCACTGTGTCTGGCTAATTTTCTTTTTTTAATGTTTTGTAGAGACAGGGTCTCCCTGTGTTGCCCAGGCTGGTCTCAAACTCCTGGGCTCAAGCCATCCTCCTGCCTCAGCCTCCCAAAGTGCTGATATTACAGGAGTGAGCCACCATGCCTGGCCTGTTCTCTCTGTTCTGGTTCCTTGAGGGCATCTTTAGATCATTTATTTGAAACCTTCCTACTTTTTTGATGTAGGTGTTTATTGATATAAACTCCCCTCTTAGCACTGCTTTTGCTGTATCCCGTAGGTTTTCATATGTTGTATGTCAATTTCCATTTGTTTCAATAAATTTTTTAAAATTTTCTTTATGATATTTTACATTTCTTCTATGTTGTGGAATCTATTGAGTTTTACTTTATGATTCATCCTTGCTTTTTAAAACATTTAATTTTATTTAATGGTTCAGTAATAATAAAAATACCCTTTTACGTGTTTACAGTATCTCACTGTCTACATACACTATTTCAAGCTTTTGGAGTAGAGACAATTAAACCAGATTCTTGTGTAAATGAGTTTCTTTAAATAACTTTACATTCTTTACATAATGGTTCTTTTGAAGCTTAACAAGTTCTTTCTCAACAACTGTATTTTTTTTCATATGGGATTGACTAAGTATGTCAAAATATGAAACAAAATAAAATGGAAAACCATGAGGTCCTTAAGTCACGTGACATACCTATATTTGGTGACATTTACAGAGATGAACGACATTATTGAGGAGTAAGGAGAAATACAATGCAGCAAATCAAGAACATGCCACTCATGTGAGAGTGAACATCTATCTCCAGGCATGAGAAAGGTCTGCAGAGTTCTTACCAAAATTCTGTCAGTGTTTATTTCTGTCTTGAGAAGTCAGATGATTTTTATGATCTTTTTTGTGCTTTTCTAATTTGTTTAATATTTTACAATAAGCATGTATCATTTTTACTAAAACAACCACGTTATTGTTTAAAACCGGAACAAAATTTTTCTACATACAGAAGGATAATAGTATTTGTCTATATTTTTTTCTGGTCTTTTAAGTGTTTATACACACAGAGAGACTGGAATAAAGTTTTCCTTAGCATTTAAATAATTTCCAAGAGATATATACATTTCTACGTATGGGTTAAATAAACACACATATATCAATAAACATATATTCTAACAAACTTAGGCCTGCTAAATGCTGGCTAAAAGTTCCTAGTGAAAAGAACTCTTAGGTGAACTATATTTTTCTAATCTGCAGACTCTCCTACTGCATAACTCTGGATGATGTCATACAAACCTCTTCCTGCATCTGGGACTCCTTCCAGCCGCTACATGTGGGAGCTTCCCGTTTTTGTTCTAACTGAGTGATGTTTACTGGAAATGGAGTCTGCTAATAAGATCTCAGTTCAGATAGCTTTGTGGGGACAGGAAGAATGATTGTGAAATGAATTTGGTCAAAAACCTTTACTTTCTCCCTTGTCATTATCTTGTTTTGATAGGTTGGCTTAGTTTTGTTTTGAAATTACCTCTTCTGAGAAACCAAAGAGGAATGATATGCGCTGTCTTCTTCTTCCTCCTCCTCCTCCTTTTCCTCTTCCTACCAAGACTCCCAACTGAGACTGTTTTTCAGTCTGTCCCTCCATACATACCTGCACACTCACACGTCTACTAGAGAGTATATGGAGACAGGCAAGAGCCCTTAGAAAGATAGCTGGGTAATGTATTACTCTGTTTTCTTGGATTTGGACGGAACTTACGACAACATTTAGATGTGAACAAAAAAGGCAAGAGGGTTTGTCCCAGAATGCACAACTGGTTATGGCAGAACAAAGTGGTGGTGAACCTAGATTTCATTATCTCTTAGCTCAGGGCCTCTGGATTAAAACCCGTAAACATTGTTCACATTTTTTTGGAACTATGCATAAGGGCAATTTAGAGTTCCAGGTAAGAGAATGCCGCATAACAAGAGTTGATTGTTTTAAGAAGTTGTTGTATGTTCAAGATCAGCTACGTAAAATTAAAGAGAAAAGCTCCTAAATATACTGAATTCTTTCATTTTTGTGGATCTCCTTGATTGTGATTTGCGAGCTCAGAAGTATTTACAGTTTTTCTCAAAAATTTTAAGATGAAAACTCTCAAGTCCAATTAATTGAAAAGCTTAAGACTACTCTATACCATGCTTCACTTTAGAAAGTAGGGAGTTTGTTGCAAATTCAAACAAGGATGTGGTGTCACAACTCATGAAAGGAATCTCTTATCAAATATCTATCCTACCATCAAATTGCCATTACATCTGCCCGAATGCACGTGGGACACAGTTGCGTCAGAAAGGCTAAAACTCCAAATAAGTTCACGTTATTCTGAAACTATCAGATTATGTGATGGATGTAATTTGGGTGTTACAATCTCTGTAGTAAAGTTCGAGGAATAATGCCAGGTATGGCTGAGTGCAGTGGCTCATGCCTATAAGACCAGCCTGGGCAACACAGTGAGATCCCATCTCTACAAAAAATACAAAAATTAGCCAGGCGTGGTGGAGTCGGGTGCACCTGTAGTCCCATCTACTCAGGAGGCTCCAGTGGGAGGATTACTAGAAATCAGGAGGTTGAGACTGTAGTGAGCCATGTTTGTGCCACTGTACTCCAGGCTGAGCAACAGAGCAAGACTCTGTCTCAAAAAAACAAAAATAAATAAAAAATAAATAAAAACCCATCAAGTAGAATGTAGGGCCAGTGTCAGTGGGGGGCATAGTGAAAACAGAGATCTTCAATTCTCTTCTGTTTCTAACTTTTGGGACAAGGACATTTTTTTCTCCACATGGGATGAGTAAGGTGAGGAGAAATAGAGAAAGAGCATAAACTTTGGTAAGCGAAGATAGAAGCCCAAGATGGAATAATAGAGTGAGAAAGAGTCCAAAGCTGCTCCAGCTATTTCGAGTCCCCAGTTTTGAAGAATGATGTCTTAGGGTCCTGAGAAAACATTGTTGTGGGATCACCAAACAATTGTCAGGGATATTTGGGGCATCATAGAAAATACGAGGGATTCCAGAGCACTGGCAACAGTGGAGTATTCTGATTTTCAGAAAGAGAAAGCAGAGCCAGAAAAAATGTAGATAATGGTCTGTAATCTCAATCTTAGGCCACAGCTCAGGTACTAGATAAAAAAGGAATGATTAAGATCCAGATGAGTTCACTAAGAACAAGTCAGGGCTAATTTATCTCTTCTATTTGACAGAGTTACCAGCCCAGGACCTCAGGGAATGCCCATACACATAGAATATTTTGTTATCAGACATTTAATAAAGTTTTTTTTTAGTAATATTCTTTTGGACAAGTCAGAGAAATATAAACTGAATTCTGGCACTCTGAATGAATTAGAAACCAGTCCATTGCGCACACAGGTGCTGGGTAACAAACTGTGAAGAAGCATGCAGTGGTGAGTCCCAGGCTGTGTCCTTCACTGTCTCCTCATAAATGCTTTCAGAATAAATACACAGAAGGCGTGCTCATCAGATTTACAGGCAACCTGAAGTTAGGGGGAATATGAATACTTGAATGGCAGAACGAAAATCCATAGACTGAATCTAAAAGGATGAAATTGAAGAGCGATTAATATGAGGTCTAAGGAATTAAATATGTTAGTGAGAATAAGTAATACTTGCTTTAGTGGTAACTAAGAGCCTTAACTCACTATGAGTCAGAAGTGTAATGTGTTTGCCAAAAAAACTAAGATTTTAGGCTGTATCCAGTGGTGTGGTAAATATTTAACAACTGGCCCTGGGTTGGGGGCGGAGAGAAGGAGGGACTTTGATTTATAGCTCTGACCAATCTCTGTAGTGTAAATACTCTCACCTTGGCCAATTTCAAGGTATTGACCTTGTGACACTGAACTCAGAGTTTGGAAGAGACGTGCGATAGCATGCCATTATGTGGTATTTTCACCACACAGACGCAGTAGATGTGATTAACCTCAAGAGGAGAGATAATAATAAAAAGCAGTAAAATTATTAGGAAGTAATATTTTAATTACTTATTACCTTTGTTTTTAAGATATCTAATTGTAGGCTTATGTAATTTAACTTTAATTTTTAAAATTATTGTTATTTTTTTTGAGACAGGGTCTTGCTCTGTTACCCAGGCTGGAGTACAGTGGCGTGATCTCAGCTCACTGCAGCCTCAATCTCCCAGGCTCAAGCGCTCCTCCCACCTCAGCCTCTTGGATAGCTGAGACCACAGATGTGCCCCACCATGCTTGGCTAATACTTTTTAAAATTTTCTGTAGAGACGGAGTCTCACTATATTGCCCAGACTGGTGTGAATTCCTGGGCTCAAGCAATCCTCTGGACTTGGCCTCCCAGAGGGCTGGGATACATTAGCCACCGTGCCCAGGATAATTTAACTTTTACTTAGAACTGCATTTGACAACTAGCTCAGAAAATTCTTGAACATTTAACTATCAGCTCTTGCAAGTTTGTGCACATGGGCTCTGGACCATGGTAACCAGAAATGTGGTCACTGGTAGAAGGGAGGTGATAACCCTGCTGTTCTCTGCATTTGTCAGGACACACCCAGATCCCTTTATTCCAGAGCACATAACTTAAAGTCACACTTTCCTGAGATCAGAGCAGAGGATGGCAGAGAACCAAAGTCATGAGTGTGTGAAACAACGGAGAGGAGCAGCGCTGTGCAGGCTGGAGCTCAAGACACTTGCGAGAGCGGTGAGGGTGAGAGGGACAGGGGAGAGCTCGTTTTCAAATATTTGAGAGGCTGTTGTATAAGGAAGGATTAGGGCTCTAATTGGTGTGTAGAAAAGGATACAAGGAGACAGATTTTCTGTTCAATATAAGAAAGACATTCTGGCTAGGTGTGGTGGCTCATGCCTGTAATCCCAGCACTTTGGGAAGCCGAGGTGGGCAGATCGCTTGAGCTCAGGAGTTCGAGACCAGCCTGGGCAACATGGTGAGACCCGTCTCTACTAAAAATAAATAAAAATAATTAGCTGGGAATAGTGGCACACATCTGTGGTCCCAGCTAGTCAGGAGGCTGAGACAAGAGAATCGCTTGAACCCAGGAGGCAGAAGTTGAAGTGAACTGAGATCGCTCCACTGCACTCCAGCCTAGGTGACAGAGCAAGACCTTGTCTCAAAAAAAAAAAAAAAAAAAAAAAAAAAAAAAAAAAATTTGGGGGGAGGGGAGAAAAAAGAAAGAAATTTCTTACAGGCAAAGCTATCAAAAGAGGAATGGACTGAAGGCAGTCCTGCGGAATATGGGCAGTGACCTTTAGGGATGGTGTAGAGATGGTTCATGCATCAAAAGAGGGAATAGGGCTAGATAATCTTGAAGATGTCCCCAAGTCTCTGCCTGATTTTTGATCCATTGTGCTTTCTAGTTACCTCAGCCTCCCAAAGTGCTGGAATTACAGGTGTGAGCCGCCGCTCCCAGCCAACAACTATCAATTTTATATCTAATCTTATATCATCTATCCTCCTATCTTCCTACCACCCATTCTTCCAGATTCTTGTGGAACAAATGCAAATGCCTGACATCATATTATTGAGTCCATAAACACGTCAGTGTGCATCTCTAAAACATAACAGCATTTTGAAAATATACCCACAATACTTTTTATCACACTTAAGAAATTAATATTGATTCTCTAATATCATCTAATATGCAGTCATTATTTAAATTTTCCCATTTGTGTCATAAATTTGTAATTTGAGCTTGCTCAAGTCAGGATGTGGGGTCCACACATCACCATGGTTAGATGTGTTTCTTAAATCTCTTTTAGGCTGTAAGTTTCCCTTTCATTATTTATTTGTTGAAGGTGCTGTGTTATTTGTCGTATAGAATTTCCCAGTCTGGATTTTTAAAAATTGCATTATGGTATATTTAACAAGTTCCTCTTTCCCCTATATTTCCTGTGATAACGCTTATGTTTGATTCCTTGGGAAGGAATGCTTTGTGAGTGATGTTCTGTATTTCTCACTAGGAGAATAGTGAGAAATACAAATAGTGAGAAATTGTGACATCAGCAGCCACTGATAAGCGTCTAGATCTGTTAATTCATTTACAATTCTAAATGGTGATCTTTTAATCTCTCATTGCTCCTTTAATTATTAGCTGGAATACTTTTATAAAGAGAAATATCCCCTTGGTTATGCTGAAGCACAGAAAATGCAAGATAAATGCTACATTACTTATGAAATTCAAAACAATGAGTTGGTTCACAAGCATCTGCCTAGGAAGACCAATGAGCTGTTTTGTTTCGTTTTAAGTATTATGATGCACTAATGGATTTAAAAATATTTGATGTGTTTCAATCAATCGCCATTGTTATTTTTATTAATATTCAACTTGGCTTCCAAGTCTTTTTGACATGATCTGACTTATTTGCTTGATTTCTAATATGACAAGATCTCTTACATTCCATATTCAACTCATGTATTTTCTGCCCCAGATCAGGAATTGGCCATTTCTCCAAAGAGTCCTGGTTCCTTTCAATGGGAAATGACATTTAGAGACCAAACTCGGGGCTGCAGGGTTGTCAGCCTACTAGGTTGATCATAGTTTCTAGGGCTTTTTAGTAGAAAGCATTAGGAAGTTCTCCTTCTTCCTTTCTTCTTCTTCCTCTTCTTTCTCTTCTTCTTCTTTTAAAATATATTGTGAGTTCATATGACATTTTCTTTTTCTTTTCTTTTTTTTTTTCTTTTGGAGACAGAGTCTCACTTTGTCACTCAGGCTGGAGTGCAGTGGCTTGACCATAGTCCACTGCAGCCTTGAACTCCTGGGTTCAAGTGATCCTCCTGCCCCAGCCTCCTGAGTAGCTGGGATTATAGGCATACACCACCATATCTGACTAATTTTTTTATTTTTGTAGAGACAGGGTCTTACTATGTTGCCCAGGCTGGTCTCAAATTTCTGGTCTCAAGTGATCCTCCTGCCTTGGCCTCCCAAAGTGCTGGGATTGCAGACATGAGCCACCATGCCCAGCCAATATGACATTTCAAACAAGACTACGAGATGTTTTTTCAACCTCGTCATTCTCACATTTATATTTTTTCTCCTTATTGAAAATCCCAATTCTCAAAGACATCAACAAAATTACTTATTTGCTTTATTTCACAAAAAAATGCAACTGTCTTACAATAACTGTTCTAACACCCACCACTAACAATATGACTATTGAAATACATTTAAGGTTGTTATGTAGTTCTTTTTGGCTTTAGGGCATACCATAATAATGAAAATCAAATTAAAGTCACTTGAAGTAGTTCCTTCCTGTGTGGTTATTCCATCAACTCAGAGTGTACATTTCAGTTCATTTGTTTCATTTTGATTTTGTTTTATAGGGATTGCTTTTCAATTAAAAATATTTTATAATTATGTAAAATGATTACAAGTTTCCGAAGTCAAATCTACAACACCAGGCACATTCAGAGGAGTGTGACTTCTATCCCAGGCCCTCTAACCTGTCTACTTCCCAACGAAGTCTTTTTTAAGAAATAAAGTTATATGGCATAGTCTTTCATTAAAAAATAAGCAAACATTTTCATATAGCAAATTCTCTCTTTTTAGATGAACAGTAACATACTATAGACAATTTTTTCTACCTTGTTTTGTTTTCACTAGCCATAAAGTCTAGGATCACTCCATATATTCCATATTGTTTTTTACAGCTGTGTAGTACTCTGCCATGTGAACTGTACATAGTATTATTTGGATTTTTTTTTTTTTTTTTTTTTTTTTTTGAGACGGAGTCTCGCTGTGTCTCCCAGGCTGGAGTGCAGTGGCGTGATCTCGGCTCACTGCAAGCTCCACCTCCCGGGTTCACGCCATTCTCCCGCCTCAGCCTCCCAAGTAGCTGAGACTACAGGCGCCCACCACCACGCCCGGCTAGTTTTTTTTTGTATTTTTAGTAGAGACGGGGTTTCACCATGTTAGCCAGGATAGTCTCGATCTCCTGACCTCGTGATCCACCCGCCTCGGCCTCCCAAAGTGCTGGGATTACAGGCTTGAGCCACCGCGCCCGGCCTATTTGGATGTTAAACACATTTAATCAAAATTAAAATTTAAGGAACTTTCAGCATGGTCAGCTGAAACAGAATTCAGGTGTCTCTCAAAATTTGTCCTTCCTATTTATTTGTTATTTATTTATTTATTTATTTACTTGAGACAGAGTCTCACTCTGCTGCCCAGGCTGGAATGCAATGCCACTATCTCGGCTCACTGCAGCCTCCACGTCCTGGGATCAAGCGATTCTCCTGCCTCAGCCTCCCAAGTAGCTGGGTACAGGCACGCACCACCATGCCTGGCTAATTTTTGTATTTTTAGTAAAGACGGAGTTTCACCATATTGACTAGGCTGGTCTCGAACTCCTGACCTCAAGTGATCCACCCGCCTCGGCCTCCCAAAGTGCTGGGATTACAGGCATGAGTCACTGTGCCCAGCCCAGTCTTTTCATCTATTTAGTGGCTCCACCCTGTTTGTGCAATTCCTACACACTTACCTCTGGGATACCCTCTCCAGCCTAAGCAAATATTCTACATTTTTCAAATGATTTTCAGACATCTAAGATTAGCCCTTTATTGGTCCATCCCCTTAAAACCTTACTCTTTTTTAGGTGACAATGCATGCTGAGGAGTTCATTTAAAGGTAATTTCTGCAAAACATTTACCCATCGCATGTCATCTCTCCTGAGTAACAAGAGGCCTTGATCACAAACTCCACCTATGCCAGGGCATCACCAGTTGCTTTATTAAGCACCATGTTTTAGTGCTGTAGTACTGTTTGTAAAACAAAGCAACTAATACTCAGAATTTATCCTGGGTTCTTATTGGGAAGAAACATCCTGAAATAACCAAGAAGTAACAATAATGGTAAATCATATGTATAAGAGAATTCTAGAGATGAAGGCTGTGGCAACAGTCTTTCTTCCCTTTTAATATTCGTTATGTGGGTAGCAGTAATATCAAGTGTACAGATATTCTGCCTTGGAGAACCACCACGTGTACCTTTCTCTTCCTGGTACAATCTTTTTTTTTTTTTTTTCTTAAACAGAGCCTCTTTGTCATCCAGGCTGGAGTGCAGTGGCACTATCTGGGCTCACTACAATCTCTTCCTCCCGGGTTCAAGTGATTCTCCTGCCTCAGTCTCTCAAGTAGCTGGGATTACAGGCGCCCACCTCCATGCCCAGCTAATTTTTGTATTTTTAGTAGAGACGGGATTCGGGATTTCACCATGTTGGACAGGTTGGTCTCGAACTCCCGACCCCAAGTAATCCGCCCGCCTCAGCCTCCCAAAGTGCTGGGATTATGGGGATGAGCCACTGCGTCTGGCCCCTGCTACAGTCTTTACACTGAAAAACAGATGCACTACCACAGTATAAAGATGGGAGTTTACTTTGGAGACAGAAGACAGGAATGAACTGCATCAAAATGATAGGCTCAAAGTTAAAATATGAGAACCCTCAGTGATTTCACACACACACACGCATGCACGCACGCACACATGCATATGCACATATGCACGCCTATAGGTTATTTCTTTAGAACTAGCCACAGAACCCACTGAAACCCAGAGAGCTGTGGAACACAATTAGAAAAGGCCTTGGACAGGAGGACTGGAGTGAGCCTTCTGAGCAGCCCAGACCTCACACTACCAGGACAGAAGTTAGCAGCATAGGAGCAGCTGGCAGGACTAGAGCTGCCTGGCCATTGTGGCTGGGCTTCCTGGCATCTGTCTTGAAGTGAAGGGGGATTGGTTACTATTCAGTAACTTCAGGTTTTTTGTTTTTTGTTTGTTTGTTTGTTTTGAGATGGAGTCTCGCTCTGTCGCCCAAGCTGGAGTGCAGTGGCGTGATGTTGGCTCACTACAACCTCTGCCTCCCGGGTTCAAGAGATTTTCCCGCCTCAGCCTCCCAAGTAGCTGGGATTATAGGCACTTGCCATCATGCCCAGCTAATTTTTGTATTTTTGTAGAGACAGGGTTTCCCCATGTGGGCCAGGCTGGTCTTAAACTCCTGACCTCAAGTGATCCACCCACTTTGGCCTCCCAAAGTGCTGGGATTACAGGCGTGAGCCACCATGCCCAGACAACTCTTCAGTTTGTTAAAGAAAATTTCAGAAGATTGCCTCAGGTGAAACCACAGTCAGGAGATCTAACATACGGCGTTATAAAATGTGAATTTGGGCATGGTGATTTGCATTATGCAATTTACCATGACATTTATAAAGTCAAGGGATTTAGGCCTATAAGTGTCCCTGAAAGATTCAGTGCCTTAGGTCTTCATTTACTGGTTTGTGCTGTGCACTTGGTTTGGAATTCCTTTTCCCTGTATCATTTCATCCTAATGAACGCCTACTTATTTTTTAAGACTCAATGCTATTACCTCCTCTACAGTTCCATAACAGTATATGTATTTCCTGTAACAATATTACATTTGTGTATTGGCTGTTTTCTACTAGGCTATCTTTTGGGAGAGGAACCTAGTCTTCACACCTCAGTGACTAACTTAAAAGACACTTGATGTTTATTAAGTGATGTCAGAGACCAACTAATCCAGTTCCTCTAAGTATATGAAACTGAGACCCAAAGGATTTCCATAAATTCAGTAATTCCACAAGTATATACTGAATATTTACAATGTGCCTAGCTCTAGGTAAGGCTAAATGTCTTTAGTATATTTTAAATATCATCTGGAGTATGCTTAATTTCCATTTGTCCAGAGATCAAAAGATAAATGCCAGCGTCTCATGAATCCTCAAAGCAATATTGAATTATGTTCAGAATTGGTTTGTATCAATTCATTTTATTATACTCTAAGTGTGTTTCACCCAAGAATACAATCTGCATACTGCTAATGTGTGTGTGAGGTGTGGGGAGGGATAGTCAGAGTGTTCAATGCCCAATTTAATGCCCAATTTAGGAAACACTGGGTTATATTAGGTTAAATAGATTCTTCCCTGAACTTTCAACATACCTGATAGTAACTAGTTAAATCTCCAAGAAGAGCATCTAATATGCACTGTTTCCCAAATTTATTTGCCTAGTGAACCTCCCCTTTTTTGTTGCTCCTATTAATAGATGCCTGCAATGCAGTTCTGAAGAACATAGAATTGGTCGGTGCAGTTCTTTGAAGAGTCCTCATCTGTGTTTAGTGAGGACTTCAAAGGGAAACTCTAAGCTCCCTGGGGAGGAAAGTGGCTGGAAGGGGAGAAGGGAAGGCCCGAGAAGGAGCAGCTGGCCAGGAAGACAGGGGAGGTAACAGGTCGCTGTCTAGGGTCTGAGAGAGGGACAGGGCCATAAGCAGGCAATGAGGAGCACGTTTCCATGTTAAGCTCAGTGAGACGCTGGGGCGCAAGCAGATGGGCTTTGGGGTCAAGAGATAAGATGTTTAACAAGGAGAGCCAGGAGCACTTCTGCAGGAACATGCAGCATGTCTTCAGGCCTCTGGGGATTCCAGAGGACATGGCACCCTGCCTGCAGGTCCCCAAGGACAGCCACATGTCGGGGCCACAGTGTCTGTGGGGGCAGGAGAGGAAGGAAATGAAGCATGCACAAAGTAGGTTACTGAGTGGTTTCATCGACATCTGTGACACCCACCCCGGGGGGTTCCTGGACATATTTGGGGTTAGGTTTAACAAGAGGAAGTAGCTATAGGGAAACAATATTTGCAGGGCCCAGTGCAAAATGACAACACAGGCTCCTGGTTTTAGAGTTAAGAATTTAATGATTGTGACAGCTGAGCATTAAACCAAGCACCAGGCCCTTCTGAATGCAGACCTCTGGACACTCGTACAGGTCACACACCCATGAAGCTGCCAGAGAGTTCTCAGTGGTCCTAAACTCCACTTGAATCTCCTGGCTACTGTGGCCTGGAAAAACCAGGTTACACATGGTTTATTTAAAAAGTAGGTCTCCCTATTCCAACGTATCTGATGATCGTGGAAACACTGTTTACCAGTTGCTATGGTCTGAATGTTTGTGTCTCCCCTCAACCCCTGCAACATTCATATTTAATTCCCAATGCAATAGTATTAAGAAGTGGGGTCTGAGGAGGTGATGAGGCCCTAAAGTGAATGGAGTGAATGGGATGACTGCCTTGTGAGAGAGAACCAAGGGCGCTTGTTTGCCCCTTCCACAATGTGAGAACACAGCAGGAAGATACCCTGTGAAGCAGAAAGTGAGCCCTCATCAGACACCACATCTGTTGGTGCCCTGACTTTGATCCAGAACTGTAAACTATAGATTTCTGTTGTTTATAAAATACCCAGTCTATGGCAGCCCAGATGGACTAAGACACCAGTCGTTCTGGGTAAGCTTGACTTTGTTATAAGATAAATTTATTTATTTGTTATTAAATTTTAAATTATTTCAGAGATGGGGTCTTGCTATGTTGCCCAGGCTGGTCTCAAACTCCTGGGTTCAAGTGATCCACCTGCCTCGGCCTCCCAAAGTGCTGGGATTAAAGGTGTGAGCCACCATGCCCAGCCTGTTATAAGATAAATTTAACCAGCTTGGGCAACAAGGCGAAACTTCATCTCTACAAAAAGTACAAAAATTAGCTGGCATGGTGGTGCACGCCGGCAGCCCCAGCTACTAAGGAGGCTGAGAGGTGGCAGTATCACTTGAGCCCAGGAGGCGAGGTTGCAGAAAGTCATGATTGCACCACTGCACTCCAGCTTGGGTGACAGAGCAAGACTCTGTCTCAAAAAAGAAAAAAAAAAAAGTACACATTAAATTCCAGGAACATATTTAATGCAGAAATCCAGGCACATTCAAGCTATTTCCATATATAGTACTCACACCACAAACAGCATCCGTTCTTCTCACGCTGAGAATCAAGGCAGATTTGCAGCTGCACTGCAGACGAGCATAACCTTTGACTTTGTCCTGGGGTTCATACCAGTATTTATTTGGTGCTGAGGCAGCACTCAGCACCCGTGCTGATTTCCCTCAAAAATGAAAAACAAACTCAGGTGGAAAATCTGGGCAAGCAGTGTCATTTGCTATTTTTGGAGATGAGGGAGCAAAAAGAAGTTGTGCAAAGTGCTGTAATAAGCAACATAGAACGGCAACCCATGAGTGTGAAATACAACAACACCCGCATGCTCTTCTTGACAGTGATTGAATGGAAGCAACGAAGTGGAGGAGAAACCAGGCTGGGGAGAGCTGGCATCCCCTTGGGAGAGGCCTTTCCGACAACGGACTGAAAGCATGAGTTTCCTTACCCTGTAAGATTAATCTCCAATCAAACAGCAATCCTACCTCTGAGAAAAAGGCATGTCTCAGAGGTTATGTGGGTTTTGATCCAGACCACTGCAATAAAACAAATATTTGGAATAAGCATGTCACACAGATTTTTTGGTTTCCCAGTGCATAGAAAGGTTATGTTTACACTATACTACAGTCTATGAAGTGTGCAATAGCATTATGTCTAAAAAAAAGTACACACCTTAATTTAAAAATACTTTGTTGGTTTAAAAAAAAAAATGTTAACTGTCATCTGAGCCTTTAGTGAGTTAAAATCTTTTTGCTAGGGGTGGATCTTATCTTAACACTGGTGACTGCTGACTGACCAGGGTGGTGGCTGCGGAAGATTGGGTGGCTGTGGCAATTTCTTAAAATAATACAATGAAGTTTGCCACATTTATTGACTCTTCCTCCCACAAAAGATTTCTCTGTATTGTGAGATGCTGTTTGATAGCATTTTGCCCACAGTAAAACTCCTTTCAAAATTGGATTCAATCCTCTCAAACCCTGCTGATGCTTTATCAACTAAGTTATGGAACATTCTCAATTGTTTCTTGTCATTCCAACACTGTTCACAGCACCTTCACCAGAAGTAGCTTCCATCTCAAGAAATCACTTTCCTTGCTCATCCATAGAAAGCAATTCCTCATCTGTTCAAGTTTGATCATGAGATTGCAGCAATTCAGTCACATCTTCAGGTACCACTTCTAATTCCAGTTCTCTTGCTATTTTCACCACATCTGCAGTGACTTCCTCCATGGAAGTCTCAAACCCTGCAGTCATCCACAAGGGTTAAAATCAGCTTCCTCCAAACTCTGTTAATGTTGATGGTTTTATAATAACATCTAGAATGGTGAATCCTTTCCAGAGGGTTTTCAATTTTACTTTGCCCAGATCCATCAGAGGAATCACTATCTATGGCAGCTGTAGCCTTACAAATGTATTTCTTAAATAACAAGCCTCGAAAGTCAAAAATCACTCCTTGATCCACGGGCAACAGAATGGATGTTGTGTTAGCAGGCATGAAAACAACATTCAGCTCCTTGTACATCTCCATCAGAGTTCTTGGGTAACTAGGTGCATTGTCAAGGAGCAGGAATATTTTTGTTTGTTTGTTTTTTGAGCAGTAAGTCTCAACAGTGGGCTTACATTATTCAGTAATCCATGCTATAAACAGATGTGCTGTCATCCAGGCTTTGTTGCTCCATTTATACAGCACAGGCTGAGTAGATTTAGCATAATTCTTAAGGGCCCTAGGATTTCCAGAATGGTAAATGAGCACCGTGTTCAACTTAAAGTCACCAGCTGCCTTAGTCACTAAGAAGAGAGTTCCCTGTCCTTTGAAGCTTTGAAGCTAGACATTGACTTCTCTCTAGCTACAAAAGTCCTAGATGGCATCTTCTTCCAGTGATGGAAGGCTGTTTCATCTCCATTGAAAAGCTATTGTTCAGTGTAGCCACCTTCATCTATGATCTTAGCTAGATCTTCTGGATAACTTGCTGCAGCTTCTCCATCAGCACTTGCTGCTTCACCTTGCACTTTTATGTTATAGAGATGGCTTCTTGCCTTAAATCTCATGCAGCAACCTCTGCTAGCCTCAGACTTTTGTTCTACAGCTTCCTCACCTCTCCCAGCCTTCACAGAATTGAAAAGAGTTAGTGCTTTACTCTAGGCTAGGCTTTGGATGAAGGGAATGTTGTTGCTGGTTTGATCTTCTATCCAGCCCACTGAAACTTTCTCCATACCGAGGCTGTTTCGCTTTCTTATCATACTTGCATTCAACGGAGTAGCACTTTTAATTTCCTTCAAGAATTTTTCCTTTGCATTCACAACTTGGCTCTCTGTTTGGCACAAGAAGCCTAGCTTTTGGCCTGTCTTGGCTTTTGACACACCTTCCTTACTAAGCTTAATCATTTCTAGCTTCGGATTCAAAAATGAGAGATGCGCATGACTCTTCCTTTCACTTGAACACTGAGAGGCCATTGTAGGGTTATTAATTGGCCTAATGTCAATATTGTTGAGTCTGAGCAGTGGAGCAGTCAGTATATAATATTTATTAATTAAGCTTGCTATTCTATATGGGCACAGTTTATGGTGCCCTAAACATTAATAATGGTAACATCAAAGATGCCTGGGGCCAGGTGTGGTGGCTCAGGGGCCGGGCAAGGTGGTTCATTCCTATAACCTGAGCATTTTGAAAGGCTGAGATGGGAGGATCCCTTAAGCCCAGGAGTTTGAGGCTGGCCTGGGCAACACAGTGAGACCCCATTTCAAAAAAAAAAAGAAAACAAGAATACTATAGATTGGGTGGTTTAAAAACAACAGAAATTTATTTCTCACAGATCTGGAGGCTGAGAAGTCCAGGATCAAGGCACTGGCAGATTCAGAGTCTGATGTGGCCTGCTTTCTGGTTCATAGATGTCATCACCTTGCTCTGTCCTCACATGACTGAAGGGGCAAGGAAGCTCTTCTGAGTCTCTCAAAGATGAGCACTAATCTCATTCACGAGGGCTCTGCTCATTCAGGAATTCCCTCCCAAAGGCTCCGCCTCCTAATACCATCACCTTGAGGATTGGGATTTTAACCTACGGAATTTTGCGGGGCACAAACATTCAGTCTATAGCAGATGGAAGATGAAGACCAGCTTTCTAGGAAGTCCCCACACGCAGAAATTTATGGAGCTAAAAAACTGCCCTTCGACTCACGCCATTTCCTTGGCTGGCCTCTTCCCCCTGTGTTTCTCCGCAGGGAGCTTTGATTCATTGAGAAGGCTGGAACAGAGTGGGGAGAGCCATGAGGTGCAGAGAGTGGGAGCCTAGGGCAGCAGAGAGGGATGACCAGAGGGCCTGGGGGCAGGAGTGTCACCTATGGAGCGAATGGATCCTGGTGACAAGCTGCGTTGTTGGCTCTGACTAGGTGGGGCACGGCGGGACTGTGCGATGGAGAAGTGTAAACTGTTATTGTCTCCATTATACAGATGAAGGAACTGAGACTCGATCATGAGGGGGACTGCTAGGATTCAATTCTGGCCCTTGTCACTCTGAGGCTTGTGTCCTTCCTGCGCTACCAAGCTTTGTCTCTGCTTCTCAAGATGGTGATACAACTACTCATTCATAAAGCTCTGTGAGAGAGTGGTGGTTTTGAGTTGTAATTTCAATGAAAAGGGGGAAGAAGAAGTAGAAAGAAACAAGGTTTATTTTTATTTTTATTTTTTGAGACGGAGTCTCGCTCTGTCGCCCAGGCTGGAGTGCAGTGGCGCCATCTCGGCTCAGCGCAAGCTCCGCCTCCCGGGTTCACGCCATTCTCCTGCCTCAGCCTTCCCGAGTAGCTCCCGAGTAACCTCCCGCCACCTCGCCCGGCTAATTTTTTGTGTATTTAGTGGAGATGAGGTTTCACCGTGTTAGCCAGGATGGCCTCGATCTCCTGACCTCGTGATCCGCCCGCCTCAGCCTCCCGAAGTGCTGCGATTACAGGCGTGAGCCACCGCGCCCGGCCTACAAGGTTTATTTTTATGTTTTGGAATACTGTTTGAAAGAATCAAAAGGAAATAAGAGAATGAGGCAGGAAAGGTGGAACAAGAGCTAAACAACAAAGCCTGGAAAATAGACTATATTAATATCTTAAAAGGCTGATGGATTGAAGGAAAGATTCGGGTGAGGGGGACAACTGAAGCTATAATCATAGGTAAAGAGGAGGGTGTAATGGTCTTTGCCAAGCGCCAGCACTGGCAGTGGGAGTGTGTGGGGCAGGGTCTAGCACTTGTGTTCACGACATAGAGGAGGACCTGGGCCTAGAGCCACTCAGTAAACTGGTGGCAGAGCCGGGTTAAACTTTGGTCTCCTTGCCCCACCTTCCAGGGCTGTTTTCTCTATTTTGTGCACTCGGAGAAGGGAGTTAAAAGATCAAAGATGTGGAAAGCACATGTGAAAAGTTAGAGGCCACCCACATAGTAAGAAACTTAGGGCCAGGTGCAGTGGCTCACACCTGTAATCCCAGCACTTTGGAGACCCAGGTGGGAGGATCACTTGAGCCCAGGAGTTCAAGACCAGCCCTGGCAACACAGTGAGACCTCATTCTACAAAAAATGAGAAATAAACAAGCCAGGCGTGGTGGTGTGAACCTGTAGTCTCAGCTACTCAGGAGATTGAGGAGGGAGGATTGCTTGAACCCAGGCTGCAGTGAGCTATGATCATGCCACTGTATTCCAGCCTAGATGACAGTGAGACCCTGTCTCAAAACACAAACAAACAAACAACAACAACAAAAAAACAAATTTAGGCTTACCACTTGAGGTGGACTTGATACTCCTAAAAACTGAGGGTTAAAAAAGAGGTGCAGGTTGAGGTGCCAGGAACAAAGAATCCAAGACTGCAGCTTTGAGGCTTTCAAAGGAAGAGGGTCCATCATGACCAAGAAAAAATTTTCAGCACATGCTGTGCAGGTACCAGAACAAGGAGTGCTATAAAAAGCCTGAAGATGGTGACCTCCAGGGAATTTAGTCACCCCAGCAGGAAGGCAGCCATTCCAAAGATGTCCCAATGCAGTATATAACAGCCACAGGCAGTTAGTTCAATTAGCAAAGTGAGCACCCAGAGAGAATGGAAGGAGAGAGGGAAAACTGAAGAAATGTATAGAAAGACAAAAAGAAGATTTAACATTATGATTGTAGACAAGGTAGCAGAAGGAAATGTAATTTTTTTTAAAAGAAAGTGGTTAGATAAAACATCCAAATGGAAACACATCTTGTAAACCATGACAAAGCTCACAGCCTTTGAATACAAAATGTCACATTTTTATTTTAAACTTAAAAAATTAAAAATGCCGGATGTGGTGAAGCATGCTTATAGTCCCAGCTGCCCAGGAGGCTGAGATGGGAGGATCTCTTGAGCCCAGGAGTTGGAGGCTACAGTGAGCTATGGCACCACTGCACTCTAGCTTGGATGACAGAGCAAGGCTGTCTCTAAATAAATAAATAAAAATAATTACATTCAAATAAAGTAAAAAGTCCAAGCACTACAAAAAGTTTTAAAAAGTCTTACTATCACTGCCACCATCCATACTCTTCCCACTATTAACACTTTATTTGTGACTGCAGAAAAATATGTTACGATTATATAGAAATTACTCATAATTTATCACATACATACACAACACACACACACTTTTAGAAATGCATACACATGGGTCGTACAGTACACATTCTGTGGCATGCTATGGCCTTGATTACATAGTCATATATCTCAGAGCTCAAACCACCTTTTCAAAATCTCTACAGAGTAGTGTGCTATATATATGGTATTACATAATTATTTTGTGAATTCACCATTGTTGGGCATTTAAGTTGTTTGAAGATTTTGTTGTTACAGCGATAGAAATGAACATACTTGGCATGTTTTTTTCTTCGGTAACCTAAGGTAAATGTTTGGCAGTGGAATCACTTGGTCAAGGGGTCTTCCTTCCTTCCTTCCTTCCTTCCTTCCTTCCTTCCTTCCTTCCTTCCTTCCTTCCTCCCTCCCTCCCTCCCTCGCTCCCTCCCTCCTTCCCTCCCTCCCTTTCTTCTTTCTTTCCCTTTCTTTCTTTCTCTCTCTTTCTTTCTCTCTCTTTCTTTCTTTCTTTCTTTTTTCTTTCTTTCTTTCTTTCTTTCTTTCTTTCTCTTTCTTTCTTTTTTCTTTCTTTCTTTCTTTTTTCTTTCTTTCTTTCTCTTTCTTTCTTTCTTTCTTTCTTTCTTTCTTTCTTTCTTTCTTTCTCTCTCTCTCTCTCTCTCTCTCTCTGTCTCTCTTTCTTTCTTTTCTTTTTTTGAGACAGAGTCCCACTCTGTCACCCAGGCTAGAATGCAGTGGTATGATCTCAGCTCACTGCAACCTCTGCCTCCCAGGTTCAAGTGATTCTCCTGCCTCAGCCTCCAGAGTAGCTGGGATTACAGGTGCCTGCCACCACATCCGGCTAATTTTTTTGTATTTTTAGTAGAGATAGGTTTCACCATGTTGGCCAGGTTGGTCTCGAACTCCTGACCTCAAGTGATCCACCTGCCTCAGCCTCCCAAAGTGCTGGGATTACAGGAGTGAGCCACTGTGCCTGGCCTAATTTTTTTTTTAATTGTGGCAAAACATACCTAAAAATTACTGTCTTAATCATTTTTTCAGTGTACAGGTGAGTGGTTTTAAGTACATTCATATTGTTGTGCAACCCTCACCACCAGCCATCTCCAGAACTCTTTTCCTCATCTTGAACTGAAACTGTATACCCAGTCAACATGAACTCCCCATTTTCCCCACTGCCCTCCCTGTCCCTCCTGCTAGCAAACACCATTCTATTTTCTATCTGTATGATTTTGACTACTCTGGATACCTTGTAAAAGTGGAATAATTTGTCTTTTTGTGACTGGCTTATTTCACTTAGCATAATGTTGTCAAGTTTCATTCATGTTACAGCATGTATCAGAAATTCCTTCCTTTTAAGGCTGAATAATATTATATTCACTGTATGGAGGTATGTATTTTAAATTTGCAGACAGATATTCTGAAATCGTCCTTCTAAAAGGTGATACCTTCACTCCCACCACAGCAAGTAGGTCCGGCCACACTTCCCCCAGCCTCACCAATCCTGCTTACTATCCAGCCTCTTCATGTTGCCAGTTTACTCCACGGAAGAGGAGTCTGGTTATTGTTTTCCTTTGCATG
Organism: Macaca nemestrina; assembly: GCF_043159975.1. Lineage (NCBI taxonomy): Eukaryota > Metazoa > Chordata > Mammalia > Primates > Cercopithecidae > Macaca > Macaca nemestrina. The sequence continues at coordinate 69,969,763 of NC_092137.1, forward strand.
TATGAGTAAGGCTGGTCACCGTTTCACAGATTTATTGGCGACTTTTTCTTTTTTATTGTTCCACCTGTTGATATCTTTACCCACTGTTTTCTCTTAGCACTTTGTATGCATTCTTTTTTTTTTTTTTTTTTTTTTTTTTTTTTTTTTTTTTTTTTTTTTGAGACGGAGTCTCGCTCTGTCGCCCAGGCTGGAGTGCAGTGGCGCGATCTCGGCTCACTGCAAGCTCCGCCTCCCGGGTTCACGCCATTCTCCTGCCTCAGCCTCCCGAGTAGCTGGGACTACAGGCGCCCACAACCGCGCCCGGCTAATTTTTTGTATTTTTAGTAGAGACGGGGTTTCACTGTCTCTACTAAACCTTGTGATCTCCTGACCTTGTGATCCGCCCGCCTCGGCCTCCCAAAGTGCTGGGATTACAGGCGTGAGCCACCGCGCCCGGCTGTATGCATTCTTAATAAATTAAGAAATTAGATCTTTTATATCTTATGTTGCAAATATCTGTTCCCAGTGTATTTATCTTTTTACTTTGTACATAGATCTTTCTTCTTGCTGTTTACTTTTTATTTTATTTATGCATTTTTTTGAGATAAGGTCTCACTCTGTCACCCAGGCTGGAGTGCAGTGGCACGATCTCAGCTCACTACAGCCTCCACCTCCTGGGTTCAAGCAATTCTCTGCCTCAGCCTCCTGAGTAGCTGGGATTACAGGTGTGCGCCACCACCCACGGGTCATTTTTTTGTGTTTTTAGTAGAGACAGGGTTTTGCCATGTTGGCCAGGCTGGTATTGAACTCCTGACCTCAAATGATCTGCCTGCCTCAGCTTCCCAAACTGCTGGGATTACAGGTGTGAGCCACCGCGCCTGGCCTATTTTTTACTTTTTGTTATGGAAAAAATCTAAAATATAAAAATACATAAATCAAATATATTTAAAAAGTGGAGAAAAGAGTACTCTGCGTACCCATTACCAAGTTTAATCTCCACCACACCTCAAATTATTTTGAGGGCTAGGCATGGTGGCTCACACTTGTAATCCCAGCACTTGGGAGGCAGAGGTGGGTGGGTCACTTAAAGCCAGGAGTTGGAGACCAGCCTGGGCAATATAGTGAGACTCCATCTCTAAAAAATTAGCCAAGTGTGGTGGTGTGCACCTGTAGTCTCAGCTACTCGGGAGGCTGAAGAGGGAGGATCACTTGAGCCCAAGAGTTGGAGGTTAAGTGAGCTGTGATTGTACCACTGTACTCCAGCATGGGTGACAGAGTGAGACCCTGTCTCTTAATAAAAAATTATTTTGAAGCAGAGCCTAGACATCATCATTTCATCCATAAGTATTTTCAGTGTGTATCTCTAAAGACAAAATTCTTTTAAAACATAGCTATAAAACTATAATCATATGTATATTGTTTTTAAATATAAAACTTCATTTCTAAGCAAACTTACCAATCATTTTCTATATAGTTTCTGGGTTTTGTGCCGTGTTTACAAAGTCTTCATAACAATATTATAAATAAACTCACCCATGTTTTCTTCTAGCATTTATTTTACTCAAAAACCTTTCATTAAATTCAAAATTATTGTCCAGTGCATGCAAAGTTCTTAAGCCCTGGAGAGAGACAGAGACACGGGGTAATCAGAGCCAAGAGAGTTAATTTCCCTGCCCCTTTTCTCACCTGTAAGACATCTACTGCCATGAAACACCTTTTCAGGCCCTGTCCTCCTGTTCCCTCTGTAGACAACCTTCCCGACCTCGCTATGTGGGTCAGAGCCTCCTATGGACTCTTTCGCCTCTGGCTTCCTTTTTTTAAAAAAAAAAAAAAAAGAGTGTTATTAAAATACAATTCACATATAAAATGTACCCTTTTAAAGTATGCAATTCAGTGATTTCAGTATATTCACAGTTGTGCAATCTTTACCATTATCTAATTTTACATTTTTTTCATCACCCACAAAAGAAATCTTCTACCCATTAAGTGATCACTCCCCATTTTCATGTCCCCCCAGTCCCTGGCAACACTAATCTACTTTGTCTCTATGGATTCCCAAGACATTCATAGAAATAGAATCAAATCTGTGGCCTTTTGTGTCTGACTTTTTTATTGCTAGTACTTTTAGAGTTTCATTTTAACATTTTACATCATACCCTTGCTGGAATTTACTTTAATGAAGGAAGAGGAGTTATACAGCTTGACTCTTTTTTCTCCCACATAGTCCTGTCATAGTCTCAACACTGGTTTCTGAATAATTCATCTTTCCTCTCATGGATTAGAAATGTCACCATTACCATCTACTAAATTCTCATTTTAGTTTATTTCTGGATTTCCTATTTTATTCTGTTATCTATCTAAATCTTTGCTAGAATCAAACTAGGTTTTTTTTTTTTTAACTTATTTACTTATTTTAGTGATGGAGTCTTACTATATTGCTCAGGCTGGATTTAAGCCATCCTCCTGCCTCAGCCTCCCAAGTAGCTGGGACTACAGGTGTGTGCCACCCCACCCAGCTTAAATGTTTTAATTCTTGTAACTTCAAAATGCATTTAAATATTTAATCTAACTGCCTCCCCTCCCCTAATATCTTTCTGTTGAGATTTTCTTCCTGGCTACTCTTTCTTGTTTATTTCTACAGATGAACCCAATATTTTCTTGTAAAATGTTGAAAATACATTTTTAAAAATTTTTATTGGGACCACATTGAGTTGACAGATTAAATTCAGCCAGAATTAATACCCCTTAATAGAGATTTTATATTTTCTTTACATGGTCCTGCCTATTTCCTGTTAAGTTTATTTTCAGACAAATTGATGATAGTGTTGCTATTTAAATGAGATCTTTTCTTTCATTGTATTTTCTAACTAGCCATTTTGTACAGTAATTATGCAAAAAGTAACTAACTACTTAACTACAATTCTCTTATAATTTCTGTTAGCTTTTCTGGCAAAATAAACCACCCAATACTTAGTGTCTTAAAATAAGAAACGTTATTTCTCAACTCTGTGGGTCAACTGGCAGTTCTTCTGGTCTGGGCCTACTCGGTTTATTTCTGCAGAAAACTGGCACTTTCATTGGCCTTGATAGATGGGAGTGGCTTCACTCAGATGTCTGGTAGTTGGTTCTGTGTCAGGAGCAACAGGGATGAAGAGGCTACGTGCTTCTCATCATGCCATGGGCTTACCTAGGCTTATTCACAGAGCAGTGGTCACAGTCTCTTAAAATGGTAAAAGAGGGCAAGTTCCAACACACGAATATTTTTCAAGCTTCTGCTTGCATCATGTTTGCTAATGTCCCATTGTTCTAAAGAAAGTCACATGGTTGAGCTCATAGTGTGAAGAAATATACTTCATTTCTGAGAAGAGCTGCAAAAGATTGTAGCTGTTTTTGCAATCTCCCCCAGATTCCTAACATTTCTTTTTGGCCTATTTTCGTCAGATTTCTAGTAATTATTTGATACCATTTAAATAATAAATCCTCCTTACCTTAAGAGGTAATTTTAACTCTTAAATTATTTTCTTACTTAATCATACTGGTTAGGATTTCCAAAACATTATGAAAGTATAATATCTTACTTTAAAAGGTTACTGATGGCCGGGCGCGGTGGCTCAAGCCTGTAATCCCAGCACTTTGGGAGGCCGAGACAGGCGGATCACGAGGTCAGGAGATCGAGACCATCCTGGCTAACACGGTGAAACCCCATCTCTACTAAAAAATACAAAAAACTAGCCGGGCGAGGTGGCGGGTGTCTGTGGTCCCAGCTACTCGGGAGGCTGAGGCAGGAGAACAGCATAAACCCGGGAGGCAGAGCTTGCAGTGAGCTGAGATCTGGCCACTGCACTCCAGCCTGGGCGACAGAGCGAGACTCCGTCTCAAAAAAAAAAAAAAGGTTACTGATGGGCCTGTAATTCCAGGACTTTTGGAGGCTGAGGGAGGAGGATCACTGGAGGCCAGGAATTTGAGACCAGCCTGGGCGACATAGAGAGACTACCCACTATTTCTACAAAAAAATTAAAAAATTAGCTGAGCGTGGTGGTGTGCGACTGTGGTCGCAGCAACTTGAGAGGCTGAGGTGGGAGGATCACTCAAGCCCAATAGGTCGGGGCTGCAGTGAGCCAAGATCATGCCTCTGCACTCCAGATTGGGTGACAGAGCGAGACGCTGTCTCAAAAAAAGAAAGGAAGAAAAAGTGACTGATGGTTACCTAATAGGTCGTGGGATTATAGGGCTTCCTTTTTATTGTTTCGCTTCTTGCTAGTCTCTACTTTTTCTACAATGAATATGTGTTGCTTATATAATAAAATCGTTCGTTTGTTGGCACACCATCACTTTGGGATGGCTCAGAGAGTCCCAGTTCACCCCAAAGTGTAAGCCACAGTAATCATCCTGCTTGTAGCCAGAATCTCTGTTCTACAATTTGGAATTGGAGTGTCCTTATAATCTAAAAATTTTGTAGTTGTTAACATATTAGCACTTTTGATTTTATGATATATTCTTACATGTCTTTTAAGCACACACTTCTGGCCAGGAGTGGTGGCTCATGCCTGTAATCCTAGCACTTTGGGAGGCCAAAGCAAGTGGATCAGTTGAGGTCAGGAGTTCGAGACCAGCCTGGCCAACAGGGTGAGACCCTGTCTCTATTAAAAATACAAATATTAGCCAGGCATGGTGCCGGGCACCTGTAGTCCCAGCTACTTGGGAGGCTGAGACGGGCCAATTGCTTGAACCCAGGAGGTGTAGGTTGCAGTGAGCCGAGATCATGCCATTGGACTCCAGCCCAGGTAACAGAGCAAGACTTTGTCTCAAAAAACAAAACAAAACAAAATAAAACACATACTTCCTCAAAGTGCTATATGGTACATGTTAATTTTTTTAATTAAAATTTTTTATTAAAAAATATATACATTTGTGTAGCGTGAGAACAAAAAAAGAAAAAGCATAATATGTTCTTTCTTACTTTAATGGAGATTAAAGTATGATGCTGAATTTTTATAATGCAAAAATAATCTAGCTTTTTCTAAGATAATAAGACTCTGGTTTTTGTTTTGATTTTGGTTTGTTTGTTAAATCAGGAATGAATGTTCAATTTTGCTAAATGGCATTTCAGTATCTAGTGTGATTATTATACTTTTTCCTTTGATCTGTTAATATAGTAGTACATTGGTACAATTCCTTTTTTTTCTTGGTGGGGGAGTCTCACTCCGTCACCCAGGTTGGGGTGCAGTGGTTTGATCTCGGCTCACTACAACCTCTGCCTCCCAGGTTCAAGCAATTCTCCTGCCTCAGCCTCCCAAGTAGCTGGGATCACAGGTGCCTGCCACCATGCCTGGCTAATTTTTGTATTTTTAGTAGTGATGGGGTTTTACCAGATTGGCCAGGCTGGTCTCAAACTCCTGACCTCAGGTGATCCACCCGCCATGGCCTCCCAAAGTGCTGGGATTACAGGCATGAGCCATCATACCCAGCTGGTACAATTCCTAATATTGGACCATGCCTGCATTTCTGGAACCTCACTTCATATAAATGAAGTTACACAATATTTATTCTTATGGACTCACAACATGGTTTTCTCGCCCCCATGTTCTGTTTTCAGTATTTTGCAGCAGAGTGCCCAACATAGAACATAATTGCAAATAGTCCACTGTGCAAAAGAGGTGCTAGCACCTAGGCACAAATGGGAGACACGATTCTTTTGCTTTAAATAAATACTTAAACACAACTCAGGACCTACAAGCATCAGGACTCCAGGTCTGAGTAGTGGAGCTGACTCCTGCTTGGGCCCACAATGATGTCATGATTCCCCCCTTCTTCTCAGTGATCAATACGTGGCATCAAGTGCCAATGGTGAAACGTGATCACAATGGGCTCCTTTTCTAGAGCCTTCCACAACCCTCTACAGAACGAACTGGCCAGGATAAAGACGATTAGAATTTTTCGGGCAGTAGTCTGTAACAGTTAAGTATTTTAAGCCTGTCCATGGCGAAAACCTGTCTCTACAAAAAACACAAAAATTAGCCAGGCTGGTGGCACCTGCCTATAATCCTGGCTACTCGGGAGGCTGAGGTGGGAGGATCATTTGAGCCTGGGAGAAGAAAGAAAGAGAGAAAGAAAGAGAGAGAAAGTATTCTTCATGAGTCTCTCGGTTCTTTTACTGGGGAGACAGATGCATTTAGGTGATTTTCTTCAGCTCATCCTGCAGGACCAGCAGGTCCCTGTTTCTGAGGACCACATGCCCTTGAAGAAAGCTTTGCCCCTTTCCTCTCTGAAGACGGTCCTCCAACAATTGAGGGTGCCTGTGTACTGGAAGTCAGCTTCTTTGTGCCCGGACTGCATCTGCATCCCATCCACCTAGGCAGGCAGATCATTTGAGGCCAGGAGTTCGAAACCAGCCTGGTCAACATGGTGAAACCCTGTCTCTACTAAAAATACAAAAATCAGCCGGGAATGGTCACATGTGCCTATAATCCCAGCTACTCAGGAGGTTGAGGCAGGAGAATCGCCTGCACCCCAGATGGAGGTTGCAGTGAGTCGAGATAGCACACTGCATTCCAGCCTGGGTGATAAAGCAAGACTCCATCTCAAAAAAAAAAATAGAGTGTTATGTGTCGCTGTTGTTACTCTTTGCTCAACATACTTTTTTATTTTTGGAGCATACCACTCTTTGTTTATTCATTCTTTTTTTTTTTTTTTTTTTTTTTTTTTTTTTTTTTTTTTTTGAGACGGAGTCTGGCTCTGTCACCCAGGCTGGAGTGCAGTGGCGCGATCTCGGCTCACTGCAAGCTCCGCCTCCCGGGTTCACGCCATTCTCCTGCCTCAGCCTCCTGAGTAGCTGGGACTACAGGCGCCCGCCACCTCGCCCGGCTAGTTTTTTTGTATTTTTTAGTAGAGACGGGGTTTCACCGTGTTAGCCAGGATGGTCTCGATCTCCTGACCTCGTGATCCGCCCGTCTCGGCCTCCCAAAGTGCTGGGATTACAGGCTTGAGCCACCGCGCCCGGCCTGTTTATTCATTCTTAAGTTGACAGACTTTAAGCCAGTTTCTAGTTTGAGATAATTAAAAAAAGAGCTGCTCTGAACATTCATGTATATGTCTCTTAGAGAACATGTGTACCTATTTCTGTTGGGTATATTCCTATGAATGGGGTTGTTGAATTGTAAGTTATATGTAACTTCAACTTTGATAAATATGATAAAAATTTTTTCCAAAGTGTTGTACCACTGGTATAAAAATAGGTAGATAGACCAGTGGAACAGAATAAATAGCCCAGAAATAAAGCCAAATACTACAGCCAATGTATCATCTACAAAGCAAACAAAAACTTAAAGTGGGGAAAGGACACCCTATTCAACAAATGGTGCTGGGATAATTGGCAAGCCACATGCAGAAGAATGAAACTGGATCCTCATCTCTCACCTCATACAAAAATCAACTCAAGATGGATCAGAGACTTAAATCTAAGACCTGAAAGCATAAACATTCTAGAAGATAACATCGGAGAAACCCTTCTAGACATTGGCTTAGGAAAAGACTTCATGACCAAGAACCCAAAAGCAAATGCAATAAAAACAAAGATAAATAGATGGGACTTAATTAAACTAAAAAGCTTCTGCACAGCAAAAGAAATAATCAGCAGACTAAACAGACAACTCACAGAGTGGGAGAAAATCTTCACAATCTATACATCCAACAAAGGACTAATATCCAGAATCTACAATGAACTCAAACAAATTAGCAAGAACAAAATAAGCAATTCTATCAAAAAATGGGTTAAGGACATGAATAGACAATTCTGAAAAGAAGATACACACACGGCCAACACGCATATGGAAAAATGCTCAACATCACTAACGATCAGGGCAACGCAAATCCAAACCACAATGCGATACCACCTTACTCCTGCAAGAATGGCCGTAATCAGAAATTAAAAAATAATAGATGTTGGTGTGGATGTGGTGAAAAGGGAACACTTTCACACTGTTGGTGGGAATGTAAACTAGCACAACCACTGTGGAAAACGGTGTGTAGATTCCTTAAAGAACTAAAAATAGATCTACCATTTGATCCAGCAACCCCACTACTAGGTATCTACCCAGAGGAAAAGAAGTCATTATACAAAAAAGATACTTGCACATGCATGTTTATAGCAGCACAATGTGCAATTGCAAAAAATTGGAACCAGCCCAAATGCCCATCAATCAACAAGTGTAGGATATATACATATATCCCATGGAATACTACTCAGCCATAAAAAGGAACAAAATAATAGCATTTGCAGTAACCTGGATGGAATTGGAAACTGTTACTCTAAGTAACTCAGGAATGGAAAACCAAACATCACATGTTCTCACTCATAAGTGGGAGCTAAGCTATGAGGATGCAAAGACATAAGAATGATACAATGGACTTTGGGGATTTGGGGGAAAGGTTGGGAGGAGAGTGAGGGATAAAAGGCTACACATCGGGTACAGTGCACAGTGTACACTGCTCAGGCAATGGGTGCACCAAAATCTTAGAAATCACCACTAAAGAACTTATGTATGTAACCAAACACCACTTGTTCCCTAAAAACCTATTGAAATAAAACAATAAATTTTTAAAAATTGTAAAACAAAAAGTGTTGTACCAATCCACACTCCTCTAGCAGCACGCAAGAGTATCTGTTGTGCATTTCCTCACCAGCATGTGGTAGTATTGGTCTTTTTAATTTTACTCACTATGTTGGGCATGTAATTCTGTCCGGGGTTTTGGTTTTATTTTCAATTTCTTATTATTAGTATCCTAATATTAAGAATTTTTTCATATGTCTATGGTCTATTATATATCCTTTTTCCCCCATTTTTCCTTTGGTTGATTGTCTTTTCTTACTGGTTTGTAGAATTTCTTTATGTATTTCATATGTGGACTCTTTGTAGGCTACAGATAGTGCAAATATCTTTTCCATTTTCTGTATCTTTTAATGAATAGAAGTTCTTAATATTAGTGTTAAATTTAAATGTCAAATTAATTTCAGACTTATCAATCTTTTTATGATTAGCTCTTTTTGTACCCTATTTAAGAAGTCTCTCCTTACCTTTAATGACATTTTAATTTTAATATACTTAAACATACTGATCTTTTATGATTAGTGTTTATTAATTAGTCTTTCCTCCCTTAAAGTCCTGAAGCTCTTCTCCTATATTGTCTTCTAGAAGCTTTATTGTGTTGCCTTTCACATTTAAGTCTATGATACATCTATAGTGAATATTCATGCATGGCATGAGGTAGGGGTCAGGTTTTCTCTTCCTCATAATTATCCAGTTGTTCCAGAACCATCTATTGAAAAGACTCTCTTTAGCACTTCACAGTGCCTCCTTTGTCATAAACAAAATATCCTTATAAGCATGAATCTCTTTCTGATATTTCTGTTCTATTTCATTGGTCAATTTGTCTATCCTCATGTCAAAATTATTTACAATACATCCAAATATATAGTAAAGAAACCTCCTATCTTGTTCTTCAAGGTTGTATTGATTATTCTTGGCCCTTTGCACTTCCATCTCATCAGGTTTCAAAGAAAAAATTTGGTTAGATTTTAATTGGTTACCAAACTTAAAAAAAAAAAAAAACCTCTACTATATCTTCTGAATAATAACTTGAATATTATTTCTTTGTCTCTTAGGTCACTCGTCAGCAAAAATACATAGTGTGTCTGCTTTAGGTAAAGTAACTGACCAGGTTCAAAGATGCTTTGATATGAACCAAATCACTGACCCTCGCAAAACATGTTGCTTTAAGAAATTGCCTTCGTATGAGAGAAATCCCTATAGAAGCATCTTAAGTTCCTTAAATTTTTTCCTCTCAATAATCCCAATAGTAATTGTATCCTCCTGACAGTCTTCAGAGAGCAACAGAAATGACTTTAGAGTTAGAAATTAAAATGAGGAAAGGATACAAATTATTTACAGGATAAGACTTTATGTGCAAAATGCATCTATAAAGTTTACTTCCTGGAAGTCTGACCTGTTTGCTTAGCCTCTCTATTCTTCCTCCATTTCCTCTTTCCATTCCCAGCTTTCTTCTTAGTGCCAATATTTTCCTCAAACAAAGGCTTTTCTCATTAACTGCCGGCATTGCTTTGCCTCCAGCCCTCTGCGTCTGTGTTCTCTTTGGTCATTGTTTTCTATCAGCAAAAGCACAGAGACTCTGTCTTCTAAGTATTCAAGGCATTCCTGACTTCTCAAGATGATCTTCACAAGTCACTGAACGTAACATCAAGAACTTTTGCACATTTCAGAGTACATACACGGGAAGCCGCGTCCCAGGAATGCACATGGCAACCTCGCTAGGTAACTCATAACTCTGAAACCCATTTCAGAAAAACTGCCTGGAGTTCAAGGGAAGAGCTGGAATTATAGTTCAAAGCTTTGGGGTGGTCTGTTATGCAATTAACCAATTCACTTTGTTATTAATAGTATCACGAATCATGCTGCAAGCCAGGTGTGCTTGTAAGGGAAGCGCCAAGCACTGCTTCAACCATTTAATTATTTATGACATTTTCCCCCTTTTTAACTAAAGCATGCCTGCTGTATAAATTTCGACAAACAATAGATAATTTAAACACCAGCCATAATCTTACCACATAGATGGTATCAGTTATTATGGTGACATTCACTTCCAGGCTTTTTTTTTCTTTTTTTGAGACAGAATTTTGCTCTTGTTGCCCAGGCTAGAGTACAATGGCGTGAACTTGGCTCACCGCAACCTCCGCCTCCCAGGTTCAAGCAATTCTCCTGCCTCGGCCTCCTGAGTAGCTGAGATTACAGGCATGTGCTACCACGCCTGGCTAATTTTGTATTTTTAGTAGAGATGGGGTTTCACCATATTGGCCAGGCTGGTCTCGAACTCCTGACCTCATGATCTGCCCACCTCGGCTTCCCAAAGTGCTGGGATTACAGGCATGAGCCCCCATGCCCGGCCCACTTCCAGGCTTTTTAAATGCATTGCTGATATTATATGTAATTTTACTTTCTGCTTAAATTTATATTAAAAGTAGATTTCCGTGTCTGTAATTTTTTTATATCATTAAATGGCTGTAAAATATCCCTTTGAATCATAAAGAAATGAAGTTTTCCTTTTATTGTAACTTGTTTCCAATTTCATCACAATTATAAGTAACATTGATATGGTAATCCTTATGCATGACTCTTTGTATTTCAGATTTTTTTCATAGGCAAAATATGTATCAGATAAAGGTCTTGCATCCAGAATATATAAATAACTCTTACAAATCAATTATAAGAAGACAAATGAGTCAATTTTTCAATGGGTAAAAAAAAAAAGCGAACAGATAATTTACCAAAGAAGATATACTTAAGGCAAATAACCCCGTGAAAATATACTCCACATTAGTCACCTGAGAAATACAAAGTAAAAGGACAATGAGGTAATACTACAAATACCACAGACTAACATTTTTTAACTGACAATACAAAGTGTTGGCAATGACATGGAGCAACTGGAATTCTCATACATTGCTGGTGGAAATGAAAATGGTACAACCTCTTTGGAAAAAAGTTTATCCAGTGTTTTATAAAGTTAAACTACACTTACTATACAACCCGGCAACTCTCCTCCTAGAAATAAAATAAAATTCTACTCCACAGAGAAATGAAAATACATCCACACAAAAACCCATATGTGAATATTCAGAGCACTTAATTAATAATAGCCCAAACTGGCCAGGCACAGTTGCTCACACCTGTAATCTCAGCACTTTGGGAAGCCAGGGTGGGCAGATCACTTGAGATCAGGAGTTTGAGACCAGCCTGGTCAACATGATGAAACTCTGTCTCTATTAAAAATACAAAATTAGTCAGGCATAGTAACGCACGCCTGTAATCCCAGCTACTTGGGAGGCTGAGGCAGGAGAACCATTTGAACCCAGGAGGCAGAGGTTGCAGTGAGCCAAGAAACAACCCAAATGTTCATCTACTGGTGAAAGGATAAACAAACAATTGTGATGTGTCTATTTAATGCAATATTTCTCAGCAGTAAAAATGAATAAGCTACTGATACATGTAATTGCATAGATAAATCTCAAAAGCAGTGTGCTAAGAAGCCAGGCATCAAAGACTACCTACTGTATAAATCCATTCATATGGCATTTTAGAAAAGGCAAAACTATAGTGATATTTGTAGTTTCCTGGGCTTGGGAGTGGAGGTAAGAACTTTTTGGAATGAAGGAAATGTTCTACACCTTGATTGTGGTGGTGGTTATATGACTATATAGATTTGTCAAAATGAATTAAACTGAACACTTAAAATGAATGAGTTTGTAGTATGTAAACTGTACCTCAATAAAGCCAATTAAGAAAATAAGAAAAGGTTCTGCTATATAGTTTTTTGGGTTGTGTTTGTTTGTATGGGCAGCTGACCTAAAGTAGAACCTGAAAACAGATTGGGGAATTCAGACAGAGAAATAGGACTTGAAGGGTGTAGGGGACGGTGTCAGGATAATGATTTCTGGTTTTGGAAGTGTTAAGGAGGTTGAGTTAATGAGGGCACAGAGAGAGAAAAGAGACATAGAGAAATGTGGGGCATGGGGGGATCTCTACTGCAGCAAAAAGGAAAAAGGAGAGCAAGAAATTGAGAAAACACTTAGTTTTTATACCTAGGATTTTTGTATGTGCTGTCTATTTTGTCTCAATTTATTTTTTTTTTTTTATCTTCATTCTCTTGGTCGCTGCTTTTCCTGGGGGGTTTTAGACACCATGTGTAACTATTGTGTGCTTCCAAAGTCTTCCACTGAACAGACCACACACATACCTACAGACACACCACACACAACTCAATCTTCCCCAATGCCCCCCACCACACACACACAAACACACACCCCTCACACTAAAATAAAACAACCAAAAGAGAAAAATGGGGGGCGGAAGCAAACCAAGAGACAAGAAGGTAAAATCTGGCCCCTGCCCTAAAGCGCATTAGTTGGGAGAGTTCACTCTTGATCCTTTACATTCTGTGGGGAGCAGTAGAAAATTACCGGGTTATTCGCCCCAAATCTAAGCAGCTGAATAGGAAAATAGCTTTAATAGCCCTATTAGGACCTGGGCAAAGGACTTTTCCTTTGGGTTTGTTGTGAATGATTAAAGGTTAACGGTGGCATTTTTCTTTCAGCCTAGGGGAGGCAACCATCTCAGTAATGATGCTAATTGGATCCAACTGGGGAACTCCAGAAAGTCTCAGTAACAAATTTGCAATGGTTCTTGGCCTTTTAATATGGATTCACAAAAGATAATGAGGCTATCCTGTCATTTCTACTCTATGGATAAGGAAAGTGACATTCAGACAGACCATGGGATCTACCCACTCCCTTATAAAGAACCGGATGACCAACGTTAGCGACAGGACCTCCCGTTTGGCATTTTGTTTTCAGATGTGCCTAGAAGAAGGAGACAACATCTGCTTGGACTGTTGAAGCCTGGGTTCTGCTTGAGTTGTCAAGATATCACCTAAATCCTATCCACATTTTGTGCACCAGGTTTGTGGGCGCCTACCACCATTCATTCATTGCAGTGGCTCAGAGAGGATGAAAAGAGGACTCTTTGTGGCCAATGAAGATCCCCGACAGAGCTCAGCTGACCAGAGTGGACTGGCTTCTACCCTAAATACACATCAGGAGATTTCCCACTCTGCCCTTGCTCCACTTTGTACAACACCACATAGCCAGAGAGTGGCAGAGCTGCCGTGGGAACCCAAATGCCGTCTGACTACAAAGCCTTACTCTCAACCACCACTCTGCTGCCTCCTATTGTTTCCTGAAATCTTCAATATAGTCATTATTATGAAGTAAAAAAAAGAAAATGTAAAGGAAGGAAGGAAGGTAGAGGGAGCCCTTCTATCTCCATTATTTGTTTCCATGAAGAACTTCCGCTCCATTTTCAGGGGAGTGCTATCGGTGTAACACACTTTCTGGCCCTCTCTCTCCCATTCCTATCACTCATTCTTCCCAAGGAAGACGCGATATGTGGATGCTAAGATTGGAAGAAACCACTCGTACGTTCGATGGTGTGTTGGTAAACGTTTAGCAGCTGGCTTTGGGGCAAAGAGAAAGCCCTGAATTGTAGCATGTGTCAATCTCCATGGTGTAAAAACATTTCTACCATAGCTGCTTCCAAGTATGTAAATTGTACACCTCAATAAAGCCAATTTAAAAAGTAAAGTCAACCAGTTTGTAGAACTCTTGAGACTTTAACATTCATTCCAGCAAGCTGTTACCTGCTGGATCCAGCAACACACAACCTGTAACATGGTGAGCTGGGTCTCAGCTCTCCACTCTTCACAGACTCCAGCGTTCTCTCCCCTTTGCAGGGTTTCTCATCCATCCTTCCATTGCTTCTGCTGCTGCCTTGAAGGCATCACCGCTCTCCCCTCTCCTCCCGGGGGGCCTAACTCTCTTAACAGTTTAGGACTTTGAGGAGTTTTGCCTTTCACAAAAACAAAGAAAGAAAGGGGGGAAAAGGTTGTGTCTCAGCAGCTTTCGCTGTCTACCCTGCAGCACAAATTCCACCTGATGGAGGAACATCAGACCCTGCTGTGAAGAGGAGAAAGGGAAATTCAAATATGAAACGAGCTCTACTCTCCCCTACTCTGTCCTTCACAAAAGAATGGGGCAGAACATTCTTTAGTCTATACCTCTGTCCCACATGAGTTGCCAAAGACCGCAGTGCCTGGTGGGTGACATCTCTCCAGGCTTTTGAAGACATCTGAGCCTGGATTTTTGAGCACATTCCTGATCTCCCTACTGGGAGGCTCTTCTCCTTCAAGGTCTACCTTCTGACAAGCTCTAGCTCTTTCCCACCTCCGGTGCCTGGGTGGGCTGGGGGGTGGGGTCAGGGTGGAGATGTGAGCGCATGGTGATTGGCAGCCGCACTAGAACCCCATGGAGTGGAGAAGTGACCTTCTCCAAAGGAGGGGAGCCTACAGTTTCCGAAAGGGAGGAAGAATGCGGTGAGGACAAAATGCATCCATGCAGGATTTCAGATATAAACGACTCTGTAGAGTACAAGCACCTACTCCCGGCAACCGATGCCGGAGGAAGCGTAAGAGTATAAGAGACTGAGGCTTTGGCGAAGGCACATGACCCAAACCTCACATAACACACCACCTGCCCCAGACCAGCCAGCCTGCTGTCCACAGTGTGCCCATCAGTGTATCAAACCTCAGCGCTTTATTTCCTGGGATCCCGGCCGGGCTCCCATTAACCTCCTGTGTTTTCCCCACAGCTCCTATACATGGGAGAGGGCCTGCGTTGGGCCAGATCCCAGAGCTGGGACCTAACTTGTGATGGGATGCCCTGGGAGGCAAGCATGCTTCAGCATGTAACCGATCAATGGCCAGACACCCAGGTCCGGAGGTGTCTGAGTCAGTCAGCAGGACGTTGGGCAGGTGTAGGTTCAGAACCTCTGCAGTTTTTCCCTTGGCTTTCCCGGGGCTTGTCCACAGCGCTCCCTGCTGCCCATTCTTGGTTAACCTTGTGTCTTGTGAATCCCTCATCAGATCTGTTCATGAAGCCTAATGCAAGGTCCTCCCTCCAGGGTGACACAGTGAAGTCAAGTAACAGATGTGGAGATGCTTTGGAGAGCTTGAAACAGAAGACTACATAATGGCAATGGGCCAATATCATAAAGCCAAGATTGAAGAAGACAGGACTAAATGCCTCCCTCATCTGCAAAAGTTGCCTTATCTTTCAGTATCATCCTGTTTCAGTGGACAGAAATCAATCCATCATATATTTGAGCCCTGCTCTTATAATCAGTTAAATTTTGCCTAAAATAAGGCCCTGCCTCAAGCAGATAATGGTTTATTTTTATTTTATTTTATTTTATTTTATTTGAGATGGAGTTTCACTCTGTCACCCAGGCTGGAGTGCAGTGGCACCATCTCCTCTCACTGCAACCTCCGCCTCCTGGGTTCAAGTGATTCTCACCTCAGCCTCCCAAGTAGCTGGGATCACAGGCACACACCAACATGCCTGGCTAATTTTTGTGTTTTTAGTAGAGATAGGGTTTCACCATGTTGGTCAGGCTAGTCTGGAACTCCTGGCCTCAAGTGATCCTCCCACCTTGGCCTCCCAAAGTGCTGGGATTATAGGCATGAGCCATCACGCCTGGCCAAATCATGGTTTAGAAAAGGGAGATGGTCAAACATGATTGTTATGACTGCCATAGTACCTACTATGGGCCAGATACTTTGCCTAGGTTTTTAACCCTCACAACACATCCCTAAAACATTGTACAGATGCAAACGCAGAGGCACTAAGAGGCTTAAAACATCCCCAAAGTCACATAGTTACTATAAAGCCAGTAACTGGCTCTATGTCTATCTGACTCCAAAATCTGTTTTGTCCCCTTCTGTGCCTATGCGCAGAGGGCAGTGGGAACGTGAATGGAGGTGGAGGGAGGGGTAAGAAGGAGACATCAGTGGTCTACCCTCTTTATGTGATAACAGACTCCCTCTTTTATCTGACAGCCGCTCTCTGACAAGAGGAATACCCATTCTTTCTTCCTAGGTCAAGAAAGAGGGTCCAAGGCATGGTCAATAACAACGCTGTCCCTCAGTCATGGGCCAAGTGCTGGGCACATGTCACCAGTCAGGTTACTGTTAGCCTTTCCCATAATTTTAATAACCTGAGCCTGGGAGAAAGAAGCCTCCCTCTCTCCTGGGGTTATCAAACTGTATGTAAGTCTAGAGTTGCCTGTGAGTACAGTCTCCCCTAGCGAGAAAGGATGAGACCAACTCATAATAAGAAGCCAAAATACGTGTACATATGAGTGTGTGTGTGTGTGTGTGTGTGTGTGTGTGTGAGAGAGAGAGAGAGAGAGAGAGAGAGAGAGCTGACAGCATTGTTTGAGTGTCTGGATGTAGCCATTCCTGTGGTGGCTCCGTCTAGTCCTTACTTATATGAGTTAATACATCCCCTTTTAACTGAAGCTTGTTTGTGTTGGGTTTCTGTCCCTTAAAGTCAAGAGTCCTGAGAAATACAATATTGGTCAAAAAAAAGTATTCATAGAACAGGTGAAGCAGGAAAAAAGGGATTCACCAGAAAGATAAGAAGAGAGGCAGAGGGTGAATGTAGCAGCAGCTACACTCGAGGAACTGCGAGCAGCTCAGGATGACTTGAGCTGAGATGTGTGGAGTGGGCTAGAGAGACGGGCGAGAGCCACGTCAGGGAAGGCCTTATTTGTCAGGCTAAAACATTTAGTCTTTATGTGAGGGCAACAGGGAGCTCCCAAAGGGTTTCAAGCAGTGGTGTGACATGCTCAAGCTCGTTTTGAGAAGGTCACTCGGGAGAACGGGTCTGAGAGACGGCACAACAGGAGGGCAGCGGAATAGTTACAAGGCTGCTCCAGGAATCCAGGTGAAGAGCTCAGGATGGAAAATGACTCAACTTTTTTGACTTGGTCATTAGCCACAAGGGAGGGCAAGAACCAAAAGAGTTGTGTTTTGTTCATGTGGAGTTTGAAGTAAGTATCATACATTTAAATGGAATTGTCCAGTAGGTTTACCAAAAGAGGTGACAGAGTTGGAGATTGTTAAGTTTTTCTGAGTCATCAATTCAACTGTTTGTTGCCTGCCTACTACTGGCCAAGCAGTGTGTGGAGGAGAACACCGTCCAACCTCTGCTCCCCGGCATCACACTGTGTCAAGACAAAACATGATAACCAGAGAAACCAATCAAGAAACGAGGGAAGTGCAGGGGAGACAGTAAAGCAGCGTCATGTGGCAGAGGGGCCGGGGTGTGGGATCCATCCCTTCAGTGGTCCTGGAAGGAGGAGCTGACGCCCTGAGGATGCAGGAGGTGGCTAAAGATGAATACTCTCCAATTCATGCCCACTGAATAGGAACATGCCCATTTGAAAGCATCCATATGCATTTTGTTTGGCTTCTTGGTTTTCTTTGCCGGGCTACGTCTTCAAAGCTGGCATTGAGGTGGCAGGAGGCTTCTGTGCAGAAAACTGAGGCTGGTGCTGGAACACTCCCACCATGGCCCCTTTGTTCTCATCCAGTGCCTTTCATCCCACGCTCCCAAAGCCCATCCTGGCGCCCACCCTTTAATTGTTAGGCCTGGCTCATCGACACAAGCAGGTGGCATTTGATCATTATTCCTGCATCATAAATGAGGGTAACAAAGGCCTCTCTCTCCAGGGTATCAGCCAATATTATTTTGTAAGTTCAAGGGATCTGACTTTGAGTTGAAGCAGAAAGGCCTGATGTCCCATCCTTTTCATTTCTGGAATTACCCGTCGCTGCATCTTTCTGTTACCGCCATTTCCTCTTTAACACCACGTGTCTAACTGGAAACTTTGTTTTTCTTCGTTTCATCTTCTTTGGAATATGTTGTTCCCTGTGACCCCTCCACACAAAGCCTTGCCTCCACAGCAGGTGCCCTGAGCCCTCCTGATGCCTGGGACTGTACCTTATCCAGTTTGCTTGTCTCAGGCATGGACTAAACTAGAATGTGCCTGGATCCCTATGGGTCTTGGCCTTCTACCAGATGACAGGCAAACTAAGAGATGTACACAACTTATGCACTCCCTTCCCTCTAGAATGTTTCAGCAGGGGTCCTCTAAGTAAGAAAGCTAGAATTAAA
This sequence comes from Macaca nemestrina, assembly GCF_043159975.1. Taxonomy (NCBI): domain Eukaryota; kingdom Metazoa; phylum Chordata; class Mammalia; order Primates; family Cercopithecidae; genus Macaca; species Macaca nemestrina. The sequence goes on from NC_092137.1 coordinate 69,988,382, forward strand.
AGGAATAGTTTTAATGGTGAAACCCTGGCTAGGGAGATGCTTGATGCCCCAAGGCTGTGTGTCTAGCTAGGTCAGGCATAGCTCAGTGCGTTCTACATTTCATAGCAGATGTTTGGTTTGGAAAGTCCCTGGCTACTTGGCTTCTAGAGCCCTCTCTCACCATGGGACTTCTCTGTGGGAGGACAGAACTCATCAATCACATTATCCAAATGTCAAGTTCCTGCTGTGTAACCCCAGGAGAACCTTGCTTCCTGTCTGCATAACAGAAGTGAGGACCCCAGATTTGCTAGATAAAAGCTTGAGCTGGTGTGGAAAGGTACCCCCAGCTGGTCAGAGTTCCCACAGAAGGCTGCCACTGGGAGACGGATTGCAGTATAAATGGCACCCCCATCTTCTGGATGTCTGTCGTTTCACCCTTCCTTCTTTACCTGACCATCTCCTAAGAGATTCTTCGGGGGATGTAATGCACCAGCCAGGAACTAAATTATATTCAACTTTCTCAAGTAGATACTATTTCAGTACATTTGGGAAATGCTTAGCCAGAATTTGAGGTCACTGGAAGAGGTCATAGAATCACTCGGGTTCAGACTTGTGGAATTACTTACACTTTCCAGAAACTGTCATGCCTTCCTTGGCTCCAGGGCTTTATACCTGCTGCTGCTTGTGGCTTGGGGTTTCCTTGTCTCCCAGCAACCCTATCCACGGCACACACATGCATACACAAACATGCACACACGTATACACATGCATGCATACACACACACACGCACACATGCATACACACACATGCACACACATACATGCATACACACATGCATGCACACACACATACATACACTCACACACGCATACACATACACACATACATGCATGCACAAACATGCACACATGTATACATATGCATGCACACACACACGTGCACACATGCACACACATGCATACACACATGCACACATATACATGCACACACATATGCATGCACACACACTCACACACACGCATACACATACACACATACATGCATACACACATACACGCACACACATGCACATGCACACACATACATGCATACACATACGTGCATACACACACGTGCATACACACATACACGCACACACATACACGCACACACATGCACATGCACACACATAGATGCACACACATACATGCACACACATACGTGCATACACATACGTGCACACACATACACGCACACACATGCACATGCACACACATACGTGCATACACATATGTGCACACACATACACGCACACACATGCACATGCACACACATACATGCACACACATACGTGCATACACATACATGCACACACATGCACATGCACACACATACGTGCATACACAGATGCATACACAGCATGGCTTCTGCTTGTCCTTCCAGAGTCTCTTGTAAAGCTTTTCCTGATATTCCAAGTCTCGAGCTAGCTACCCTCTCACACCCCCATTTTTTTTTTTGAGATGGAGTCTTGCACTGTCACCCAGGCTGGAGAGCAGTGGCGTAATCTCAGCTCACTGCAACCTCCACCTCCTAGGTTCAAGCGATTCTGCCGCCTCATTCTCCCAAGTAGCTGGGATTACAGGTGCCTGCCACCACACCCAGCTTAGTTTTTGTATTTTTAGTAGAGACAGGGTTTCACTATATTGACCAGGCTGGTATTGAACTCCTGACCTTGCCACACCCCCATTTTTACAGTTTTCTAACCATTGACTATTTTCCAGTCTTTTTTTTTTTTTTTTTTTGAGGCAGGGTCTCGCTCTGCACCCAGGATGGAGTGTGATAGTGCAACCATAGCACATTGCAGCCTCCTGGGCTCAAGAGAGCCTCCTGCTTTCAGCCTCCTGAATAGCCAGGACTACCAGAATGTACCACAACATCAGGGTAATTTTTAAAAATTATTATTTTTTGGCCGGGCACGGTGGCTCAAGCCTGTAATCCCAGCACTTTGGGAGGCCGAGATGGGCGGATCACGAGGTCAGGAGATCGAGACCATCCTGGCTAACACGGTGAAACCCCGTCTCTACTTAAAAATACAAAAAACTAGCCGGGCGAGGTGGCGGGCGCCTGTAGTCCCAGCTACTCGGGAGGCTGAGGCAGGAGAATGGCGTGAACCCGGGAGGCGGAGCTTGCAGTGAGCTGAGATCCGGCCATTGCACTCCAGCCTGGGCGGCAGAGCGAGACTCCGTCTCAAAAAAAAAAAAAAAAAAAAAAATTATTATTTTTTTTTTTTTGAGATGGAGTCTTGCTCTGTTGCCCAGGCTAGAGTGCAGTGGCGTGATCTCGGCTCATTGCAACCTCTGCCTCCTGGGTTCAAGTGATTCTTGTGCCTCAGCCTACTGAGTAGCTGAGATTACAGGTGCGCACCACCACACCTGGCTAATTTTTGTATTTTTGATAGAGACAGGGTTTCACCATGTTGGCCAGGCTGGTCTCAAACTCCTGACCTCAAGTGATCCGCCCATCTCGGCCTCCCAAAATGCTGGGATTACAGGCATGAGTAACTGTGCCCTGCCTAAAATTATTTTTTGTATTATTAATTACACAAACATTATTAATTAGAAATTATTAAATTTTGTAATTTTAGTAGAGATGGGGTCTCACTGTGTTGCCCAGGCTGGTCTCAAACTCCTGCTTAAGTGATCGTCCCACCTTGGCCTCCCAAAGTGCTAGGATTACTGACATCAGCCACTGTGCCTGGCCAAGTCTTTACCAATTGGCAATAAGTTCTCTGGTTGTCATTACAGTTCCAACGTGCCAGGCAACCAGTAAATGATCAATAAATACTGGCATTTTGGGTGAATATATAGGTTATTAGTGCTACTGTTATGCTTTGACTCTCAATCAGATTAGGAATGAGCTCCCCTCCAAATAAGCAGCAGACTAGAGACTATTTCCTGAGAATGTAATTCCAATTCGATTCAGAATTTGTTTCATATGCTCAGGACTTGGCCCTTGCAGGGCTGGGGAGAGGGAAACAAGCAATACTAATTGTAATCTCTGCCTTCAGTTTTCCTCTTTTTGAAGATAGTACTAGTGTTGGCTACCTCTTCACACCGCTTCAAATCCCCCGGTCCCTCCTCTCACTCCATTAGTGCCTTGGTGATCACTTTCACACAGGCTTTGCCAACTGTGCATGTTCAAAAGTTCATGGGTGAAGGAGCACAGTGCATCCTTGGAACTTCAAGAAATTCAGGGGAGCTGAAGCAAAGTGCATTCAGAGTGGGGAGGAGCAGAGGTGGTGAGGGGAAGAGGTGAGGACGGAGGGCTCTGCGGAGGATGCAGCACGAAGGACCTTCCAAGAGTGCAAAGTTATGTATCCTGATGGCAGGGAGCAGCCGTGGAAGATTTTGAGTAGGGAAGTGACTTGATCAGATTTATGTTTTTAAAAGATTCCTCTTGCTGCAGTATGGGAAATTGACCAGAGGAGGGCACAGCTGGAGGCAGAAGCCCAGCTGGTAATTAGACATTCTCAATCTGCCTACATGTGAACATCATTAAAGACGTACCCAGAGGAGGGGTCCAAATATCACTTTTCTTTTTCTTCCCGGTGCCCAGTGATTCCTGTGTGCACGCAGGGTTGAGAACTACTGCATACGAGGTCCTAGAAGATAACTGGTGTGGCCAGAGTACAGAGGGACTGGGGGTGAGCCAGGAGAGACATGCAGAGGAAAGGGTTAAGGTCTTCATCTTCTGTGGGCAACGACCCGCCTGTTCTGTTTCCTCCGATTCTCACCTAAGTGTTGGCCCAACTGATTTTTAAATTTGAATTCATTGCCGTTATTAAAAATGTATAGATGTCACACAAAATATACAGATTTCTGCTCCTCTAAGAAAGTTGGGAGGTCTGGCCACCCCAGGCCTGCATGCCCCTCGTGGCAATAAATCAAGCCCTGGCTGCTGCTTCCGATGTGGCATGGACTCTCCAAGCTGCCACGGCCCGGCCATTCTTTGTCAGTTCCCACCACTGCAGCCAAGAGCCAGCTGCTGTCTTTCATCTCTTCCCCAGCCGGTTTGCTCATTTAAGCGAATTGTCTAGTTCCTGTGGGGATTGGAGTCTAGATCTCAACAGCTAGACTCTACAGGGTGGGTAGGGCTGTTAAGGATTTTGTTATTTACCCTGGAAGCACTGCAAAGGCATTGGAAGGTTTCAGGTAGAGCAGCAATAACATGAGCAAATCCATGATGTTAAAAGATCGCTCTGGCTGGCCGTGGTGGCTCATGCCTGCAATCCCAGCACTTTGGGAGACTGAGGCAGGAGGAGGATTGTTTGAGCCCAGGAGTTGGAGACAAGGCTGGCAAGACCCTGTCTCAACAAAAAAAAATTGAAAAGTTAACCAGGCACGGTGGCACATGCCTGTAGTCCCAGATACTCGGGAGGCTGAGGTGAGGATGGCTTCAGCCTGGGAGGTAGAAGCTGCAGTGAGCTGTGATTGTGCCACTGCATTCCAGCCTGGGCAACACAGTGAGACCTTGTCTCAAAAAAAAAAAAAAAAAAGGTTACTCTGGATTGTTTAAACTCCAGGTACAGCAGCTATTTGACTAGACAATAAGGACGAATCAAGACCTCCCCAGTCTCCTCTGGCTCTTTCATAGAAAAATCTTTATTATATTCCTGCAATTAATTTTCAGTAGGAATGGATATTTTCACCAATAATTTTTGTCAGAAGTAACAGGAGAGGCCGGGTGCAGTGGCTCAAGCCTGTAATCCCAGCACTTTGGGAGGCCGAGACGGGCGGATCACGAGGTCAGGAGATCGAGACTATCCTGGCTAATACGGTGAAACCCCGTCTCTACTAAAAAATACAAAAAACTAGCCGGGCGAGGTGGCAGGCGCCTGTAGTCCCAGCTACTCGGGAGGCTGAGGCAGGAGAATGGTGTGAACCCGAGATCCGGCCACTGCACTCCAGCCTGGGCGGCAGAGCGAGACTCCGTCTCAAAAAAAAAAAAAAATAACAGGAGAAACAGCAAGTTAGGATGAAAATGGAATTGAACGAGAAGGTGAAAGATTTAGATTTGAATCCCAAGTGACTTCTACACTGATGCTTTTACCTTGGCTATCCTCTTCTATAAAATGGAAATAATAATATCAGACTCTCCTAAGTACCTCACAGGGGTCATTGGGAAGATCAAACAAAAAAATATGATCAGTGTTTTATAAACGTCAAAGTGATTCACGGATGTAAAATATTGTTATCATTATTCATTTATTTACCAAACTCACACCCATTCCTACTGTGTATTTGGCCTGTGCTAAGCCTGGGGATATAAAAATAAACGAGACCAACCTTAAAGGTCTGTGATCTATTGGAAGTAGCAGTGATGTAAAGACATAATTATAGGCATATACTCAAAAGAATTTAAAACAGAGACTCAAACTCATGCTTGCGTGCCAGTGTTCATGGCAGCATTATTCACCATAGCCAAAAAGTGGAAACCGCCCTTAGTGTCCGTCAACAGATGAATGGATAAGAATATGGTATGTATATTCGATGGAATATTATTCAGCCATATAAAGCAGTAAAGCTCTGACACATGCTGCAACATGGATGAGCCTTAAAAACATTACATTAAGTGAAATAAGGCAGACACAAAAGGACAAATATTATATGATTCTACTTGTGTAAAATATCAGGAACAGGCAGATTCATCGAGACAGAAAGGAGATCAGAGGTTACCTGGGTCTCGGGGGAGGTAAGAATGGGAATTTACTGCTTAATGGATACAGACTTTCCGTTGGGGGTGATGAAAAATTTTAGAAATAGTGATGATAGTTGCACAACATTGTGAATTTAATTCATGCCACTGAATTTATACACATCAAAATGTTTAAAATGGCAAATTTTATGTTATATGTATTTAACTACAATAAAAAATAGCAAACATAAATAAATGGGTCAAAGTTCAACTAAAGACACTAGAAAAAGAATGAAGAGTAAACCTAAAGAAAGTATAATGAAGGAAATAGGCCAGGCATGATGGCTCATGCCTGTAATCCCAGCACTTTGGGAGCCAAGGTGGGCGGATCACAAGGTCGGAAGATCAAGACCATCGTGGCTAACACAGTGAAACCCCATCTCTACTAAAAATACAGAAAAAAAAAAAATTAGCCGGATGTGGTGGCACGCTCCTGTAGTCCCAACTACTAGGGAGGCTGAGGCGGGAGAATCGCTTGAACCTGGGAGGCATAGGTTGCAGTGAGCCAAAATCGTGCCACTGTACTCCTGCCTGGGTGACAGAAGACTCTGCCTCAAAAAAAAAAATATATATATATATATATTTATATATATATATATATATATATATATATATAATGAAGGAAATAATAAAGAAAATACCAATGAAATAGAAAACAAACAAACAAACAAAAAATAGAGAAATTCAACAAACCAAAAGCTGATTCAGGGGGAGGTAAAAACTACTAAATAAATACGCAGTAACTATAATAAGATGTGCTAAAAGATGCTTTCCAAAGTGATATGAAGAAACTCCTCAACTCCAGAAGGCTTCAAAAAAAGACAAGCTTTTTGAACTGTGGACTAGGGGAGGAGAGCAGGCATTTTCTAGGGCACAGGATGTGGTGACGACCAGGGATTCTGCCCTGCAAGCAGAGGGACTCTTGTTCCAGCCACTATTGTTCTCTCTTCCTAGCCCAATGTCTCCAACCAGGGGACTTATGAAATATTTGCTAAATGAACAAACATTTTCCTTTAGTTCTACAATGCGTCTTTTGTCTATCCATAAATTTTATGATATAAAATTTCTTATGCTCTTTATCTATAACTTTGGATGTCCAATCCTACACTACAGTCTTCTATGACACAGCTGTGTGATGCTATTTTATTTTGTTTTCTTTCTTCCAATAGAGACAGGGTCTTGCTATATTCCCCAGGCTGATCTCAAACTCCTGGGCTCAAGTCATCCTCTCACCTTGGCCTCCCAAAGTGCTGAGATTACAGGCATGCACCCCTCACTGCACCCAGCCTGTGACGCTATTTTCCTAAAGACACTACATGAGAAGCTCCTACTCTTATTCCGTTTCAGCTGAAAGAGGCTTTCAAAACCTAGGCCTGAAAACTAAACACTTCTGAACAGTTGAAATGGGGCCGGGCACGGTGGCTCACACCTGTAATCCCAGAACTTTGGGAGGCCAAGGCGGACGGATCACCTGAGGTCAGTAGTTCAAGACCAGCCTGGCCAACATGGTGAAACCCCATCTCTACCAAAAATACACAAAATTAGCCGGGCGCAGTGGCGCATGCCTGTAATCCCAGCTCCTCGCGGGGCTGAGGCAGGAGAATCACTTGAACCCAGGAGGCGGAGGGTGCAGTGAGCGGAGATCGCACCATTGCACTCAAGCCCGGACAACAAGAGCGAAACTCTATCTCAAAAAAAAAAAAAGAAAAAAGAAAAAAGAAAAGAAAAGAAATGGATATCCATATGCAACAACGGCTATCCAAATACCTTAAGGATCCATTTGAGGGTGGCTGTACCCATCTTGTGCCCCATCTCCTAGAAATTGGTGTTTGCTGTGGGCAAATGAGGTGCCAGGAGAAGGTACTATTGCTGCCTAAGGGCTGCAGCACATGGTCGTGCAGGTTGTCCACTGTTCCTGGCAGAAGCAGGGAGGTCCGCTGAAATACAGCCAGTATGCCATTTACCAAGCCGTGCACCCGGGGGCTTCATCCACCCATCTAAAAGAAGACTTTTTCTAATTAGTACAAATTCGTCAGGCTGTTTCGGCTAATTGCAGCCCTGTGTCCCCAGCTGTCACCATCACTGTCCTGGCTAGGGGAGAGTTCATGTCTGACTCTGTCCCTTCTAAAGAGCCCCCTCAATTCTCTTCAGTGTCAAAGCATCTTTCAGAAGATCCTTTCATGCCCTTTGGTGGGTGACTAACCCACCACTGGCAGTCCACTGGAGGAGAATTACCTTTTGCCGACAGACCTTAGTTCTGTAAAAAGGCAAAGAAAGAAAGACAAGCTGGAGCAAGAAAAAAGCTCCTTCGGCCACCCTGCTCTCGCCCTGTGGTTGCTTCTTTTGCCACTAGATGGCGTCCTTGCCTAGGTACTGGAAACCCTTTCCTGATGATGGAATTTGAGAGAGGAAGCTGGGCTGCAGGGGCTGTCCGTGTGGAACGTTTAGCGGATCCCAGCTTCATCATTATGCGATTTGAAAATACCTGCTCATCCCGTCAAGAAATTTTATTGAGTGGAATAACAGTTTCACGGCACTCGTCAAGTTCATGCACAGCCTGTCTCCTTTTCTTCTCCCTTTGACTCCTGCAGTCAGCCGATGTTTAAACCCGGGAGACACAGGTCAAGACCACACGGAGCTCAGCTTCCTGACATCCACCTGAGAAATGCCAGGAGGTCTTACTGATAATATAATGGATGTCAATTTAATAAATTCTGACTCAAGGTGACATATAGGTATTTACAAAGATATAACGTATTAACATATATATTAATATCTATCATTTAGCGTTAATCATTTTAGCATCTTTTTGAGGCATTATTTATGCATTTAACTATATCTAAATGATGCCCCAAATAAATATACCATATATTTAAATATATAAATATATAAAATTATTTATTTATATATAAATATGATATATTTATTTATATATTTATTGTATATTTATTTAAATATAAATATATATTTAAATATATGAATGGTGCCCCAAATAAATATACCATACACTTCAAATGTGTGCCTTTAAGTGTATTTAAACGTGTGCCTTAAGTGTACGATTCAGTGAGTTTAATAAATATATATACCAGTGTAGCCGCCAGCCCAGTTAGGACACAGAACACTTCCATCACACTGGTACATGGTCTTGTCCACCTTCAAAGTCAATTCCTATGAGCTGAAGAGGCTCAAGGCTCAGAGAAGAGCAAACAGTGGGTGAACGGAGTGTGTGGCCTTCAGGCTAATGTGCACAGTAAGAGGCTAAATGCGACTCTTGATCACTCACAGCCTCTGTTTTGTATTTTCCTAGAAAAATCAAGCGATCATTTATTTTTAAGGAAAACAATGGCATTTTAAGAACCAGCTCATTTTCCCTGGCATTTTATTAATTTTTCTTTCACATATATAAATGCACAGAATTCTGTAAAATATGTTTAGTTCTTGCTTCATGATTTGGTTCTTGTGACATTTTTTTCACTATGCTGTTGTTAGGATGCAGCTGAGAAAATTATCAAAGCTATTCAGTGAGATAAATTGTGTGTTTTGAAAATAATTTTTCCTGAAGAGACTGATATGGTTTTGCTCTGGGTGCTCTTGGGTGTCCCCACCCAAATCTCGTCTCGAATTGTAATCCCCAGGTGTCGAGGGAGGGACCTGGAGGTAACTGGATCATGGGGGCAGTTTCCCCTGTGGTGTGAGTTCATATGATCTGATGGTTTAAAAGTGGCACATCCTCCCTTACTCTCTCCTGCCAACAGGTAAGACACACCTTGCTTCCATTTCACCTTCTGCCATAATTGTAAGTTTCCTAAGGCCTCCCCAGCCATTCAGAACTGTGAGTCAATGAAACCTCTTTTCTTTATAAATTACCCAGTCTTGGGTGGTCTTTATAGTGTGTGAAAACAGACTAATACAGGGCCAATCCAAGCATTCTTCAGCTCAGGAGCTTAACTGATTTGTCAGCTTATACTAGCTGTGTCTTTATTACTATGCTAGAAAAATGCAATGATTTATCCTAAAAGATTGACTTCTTTAATATAAACTTTTAATGGAAGCATAACATACATACAGAGAAACATACAGCTCAATGAATTTGCAAAAAGTGAACACAACCATGTAATCGGTGCTTAGATCAAGAAACAGAATATTATCAGAACTCCAGAAACCCTTCTAGTCACTCCAAGGGTGACCATTATCCTGACTTTTAAAACCATAGATGAATTGCACCTGCTTTTGAATTTTCCATCAATAAAATAAAACAAGAAGTACTGTTGTGTGCCTGGCTTTCATCACACAATATTTTGAGAAAGGCATCATGTTGTGGTGTGTACTTGTAGTTTGATATTTCTCTTGCTGTATTGTATTCCATTATGTGACTATGCCACAATCTATTCATTGCACACACACACATGCAAATATATATACATGTGTATATATATGTATATATGTGTGTGTGTGTGTATATATATACAGGGTCTTGCTCTGTCACCCAGGCTGGAGTACAGTGGCACAATCCTGGCTCACCGCAGCCTAGAACTTCTGGGCTCAAGTGATCCTCCCACCTCAGCTTCCCGAGTAGCTGGGACTACAGGTGTGCACCACCACACACAGCTAATTTTTTTAGACACTGGCTCTCCCTATGTTGCCCAGGCTGGCCTTGAACTCCTGGGCTAAAGCAATCCTCCCACCTTGGCCTCCAAAAGTTCTGGGATTACAGACATGAGCCACTGTGCCTAGGCTTGTTTCACTATCGATGGATATGTAAATTATTTCAGTTATTGGTTATTACAAATAATGCTGCTATAAAATTATTTGCAAATGTCTTTTCATGAACATGGTTACACATTGCTGGGTCATAGGATACACATTTGTTCAGCCGAAATCGATGCTGCCAAACTGTTTCTCAGTGTGGTTCTATCAGTTTAAATCCCCACCAGCAGTGTATAGAGTAGCAGTTGCTCCAATATGAGAACATTTGGTATAACTAGTCTTTCTCATTTTGGACATTCTGGTGTGTGCAGTAGTATCTCACCAGGTTTTGATTTGCATTGCCCTGAAGACTAACCAAGTTGAGCTTTTTTTTTTTTTATGTGCTGTATTGGCTATTTGGATATTCTCTTTTGTAAAGTGCTGTTTAAGTCTTTTACCAATTTACTGCAAAATATGTGAACAGGCACTTTACAAAAATTTAATTTTTTCTTTATTTTTAGCTTTTCATTTTGAGATAATTTTAGACCTTAGCAAAAAGCATACAAAAAATCTTATGTTTCCTTCATCTGGCTTGATATCTTGATACCTTACATAACTGTAGTTAATCTCAAAATCAAGAAATTAACATTTGTATCTATCTTCGGAGCTTATTAAAATTTTATCAGTTGGCTTGCTAATATCTTTTTCTGGACCAGGAATCAAGCCAGCATTATGCATTGTATTTACTTGTCATGTCTCTTTAAGTCTCCATTAACCTGAAGCTCTTCAGTCTGTCCTTCATGACATTAACGTTTTTGAAGAGTACTGGCCAGTTAGTTTGTAAAACGCACTCAATTTGTATTTGTCTAAAGGAAACCCTCAGGTTATGCATCTTTGCAAGAAATAACGTATCCTTCTCAGTTCATGATATCAGGAAGAACATAATGTTGATATACTTTATCACTGGTAAAGTTAGCTTGGATCAGTTGGTTAAGGTGGTATCTGTCTTGTGTCTCCACTGTACAGTTACCGTATTATTTCTTTTGTAGTTAATAAATATATAATAAGGCAATATGTAAATATCCTCTTCCTCTCATGCTTTTGCTCCATAGTGCTTTTACTTCATTGCTCCTCGATATGATCTTGCTATGAGCCCTTTTTTGATACATATATTGTAAATATCTTATCCTACTCTAAGTCTTGTTTACTCTCTTAATGTCTTGATGAGGAGAAATTCTTAAGTTTAATATAAATAAATTTATTTATTTTTCTTTATGGTTAGTCTTTTTTATGTCCTGTTTAAGAAATCAAACCTTTACCTACCACAAGGTCATGAAGATATTAACCTATGTATTCTTCTAAAAATTTGTTTTTCTTTTCATGTTTGAATTGCCAATCTATCTGTAATTCATTCTTATTTAAATAGGTATCAAGATTCATTATTTTTTCATATGATATCCAATTGATCTAGCATCATTTACAGAAAAGTCTGTCTTTTCCTCACTACACTGCCACCTTTGTCATAAATCAGATGACCATAGAGGTGAGGGTCTGTTTCCGCCCTCTGTCTTCCATTCCATGTCTCTTTGTTTATCTTTGTATGAATACCACACCGACTTTAAGTGTCATATTATTGAGTCTTGATAGTTTTACATCTCTGGCATTAATCTTTTTCTTCAAGATAGACTTTGCTATTTTTGGCCGTTTGCATTTTGGTCTAAATTTTAGGATCAGTTTGTCAGTTTCTACATATGTAACTCAAACCCTTGATGAGATGATCTGGATCATTTGAACTTATAGATCAATTTGGGAGCATTACATATTTACAATATCGAATCATAAGTATCTTCCTCCATTAGATCTTCTGTATTTTTCTCAATAATATTTTTCTTTTTTGAGATGGAGTCTGCTATGTCGCCCAGGCTGGAGTGCAGTGGCATGATCTCAGCTCACTGCAACCTCCACCGCCCAGGTTCAAGCGATTCTCGTGCCTCAGCTTCCCGAGTAACTGGGACTACAGTTGCAAGCCACCATGTAGAGCTAATTTTTGCGTTTTTAGTTGGCCAGGCTGGTCTCTATCTTCTCACCTCAAGTGACTCAGCCTCCCAAAGTGCTGGGATTACAGATGTGAGCCACTGTGCATGGCCCTCAATAATGTCTTGTAATTTTCAGCGTAATGGTCTTATACAACTTCCATTGATTTATTCCTAGGCATTTGATGTTTGACAATTTATTCTTAAAGCATGACTATATGAGAAGAGAGTAGCAGAGAGCAGTGGTTCTCAATGGGAAGTGATTTTGCCTCCCAGGGCGTGTTTGGCAATGTCTGGAGACATTTTTGGCACGGCTTAGGGATAGTGCTATAGGTGTCTACTGGATAAGCAGGAGTGCTGCCTAACATCCTCCAATGCCAGGACAGCCACCCCACAGCAAAGAAACATCCAGCCCAAAATGTCAACAATGCTATTCTCAAGAAATCCCGGGATAGAGTTAAGAACTTCCGGAATGATATCACTTCATAGTCATTATTTTTATACGCTGTTCATGGATTTTTATATTTCACACAAAGTGATATACAGTGACATTTTCATCATATTAAAGTTAGTTTTGATTACTGGGGTGTGAATAAAACATACTGTGTTCAGTTTATAAAAAGATGTTATAATTGTTGGGAGATAATTCCCCATGGCTTTTGTGTTTCTGGACACCTTCTGAGCAAAAGGCACTGACAGTTTTGTTCACAGATACTTGTATAACAGACAGTCTTGGAAAGATAAAGATAGTGACTCTCCGCAAAGAGATTTGGAGATGCCTCTTCCTGAGATATTCCAGGGTAACAGAGCTAGAGACCGTGCCCTTTATTCCCTGGAGATTTGCTTACATTCTCCAGGGAGGGGCCAGGCATGATGGCTCACACCTGTAATCCCAGCACTTTGGGAGGCCAAGGTGGGAGGATCGCTTGAGGCCAGGAGTTTGAGACCACCCTGGACAACATAGTGAGACCCCACCTCTACTTTTATTTTTTTTAAAAAAAATCTGTTTTTTAAACCCAGGAGGGCTGAGCACGTTGATTCACACCTGTAATCCCAGCACTCTGGGAGGTCAAGGCGGGTGGATCACCTGAGGTCAGGAGTTCAAGACCAGCCTGGCCAACATGAGGAAACCCCATCTCTACTAAAAATACAAAAATTAGCTGGGCGTGGTGGTGCATACCTATAATCCCAGCTATTTGGAAGGTTGAGGCAGGAGAATTGCTTGAACCCGGGAGGCAGAGGTTGCAGTGAGACGACATTGCACCATTGCACTCCAGCCTGGGCAACAAGAATGAAATTCCATCTTCACAACAACAACAATAACAACAACAACAACAACAACAAAAAGAACACCAAAAAACAAAACAAAAAAACTCAGAAGGACAAGCAGATTTGTGAGCAGTCTCCTTCTAAGATGCGGGTTTCTGAGGTTCAATGTTCTTCAGCTGTGACATAGATCCACTGTCTGCTCAGTATCCACCTGGGCCTGCCTCCGCATGGCCCCTATGCGACTTGGAGGTAAATGAGAACCTACGTAAACATAATGCTCATGCTGCCAGCTGCACTGTGAGAAACTGTCTGTTTGGGTGTGTTGTCTCCTTACTGAATGGAAGATTGGTAAAATGATCTAACAGCTGCAGTCATCTCTGCTGCTTAGGGATTGCTCGATAATGGCCCATTAGCAAGGCCCACTGCCAACGTAGGAAAGGGACGAGGCACTACTAATGTCATATATTCGCTTTCTCCATCCAGTAGTGATGACAGGGAAGTGCTGCTGGGTAAGGCAAAATTACGTCTCCATCAACAGTTCCCCAAAGCTGCCTTTTAGGTCGATGGGTTTGAAGTGCTGGCCCTGAGGAGTGCTGGCCCCGAGAAGCCAAAAGCCACAATGTCACTATTTATATTAAAATTCATGAGTCTGTTGTAGCCACCAGTAGGCCTCCCTGTGTCTACCAGGATGCAGAAGGTAACAACGTAGGGCCTGGTTCCATCCCACTCAATGTTTGAGATTTATTTCCTGGAGGCTGGGTCCTAGTTTTATTCTTGGGGTGTGGAGTTTCCCGCAACGACCGGGTCTTTGTTAATTAACTTCAGCGCAACTGGCTCCCTTCCCTTCTTGCATGAGGCTTCTCCGACCTCTGGTGGACTTTTTCCATCCATCTGCCAGACCTACCCAGACTTGCTCCAACTTAGCAGTGGCCACAAACTTAGCTCAAGCTGAAAGCTCTACTACAAAAACCTGTATGAAATTGCTGAGTGATGATGCTGACTCTCACGCTGGACTATTCGCAGCTGCTTTGTTTTTGAAAATAGCCAACTTAACTGCAGTCACTTCAGGGCGATCCACATCCACCTAGAGTATTTGTGAAAACAAATGAGACCATGTTGACCCCTGTGATCAGAGTTTATTTTCATAATGATGGTTTGGTTTGATGATGCTTGAATATGAGCTGCAGCTCAGCAGCAGAAGGGCACAACCTCAAAGAACAGATGTTTTTTAAAAAGCCAATAATTGAATAAAAACTGCCCTCCTGGTCAGCTGTCAGGCATCTGAGTAGAGTAAAGGGTAGGGTAGGACACTTCCTCAGAAGCAATGGTCTGCAAATGCATATTTGACTGTCAAACTATGCTGAAGTTTATACTGATATAACGCAAATGATTAACCTCCCTGTGGTCAAATAAGGTTCCTCTTTTTGTTGAGCTGCAGCAGTGCATGGTAAGCAAAACAGGTTTTGGGAAAGGAAAGAAAAGATGCCACTCTTTTGGGGCAGGAAAAAACAGAAATACCAAATGCTGGTGCTATTTCTTAGTTACATGTTCTGTAGAATATTAGGTTTTACCCTTGATGGGAGTGGGTTTGGGGGTGTTGTTCACTGTGTCTGTAGATCAGGTAAACGAGAAGTTCTGAGAATATCTAATATCTGATATCTAGAAGTGACATAAACCGGGCAATGCCTCTTCCCAAACAGCAGTAGAGTTCATTGAGTAAAGACTGTTACAGTGCCGGCCGGGCGCGGTGGCTCACGCCTGTAATCCCAGCACTTTGGGAGGCCGAGGTGGGCGAATCACCTGAGGTTGGGGGTTCGAGGCCAGCCTGACCAACATGGAGAAACCCCGTCTCTACTAAAAATACAAAATTAGCCAGGCGTGGTGGCACATGCCTATAATCCCAGCTACTCGGGAGGCTGAGGTAAGAGAATCACCAGAACCCAGGAGGCAGAAGTTGCAGTGAGTCGAGATCACACCATTGCACTCCAGCCTGGGCAATAAGAGCAAAAATCCATCTCTAAAAAAGAAAAAAAAAAAAAAAAACCATTATTACAGCGCCAAAAGCGGACCCCAGTCAAGAAGTAGTGCTGATCAAAGGCATGTTGCTTATCAGTTGCCTTGCTATGCCTTACATTATTTAGAGGCCTAGGTTGGATGTGGAGGAAGCTGTGGGTGTCACCTTTTCCTCGGAGACCATGATCTGTGACTTTTTTTTTTTTTTTTTTTTGAGATAGAGTCTTGCTCTGTCACCCAGGCTGGAGTGCAGTGGCACGAACTCGGCTCACTGCAAGCTCTGTCTCCTGGGTTCATGCCATTCTCCTGCCTCAGCCTCCCAAGTAGCTGGGACTTCAGCCAGACTAGATGTGGCCTGGCCATCCTCCGGAGACTGCCATTGCCAATATTGTAACAGTGAGAGAAATTGAACATAGCTGACTCCATCGTGCTTCTAACCTCACAAGCTAACAGCCTTCGTGTGTTCCTACATGTAGGCTAAGCTAATCATGGAAAGAATTTAGATTATAGTTTAACTGTAGAACTAATGATTACCTGTTTTGAAACAGACCCCTGAGGAGATAAGGAAGTATGCACACAACATTTAAACAATGCTGTCTTAACGATTTATAGCAATACGGTGGACCTGACAAGCATTTGACCATGAACAAAGAAGTTTCACAACCTCTTTGGACCCCTGCTGATGCCCAGATGTCTGTGGTCACCAATCACCTCTAGACCTTAACCCCTCTCTGTTCTCCCTTCCCCTAACATAAAAGGAGCCGAAAAATCCATGGGCCCCTGGCTTACATATTTTAAAACATGGAAAAGCTCCAAAGCATACCAGGTTTTCTGGAAGTTCAGCTGGTTATATATTACGACCATTTTTGTGCACATTTAAAAACTAATGGGCAAATTACAGTAAGAAAAAGTCAAAGCTCAAATGGTTAACCTGCAACTATAGAGTTAAGTAGGGACTTCTAAAGCTCTCTATCTCTTTCTTTCCTTTTCTGCCTGCTTTGAATCGGTTGTTAGTAACCTGCTGGTGTTGAGATAAAACTCACCGTTGATGGTCTAGCATGGTACTGAATTGGCTTATAAGTAAATGAGTCCTCATAGATTAAATAAATAAGTTCAAATACTTTCAAGTTCACATGACTTAAGTAAATCTTTAATAAATAAACTAGTCTTAAAGTTATCAGTAAAATAAAAATAGAAATGTCTTCAGAATTGTCATCGTACATTTTTGTCTGAATATACTGATTATTTTATATTTGCTTTGCTAGATATTTTAAGGTGCTAGGGTTTGGCACAAAGGTGATAAACCTATAAACTCTGCCAAAAATAGAATGATTTTTATGTGACTTTTTTGACAAGTAAGACTCATTTAATATTGTTGGTATAATGAAAACAGCTGTATCTTGTGGGTTATTGGCAAAAGTACCCATGCATTTAACTTTTTCATTGTGTTTTTGAGACAGAGTCTCACTCTGTTGCCCAGGCTGGAGTGCAGTGGCATGATCTTAGCTAACTCTTGACGTCCTGGCCTCAGGCAATCCTCCCACCTTAGCATCCTGAGTAGCTGGACGACAGGTGCTCACTACAACTCCTGGCTAATTTTTGTATGTGTGTGTGTGTGAAGACGGGGTTTTCACCATGTTGCCCAGGCTGGTCTCAAACTCCTGAGCTCAACCAATTTGCCCGCCTCAGCCTCCCAAAGTGCTGGAATTCACAGGTGTGCACCACTGCGCCCAGACCCATATGTTTAACTTTAAGGTTATTACTTAGATGAACATCTGATATTCACAGGCTGTAAAAAATGGTTAACAAGAAAATAACAGAGCCAGGCGCGGTGCCTCACGCCTGTAATCCCAGCACTTTGGGAGGCCAAGGCAGGCAGATCACCTGAGATCGGGAGTTCGAGATCAGCCTGGCCAACATGGCAAAACCCTGTCTCTACTACAAACACAAAAATTAGCTGGGTGTGATGGCACGTGCCTGTAGTTCCAGCTACTCAGGAGGCTGAGGCAGTAGAATTGCTTGAACCTGGGAGGTGGAGGTTGCAGTGAACTGAGATCGCACCACTGCACTCCGGCCTGGGCAGCAGAATGAGACTCCATCTCAAACAAACAAACAAAAAATAACATGAAATGATGACTAGCTCTGTCTAACATCTCAGTTTTCAGAAGTAATCTAGATAAACTGCTAACAATGAATAAATTCAGTGAATATGAATAGAATAAATACTTGCAGGTAAACTTTTTTGTAATTTAAAATCTTAAAATTATTTTGGATGCTCATTAGCTACCTGGGTCATTTTCAATTAAGAAAAGGTTATGATATGGTAGCATAAGTTTCTAAAAATTGTGGAGTAGTTTCACCTAGAAAATACTAATATCTGATAGTTCAAGATTTCTTGCTTCTTAGGTTTTTACTAAAATTTAAGGTTACTAAAAATAAGAATTCTAGTTAATATATAATTCTCTATAGAAAGTGTATCAAGGTAAGATGTGTTTTTTTGATGAGAGAATATAAGAAAGATCTAAAGTTGTGTTCTTATTGAGAAAAAGAATAATTTTACATAATTTGAAGATTATTTCAAAGTTATTTATGAAAGGAGCAGAAAGGAAGCAGTAAATAGGAAAGAGAACTGTGAAGCAAGTTATGGATATGAAGATGTATTTTTGGTAAGGAAGGTTATAAAGAAAAGAGAATTTATAAAAGGGATTTTGTATGTGATTAAATTGGTTATAATCAAAGGAAACATAATAATCTTTCTAAATTTTGTCTCCTATTTTAGAACAAGATTTCCTTAAGGTATTAATTTTCTCTAAATAAAATTATAAGAGATAATGATTTTTAACTCTGTAACTTGTTTCTTTTTGAAAACTTATCAGTTCATATATCAGAAGTTCAACTTTTGTTGTATCTTGCTGCTTTTAGCTTTTTCTCCCCTTGAGAAGGCCTGAAATGTTAACTCTCTCCTTAAACTTTTTTAGCAGCTCCTGTAAATTTTTTCCTGCACTTCTAACTAGGTTGTGGTCTGATGCTAAAATATCTTACCTTAAAGATCTAAAAAAAAAGGGACATTTTCCTCCAGTATAACTTGATTCTATACCCTTGGCTTTTCTTGATATGTCTAAATCGTTTCATGTAACCAAGAAATTTTACTCATGACCCAGGACACACTCTTCCTGTGTCTGATTAAGTCAAGTACCTTTTCATCAGGTTTGATTTCCAGGTTATCTAAATGGGTTTCCCATAAGGAGAAGCAATCACACTGCAGATGGTCTTTCTTTACCTTTTGGTAACTGACCTGTAAAACACATTTTATGTTTTACCAAGACAATTCCTTGTTATCATTACTAAGTTTTTGATTCCTTAGGAAACTGAAACATAAAAGAATTAAAGTTTTTACATCCATGTAACTTTCTGTATTGCTTTTAAAGTCTTTGTGGTGTTATGTTACAGAGCTTTGACTCCCAGGTCTGAAAAAGTCACTGACTCCTGCTAAATCTTAAACATTGACACGAATCAAAGCCTTGTCTTCAGACTAGGCAGAAGGTGACAATCAAAATGAATTGCGCTTCTGAGGCACATATCCAGAAATTAAAACTTGTTAATCCTTCTAGGCCCAGGCACTAACATGGAAGAGGTGGGTGTATGAGGTTATAGGGGCTGATTTTGAGGGATAAAATTCGTTCAAAGTTTCTCTATCAATTAAACATTAATATCAAAAGCACACTGATGCAAGGCCATTGTCTGAGCACTGTGTAGGAATAACAAGGTTTTCTTAGGGCACTGATCTGCTTTTTAATGGAAAATTGTAAAAGGTTATAAAAGATTTATGAAAATCTTACCTTATGGTCAAACTGATTGAAATTAGATAGATTTGTGTATAAGGTTTATTTAAAGTAACTTTAATATGAATAATGCACTATACAAAGGTAAAATTTGGTTTTCTCTTTTGAGCAAAAATTTTGTGTAATACTAGTAAGATAATAAAAGATTTTTGTTTACCATTTGAGTAAACTGCAGGAAAAAGAAGGGAGAGAGAGACAGGGAGACCGATTTAGTTGGCCTCATGCTATCTTTATTAGGTCTCATGATTGGGAACTGATTCTCCTCTCTGTCAAAGAGTAAAGGTCTTTGCTTTTTGAAATCTTTAAATGATCACTTTGGCTAAATGAATGACAGCTATTTCACAGTGACCTGTGATCCCAAGAGTTTTATTTTATTAATTTATTTTTTTAGACATGGTTTCACTCTGACACCCAGGCTGCAGTACAGTGACATGAACATGGCTCACTGCAGCCTTGACCTTCTCAGTTCAAGCAATCCTTTTACCTCAACCAAGTAGCTGGGATCATAGTCATGCACCCTCATGCCCAGATAATTTTTTATTTTTATTTTTTAGAGATGGAGTCTTGCCATGTTGCCCAGGCTGATCTCAAGTATTTTAAAGCTTCAATATTTAATAAACTTTCCAAAATTAAATTTGAAATTCTTAACTTAGCCTTTTAACCTTCAACTAATTTTTTAGCTATTAAGTCCTCTGAAAGTCTAAGAGAGACATATTAGACTTAATTAGTATGTTAAAATTATATAGGAAGCATTGTCAAATATAAAATGATGTTTAACTTTCTTTGGGTTATATTTATTAATATAAAATGTGTTATTAATCTGAGTTCCAAAATTATATGAGATTCTTAAAATTCTTAAGTGTCTTAGTGTATGTTATCAGTAATAATTATGATTTTTATGTAAAATTGTTGTATACCACAGAAATAGCCAAATTTCCATGTCAATTGCCTTTATGGCTATTCTAAGACTTTTGTCATTTACAATTAATTGTTTTACACTTATTCTTCTAAAAAAGGTATAATCCAAAACTTGCTTCTTTAGGGGACTTCATGAAAAGGACTCTGACAGGTACTCTTGAATGCAGATTTCTGATAACTTTGGAGATTGTGCCATTTGGACTAGAGAAAAAAATCCCCAGACTCTAATTGAAAAGTTGATGCATTAATGAGGATTTCTAGCTTGGCATCAAGCAAAATAAGAATTAATTACATGGGACTGAATTAATAGAGGACCAAAATGATTTTTTAACTTTCTTGTATGAAACATTGATGATTCTTTTTGCTTTGTTTTTCAACGTCAAGAAAACTTTTTTCTTTTAAACTATATACAGTGTTTAATAATTGAGTAAAGTTTACTCTTGTGACCAAAATTTGCAGCATATTTCTTTCTCTCCACCTGATTTATTCAGCATTTGGAAACTGTTTGTGAGTATTCTTAATTTCTGGCAATATAGTTGTTTGACTAAGTCTGTTTTCTTCTACAAAAGGACACAGATGGAGACACTGGTTATTTTACCAAGAGTTTGACTAGAATGACATTTTTAAAGATATGCTCAGACTGGTTTGAAGAATTGATATTGAGTTTACAGAGCTGATAAAAAGCTCCTTGGAAAGACTGGCCTTATACCATGGCTGTGTGATTTCTTTACAAAGTTCCTGACCTGTACTAAGTAAAAAAATGTCACTTTCTGACAGGCTTAAGAACCCCAAGTTATTTTGGAATCTTGAGAAGAGAGGAATTCACCCAATTCATACAGGTATCTGCACGCACAGTTAAATCCTTGGCTGGGCTGGAGGCTTTTAACAAGTCTAATTTGAAATTCCTTGTGAAAAAACAAGTCCCAGCAAAGCCAATTTTTTAAAACGGGCCTAAAGTGCAGCAAATAATTATTCTTGCTGCACTTTAGGCAAATAATCAGGCCAAGTATTACAAAACTAAAACTTATTTTGCAAATAAATTTATTCTACTTTGACTTGTCTTTGATAGAAATACAGGACTGAAGAGAAAAATTATATTTCAGAAGAAAACTATAGTACACCTGGTATTAGATTCTAGCCTTGTCCATTTTTTTTGAGTGTTTATTATTTTCCCACCTGCAATGCCATCTCCCAAAATGAGACACAGCTGTTTAATGGGACTGGCCTATTTCTAGACTGGTTTGGTTAAATTTAAATGTTAAGCCTCTACCCCAAGGTAAACATGGATCATATGTTACATGCATGTTCAATACATGTTCAATACATGTGTGTCCTTCATGGATATTTATAGCCCCTCCTGTAACATGCTAAATATATACGTTTAGCCAATCTGTTGTCATTTCCCCTCAGGTGTCCAGGTACAATTGACAGTAGGGAACAAACTTATTTACATTCTCACTGATGCAGGAGCCATATATTCTGTAGTCAACACCCATGTACCCCTGGTTCAAACAAGACAATAATGGTTATAGGAGTGCCAAGGGAAACTGTGATTTGCCCCTTCCTGCAACTTTTAGATTGTCACCTTGGAGATCATGATTGATGGGAAAAACTGAAAAGATGAACCATACCTAAAAAGAAACATTGCTAAAATATGTCAAGAAACTAATTTGACTTGGGATAAGGCATTGCTGGTTGCCCTGTCATGGATTAGAGTGGCTCCCCAAAGTGGGCTGAAATTGAGCCCAGTGAAATATTAACTCATCCCACAGACATAGCCCTAAATCCTTTTCAACTGGGAGATCAGGTCCTCCTAAAAACCTGGAAGGAATAAGTGAATGGGACTGTTTGAGATGTTGCTGAATACCCACTCATCAGTGAAGTTTGTTGGAATAAAACTGTGGGTACACTATACTCAAGTTGACACTACTAGAGGGCCCCTCCTAGCTCAAAAACTGCAGAAACAAGAAAGGAGATGCCTATAATCATTGCTCCTAAAAGGAGCATTAAGGAATATTTCCTTAGCCAGGTCAAATAGTTTCATTCCACAGTCACCCCTTGTCAACCCTGCCCAGTGGAAAGTAGCCAAATGAGAGAAAACATTCTGTTGTCCCCAACTCCACAAGATTATGGAAGGAACCTTTGATACTGCGGAATTGTAACAGTGAGAAAAATCTAACATAGCTGACTTCATCTTGCTTCTAACCTCACAAGCTAACTGCTTTTGTTTATTCCTACATGTAGGCCAAGCTAATCATGGAAATAATTTATTTTATAGTTTAACTGTAGAACCAATGACTATCTGTCTTTTGAAACAGACTTCTGAGGAGGTAAGGAAGTATGTACACAAGTAACAATGCTATCTTAAAGACTTATAGGAAAAGGGTGGATCTGACAAGCAGTTAACTATGAACAAAGAAGATTTGCAACCTCCTTGGACCCCTGTTGATGCCCAGATGTCTGTGGTCACCAGTCACCTCTGGACTTTAACTCCTTCCCTGTTCCCCTTTCCCCCAACATAAAAGAGCCTAAAAATCTATCAACTTAGGGTGCTTTAGGACACTAGTCCACTATCATCTTGTTTACTGGCTCCCTGAAACAAAGTCATCTTCCTTGCCTCAACACCTTGTCTCTCAACTTATTGGCTGTTGTGCAATAAGCAGTATGAGCTTTGGACTCAACTGCAGTATCAGAGGGAAGACTTGCCACTCTGGGAAAAAAAAATCCCCTATTTACATGTGTTGGGCCATTTCAGTGAGTATTTAGAGAGGAGATTCAGAAGTCTAGGCTAAAACCCAATTTTCCCTGGAAGTGTTCTTCTTGTCTATCGCTCCAAAAAATAACACTCAAAATTCAGGGGTGTGAAACAACCACAGTCATTTATTATTGTCTCTCATGATTCTGGTGATTGGGCTCAGCTAGTTGGTTCCCACTTAGAATGTGTCACCTGGCTACCATGAGACACAGATTGTACTGGAATGGCCTTGAAGGCTTCCTTATTCACATGCGTGGCACTGGGACTGGGAAAATTCAAACTGCTGGGGAATGAAACAGTCAAAGTTCCTTGACTCACTCTTTATTTTCACGGAGTCTATTTACATGATCTCTGCAACATGGTGGTTTCAGGGCTGCTGTACTTATACACTCCGAAGGCACATGTTCTGAGCAAGAGAGCTAACTGATGCCTAGAGCTAGATGACCAGGTCTCCTTTTAAGACCCAGTTTTGAAAGTCCCATAGCATTACTTTAGATGTGCAGTCACAGAAATCCATCTATGAAGCCTACCTGGGTTCA
This sequence comes from Macaca nemestrina, assembly GCF_043159975.1. Classification (NCBI taxonomy): domain Eukaryota; kingdom Metazoa; phylum Chordata; class Mammalia; order Primates; family Cercopithecidae; genus Macaca; species Macaca nemestrina. The sequence continues at coordinate 70,012,150 of NC_092137.1, forward strand.
AGGTGAAAGGACTTAGATGCCACCTCTTGATTGAGGTTGGGGGCAGGGTTTTGGAAGAGCACATGGGACTGAACATATTGTTGCAGCAATTCTGAAAAATACAATCTGCAGTAGGAAGTTTAATGCAACTTGTTGAATAAATGATTGTATACCATTAATAGTAATACTTCTTGACACCTACTCTATGAGAGTATCTAACTCATAGAGCCGTGTGAGGATTAACTCATTAATATCGTATATTTAAACCACCTAGAATACTGACTGGCACATAGTAAGTGCATATAGTAAGTAACTCTAGCTGTACTCTAGAGTTAAGAAAAATTAGAAGTTCATAACTATAGTATTAACTAATTACCCTTCCCCATCTTTCAATTCTCAGTTGTTCATTCTGCTATTCCCTTTTTTTTAGAAAAAAGTTTATGGGTTTATGTCCTTGTTTAGGTGGAAAAGCTTTCACCATCTGAAAACGTCTTAAGAAAAGATACATGGGAGATAAATATTTTGAAATTGTACGTGTCTGAAATATATTTACCCCCACATTTGACTGCTAATTTGTGTGGGTATGAGAATCTATGTTAGAAATAATTTTCTCTCAGCATTTTATTTATTTATTTATTTAATTTATTTAGATACAGAGTCTCGCTCCATCACTTAGGCTGGAGTGCAGTGGTGCCATCTTGACTCACTGAAACCTCCACTTTCCAGGTTCAAGTGATTCTCATGCTTCAGCCTCCTGAGTATCTGGGATTACAGGCACCCACCACAATGCCCGGCTAATTTTTGTATTTTTTAGTAGAGATGAGGTTTCACCATGTTGGCCAGGGTGGTCTTGAACTCCTGTCCTCAAGTGATCCACTCACTTTGGCCTCTCAGAGTGCTGGGATTACAGATGTGAGCCACTGCACCCGGTCTATTCTCAGCATTTTAAAGACATTATTCCACTGTCTTTCAGTTTTATGCGTTGCTAGTGGGAAATCAGATGCCATTCTGATTCTGGATCCTTTATGTGAAACCTTATTTCCTCCTGGGTACTTGTAAGATCTTCTCTATGTCCTCAGTCTTCTGAAGTTTTATCACAATGTGCCTTGGTGTGGTTCTGGTTTGTCCATTGCACTGTGCTCAGTGAGCACTTTCAATGTGGAAATGCATGCTCTTTATTTCTCAAAATATATAATTGAATAATTCATTTCTTACCCCGTTTCCCAGATGTCCAGGGCTGGCTTTCTAATCTTATTTTTTCTTATTTCTTCCCCTTCTCTTTGCCTTTTGTCTGTGCATTCTAGGATATTTTCTAACTTTATCTTCTTAACAGTCTACTGAGTTTTTCATTTTTGCTATTGTATTTTTAATTTAAAAGAGCTGTATTTGGTTCTATGAGTGTTCCTTTTTTAGAGTATTTATTTGTTTACTTATTGAGATAGTGTCTCGCTATGTCACCCAGGCTAGAGTGCAGTGTCTGTTCACAGGTGTGGTCATAGCACGCTATAGCCGCAAACTCCTGGGCTCAAGTGGTCTTCCTGCCTCAGCCTACCAAGTAGCAGGGGCTACAGGCTCATGTCATCGTGCCCAGCTTTTCTGTTCTGTTTGATCTTTCTCAGAGAAGATCAATAATAGATTTCTCAGTTTTCTTCTCCCCATATACTCTTTTTCTTCCTTGTCTCATTTTTCCTGTTAGCATGTTTTGGGCTCTGTCTTTAATGTCAGATCCTTCCCTTACATTGTGATGACTTTCAGCTGCCTGCTCTTACTTAAGTGTGCCAGATTTAGCAACAAAAAGAAAGAAAAAAAAGACAGGACATCTGGTTAAATTTGAATTTTAGATAAACAATGAATAATTTTTAGTGTAAGTATGTCTCATGTAATATTTTGGACATACTTATAGTACATGAGTATTTTATATTTTAGTAAAACATTACTTGGTGTTTCACTGAAAATCAAATTTAACTAAGTGTCCTGTATTTTATCTCACAACCCTAAGAGTGAGATCTGCAAAGCTGCCTGGAAGCCCTGAGTGCATGTGTAAGTGGGTGGGGCTTGACAAGGGTGAGTTGACTAACAGGTTCCTCCAGTTTCATTGCGCAAATTATTACATTTTTTCAGGTCTTTTCTCTTAGATTCCCCAGAGAAGAGTATTCCAAACTCCCCATCCTAGTGAGTTTGGTCCTGGCTGCCAGAGTTCTAGGAGCCAAGTGGGAAGAATACCAAGCAGCTCAGTAGACATCATCTTAAGTTTCATGTGGCTCTTCAATTTCAGTACAGTAGCCCTAGTCTTGTGTTCATCTCTTGGCCTTGATGAAAGATGGCTGCAAATCCTTTGCACCCTCCCACCCCTCCCCACTCAGAGATGGAGCCTAATCCCCTTCCCTCGAATCTAGGCTGGCCCTAGTGACAGGCATGACTTATAGAATGCAACAGAAATAACATTCATCAGCTTCCAAGCCTGCATAATAAGAAGCCTTGTAACTTCTGCCTGGATGTCTTGGAGTATCCTTTCTGGAAACCCTGAGCCTCCATGAAGGAAATCTGACCCTGAGCCTGCCATGTGAAGAGGGCATGTGTAGATGCTCTAGTTGACAGTGCCAGTCGAGACCAACCTTCCAGCTCTTCTTATCATGGTACCCAATATGTGAGTTCTCCAGACTGGCCCATCTGCCAGCTGGATAGCACCAAGTGACCTTTCTTGATGCCAGGTGGAACAGAAGAATTGCTCAGTTCAAATTCAGAACCAGAAAATCATGAGATATAATGGTCATTGTTTTAAGTCATCTTCAAGTGTTGGGGTGGTTTTTAGGCAACCTTAGACAACCAGAACACCTCGACTACATCTGGTGTCCCCATTCCAGAGAGCCCTGCATGATTCTTCAGAGGACATGCGTCCAGTCATCCGCCCTGGCTGAAGAGGAGCAGTGGCCACTGTGCAGTGTTGGGGAGGCTCACTGCTTCTTGTACAGACTTACAAGAAATCGTCCTGGGTTTAGTCTCACCTACACACCCACTTTCAAACGCATCCAATGCAGCAAACTCTCCTATCCCGAGAAATCCCACTGTCATGTTGTTTCTTGGTTTTCCCTACTCCTGGTTTGGAAGTCGGCTTTCTCAGGTCTGTTAAGTCAGTTGTCGCCTGTCCGCGTGCTTTCCAGGTTCCAAACTCTTATTATTTTTCCTCTTTTATTCCCTTGTCCTTGTGAGATTTAAATTTTTTTTTTAAATTTAAAAAAGTGTGGGTTTTTTTTGCGGGGTGGGGCGCGGGGGACAGAGTTTCACTCTGTCACCCAGGCTGGAGTGCAGGGGCATAGCTCACTGCAGCTTCAAACCCTGGGCTCAAGTGATCTTCCTGCCTCAGCCTCCCCAGTAGCTGGGACTAGAGGTGTGTGTCACTAGGCTTGGCTAGTTTTCTTTTTTTTAGAAGACATGGTGGGTGGGGGAGAGAGTCTCATTATGTTGCCCAGACTGGTCTCAAACTCCTGACCTCAAACCATCCTCCCACTGCGGCGTTCCAACGTGCTGGTTTACAGGCATGAGCCACAGCACCCAGCCCTGTCTTTAATTTAAAGGCTTCTTGGAGTTGAATTTCTACAATTATATTAATTTTTTTAATACTCTTAGATCAGGTTTCCTAGAAACAGAGCCTGATCCTGGGATTCTAGTGCAAGTGCTGTAGTGAGCGTATTCTCGAGGGAAGCCTCTAGGTAAGTGAGGGAAATAGGATAGGCCAGAGGGAGAAACTGGGCAAATTTTTGATGAAGTTTAGCCTCAGTCTGATCCCATGGGAGCTCTGGCATATGAAGGGTACCGCAGATTTATTCCTGGCCTTTTTTTTTTTTTTTTTTAAGTGGTGACAGGTCATTTATTTATAAAGAAATATTTCCTTTTTGTTTAAACAACAAAACTTCACAAGGGAATAATTCATTTGCATTATCTTGATTTGTTTATAATAAATATGGTCAAATAAATGTTCAAAATCCAAACTCAGCCAAGTTCAAGGTTTCTCAACCCTGGGGATTTCCCTAATGTAATTGAAAAGCTATTATTCAATGTCCTCTGAGCATCTTCTGAATCTCTGCACTGGATTATACTCCATCATCTAATTTATTTATTTATTTATTTTTTTACTATTAACATTTTTAATTGTATCATATTTGTAGCTGTTACATTGTGAATAGCACAAAAAATGGCAAATAATCTCCCAATATTTAAAAAGTATTATCCAATGCAGCAAGGAAGTCACATCTTTTATACCCTAAAAAAGTTAGCCTCTGGCTGTGGCTTCCCCAGTCTGGTCTGAGCGCAAATATCGGCAGAAGCGGGCAGTGAGGGGGCAGTGAGCTGGCGCTGGACGCACCCACCTAGTAAAGATTATTTGAGCGGGGTGCCAACAGCGTCTGCTTCATTCCTAACCTTTATTTTTTTCGTGTAGCCTAATTTTTTCTTTCTTTTTTTTTTAGAGACAAGTTTTCACCATGTAGCCTAGGCTAGTCTCCCAAACTCCCGGCCTCAAGCAACCACCTGGGCCTCCCAAAGTGTTGGGATTATAGTCTGAGCCACCTCACCCAGACTAACTGTTGCTTGTAAGGGATGCAGTGTCTCTCTAATCTTGCTGAGGAAATGAATTATCTGTATTTCATTTCTTCCTACTGTTTGCCCTTTAATTTTTTGTTTTGTTTTGTTTTTGTTTTTGTTTTGAGACAAGGTCTCACTCTGTCGCCCAGGCTGGAGTGCAGTGGTGCAGTCATAGCTCACTGCAACATTGACCTCCTGGGCTTAGAGTGATCCTCCTGCTTCAGCCTGGCCAGTAGCTGGGACTACAGGCGTGGCTACGCGCCCGGCTAGTTATTTTACTTATTTTTTCTTTTTTTTTCCGTGACAGTGTCTCGCTCTGTTGCCCAGGCCGGTGTGCGGTGGCGCAGTCTCAGCTCACTGCAGCCTCCACCTCTCGGGCTTGGGGGTTTCTTCCACCTCATCCTACTGAATAGCTGGGACTACAGGCGCATGCCACCACACCCAGCTAATTTGTGTGTGTGTGTGTGTGTGTGTGTGTGTGTGTGTTTTGATATGGGATTTCACCACGTTGGCCAGGCTGGTCTCGAACTCCTGGGCTCAAGCGATCCACTTGCCCTGGCCTCCCAAAGTGCTGGGATTACAGGCGTGAGCCACCGTTCCCAGCCTTAATTTTTTAAGTTATCACATGCAGACAAAAGAGGCAGAACCAGTTTTAGTATCCAAATCAGTCTGATCCTAAAACCCATGCTCTAAACCATATTAAACCACCTTTTAAAATTACATCTTAATGAAATAATTTAATGTTACCTCTCCAGCTTTAAGGGTGCCATTAACCACTTAGATTTTGATGTGTCGGATAGAAAACACTCCCCAAACGGGCTATTCTCTGTTTTTTAAAAAAATTGAATGTGCCTATAGACTCAACGGATTCATTCTGCAAGCATTCACTACGTGGTGGAATCGGTGCTGGGCATGGGTGCTAAGACGACCTAGCCCTAGTTGGTGGCTTCAAGAGGCTGTGTCCAGCAGGGGAAGCAGATATAAAAACACAACACTATTACAAGGGATGAGCGCCGCGCCAAGTCGAACCTGGGAGCTACGGACAGTGTCTAAACCTCAGTCACTCACAGGAGTATAGAGAAAGATCCGGAGCTGCTCCTAACTCCTACTCCAAAGCTTTCCCGGCCTGCTGGGCGCACAGGGAAGAGGGAAGTGCTGGAAACTTTTGGGAATGTGTTTTCCTGTAAAAGAGAGAAATGAAAAGTACCCTTCAGATTTCACTTTCTACTTTTCCGGCCACGGGCTCAGCACTAGCCTGCCGTTGGGAGAGAAACGGTTTTCCGGGGTTGGGGGAAGCGTGGATTCGAGGCGGGACTGCGGCTCCGCGCGGAGATGGGCGCGGCAGGCGCAGGGAGGAACTGGCGAGGTGGCCCGGGCTCGGCCCTCCGAGGGTGTGGAGCGCCCAGGACACGGGGACCCCGAGAATCCAACTGCTCCCACCCTGCGGGACCAGGAGCGGGGCTGGCGGTACTGGCGGCACTATCCAATCCGGGCAGGGGGCGAGGCCGGGGGATCCGGCCGGCCTGGGGCGCGGGCACGTGTGGAGGGCGGACCCGCCGAGGGTCGAGACCCGCCCCTCAGCGAGCGCCTGGCGCTGCTGTCCCGGCCCGTGGCCCCAGGTGCGCTTCGCCTAGAGAGGGATTTTCCGGTCTCGTGGGCAGAGGAAAAACCAGGAACTCGGGCTCAGTCTCCACCCCAAAGCGGGGCGGATCCGTCCCGGATAAGACCCGCCGTCTGGCTCTCAGCAGGGTGTGACCTCCGCAGCCGCAGAGGAGGAGCGCAGCCCGGCCTCGGTATGAGGGGTAAAGGGGCTCTGGGCCGGGGGTCCTGGGCTCGGGGAACGGGGAACATGGCCCGGGAGGGTCTCGCGGGTATGCCCGGCTCCGCGCTGCGCCCTAGAGTGGGTGCTCGGCGCCGGCTTGCGGGCAAGCCCGGGCGGCCACAGGGTGGAAGGGGCCAGCGGGCCCGGGACTCGCTCTGGGTGGGCGAGAGGGAGGCGAGTGCGGCGCCTAACCACTGGCACCATCCGGACATCCAGGGCCGCTTATACAGCTCAGGACGCGGATCAGAGACCACGGCAGCTATTTATTCAGTCCGTGTGCTGGACTCGGGCATCAAAAAGAAAGGACCGAGATAATCTTGACCGTAGCTAACTGCGCCTAACACCTCTTACAGTTTACTTTTTGATTCTTTCTTTACTCCATTTAAGAAACTTACTCCTTTCTCCTAGATCCTTACCATTGTCTTACCTTCTTGTGTGTCTAATGCCCTCGGCACAGTGCCCGGCACATCGGAGTCTGATCATTATAGGGTCCATGACTTGAGTTGGCTGGTGGCGCAGTCTCACCAGTTTGTCATGACTTTGACCAGCTGGAGACTTTGGGGCCAAAGAGGATTGCTTCTCAACAATTTGCCGGCAGAAGTGCCCCCCGGGTCAATGCAAGTCTTCTGAGCTGATAGAGCAGAGTGGGTCCTGCATAACTCGTGCTTTTCATGGAACTCGGCATCTGCTCTCTCCTGCTGACAGTGGGAAGGATAGATAGGGTGGCCCTCTCCAAGTTATCCATTC